>NC_134460.1:49973802-50606302 GCF_047948215.1 Lycorma delicatula
AATAAAAAAATAATAATGTATATTTTAATAATTGATTTAAAAATACATATACATAAATATGTACATGTACATATTTATGACATTTCCGGTAACGTAAGGTTTTCATCATGTGGGGACATACAAATAAATCGGTTCAGCCGTTGAGCTTTACAATGAAACAAATTCACATACACTCAGAAATATATTACACTCCTTTTTGAGCAGTTGTGTAATAAATTATTAGAGTATAAACCACAGTGAGTATTTTTTTTTTTTAAATAAATTAAAAATATTTTAATTCTTCAAAGGTCTAAATTTACTGTACTAAAATCGGCTGGTTTTAATTCTTACAAATTCATGATTCTTTTGTTAAGTTTGGTTTATTAATAAAATATGTTTTTTTCTGTTTTTCATAGACTATGAAATAAATTTTCTGAGAATAAAATTTTCTACACGTTTTTTATAATAAAATTTACTCATTTATTAATAATTTAACAAAGTATTGTATTTCAAGCTTAACAAAAGTCTTTCGTCACCCCATTTTCTGCTTTACGTTGAATATATCATGAAAACTACGGATAATACAGTTCTGGGATCTATTTTATTTGATTTTTTCAAAAAAAAAACATCTAATTTACACCTAATATACTGAAATTTCATCGGGCGAACTGATATCCTCTTGAAATTTTTCACTAGATGAAACTCGATAACAAAGCGTTTTAGGATATATGTTTTTATGAAAATTAAAAAAATATATATATAAAATTTTTAAAATATTTTCTTTATAATACTCTTTATTATATTTGTGTAAAAATACCTGTTTATAAATTTTTATCAGATTTTATTTATATTTTTCTTTTAATTCTAATATTCAATAAAATTATAATAAATCAAGGAATTATTTTAATTTAATAAACTTATAAGAGAATTTTTTTAATATAAATTATTTTCTAACTACAGTACTTGAAAATTAAATTAATGGTTGTAATTTTAAAATAAATCCATTTAAATCCTTTATTGAAAATTACGAATTCAAAAAAGATATTGTTTGAAAAATTAAACTTCCAGTTTATGAATAAACTCAATAATTTATTTATCTTCCCTAAAAACGAGAATATTAATTAACTGTGATATTAAACTGGAGAAAAGTATTTGTATTTTTTATGATAAAAAATAATAAAATTTTGTTTCAAAAATAAACATGTTATAAATGTCATCTTCTAAAATCATTATCGTTTTCTTACACTTTGGAACACGGATGAAAAATCATTATAACCTAATAAATTTCTCAAACGTTTAAGCCATTTAAAGAGATTAAAAAAAAATTACTACAACTCTGACATGAATTTTCCTTCCGGAGGTCCCGGGTTCGAATTCCGGTCAGGCATGGCATTTTCACACGCTACAAAAATTGTCTCATCCTCTGAAGCAATACCTAACGGTGGTCCTGGAGGTTAAAAAAAAATACTTTTTATTCGTCCTAACAATCGATTTCCTATTTTATGCTGGTTAACACTAAATAAATAAATTTTGGCTTAGCTTAGCATATAATAAAGAAACATTCTTTTATTGATATATTTAAAGTTTTAATTTTGGAGGTGTTATATTAAAGTGAATTTATTATAAATTTTATGATATAGTCACTGATTGAAATTTCTGAAACAGAATCCATTAACTATCAATTTAAATTTTGAACTTTGTTTCAGAAATATTATGTAGATATTTAGTAAGCGGATGCACAGGATCATAGGCTTTCCCTAACAGTAAAAAGATTTGTAATTTTAAATTTTCTTTAAGTTTTTTCCCATAATCTTGGCTGTTTTCTCTTTGTCAAAAAAAAAAGGTTATGAAAAAAAATCGAGTAAAATGTAGCAATTATACATCAAAATACATCAAATAATAATGAGAAATAGTCAATAATATTATTTTGTGTTAATTTAATATTTTCCCGCAATTAAATTGGGTTTTTTAGGTTTCAATTTTTCTTTTATAAGTTGGGCCCTATAATTTTTCATTTTTATTAAAATTTTATCCTGTTAAGCCATTTTTGTAAAATTTATAAAAAGTAATAAAAAAATCATTGATTATTGTAAAAAAACTATACAATAATTAATAATAACATACAACTTAATAATATAAATTATTTTTAAATATTGCTAAATAAAATAATTAACTAAAATAGATTAAAAAAAAAACTTTAAAAAAATTCACACACTAAAAGTACGTATTCGTACGCAACCGGCAAAACAACAGCACTGCTATACATACATCTTTTCATCACCAGAACCACGAGGCGACTGAGGGTCTACCTCTGTAACATATACAAGTCTAGACCGTTGTAAACCAGCAGATAGCTTCTGGCTTACTGCCGAAAGGGTGGTGGGGCAATGACCTTGACCTTAGAAAAAGAATAGATCCAATGTTCGTCTTTAATAATCACCGGCTTCCCTTTCATAACATACTAAACTATACCGTACTATTATATTTATAAACCTTTTTTTTTGGCCTCGTACTCGTAAAGCAAATTACAACTAAGGAAGGATTAGTTTGTGGATGAATAGTTTGTAATTTCGTAACATATAGGGTATGCCAAGTATAAATCATGACAAGCCAAAGAAAAAAATAACTGATGGCTTTTACAACGGCTATTAAAATAATAACTAATAAATTTTCGTATTAAAGTTAACATTAATTAATGATCAAAAACTATCGTGTGTAATGGCAATAACCGGGTAGAACCATTTTATTTATTTTTTTTTAATTTTCATTATTATTATTAGTGAAATTATAGAATCAAATTAAACGCGTAGAGATCGTAAATATTTCAACGTAATTTGTTAATTCATTTGTAGCAAGATGTTTTTAAACATTTTTTTTTTTTTTTAAATTTATTTTACTCACTAGAATTGGTCATTCATTTAAACCAAACTAATATATCATGAAGTGATTAAATGGTACGTAAAAATGATTTTACACTTCATTAAAATGCGGTGAAGGGGGACGTTATTATTACAAAAATCTCAAATATATAATCGGTTAATTTTTTTTTACCTTTTTAAGAAAAATGGTTTATAATGATTAATTTCGTCAATGCAAAATCATTAATTTGTAACAAATACAGATTTAATTTTCTTATAATTTATCAGTTTTCCATATCCTTAATTCTGTTTCCTTAATTATGATACTACGAAATTTTTACTAATCAAACCCAAATAGAGCAATGAAGAAAGTGCTACTTTGATCTGGTGGGAAATAATTCTCGCACCTGATACTCATTATTCCATGTCTATTGATTTAGTAATAATTTTTAGTAAAAAAAAATCTAATGTGGACATCACATGAGTTTCTTGTACGCCTATAAAATTACATATACACATTTCTTTAAAATGAAAGGTACATAAAATTTTATTTCATTAATAAATTTTCATGTTTTTTCATAATTTTTTTTGTTATTATTGAATTATTTATCGTAAAACCTTTTTATAATCAAAGGTTAATAATAAAATTATTAAGTTTTTTTTTTTTAATTTAAATATATCGATTTATTAATAATTTAAATTTAAAAAAATATATATATGGAAAAATGAGATAACTGATTGGCATCTATGTGCCTTCCCTTTGTAGGATCCAAATATTACATTAATTAAAATTTCATTTCGCTATAACTCTAGAACCAATGAAAACAAGTACAACGTATGATATATCGCTGAAAAGCTCTCAATAATGGCTTATTATTGCAGTTAACAAAAAGTCCAAAATCCAATTTTTTTTTTAATTTTGGGCTTTTATGGAGACTTTTGGTTCCGTCGATTGCAATCAAAAAAGAGGTGCACAACTAGATGCTACAACAGTTCTAAATCCAAAATTTCAAGATCCTAAGGCTAATCGTTATTGAGTTATGCGAGATAAATACTACGTACAAACGTAATGGCAAAACTAGTCAAAATTGATTTAAGGATGGTAAAATTGGAAACCTGAAAATCAAGATTTTTGACGATCACTTTACTTCATACAAAGAAGTGAAAGATCTGATGTGGGCACCACGTAAATTCCTTGTACGCATATTAAATTACATTTACACATTTTAAAATGAAATGTGCATAACATGTTTCTTTCATTAATAACTTCTGATATTATTTCATTGTTTTTTTTTTTTTTTGGTTACTGTTGAATACTACTGAATAATTATTCGTAGTAAAATTTTTGACAACGAGAGGTCAGTAACTATTATAAAATCAATACATTTAAATTAAAAAAAAGAGTTAAAAAAAGTAAATGAAGTCTGATTCGAACCGAAGTACCTACCACTTGTAAGATCCAAATATTTCATTAATTTAAATTTGATTTGGCTACTATAACTCTGGAACCAATGAAAATAAGTATAACTTATGATACATTGTTAAAAAGCTCTTAATGAGGGCTTATTACTGTAGTTTAGTCCAAAATGCAAATTTTGTTTGTATTTTGGGCTTTTTTGGACATCAATGATCATCATCAACATCATTCATCAAATGAAATGAGGAAAGTCTCATTTCATTTAATGGAAGGTAAAACTCTCAAGGTATCTTTAAAAGAAGAAACGTCTACTGATATCCGAAGTTATACTACTTTCAACAAAAAAGTATTTTATAAAAACTTTGTTTAGAGAAACTTGGACACTACTGAATGCATAAAAGGAAAATTAGGTGCTTTCAAAACTTGTTGAGGCTGAGCTCTACGAATACCCTAGACTACTAAGGTGAAAAATGATGAAAATCATCATTTTTTTCTAATTCTTAGAAGAACGTAAGAAAATCGCACATGCAAAAAGCATATTCGATAAGAGTTGGGTTAATGAGCCAATCATTTATTGTATCGTTAATCCTGGAGCTCTTCACTGCTTGAAGGAAAGTCTTAGTGGAGGAAAAGTAGATATACTATGACGCGATAAATACATGTCGTTCCATAACAACATCAAAGGTCACCGTCCATGTTATGAAATTCAACAGCTGGATTGGAAGAAAACCCCTTAGAGGATCATCGTACATCATATTGCTTGTCACCTTTTGGCTTTAGAAAGAAAGAAAAAGAAGAAGACAAAGAAGGAGGTTACAAGGAACTAATAAAGTAACAACGCTATCTGAAAATAATTAGCCAGTATGTTTAAAATAATGACGTTAAAAGAAATGTATACCAGCAATTTTACGAGAGAGGATTGTATTATTATTTTTTGAGCGATATTTAAGGTTTGTACGTATGCAAAAGTAGTTTAGAGTATTACGGCTTTTTCAATAAAAAAAATTGAACCATCATTCTGTTATTGCCACTTATTCTAATATTTTATTTAATTACAATAGATATCATCGTCTATCGAGGCATAAGATTAATCACTGGAGAATTTAATAGCATATAATAAAATTATCTCTCCTTTTATAGTTTAAATTATAAAGCATTTAATTATAAAAAATGCATCTAACTATTAAATAAATGCAATTAAACATAACAGCAGAATGTAATAATTAAAAACTATAAAATAAATTTATTAAACCCATAATTATAATTACATTCTAGGTGGAAAAAAAATTGAAATTTTCTATACTAGTTTGCAAAAAGCAAAACAAAAAAATTAATTGATATACCCACTACATAAAATGTAAATTAATATAATGTATTTTAATTTTATTTTTCTAATCGGTATGTTGCTTTTCAACTAGTAAGAAATAATCAACCTCCTCCCGGCCCAATGAAATGAAGATAATATGTATGACATGGATATTAAATGTAGTCTTGTACAGTCTCAGGCCGATCACTCCTGAGACGTGTGGTTAATTGAACGCCAACCAACAAAGTACATCGGCTTCAACATCTAGTATTCAAATCCGTATAAAAGAAACTAACCTTTACTAGGATTTGAAGTCAGAACCTTCGATTTCAAAAACTAGCTGTTAAACAACTGATTTGCGACAACTAGTTAAATTGCACTAAATTACTGTAGCCCTGTGATCTATAATTAAAAAAAAATAATAAGTAAAAAATTAAGAGTAAATGAACTTGAAATACTATCATTAAAGAAATAACAAAAATTAAAATTAAATTCGTGAAAAAAAAAATGATTTCTATAAAATACTACACGGAACGAAAAATGTTATGTTAAATTTTTTTTAAGAGCATTACTGGATAAATAAGGAAGTGTAAATTCAAATTATTTAGAGTACAGAAATTAGTAAGCAAATGTTTATAAAAGTAAAAAGAATAATAAAAATTCTATCCTGCATAAGCTTAATAATAAAATATGAACATATAAAGTTGTAATATAGAAGTTCTTTATTTATTTAAATAAAATAAAAGTATTAATTGCGGAAGTTGAAATCTTAGGAGGAGATTAGTTATGCTGGTGCTGCTACCTTTACTTAATTAAAATTTTTAGTAAGAACCACTCTTTTTTTCAGTTTAGTCTACGGAATCAAAGTAAGGTATTACTTCAGAGGATGAATGAGGATTATTTATATGTATGAATGTAAATAAAGTGTAGTCTTGTACAGTCTCAGGTCGACCATTCTTGAGTAGGTGGTTAATTGAAACCCAACCACCAAAGAACACAGGTAATCAAGATCTAGTATTCAATAAAAACCTTTAACGTTGTATCGTTAAAGTCCGATGGATTATAGTTCACTAGTTTGCTGCCTTTAGGTAGATTTCATAAGAAAGCTACCTATTGTAATGAGTACCAAGTTCGATTTCCGAAAACGTCGACATATCTTCGCATTTCACGTCCCCTAGACCCCAAAACCACCGTCAGCTCTAAAGTTTATATATATATATCACTTTATTGTGGACACGATAACTGCCGTAATTTTGCGCCAATCACTTTCAAATTGACACATAAAATATAACGACCCTAAATCTCGGTCGCATTCGTTAAAGGGCAAAACCGGACCATGGGGATGGAAATAATAAATGACTTTCCAAAACTATTTTAAGCATTTTAGCTTTTTCGAAAAAAAACAAAATATCGCTATAACTTTCTTATTAAGTATCGAATTCGTTTAAGAGGATCCTACTATTCCTTGGACAAGGGCCAAAAACTTACCTAAGTGAAGTTTTTTGATATCCCCAACCATTGGTCCAGGGGGTGGAAAAAATGCAACAATCATCATACCTCCCTTAACAGACACAGTATCGAGTCGGTTTAAAGTGGCAGTTAGTCCTCTAAAAATTTATCTGAAACGATGTTTGATATGACTAACCCTTACGGCAAGGAATGGCCAAAATATTTTTGGAATTGTAAGAAGAGGATTCTTGTAACATATGATTCATATTGTTGATTCATATGAAACTTGTTTGTATATGAAACCATTTTCGTGTTGAGTGAACTTGAATCGAACGCATTTAATCTGCCGTGACTTAGTACTGTGTATATTTTAATTTTTGCAAGTGACTATATTTTATGTGGGTAATGTAGGCCTATTGTACTTTCAATGAAATACAATATGCGCTTGCGCTTTAGTTTCATTGAATTAAATAAACCAAAAATATTATATTGAAATAAAATGATAAATATTTTAAATTAAGTTGTATGTGTAAACGTGCATCAGAAAAAAGCCGCGTGACGGGAAAGTCCTACAACTCTGGTGTCAGTTTTTTATTTTAAAAATTAAGAAAAAACAATAAAATATTATATATTTAATAAAATATTACTCTCATATATATATATATATATATATTTGTTTGTTTTTGATTCACAATTTTTTTACTTGCAATCGGTTCCAAGAAGGAACCAAAGTAAATAGAATTACCCTTAGCGCTTTATGAGGTGTTTCCAATGAATCCTCTCAATAAATCATACATACATAACACAATAGTTCATTTGCAGAAATGAACTTGCACAAATTCAATGCATAAAAAGTTCAAAAGTCTGTAAAACTAACAAAAAACAAAATAATTAAATAATATTATAAGAAAAAGGAAAAGAAAAACAAAATTTGCTTATGAAAGGAAATTAAGCTCCTCATCAAGGCATAGAGAAGACGCTTATCAAATGAGATATCGTATCAGCCTTAGAAGCACTCGGGTAAATTTCAGTTGAAATAAGTTGTATTCGATCGTTTACCTTTACTACCTTTGATTTACACTGATAAATTTATTTGTTAAAATAGAAATTTTCAAAATAAATTCTCTCATTAAATAAAGATTTTTGTTTATAAATAAAATAAAGTCAAAAAAAGAACGTTTTTAGCAAACTGTTCGATTTTATTATTGTTGGAGAGTGAAACTAGCCAATCAACAATCGACATATGACATATATATATATATGTATAATATAAATATTATATTATATCTCCGGTTTTTTCGTATTTCATAAGAAAATTTGGCTTACAGATTACTTTTAAAATACAAAATATTATATTAATAGGAAATTTTAAGGCTATATAAGTATTTATTTTATTATATATAGACTTATTTTTTTAAGATTATCTTTTCTCTTTTTTTTTGTTATGAAAGAGTGGGCATCAACAACTGTAGTCATTAGCCCGGTGGAAATTGGTAGCGTATCAAAAGATTACTACACAATTGGAAACTGGGTCCACCGCACGAAATGCCGAGATGCTAACTACTCACCAGAAAGTCGGAAAAGATATTTAATTACTTTCTTGTACGAAATAAAGGAAGTATTGTGATCGCGAAAACTTTCGGTTTTCGGATTTCAACGGAAATATCCATTCTGACTATCCCTGAATCCATTTTGACAAGTTTCGGTGTGCCGTCTGTACGTATTTATCTCGCATAACTCAAAAACCATTAGCCGTAGGATGTTGAAATTTTGGATTTAGGACTGTTGTAACATCTAGTTGTGGACCGCCCCCTTTGATTGCAATCGACTGAATCAAAAGTGTCCAAAAGAGCCCAAAATCAAAAAATAAATGAAGTTTTTACTTTTTCTTAACTGTTTTTTTTACTTTTTTCTTACTCTTATAAAAACTTAAAATGATTTATATCACATTTGTCAAAACCTAATAAAAGATAAATAAAAATAAATATAAATGATAAAAAAAATATAAATAAAAATGATAAAACTATAAATATAAAGATAAATGAAATTAAATTAAATTGAAATTTAATATTTCATTAAGTTAAACAAGTTTCCCGTACAAAAATAGGATATAAATTAGCATAAAACACTTTTATTTTTAATGTTTAAAAAATAATTACAATCACTGAATTAGAAAAAAGTTTCGTATTGAAGCAACTAAATTTTAATAATAAACAAAACAAAAAAAAAACTACTGCCTCAGGAATAAAATAACATATCAACTGAAAATGATAGAAGTATACACATGTTAGTTAATGAAAGTAATTTAAAAGTATCATGATTCTATTCGGTAAAGGGATTAATGTGACTACTATCTCTTACACTAGTTACATAGTATTCCCAAATCGACCACCAACTAACCACACATAAATTCACAAAATAACAAGCTTACTAGACGACAAGATTTTACTTAAAGAATGTGGACTGTTGAAGTTACCTCTAGGCGACTCGAAACACATCACAGTACTAAACGAATTTCTTGTTAATTTGCATACATAATAATCCCGTGAGAAACGACACGCGTTTCATGAACAAGAATTACATACCAACTCGCATACACAAACAAATATGAGCGGACAAAATATAAGAGTTATTACAAAAAAGACGAGACCCATTTATACAATGACACATTCACACACACACGCGCGCGCGCGCACACACACACACACACACACACACACAAGCAGAGAGAGAGAGAGAAGAAATATGTAACTCTTAATTTCAGTTGCCATTATTCAAATATTCAAGACAGATACTCCACCTAAATTCTTGTTCTCTTCATATTTTACTAATTAAAACTTTTTACATAGCAGAAAAAAATAAAATAATTTCTATACAGTAATTACAATTTCAAACTCTCCAGAATAATACCCTATTTTGAAGTTATAAACATGTATATACATATATATATTTTTTTTTCATTGAACATTTTTACTTTTTTGACAAAAAGGGGTAAATTAATTCTTGCTTTATAATATCTGTCCCAGGCTCTCTTATGATTATGACCTGAAATAGACGAGGCGCCAATAAAAATTTACTCTCCCTGAGAATAATGATGTTCATTTTACACCCAGACTCTTGAGAAGAATAAGGTTGTCACTTCTATATCCTAAATACATTATTATATCAATAGGCTTGTGACGTACTGTTATGCAACAATAGTTTTGGTTAAATGAAGAATACGGAGGGAACACTTTTCATTTTCCTTAGTAATAATGTAATTAGTTTTTATTATTTTTTGTAATGGCAATGTCATTTTTGAAAATAAATTCAATTTTATAATTCAAGGTTGTTTGTAAATGGTGCAGTATATATATTTTATAAATATGAATTATATATTCTCTATTTTTATTTTATCTATATTTGAAGGTAAATAGCAATAAATGTAACATCACATATAAAAACGTAACGATATTTAAATATTATATTTATATCAAATAAATTCTTAGGTAAATTACATATCATTGAATCTACACAACTAATGTACGGATAGCTACATTAGTATACAAATATGGTACTTATTATTTAAATAAATATTTAGTTTTAATTAAGTTGAAACGAAAATTAAACAAAGAATATCTTAAAAAAATTAAAAAAAATACACGTTTACCATTCTAATGTAATATGAAATTACATATTCTATTATTATGCAATTTAGTTAAATTGTTTTGTGTACACAGAAAAAAAATCAATCTGTACGTACGTTTCTTTACTTCACGTATTTTATTTTAACATTCTATACATTTTATTTTATTATTATTATTTTTTTTTTTAATACTTTTATTTATAGTCGCATCAACTATTTCAGTCATTGGCGACTTAAATTAACTACATGATCGTAAATAATAAACACAATAAACACCAAAAACAAGAAACAATAAACACAAACTAAGTAAAACTACTAAACACGTTCTTCATCATACCAACAGAGAGAAACCACAAAAGTCTTTGTACGAATTCCTTCTGGTTTAGTAAACATTTCACATCTGAACCCAGGTATAATTTTGGTTGAATAAATCCAAACATTGGGCAACCTATGAACAACTGGTGTACAAACCATTTTATATTGCACGCCTCACAGTTCTGCTGAGGAGAACCAAATAGATGGGCTTGGGCAAGCCTAGTGTGTCCAATTCTCAGCCGAGTTAGGATGATTTGATCTCTGCTGTTGCTTGGGATAAAAGGTTTCTCGAACACATTCTCCCCGATGTTAAGCCGTGGGAGGACTTAGCAGCCAGAACTTATTCCAACGTGAACGTAGTTTAACACGGCGTGTTTTATGAAGTCGCTCTCACGTGTTAATTCTACTTGGAGGTCATTTATTTCATTGTCGCTCTCTTGGCAGCCTCATCAGCCCGTTCGTTCCCGAACGGCCGAGGGCCATTGCGGCATCCTGAGGATGCCGCAATGGCCCGGGACCCATACTAATATCACAGTTTTATTTATTCTTGAGGGACTATCATAAATTATATGGATGATGGATTTAGATAATGTGCAGCTAAAACTGTCAAGTACACTCATACATTCGGTAATTACCAGGAAGCTGTCGTCACTATAGGTCTCGAAATCTCTCAAGGCGGTGTAAATTGCGTAGGTCTCACCAATGAACGCAAAGGAATAGGCATTAAGCTTATTATATTATGTCAAGGAGTATAATTGAATTTTTTAAAATTGTTTATAACTAGATTAGTATTTAATAAAAGAAAAAAGCTAGCTAGGAACAATGATGCTGAAATTTACTTACATTTGCATGGAATTGGAAATTATAATGTTATCCTTCCCCATTCGTAGTGTACAATCGACAATTATTAGCTTTTTAAATTTAAGATCTTTTTTTTTTAACCTCCGGGGTTAGGTTTTGCTTCAGAGGATGAGATGAATGATTTGTAGCGTGTGTGAAAATGCCATGCCTGACCGGGATTCGAACCCGAGACTTCCGGATGAAAAGCCAAAGACGCTACCACTCGCGCCTCGGAGGACGAAAAATTTAAGATCTTAATACTTTTTTTTATTACCTCATTTATTATGAAATTAAATAAAAATGTTAGGAAAGATTTTTTAAATTAGTAAAATTTAAAACGATTTATTTTTGTATTCAATTTAGTTTCATGAAATTTAATTTAAATCTACTCAAATATATGTATTTTGACTAATTGGATAATAAAATTATCTAATTTAAAATTAAGATGAACCTAAAAAAGAATTTAAAAAATTTTAGTTGGTAGTTTAAAACAATAAATATTTAAAGATAAAGGTATTTTATAAAATTGCTTTTCAAACATTTTTTTAAAACTTTTATTTCCATTCTTTTGGTTAGATAAAAAAAAATCAAATCATTCTGATATAACGTTGTAAGATATAACTACGTAATAGAAAATAAATACTTCATCACCGCTTCATGAGATTTTATCAAATCAATAAAGATTGAATCTTCTAAATATAAAAATTCCCACATCAATTTTCATGAATTTAGGTTAAACCTTTACTAAAATAAATAGTCAAATAGAGACCAGAATATATATTTCTCGCACGCACATCGGATCACATATATAAGCCAACATACATAACACAAACAAATACATAACCAACATACAATACATAGCCAACATACATAAAACAAATTTTAGAATTTTTAGATTCAGCTCACCTTAAAAATGATTCAATTAATAAATTTGGGGATACACTTTTTCATGGATAGCAATACTCCTTATATTATACTGCTGATAAAGTACGCCAAAAATATATTAATTAATAGCTAACTATAAGTGTCACAATAAATTGATTACAATAAAAGCTAGTAATAATTATTATCATGTTCTAACTTAAATAGAACTTTAGATCAGCGCGGTTAAATCTATTACAGTAAAAAAGAAATTCCGAACGGCGTTAATAAACTTTCAAAGAAAATTAAGTATGTTCACCAAGTTTAAATGAAAAATACTAAGTCTGGAGAAAGTTAAACAATTCAACTAAAACCATTATTATTGAATTTGGAAGTCTCTTTTTTTTCAAAGAATAAAAAAATATTAACACGAAATCTTTACTTTATCTTTCTGATGGAGCTCAAAACTAGTACAAGCAACATTTTTATTAAGTTCAAATCTTCTATCGTTTCTCTCTTTGTAATTCCTATCTTTAGTAGGAATAATTTTCATATATAGAAGTCAGCATGTTCTCTTCATTTTTACACATACGTGCGCGCGCACACACATAATACATACACATTCTCACACACACACACACACACACACACACACACACATAAAAAACAAATACATGAAAATACGAACGGACAGGATTTACTCCCGTTGCATTTTTCGATCTCATCCCCCTATATACTTTGATATAAATCCTGAGAAAGTATGTTTTATATCATTTTCAACCTTTATTTGCCCTTCAATTTTATTTTTTTGAATCAAAATTTTTGATTATATTTGTTTCATAGAGAAAAAATATTTCTTCTAATTTTTTTTAGTTGAAATTTATATCTTCCAAAAAAATTGCAGAATTTTCAATAGACTTTTCTCCAAGTCTTTTTTAAGGTTCTCTCTCTTTTTCTGTTTAGCCTCCGGAACCACCGTAAGATATTACATCAGAGGATGAATGTATGAATGTGAATGAAATGTAGTCGTGTACAATCTCAAGTTGATCATTCCTAAAAACTGTGGTTAATTGAAACCCAACCACCAAAGAACACCGGTATCCACGATCTAGTATTCAACTCCGTGTAAAAATAGCTGGCTTTACTAGGACTTGAACGCTGGAACTCTCGACTTCGATATAATTTATTTCAAGTTAAAAATAAAAGATAAGAGAAGAAAGGTGCAGATGAAATTATGAAAGGAAATATTCTATTCAACACTTATTTTATTAAAATAAAAATTGTATAATTTCATTAAAAAGATCGCAGTAGGTAAAAAAATTGCATGGAAACTTTCGGTTTTGTACTTAATTTCTAAAATCTTAAAATAAATAAATTTATAATAAAATGCGTGGGATTGTCCGTAAGTGATTCTATGATATACAAATTCTGATAATTATAAACGGCTTAAACCTAAAAAAAGTGAATCAATTTTCAGGGTGAATGAATGCACAATCCTAAAAGAGGAATAAAGAATAGACAATGAATTTACGATGAAGCGGGAGGAAGAGGAAGAAAAAGAAATAGGGAAAATGTTTAATAAAACTAAATAAAAACATACACCGAAATTCATTCTTCATTTAATTGATATAAAATATCTTATTTGATTCTTTTCAGTAGTTTAATTATTATAGGAAAAAGGGATAAAAATAATTTTAATTATACTAAGTTTTGTCTTTTCCCGAATTTTGACTTTTTGACGTTTTCTAAATGTATAGATCAATATATAGAAAAACGTCACAAAATTCTTTGCTTTACGCTTCTACCTTATTCTCTAATAATTTTTTTTTGTGGTATGTAAATAAATTTAAAAAATCTGACAATCATTCTAATTTAAAGCATGAATGTTCTGTTTTACTAGCTTCCTATAAAAAAAATCATGAAGATTCGATAATA
Organism: Lycorma delicatula; assembly: GCF_047948215.1. Lineage (NCBI taxonomy): Eukaryota > Metazoa > Arthropoda > Insecta > Hemiptera > Fulgoridae > Lycorma > Lycorma delicatula. The sequence goes on from NC_134460.1 coordinate 49,988,388, forward strand.
AAAAAATAATTTAAAACTGCGTATAAAAATAAAACTTTTTATGTTCATATTTTTATGAGAAAAGATTAACTTAGGACCATGTAATAACACTTTTTCTATTTTCTTTTCACTTCTTTCATATGTTTCTCATTTTTTTGTCATGGCTTTGTATTTGCTCATCTGTCTATCTTCTTCCTGTTCTTCTTTGATATCGCAACAACATTTATATTGTAAATTATTCTTCGGAAGTTATCTCTATCGTAACAGTTCTCTTCTTTCAAGTCTATCCTTTTGATATCCTCTTCAATTTGCTTCAAGTACTTCGACTTGATTTTCATGTTCCATAGCTTATCAAAAATTTATTTATTTAATTTCTTTATGTCTATCTTGATCAAATGCCTCAAAAAATTTAACCTTCTTTCCAGGTCTTTGTAATTATTGTAATTTCATTCTTAGATATCGGTATCTATCCTTCCTCTGTTGCCTTTGGACCGTGGATTTTACCTAGTTAGCTTCTTTCGATCTTGAAAATTTTTTTGAGCTCGGTTAATAGTTTCTCTCTTGTTCTGTTTAGCCTCAAAAAAGTATCACTTCAGAGAATTGATTGGGATGATATGTATGGATGTAAATGAAATGTAGTCCTGTATCGTCTCAGGTCAATCCTTCCTGAGATATGTGGTTAATTGAAACCCAAATACCATAGAACACCGGTAACCACAATCTAGTATTCAAATCCGTACAGAAGTAACTGCCTTTACTAGGATTTGAACCATAGAATTCTCAACTTCGAAATCAGCTGATTTGGGATGACGGGTTCACCACTAGACTACCCCGATTGGTCGGTTAATGATTTCAGTGCAATTTAAGATATTAATCGTATGTATACCTTGATATTAATTAATCTTTTGGCCTTAATACTGATATACACTAAATTTATTTCGCGAACTTGGAGAGTTTCTTCTTACTATAAATATCTTTGGTGATAACCCTATGCTTTTCTATTTTTAATATTCTATTTTAATTTATGGTTTCATGTAGTAACCATACTTGCTAGTAACCATACTTGTAGTAACCATACAATGCTTGGAGGAGAAAAATTTCTGTTCGTCTGATTTTCTGCAGTAAGCATTTGATAAGATATGGCTGCCTAGTCTTCTATATAAATTAAAAACAAACCTATCTCAATCTTTTTATTTAATAGTGTGTATTAAACGGACACTTATTAGGACGGACGCTTCGCCCGATTACTATGAAGAGTTAACTGCATTCTTTTATACTTATTTTGGGGTTCCTCAGGGCTCAGTGCTGGAGCCTATCCTCACTGCGGAACTTCCAGTCACAGATATTACCACAATAACATCGTTTACTGGCGAAATGGCATTCATAGATCTCAATGATGATCCAACTCAAGCCTCGAATAAGTTGTAATCTGGGTTAGAACTTCTAGCCGAGTGGTTGAAGAAATGAAAAACAAAGTCAATCAAGCGAAATCGACTCATGTGGTATTCGCGATCAAAAGAGGTGACTACCCATGAATTAATTCATTTAGATGGAAGTTACATCCCGCCAGCTGAAAATGTACTGTATTCATATAGATCGTCTTCAAACAGAGAAGGTTTATATTCAGGGAAAATGGAAACAACTAAATATAAAATTTGTGGAGTTATACTGGTTATCCGGCAGGAAGTCGTGATTAACTTTATCTAACAAGCTACTTCTATTCAAAATGATTCTAAAACCGGTTTCGACATACGGAATCCAACTGTGATACGGCTAGTACCAGCAATACAGAAATTATTCAACAATTCCAGAATTATTTCGTGAGATCCATTAAACAGGCGCCATGGTTCGTATGGAATAAAGCAATTCACGGTTACTTATGGTTATCATGTGTTCGAGAGGAAGTTGATCGATTTGCAACAAAGTACAAAATAAGACATATCGACTACAAACTTTAAACTATCTAGCTGTTAACCTCTTAGATAACGAGAGAGATGAAACGCGATTAAAGCGGGTACATTAATTGAACCTAGGAACCTAATAGTGATACTCAGGACGAGACTTCTTTTCTTAAGTTGTGCATCATCAAAATGGTTGTGTTATGTTCATGGTCACTTTTGTTTCTAATGTTATTTGCCATAGTATCTTATTATTCTTTTTGTGTTGTGATTTTATTCATAGTACTGGATATTATCATGATTCCTAGCTCATTAATGAGTGGACGCTATCAATGCTTATGCTACCTTTGATTTACTAATAATGCCTAGAATATATTTAATTAAGCTGTTTCAGGGGAAACTCCTTTGTAACCTGTTTACTGTCGTAACATTTACTTATGGTTTCTAATCTAAGAAACCGATTGAAATTATAATTTGATGTATAAAACAAAATCAAAAGAAATCGCCGCTTTATTTATTTCTGTTTTGTTTGTAATCCCTCTTAGATACTTCAAATAATTGGGGTCATTTATCTTTCCGTATTTATACCTATTATCTTTTTTGAGAATGATTTGATGTTCATCATTACTTCTGTATTGACAAAGGATACCTGTAGATCTGCTACAATGCTATTGAATCTTCCTTTGATTCAGCTAAAAGAGCCAGGTCTTCAGCAAAGTCTAGGCATGTTAGTTTGATGTTTCGGTTTTTGTATCTGATTTAATAAATAAACAATCTTAATTTTTATGGAAGTAAAAATTATCAGAAAGTGTAATGTGTTTTTTTTCTTTTAAATCTACAAACATTTTTGTTACAATTTCTACCACTGTTTATATCGCATAAAAAGAATTGTATTTAATAAATTCTACTTTATTAAATACAATTCTTTATAGCCGTAGCAATAAAAAAAATGATTTCTGGTTTGTATCTTACATCATATCGCCTAAAGTCATTGAGATAATGCCGCAAAAAGACAGACATATAATGTTTAACAATAAATTTACTTTATTTGTAAAAGAAAAAATAAGTAAATAAAAAGGAAAAGAAGCTTTGTGAATTCGCGCCGCATTTTACTGTACTCAATCTATCACAAAACCGCTAAATAATGACACACTCTCAGTTTTTTACGTGACCTTGGCTGTATTACTGTACCAGAGTTCTGTTCTTTTTTGAAATATTTCTTGTACTTCTGTAGTTATGATTAAAATAACAGAACAGAATCAGTATTGATATTATTTATATAAAAAAAAAATAATAGATGGAAATTTAAAATATATTCTATATTTGTAATTTTATGGAAAGCAACAGTATTTATATCTATAGTTGTTCTTAAAAAAATATATTAATAATATAGTATGTTGAATGAATTCTATTGAAAAATAAAAAAAAAGAAAGTATTATATAACAACGGATAAATAAACAGTTGGCGTAATACATTTTAAACATGACTGACGAATTTATATCATAATGTTTGTATTTCAGGCGAAATAATGACAGTTGGCTTTATAAAATTAAATTAATATTCTGCAGATTTTGTAATTTAAATACAAAGTATAAAATGTATTCTTTAAATAAATAAATATACGGAAAATTGTATGAATTCGGCCGTCATAGAAAACTAATTAACTTAATCAAAATTTTCCCTCACCAAACCAAATCTATAATGAGATTCAGAGAACTTTCGGAAGAATTCAAAATGAAGACTGGACTTCGGAAGGGGGAATAACCAGTGGGGGTTATCCCCATTACATTTCAATTGTGCCCTAATCATTCCATAATGGAACAAGAGGTACCAACCAATGATCAAAATTGGAAAGGATATCAAAGTAAACTGCTTCGCCTTCCCAGATGAATTACCACAATTATCATATACTTTAAAAGAAACCAATCGCCAAATAGACGTCCAAGATGTAGTAGCAAAAATGGGGCTAAAAATATCAATAGAAAAAATCAGAAAGAAATGTCAACCTTTAAACAAGAACTCCAAACCCTTCAACTGAGCATTTGAAACAAAATAAAACTAATGAAAAAATTTAAAATACTGGTGAAATAATCATATGGAATTCCAACGAGAAGCCATCAATAGAAAACCGAAACTAAACTCAACTCAAACAAGCCCAACGAATCACCTGGCTCACCTATAAAAAGAAGTCCCTTTCAATTAATGGAAAAATACGACATTAAACACTGATTTAATGTGGAACACCGAATCAAACCAAAAGCCACATACTCCTGCAAAACCCTCTTTAAACACCCAATCAACAACCGAGAAACTTCAAAGAATATTATAAACTGAATATTATAATATAAACACCTATTAATTTCAAACTCCAAGTTTACGGTAAATAGTGGATAACAGTATAGTCTACAAGGAAAACGAATTGATAATAGTTACAATGCGAAAAAGGAGAGACACCTTTTTCAGCCACTTTACAAACAACCTGACACACGACTCACTAAGCAGTTCCTAAATTATCAACTCAAAAACTAGACCCAAAATAAATGGATCCAGGAAATAAAGTCTGATATGAAGAGCTTAACTATAACTGAAGAAATGATAAAAAAACGAAAAGAAAAGAACTTCTTAAAAGAAAATAAGGTTACACAAACAACTCCCCTTCAATAAAATAAAAAAACCAAAAATAATCACGATAGAAAAAAATGAAGGTCGCAGATCGAAAAATATGAAACCGATCGGGGAACAGAAGATATAACAGCAAGCTAACTCCGTCGCTCATTCTTCGAAGACTTAATGGACGTGAAACGACTTTAGTGCTCCAATCGGGGCGAAAGATATTTTTTTTAGAAAAAAATAAATTATATAATAATATTTATTTATTTTTAATTCCTTGTAAGAAGTAAAGGTAGTACTGTGATCACAAAAAATTTCGGTTTTCAGATTTCAACGGAAATATCTCCGCCGATCCCTGAATCCATTTTGACGAGTTTCGGCGTGACGACTGTAGTACGTACGTATGTATCTTGCATAACTCAAAAACGATTTGTAGTAGGATGTTGAAATTATGAATTTAATATTGTTGTAACATTTAGTTGAGCTCTTCCCCTTTTGATTGCAATCGACTGCACCAGAAGTGTCCAAAAAAACCAAAACCAAAAAAATCTGGATTTTGGACTTTTTCTTAACTGCAGTAATAAGCCCTAATTGAGAGCTTTTCAAAGATGTATTATAAGTCGTACTTATTTTCATTGGTTCTAGAGTTATAGCCAAATAAAAATTGTAATTAATTAAATATTTGGATCTCACAAGGGGAAAGCACATCGGTTCGAATCCAACTTCATTTCCGACTTTTTTTTAAATTTAAATATATTGATTTATTAATAATTAGGAACCTTTTACAGTAAAAAAAATTTACGATAAATAATAATTCAATAACAAAAGAAAAAATATATTAAAAAAAATATCAGACGTTATTAATGAAATAAAATTTTACGTACTATTCATTTAAAAGATAAATGCGTATGTGTAATTTAATCGGCTTACAAAGAACCCATGTGGTATTCATTTCAGATTTTTAAAAACTGTAGATATTTAATGACAGCTTTATTGTATGAAGTATAAACTTTCAAAACGTTTTTGAAAAATATTTAAACCGAAGGAAGATAGAGCAAAAAAAAAAACAAAAAATAAACATTTAAATTTTAAGAGATAAGAGTTTATTTTTGATTATTAATATATGCATTGCATGTAACAAATTTGCTATAATATAATGTTATCTAAAATACTTCTGAAAAAAATCAAAGTTGGTTTTTTCGCAATGTCTCCTAATCCCCTTAACGAATTAAAAAAGAAAATAAATGATCAGTGCTCCAAATATAGAAATATTTAAGTCAAAATTGAAGAAAATCAGTTTTGTAAATCTTGAGATCCAAAGCCCAAAAGCAGTAGGATAAAGATACGTACATACTTACCCACATACATACAATTTTTTTTTGTATATGAATTATTTGGATCCTAAAACAAAAAGATTTGAATAAACCTGTTACCGAATTTTTTTATATAATCATCATACTTTCCCCTTTATTGTATAGCTATATTCGCCGGGAAAGTATAACTATACGTGGCTAATCTTAATATTTGTAGACAGATTAAAATTCTAATCGTTTCAAATATTTTTTTTTTTTTTTAATTTTAGATTTATCTGCTAAATCAGTGGTAAAGATTTAAGATTAAAGATATAAATAGATTTGAATCCCAAGTAAGATTAAGGTTTTTCTATCTTATAAAAAAAGTTACTGAATCTAAAACCGGGTGATAGTCCGCTATTAAGATATGGTAATAAGGTAAAACAACGTTAACGAAAAGCTATCGCTTTTTAATGTCCAAGTGAAAAATTATTATAAAAAGGAAAAATCAGTTTACATGTAATAGAAAAAAATTTCCCACTAGAATTGTTCTCATTACACTTATTGCATTTAAATTTAGTTTAATTATTCTCGTTTTTTATCTACTAAAAACGTATGTTTAACATTTGAATTGAGTATCTAATTTTTTTTTATATTTTTTTGTTTGTAAATAATTCTCAATTATTTACTATAAACAATATTTATTTAAATAATTTAAGCAACATTTTTTAATGAGGTGGTTGAAAAAGAAAAAATGCGGAAAAAATGATAGAAATTCTATTTTTAGAGGTGAGATGGATTTGGATTACCTACGACTACTATAAAGGATTGAAAACTTTTCATAATTTAAAACGCCTTACTTAAAGAAACTAATAAAATAGAATAAAAATTCAAGTCGATAAGTTAAAACGATAAAAAGTTAGAAAAGTTTATATAACTCTAATTTTTTAAGGTGGGGAGTTTTTTAAATTTTATAATAATATATACTTTCATTTTCTTACGTACTGCAGTTCTGGAAGAATAAAATTACTTTAATAAAAACCACAAGTAGAAATGATGAACAAATTTTGATAGTAATCTGTAATAAAATAAATGTTACATATTTATATTCTGTTGAGTTTAAAAGTAGAGTATTGAAATTACATTCTACTATTTTTAATCGTTTAATCTGTTGAAAAAAAATGAATTGTTCAAATTTTAATAAAATTTCGGATGTTATTTTTTTAAATCAATTAAAGAGTTAAAATTGGTTTTAAATTGGAATTAAAGTACAACAAATTAAATAATGAATTCCTGCTATTCTATAATTAAATGAGTTAGGACAGAACAGTAATGAATGAAATTATACCGGGATAAAACTGATTGAAAAATAAACAAAACAAAACTGTACTTCAAAATTATAATGGATAACATCAAACCTATCGTCTAATACTAACAAAGTATGGCGATATAAATTCATAATAACTAAATAAAATTCACAAAAAAAATTAATAAAGTGAAATAACAAAAATTGGTGATTAAAATAGATAAGTTTTGAAAAAGATAAAAATGGAATTATATTTTATGAGATTAAACTTAGTTAGGGTTCAATAATTTATTTATTTATACAATAAAAAGATGACACCCTATAACAGCTGCCAATAAATGATAGTGAAAGCTTTTTGTAGTGTAAAAAAAATGTTACACCTGACTGGAACAAGAAGCTAGAAGTCCAGATAAAAGATATACATGATAGGATTATGACCACTCCAAGTGATAATTCTGCACTCGAAATTGGCTGTACGAGTAGTTAAATTAATTTTTTTGTTAAAAAAAATTGTATTAATTTACACATATCTATTTTTATAACTTTATATAACATTTAAATAACCTAATTAAAATAATTAATTAGTTTAATTAATTAAACTAATTTATTAAAAAAGAAAACACTTTAGATTTAGAATTTATCGAAGTACTAGTTCTACGCAATCTGTAATTTCTCATAACACGATAGAGATGACCTAAAATATGTTAATTAATTATATAAAGGAAAACGTATTCAAATAAAACAAAAATAACTGCAAAAAACTAATAGATAGGCAATAATCGGCTTAAAAAATATATTTTTTTAATTTATCTCATTTTTTTTCTTTTCCTTGTTTCATCGTTTTACTGATTACCTCGTTTTATAATTTATTTTTTTTATTGCTCCTATTCTACTGTTAACTGTTAAATATGTTGTTCATAATTTAAAAAAAAATAATCTGATGTGGACACCACATGAATTCCTTGTTCGCCTATGTAATTACATATATAATTTTTTTTTAAAATGAAAATTAGAAAAAAAAATTGTTTCATTAATAACTTCTCATATTTTTTTTGAATAGTTATTTAATGTAATTTTTTATTGATATATTAATAAATTAATATATCTAAATTAAAAAAAAGTTAAGAAAAAAAACGAAATGAAGTCGGATTTGAACCGATATGGCTTCCCATTATAAGATAAAAATATTTCATTAATTAAAATTTTATTTGGCTATTACTCTGGAACCAATGAAAATATGTACCACTATATCGCTGAAAATCTCTCAATGAGGGCTTATTACTGCAGTTAAGAAAAAGTCCAAAATCCAAATTTTTTTAGATTTTTGGGATTTTTTGGACACTTTTGATCTAATCGATTGCAATCAAAAGGGGAGGTGTAAAACTAGATGTTTTACACAGTCTAGTCTAGTCTAAATGCATATTTCCATTGAAATCTTAAAATCGAAATTTTTAGCGATCAAAATACTTTTTTACTTCGTCCAAGGAAGTAAAAAGTATAATACGTTAAAATTTATAATTTTTTTAAAAGATATCTGTTTTGAAATTAAGGTACTTGTTGGTTATATCACTGCCACTTTGGTTGGTGCAACTTCTTTGTCAAAAAACAACTTATTAAACAAAAAATATATCTGTTAGCAAGAGAATCGCAGTAGATTGTTTGTTTACATTATGTTGACTCACAGTACTGAAGAATCTTTTTGTTTTAATCTCTGGGACCTCCGTTTAGATATTGCTTCAGAGGATTAAATGAATGATTTGCAGCGTGTATGAAAATGCCATGCCTGACAGGGATTCAAACCCTGGACCTCCGCATGAAACGCCGAGACGCTACCACTCGCGCCACAGAGGCCGCTACTGAGGAATCTTACGAATATATCAACATAATCTTCTTTTTTTATGTTTAGCCTCCGGAACCACCGTAAGGTATTACTTCAGAGGATAAATAAGGATGATATGTATGAATATAAATGAACTGTAGTCTTGTACAGTCTCAAGTGGACCATTTCTGAGATGTGTAAATAACTGAAACTCAACCACCAAAGAACACCGGTTTCACGATCTAGTATTCAAATCCGTATAAAAGTAACTGTCTTTAATAGAATTTGAACCTTCGAACTCTCGACTTCGAAATCGGCTGATTTACGATAACGAGTTCACCACAACATAACTAATAAAACATTTCAATCGCTTCGCTCGCTAACCTCGTATAATTAACGTTAAGTATGCATATTATACGCTATTTAACGTTAATTAGATGAAGTTAGTTAGCGAAGCGAGCGAAGGTTATGTTGATATACATACGATTCCTCAGTACACGGAGTCAAGATAATCTAAAGTATTTGTAATTTTTATTTTTTGTTAAAAATGTATTTTTTCGATCTTAAATAAACGTTATTATTCACTTTCTCATTAATCTTGAAGAGGCTTCATAAAAAAAAAGTGAAAAAAGTGGCGATGCGATAACCAACAATTACCTAAATTTGTAAAAGAGAAAAACATTTATAAAGTTAGAAAATTAACATTATTGGATATTCATGTATGAGCATATAATTTGTTCTTCAAGTGACGTTACCTCAATTTAGCACCATCTACAGCTAAAACTGATTAAGAATTTGATATGAAATTTTAACAAACCATAAATCAAACACTTCCAAATATTTATGTAAATTTAAAACCCCATTTTTTTAGTTAAAAATTAACTATCAATCATTTTTTAATATAATTTTGTTATTAAAGATCCGTGAAAAATAATTACCACAGTATTTGTCTCAATTAAGTTAATCTGTAATTTCTTTTTTTAACTATAGATTGGATATTTATTAAATTTTTTCGTGAAACAGAAGTTGGATATTTAAATTTTGTTTTCCACGTCTATCATTGATACTAAATGAACATTCCATAAATTGGTAACCGAAACTCTTAAACGTGTAGAACTTTTGAACGATGTGTACTTTGTAGTTTGTAGTAATGGGAGACAAATTAATTAACAAAGAGCCTGCGTGATAACAGTTTAGACATATTGTGTCATTTCTATTAGCGGGAGAATCACCCAAGTGCTAAGTATTTTCACTACTGTTTGCTTTGAATAATATACGGTTACAGAATTCGGCAAAGTGAAAATATTGGTATTTTTTTATCTAACTCTGTTCGACTGCTAATGATTACCGTTACACACCACTGTTTTCATTCTGATCAGTACACTGTACCCGATATGATCGGAATACTAAAGGAAGAAAATATACTTATTTTTTAAAATTTACATGTTTTTTTTTTAGTTGTAATATATATATATATTTTTTAAATATGTAGGAATTACGAAATAGTAAAAAAAAAAAGGAAGAATTTTTTTTGATAATACAGGAATAATCATGTTTTTAATGAAGGCTAAATTGAAACCAGATTTATTAAAAATTATTTAAAAAAAATAAAGTATAGATATACTTTTATTAGTATGCTAACAAAATAATTTATTTTTTGTGTTTTCTCCAACAGAGGCTATGAAACGATGAATTTTCACTAACAGATAACTAAAAATGTTTAAAATTAAAATACTGGGTGTTTATTTTAAAACGCAACCCAAGCAAAATACTTTTTAGAAAAGTTAATATAATAATTTTGGATGAAGAGGTTGGTAGCACTACCTATTGTTGTTTTCTAATCAGTTGATATCATTTTTTATTCCTTTTTTGTGAATAGTTATTTATTTTTGGTTACCTGTGTTTTTTATTAAGAAGAAATGATTTTGAACACGGAAGAAAGGATTTTTTATTGGGGAACATTATTTAACAACTAAATCTTTTGTTTTTTGTCAAGAAGTTTTTCAATTGCAGTTCCCGAGTACGAATGTACCAAATAAATCTTCAATTCATCGTCAAAGAAATATAGAGGGACTGATTCTCTTTGCAATCAGAGACATAGTCGGAAACGTTCAGTACTTAATGATGAAAGATTGGAAGATGTTAGGGTAAGCTTTTTAAACTCACGTAACAAATCATTACGAAAACTTGCGCAATAGAAAGGAATATCTCCGTATATTACCTATAAAGCTACCCGGTTACATAACTTAAAGCCACACCGAATTCAACTATCACATGAATTACACCAGTTGATTATGCTGCTAGACTCCACTACTGTCAATGGTTTAATCAGTTTGTTTGGGAAAATATTAAAGTCTTGGATAATATATTTTTTACAGATGAGATTTGGTTTCATTTGAGTGATAATTTTGTTAGTCGGAATAATCGCTAATGGAGACCCAACAATTCTCACATCATCCATTCATGACCTCTACATCAACACAAAGTTAAAGTGTGACGTGGAATTTCCAAGCGAAGAATAATTTGCCCAATATTGTTTGAAAACAATTTTAATGCATATATCTACCAAGAAATTGTAACATAATTTATTTCAAATTTAGAATTAAATAAAAGAATCGTGGTTTCAACAAGACGGGGGGGGGGACACACGTCACACGGCAAGAGCAACAATGATCTTTTAAAAAATCCGTTTGGTTAAAGAGTAATATCGACTGGCTTACGGCAAGCTACGTCACCTGATCTTTCTCCTGCAGATTTTTTATTAACAGGGGATATCTCAAAGGTTTGTGTAATAAAAAATAATTCACACACCATTGAAGAACTGAAAGCCGATATTACTTAAGAATTACGAGAAATTGGAAGAGGTTCATTTTGAAAGGTTGCACTTAAAATGAAGAAGAGGGGCATTGATGAAAATGTTGGACACTTCCAACATCTTTTACAAAAAAATTTGATCTCAATATTATTTCTCACAAATAATTGTAACATTTATAACTAAGTGCATTATATATAGTATTGTATTTTTTTAAAATTGGGTTGCCTTTTAAAATAAACACTCTGTATAACCGTAATTTTTCATAACTACTTAGTTCTTTAAATGAATTGCATCACACAAAAATATGCAGAAAAATCAGAAGATACATGTAATGTAAAATTCACTACGTTTTATCACGTTATTTACTTTAAATATAAGCTTTATTCCATGACGACTTGTCATTGTATTAGTGATTGCTATCACTAAATACTTGCTACTGTTAAGGAGTTACAGTGTAACTTGTGTACGAATTATAATATTCAAAATATATAAATAATTAATAAAATATATAAATAATATAATATATATATTATAAATATAATATTCTGTTTTTAATCATTTATGATTTGTATAGTGATAGTCCTTTAATTTGAAATTAATTAGTTATTTTTTACACTTTTGTTAAGCATAAGATAAAAAAAAAGTTGTTAATTTATTGGCAGACGTAAATGTAATACTTTATTAATAATTTTTTTTTTCTGTCTATGTATAAGGAAAATTATGGTAATAAATAAATAAAAAATCACCCAATATGTTTCTGACAAAATAGATTTTTCATTCCACACTGTCTCTATTAAGAGCATAGAAAAATTTGCGGATGCACTTATTCTCGCTAAATATCTCCAGATTGGATGAACTGATTTTTATTTCTATAAAAAAGGGCATTTATAATGTCAAATTTTAGAAGGGGTGATGGAAATTTGCAAATTTGTCATCTTTGATATTTTACGTAGGTAGTTTACTCTAAAAATCCTTTCTTAGATAAACCTCTACAGCTTAGGTATAATACGAATTTAATTAGTTTTCTTTAAATAATTATTTAAATGAAAATAATTGCAAAAAAAATCACGAAATGATATGAGAAATCAAAGAGCTATTTTTATCAAAAATCTTGTATGACAGAAAAATAACTTAAAATAAAACTGCACCAAAACCTAAACAATAATGAGTTTATAATTGCTATTTGAATTTCAATTATTAGAGTTAGAAAAACTCTTAATTTTGCAGGCTGCCTACTTCAAAATGTAAAAATTTAAAGAAGAATTGAAAAAAAAAATTCTGTGAGGATATTTTGAAATAGGTTTTATTATTAATTTTAAAAAAATTTAATTTTTGTGTGTGTAGAAGAATGAACAAGTGTTAAGGAGAATTACTTTTACACGGTTGAATCGCTTTTAGGTACAGTTTAGAAGAAGAATGCGAGTTTGATTGGAAAAGTACTGAGGGAAAGGCGAATTAATAATAGCACTTGAAAGTATAATTGAAGGAGGAAAGTAGAAAGAAAGGATTAAACAAAGATGATTGATGAAAATCAAGAACTGAAGCTATAAGAAGACCAAAGAACATGTACGGATAAGAAAAATTGGCAAGAACAGTGCCGTAAAGAACCTGCCACTTAACAGAATACTACTTGATAATTGATGAAATTTTCTGATTAATTTTATTAAATTTTTACGTAAAAATATCTTAAACGTTAGAATATCAGACAATATATATTTACGTAAATAATGATGATAAAAGAAAAGAATAAGATGACTTCATACGGTCACTCGGTTAATGGAAATAATATAACCAATCTTTAAAAAGCTTTTTCATTCATGTTATCGGTTATATTTTAACCTGGACCACAAAAGGAATTTACTATTAAAAAGTAGGAAGAAATCATTGAAATCGATCTATGGGAAAGAATGAAAACTGAACATACGCGTACATAAGAAAAAAAAACAAAAATGTTAAATTAAGGCCTTTTTATTTTAAATTCTTAAAAAATAATACTATAATTTTAGAAAAATAAACATCATAAAAGATAAACGGGTTATTTAAGGTTAAGTAAGCAAGTTAATGCGGTTTTTTTATAGCTATTTTACCTATCTTTAGTTAAGTTTAAGCACTAAAAGCAAACAAGCAAATGTTGTAGGTAAGTACCCTTTAAACTTCTGTCAAGAAGACTTAAGAACCCTCAAACAGTTCTATTCGTCAATTCCTTATACTATTCTCTTAAATAAAATCCAAATACCGGTAAGCTATTGTTCTATAAACAATTAATATATATATATATATATATATATATATATATATATATATATATATTCACAGCACAATAGTTAATCTATATCAAAATTATGAAATCAAATAAAAGCAATTTTGTAGATCCATAAGGTATACATAAAAGATAGAATGAATTATTTTATTAATTTAAACGTTTTATAATTAAACTAGATTGTAAAAGTACACACTGTTTATCCTACTCTTAAAATTTGATATAAGTATTTTATAAATAAAATAATATTAATTTTTTAAAAATAAATCCTAATTTTGTGTAGGTGGTTACTAACGGACAGCTAAACATTATACCAGTGGACGTATACAACAAGTGGGTGTAAATAGAATTCTGTTTTATAGTTAATTATAACACCTACTGTTTATGTTACTAATAGATGTTAAATGGGATTTGATCTGTGAACCATTTGAAAGAAAGATAATATACAGAATTAAATTTATTGTATATTTAAAATGAGTATGCTAATTTTTTAAATATAACATATACTTCATTCTCAGTAGTACTATGGTTATCGACAATATTATTAATTTTTTACTGATAACTGTAATACAATATAAAATTTGTCTCTATCTCATTAGTTGGCGCTACAACAGGCCTGTTTTGATATTATTCCTAAAAAGTTATAAGATACTCAAATGAATAAAGTATCGGAAAAATTTGATGTAATAGTTTAATATGTACTCATATAGTTTGGATTAAGTTATTAACATTATGGGTAGTTTGTAATATTCTACCATAAAAAAATGTTGTTTTTCTTTTATTTTTACTTCTGTGTACGAGTTAAAGGAAGTATTGTAATCGCGAAAAATTTCGGTTTTCAGATTTCAACGAAAGTATCCATTTTGGCCACCCCTGAATCGATTTTGACTAGTTTCCGGGTGACGTCTGTACGTACGTAAATACGTATGTATCTCCCCTAACTCAAAAAGATTAGCCGTTAAGATGTTGAAAGTTTGGATTTAGGACTGTTGTAACACCTTTTAATTGCAATCGACTGGACCAAAATTGCCTAACAAAACCCAAAATCCAAAATAATATGGTTTTGAACTTTTTCTTAACTGCAGTAATAAGCCCTCATTGAGAAATTTTCAACGACATATCATAAGTCGTACTTATTTTCACTGGTTCCAGAATTATAACCGAATAAAATTTTAATTAATTCTAGACTTACAAGGGGAAGGCACATCAGTTCGAATCCGACTTGATTTCATTTTCTTCTTTTAACTTTTTTTTTAAATTTAAATATATTAATTTATTAATAATTATCAACCTCTGATTGTAAAAGAAATCTTGCAATAAATAATAATTCGATAATAATAATAAAAAAGATAACATGAAAAACAATCACAAGTTATTAGTGAAAAAAAATTTTATGTACTTTTCATTTTAAAGAAATATATATATATGTTATTTAATAGGCGTACAAGGAATTCATGTGGCGTCCACATCAGATTTTTTTACAATATAGAAAAATACGTAATGAATCGGTGCATTTGCATTAATAACGAAATTTTTTATTAAATCAAATTTTTAAAAATGAAGCTGCTTAGGATATGAGATTAAAACAAATATGGTTATTTATTTACATTTATTGTAAAAAAAAAAAAATACATATAAAAAAAGAAAGTAATGTCTTGGAAGAAATAAAAGTAGTTCAATAATTCAGAAAAAAACTTCAATGGCTCTATTCTAATATATAAATCTAATTTTTACATATTATTGTTGTTTGGAATGAAACAAGTGTCAAGGTCAAGTTTAATGCCAC
Source organism: Lycorma delicatula (assembly GCF_047948215.1). NCBI lineage: Eukaryota > Metazoa > Arthropoda > Insecta > Hemiptera > Fulgoridae > Lycorma > Lycorma delicatula. Next base: position 50,004,154 of record NC_134460.1, read on the forward strand.
AGGGGACGACTTATATTGACGAATACAAGACACTTTATATGATAAAAAGATTGTATTAAATAGCATGATATTAAAAACAGAAATCTAAATTACTTTTTCAAAGTGTAATGGTGCTACAATAAATTAAGTTCCTACGGTAAACGAGTATAAAAGAACACCGTTTGGATTTCTTTTTGGGATTTGAATTACTTTTGTGCATTTAAATTATTTTTGTTCAATGATGAATATAATAGAGAACGACTCATTTCTTATTTTTCCTTTTGAATATTTAGCAAGATTATTTGCTTATGTATGGTTATATTACTTTCAAATATGACATATCTTGTAAAACCGTTACGGATGTAGGCTACGAAATATATATAGTAGGCTTTTAATACCAATATTCTCTTCCCTCCCATTATCCAGTATATTCTCTCTAACTCGAGCTTCATGTTATATTAAACAACTTATATTTTATTAATGTAATGTCTTTAATTTTTGTATGCAATGTGTTTATAATAAAAATAGCAATATTTTTAAATAAAATTTTGATTAATTAGATGCAATAATTCTATTACTTTTAACTAAAATCATCATTTTTTATTTTTAGTAGATACCAGTAAAATATTTTTGATTAGTTTTACATATGGTTTAGTCAAATTATTAGTTTTAAATTCCACGGAAGCATAATAAAGTTTGATGGAAGTTGCACTGAAATTAAAAGCAGAATTGTAAATGGAAAAAACGTCTTACAGCAAGGTTAGAAATCTGCTTACAACAAAAAGTATAGGTTCAACTTTCTTAACAGTTAACAATTTTGTAGTTTTGTAGTTGTAAACATCTTACTGACAAGACACTTTTCTTTAAAAGTTGACTTATTTTAACTATTGACATTCAACTGTTATGAACATAATAATTTAATTTTTTTTTCATTTTAATTCCCATTCATAAAAATTTATATGCATCGCTATAATATAATTAGGCAGCAATCCCTGATGATGGAGGAATAATCCGAAAGTGCTTGGATAGTCAATATTCACAATTGTTGGGAAATGGATACTTTATTCTTATATAAAACAAAAAAGACGACAAGACAAATCGAAACAATTATCGTGGAATTTCGTTATTAGATGAACGTATAAAATTTTATCTAGAATTATTTACAATAGAATTAAGGACCAACTAGAAAGCGAGCTAGGCGATTACCAAGGTGGTTTTCGACCTTGGTGCAGTTGTCCAGATCAAATTATTACTTTGAAATTACTTATAGATATTTATAATAGAAAGCAAAAACAGATGATTATTTCTTTTATTGATTTCAAAAAAGCGTACGATTGCATACATAGGCCTTCGATGTTAAAAATTCTGAGAAATCTTGGATTGGATCCTAAATTTGTAAATATGATCGGTTTAACGTTGACAAATACAAAATCTAAAGTGAAGTTTCGTGGCGAATTTTCCGAACCTTTTTACATAAAATCCGGACTGAGACAAGGCGACGGGCTTTCGCCTTTATTATTTAATTGTGCACTAGCATTTCTGATGCGGGAATGGTTTAAAATTAATGCAAAAAATATTCACATAGGATACAAAAGAGATAACTTAAATTTAAATTGCCAAAGATTTGCCGACGACTTAGCTTTATTAGCTAATAGCATCGCAGAAGCCAGAATACAAATAACAAGTAGAAAAGAACTTGCAATTGGACTTAAAATTTCTTTCAAAAAGACTAAAATGATGGCTATAGATCCTTTAGTTATTAATTCTGTGAATATTAACGGAAACAAAGTAGAACTTGTAGAAAAATTTAAATATCTTGGAGAGATCATTACTTGTAATTGTAACGAAAAACAAAATTAGACTGAAAGACTTAATCAATTATTTAAAGTGCTACAAGTAACCAAAAATACTTACAACAAAAAATCGCTCTCGATTAACACTAAAATCAGACATTACAAAACTGTGGTTAAAGTAAAAATAAAGAAATAAAGAAAAATAGGACTGAACCTTTGCTTAAAGTTGAACGCAGGATTCTTAGAACCTGCATAAACAAAAAATATATACATGAAAAATCAGTACAGATTATTACCTAATAAATTTCTGTACGAAAACTTGGAATCCTTAATTGATACTATGAAAAAGAAGCGAATTTCTTTCTGTGCACACTTGTTAAGATTACCGCGGGATAGAATTACTAAGAGAATTATCGATCGATTTTGGTCTTTAAAAAATCCGCCATTATGGATCAAAGAAATTAAAGATGCAAGAATTAAATTTGACTTACGAAGATTTACTTAATAAATCTGAAAAATTTAAATTTGTTATTAAAGATCCAAATACCAGCTTTAAAGTAAGAAATTTTAATTATAAAAAAAATGGTTTATTCAGAAGTGGATCGTAAAGTAAGTTCATTAAGAATGACTAAATATTGGGAGAAAGTAATAGCTAAGAAAAGATCGGCAAAAAAGAATTGAATTATTCTGACTAAAAAGGTCCTTTGCGGCCTTAAAAGTAAAAAAAAAAAAAAACAAAAAGTATACCTATCGATCTGAGAAGGAGATTTACAAGATGTTTAGAGTGTGATATTATATTATGCAGAAACATGGACAATAAAGAAAAAGGAAACTCGATATCTGGAAAATTCTAAAATGTGGCTATGGAGGAAAATGCAAGGAATCAATCGGCAAGAAAGAGTAACTAGTGACAAATATAAATGAAAGTAGTACTTTTATTAAGAAAATACAAAAAGAAAAGCTAACTGGATAGGCCACACACTAAGACATGACTGTATTCAAAAATTAATAATTAATGGTGTGGGGGAAGAGGAAGAAGGAGGATAGGAATGTTGGATAATTTGAAAGGGAGATAAAGCGAGACCATAATAGAGAATGTTGTTTCTTGATACCTGTCAAATAGAAAGTTCCACTAAAGAAGAAGTTTTACTTTTGATTAAATATTTTTATTTTTATTTTATTTGCTGAATTCATTATCTACAGTAAACTTTAATTTGAAGTTACAAGTAAGTCGTATGATAATTATTACTTGAAATAGCATCATCCAATGATAATCCTCAACGAATATAAAAACAATTATTATGAATAAATACAAGAAAACTAATAAGTATAAAATAAGTTTGTAATATTTCATAGTAACTGAGAAAATAGTTAAATATAATTAAATGCAAAATTAATTAATTTGGTGTGAATTAATAAATTCACTCTAATTTACTGTAGTTAAGTTCTTATAGTTCTTAAATTTTTATTATAAACATAAAATATTTTGTAGCACAGGAATGCTAATAATTTTAAAGGAGTTAATTCTTCTAATGTTAAAAATTTCAGTTATCGTAACTTTTACATTAGTATTACTATTGTAATTTAAATTTATAAATAAAAATGTTTCCTGATAAAATTATCTTAGAGCGAGTAACCTTGTGTAAATAAAATACATACTTGTGTAATACATACATGACACACACATACAAATTAATTAAAAGAAATATTTAATTAACGATAAAAAACAAACAAACAATAAAAAGGTGACACAGTAAGGTATCTTTCAAATTGAAAAAAGAATCGATTCTTATTTTTGTTATATTATAAGAAAATAATTTATCAAGATTGAATAACATCCTTTGTGAAAGAAAATAAGTATTCAACGCGCCGAACTTTGTCGTGTTAGTATGATTTAAAAGTAGTAGTAGCAATACTTCTCTATTTTGCTAATAGAAAAGAAAGAACTGAAGAATCATTCTAACACTCAATTTAAAAGGATTGATTGTATCGACCGTTGTATGTATGAGTACGGGGGGTGGTTGTTTGTGAGTCTATGTGTATTGTATCGAAAAAAAAATAAAGGATGCAATTAAAGTCTGATTGGTTAAGGTCTGATAGTTCTTTACAAAGAAATTTTAAGTATGAAATACGCCCTCCTAACTATTCAACTTCAAAATTAGCACAATCTATCAACCGTTACTGATTTTCTCAGGGGTTCCTCCCGATATTATGTGCAAACGACTTGTTACCATTTTATTACGTTATTACCATTAATTTTCTATAAATAATTATATATATAATGGCATCATTAAAATTAAAACTAAATCATTCTAACAATGTAAGCTTGTTGAGATATCAACTATTAAATTATTCTTAGTCATTTTAATTCGATAACTGATCAATTTTTTACTTCCTTGTACAAAGTAGATGAAATATTGTGATCGCGAAAAATTTCGGTTTTCAGATTTTCGGAAATATCCATTTTGACCATCCCTGAATCCATTTTGACTAGTTTCAACGTGACGTCTGTACATTCGCACGTATGTATCTCGCATAACTAAAAAACGATTAGTCGTAGGATGTTAAAATTTTGGATTTAGGAGTGTTGTAACATCCAGTTGTGCACGTCCCCTTTTGATTGCAATCCACTAAACCAAAAGTGTCCAAAATCCTAAATCAATTGAATTTTTGACTTTTTCTTAACTGCAGTAATAAGCCCTTATTGAGAGCTTTTCAGTGGTATATCATAAGAGGTACTTAATATAGTTAGGACCCAGAGCGTGATATCTTGGATGCTATTAGGGATGTCCTTGGAGAAGGCTAACAGGCTGGTTGCGGTTGTAAGAATCAAGGTCTGCTGAAAGTCTTATCGGGTCAAGATTAGGAGGGCCAAACGAGTTGCTATCGTTTCTGGGGTGGCGGCCATGTGACCGTCCTGCATGTGACCGTGCAGGGGTCCTGACCGTCGTGGTTTTTGCTACAGTTGCAACGAGCAGGAATACTTGAGAGCGGACTGTAAAGGTCCGCAAAGATGTATAGTGTGCGGACAACTGGGTTACCGAACGGGAGCCCTGATCTGTGTTGGACTGGATAAGAAGGTGCTGGACCAGCAGGGCGAACGAAGCCTGGAAGACAGGCGATATGCGAAACACTGCAGGAGAAACTGAGGAGGCAGGGGAGACCAGCAGCGGGCATGAAGCCCGAATAGCAGTGAATATACTGAAGGAGTCATCTGAGAGTCAAAAACTAGTAAAGAATGAGAGCGTGACTGGGAATGAGGAACGAATGAAGTATGATGTTTGTGGTAAATTTGACTTCGTGTCCAAAATGTGTAAATTAAAGTTGATTAAGGCCCGTAAATGGACTCCGGAAGTTGTGAAATATCGTAGAAACTTGATAAAACGGAATAAACAGAAATTACGTGAAGCTGCTATTTTGGAACAATGGTATGGTGCCTCCGATACTCTCTAGAAAATAGCTATGGAGATAAAACGAGTAGTAAATTGTGTCTGTTATACTAAAGAAGTCTTCTTCTTACGAACAGCCAGATTACTGCAAAAAAGCAGTAAGGTGAAGTTCATGACCGTAGAGGTTGGGGGAAGGACAGCCTCCTGTGGAGTCGTCGTTCGTCCGTGCTTGCGCGGATGGGCGTTGCTGATGATGCAAGGAGACTCTGGATTCCCCAAGCTTGAAGGAACCTCCCTGGTCTGCGTGATGCTTAATTGCCGGCCCAGCCCCGGGAGGGGTGGAATGGTGAGACAGGACTCGTTTAGTCGGTAAGGTGCGGGTAAACATAGGATTTCAACACCATCTAGTCGAACCCGCGTGAGTTCGACACTGCGAGGGCTTGCCAAGGCGTGTGTAAATCGTATTTTTATCCGACCCATCAATAAAAAAAAGTAAAGAAAAAAATTAATAATTTGGTTTTTACTAAGTGGAAGGCACTGGTTCGAATCAAATTTCATCTCCTTTTTTCTTTTTAATTTAAATATATTGATTTATTAACAAATATTAATCTCTGAATGAGAAAAAAAAAGTTACGATGAATAATAATTTAATGAAAAATAATAATAAAAAATGAAAAAAATATCGGAATTTATTAATGAAATAAAATTTTATGTACTTTTCATTTAAAAAAAAAAAAAAAATGTGTATATGTGATTTAATAAGCGTATAAGGAAGTCATGTGGAGCCAAATCAGATTTTTTATGTACAATTTTATTTTTAATTATACGAGTAACTTATCGATGTGATGTATGATAAACCATTATCCTCTTCTTGACCGTAAAATTACTGTACGCATGTACGGGATGGAAAAAGTTATCTCGCATTGTTCCATCGACATAATAAGCTAACAACGGGTCGTAATATGTTAACGATTTTTGCTAGATAGGTCCTCGTACTCTCAGTATAGAGCTACTAGCGATCTATTCCAGAACCTCTAGTGGGGTAGACGAGATCCCAAATAAGAAAAAAATGTATAATAATTTTACTATGATCTGCCCTTTCTTTTAAGATGTAAACAGGATACATAATAATTCCACTCAAAGAGAAAAATGAAAATTTTTTTTTATTTTTTTTGTTGTAAAACAAAAAATTTACAATCAGTTTCTCCTGACAAAACCATAAGTAAATGATATGGTAAAACATCGCATGAAAAAGGGGGTCATCCAATGATGAACCCCCATGAAAACAAACAGTAAAATTTATATACACACATTATATCAAAAGTACTATTATCACTGGGTTTTATAACTTATCCAATTTATGGACCACATGTGTCAAACACATTCATTTCACAAGCGATGTTTTTTTTATTAATCAGAAGATAAATACAGGTAAATAGAGCGAATGAAAAGTGTTAAAAGTAATACACAAACGGTAATAGCGTTAAAACAAGAAAAACAAATGTTTAAACAATAATAAACAAAAATGATAAAAAATAGTAACCATAAGTAGTTTTTTTTTTGTCTTCGTCATTTGACTGGTTTGATGCAGCTCTCCAATATTTCCTATCTATTGTTAGTCTTTCCTGTCGGTATACCCCTTACTTACTCCTACATCCGTAACAATTTGTTTTACATATTCTAAGCCTGTGCACAAATGTTTCCTTCTACCTGACCCTCTAATATTAAAGCGACTATCCAGGATGCCTTAATATATAGCCTATAAGTCTTTCTCTTCTTTTAACTATATTTTTCCAAATGCTTCTTTCTTCATCTATTTGCCGCAATACCTCTTCATTTGTCACTTTATCAACCCATCTGATTTTTAACATTCTCTTATAGCGCCACATTTCAAAAGCTTCTAATCTTTTCTTCTCAGGTACTCCGATCGTCCAAGTTTCACTTCCATATAAAGCGACGCTCCAAATATATACTCTCAAAACTCTTTTCCTGACGTTTAAATTAATTTTTGATGTAAACAAATTATATTTCTGACTGAAAGCTCGTTTCGCTTGTGCTTCGTCCATCTTTAGTAATTCTACTTCCCAAATAACAAAATTCTTCTACCTTCATAATCTTTTCTCTTTCTATTTTCACATACAGTGGTTCATTTTCATTATTTCTACTATATTTCATTACTTTCGTTTTGTTCTTGTTTATTTTCATGCGGTAGTTCTTGCATAGGACTTCATCCATGCCGTTCATTGTTTCTTCTAAATCCGTTTTACTCTCGGCTAGAATTAGTATATCACCAAATCGTAGCATCTTTATCTTTTCACCTTGTACTGTTACTCCGGATCTAGATTGTTCTTTAACATCATTAACTGCTAGTTAATAATAAGTAGTACCGAAAGAAAAAAGAATTATAATAGAGTATTTTTAACGACCATCACTAAAATATATTTAAATAAAAAACCATTATTATTAATGTTTTAGGAAAACCTTAAATAATTATATATATATATACATATATATATATATATAAATAATAATATAAATAATCTCATGGTGTATAATACATAAACTATTTCATTTTATTGTAAATTTTATTTTCGATTTTCTTGTAAACTATGTACAATACAAAAAATGACTTTAACAATGGTTACTCTGGTTGGAGGGGGACACCTCATGTTTACAATTTGACTTTGAACTTGACCTTACTTCAAGGTTGACACAATTTTTTCCAAATAGAATGACCTATTTTTGATGGCCTTTACTTGGTGGTTGTATTTCATTTATTAGTTTATTTAATTATTCTGATGGCACATGCTTTTGGCACGTGTTAAATATAAAGATTTAAATTTAACGATTTTTTTAAACTTTTTTTCAACCCTCAATTTTCCAGATTATTGGGCTGAAGTGGAATGGGTTTTATAGGATTCTATGGCCGGATTTTTAACTGATTATTTAATTGCTGAGATGTGCTATATTTTTACTAATTTCTATCCATTAAAAATTCAAACAAATATTGAAAACCTAGGTTTTTTTTTACGAAAATGGAATTTTTTAGTGTGAAAAATGCCATGTCTGAACAGGATTCGAACACGGTACCCCTGTAAAAAAGGCGGAGACGCTGTCACTCCATTACGAAGATCGGTTTTATTTATTTATATTTTGATAAAAGGAAGATTCGATGATAAAAGGGAATTAAGAAAGCTTTCTAAAGTTAAAAATAATCTATTCCTTAAAATTTTAACTTTATTCAGTAATAGTTATTTGTATAGATTTTGTTTTTTTTTAATACCTTTATTTAAAGTCGCATCAACAATTAACATCATCTACGACCGATAGGTCGTTATTTTGTAGTATAATGTGTAATCTTGAACAAACTCAGGCTGACCATTCCTGAGACTTGTGTTTAACTGAAACCCAACCCCTTAAAGAACACCGGTATCCACGATCTAGTATTCAAATACGAATAAAAACAACTACCTTTAGTAGAATTTGAACTTGAGAACTCTCGACTTCGAAATCAGCTGAATTATGACGATGAGTTGACCACTAGATCAACCCGGTAGTTAACAAAAAAAAATAATTTAATGAAAAAAATATAATTTGAAAAAAAAAATTAAAAATATAGCATATAGTTCTAATGTGTTACTTTTCACAAAAAAAAAAATAATAATAATAATTGTATTTATTTTTTAAATCAGAAAGAAACAAAAATAAGATGATTTTATTTGTAAATTATACGTACCTTTTTAAATTTAATCAATTTTTAATTTTTTTAAATCTAATCGATTTACATGTTTTGTAAGATTTAGGTCATTTAATTTCAGGTTAAATATTTAATCTGAATTTAAAATCAAATTTAATAAGTTAAAAATGTTATTACTGAACTAAATCTGAACCTTCCAGAATACAAAATTATTTAAATTTTAAATTCAGGAAACGTAAAGGTTTACCCAATGAAAGTTTTTACAATATCTTAATTAATCTTGTTATTTTTGTTTCGATCAAGGCAACTTGGTAGTGGCAATATCTAATACCAGTGTCAATCACTTAATCTGCAACTATAAATAATTTTTCTCTTTTTTTGAATATAAATACTCTACGATATATTTTATTATATAGATAATCTATCAAACTATCATTAATAGCAGCAATCAGAGTAATTAATTTTCATATATTTACAGGTAATAGCAAATTAATTAATTTAAAATGAAGTATGCATGATCCAAAATAGCATTTATATTTCCCGTTAGAATAATCATTATTTACTTAGTATTTACCTCTAAAAAGATTAAATTATAATTTGAACTGAATTTAAGTATTCCATGTACTTGGTCAATGAACTTATCATGCCTGCATACCATGTTTTAAATCTTTAAAAACCAAACTAGATCATATCAACAATACTATTAAAGAGAAAGACCAGCGGTACTACGGTAGAGTAGAAGTCAATTACTTTCGTAACTCGCATCCATTAACCGCTTAACTAAATAACTTTTATATTTAAAGTTAAGTACTTAAAAACATGATATTCTTATATACAAGATAATTATTTAATTTAAAAAAAATAACTTACATTATTAACCTTGTTATAATAATAACCATTTATGTTAACGGAATATTGTAAATAAATAAGCAGAAACGAGATGCGTAACTTTGCGGGTGTACTTCGCTAACCCATCAAATGCTATTTTTTGATTAAAAATTTACTGGCATCAATAACTTTAAAAGTAGTATTAAAAAATTTTTAATTTTAAATTACCAGTGCTCGAAGGTATGACCTATAATTGAAATTCATTAGCCTCTCTATTTCCTTTGAAATATTCATTAAATTACGATTTAATAATGGATAGATCATATTTTAGACCGATATTTAACTATTAAATTTAAATAGAGATAGTAAAAATTAGCTCAAATTTGAAATTAATCTACCGGGTGATTTAAAAGAACTTTAAATTTTCAAAGCATACAAAGATTTATTGAGATAACTTACAGATTTGGTTGAGGTTTCATTTCATAAAAAAAAAACAAACAAGTTTGTCATCCAATATTCACTTTGATTCAAGAAGGCTAATTTGTAATGCGACATACACCCCACCTGAAGTCGATTTAACTCCAGACTGTACCCAGCAGTCGGGCGTTACTTCTACAGCTGCGGCATTAATTGTCATGGGTATGAACTGAAGTTTAGTTCACTAAGGGAACTAGGAATAAATTTCGTTGTTGCGAAAAAAAATTTTTGCTGTTATATTATTTCTCAATTGCCTCAAATTAATGAGGTATTTACACACGAATTGGCTCTATAAAATGTAGAACTAAGCGCGAGCGGGGTTTGTGGTTCCGCGAACTCTAGCTAGTTCAGAGGGCAACGATTTAGGACATTCAAGATGTCCGGAGAGCCCTGCAACGAAAAAAAATGCTGAGTTTATAAATCACTGATGTAAGTGTCTATCAAGGCATTTACATCAGTGGGATCCCAACGAGGCCTGGCTTATTACTATGAGATGTAACAAGTTAGAGGGGGAAAGACGACCCCGTTTAGTCAATCAGTGTGAGAAACGGGGGTGGGGTGGCGACCGAAGCATCCCAAGGCAAGAATCTTCCCCTACGGGGTTGCGACATTAATTCGAAACATTAGCTCAACAAAATCAGCAGACAGGCGGTATAAACCCGATCTTTAAAGAAACCACAGGAAAGCATCTTATGGGGTCAAATCTGTGGAACGAAGTGGCCGTGAAATTGGACCTTCACGACCGATCTACTGGCCAGGGAATCGAGTAGCAAGAAAATCTCGGACTTCTAGGTGCTAGTGAGATGGTGCCCCATCTTTCTGGAGTAATGGCATCCATCTTGGTCAACATCGTCTAACTGAGGAAATAAAAAATTTTGAAGAATGTCCAGATAAACAATACAATTGCGTATTGGAAAAAGAACGAGTCGTAATGACTTTTTTTGCTTAGGGCAGACAAAATAGTGACCTTAGGTCTATCACAAATGTGCTGCAAAGTCTCATGAGGGTTTTCACTACCCCATATTCAGCAGTTATGGTTGTTCACCTTGCTGCTGATGTGAAACATTGACTCATCACTAAAACTTACATTGTTTAAAAATGTATCGTTGTCTGCAATTCTATCAACCATTTCGACATAAAACTGCAGCCGAACAATTTGTCGCCATCTGTAATGTGATGAACCATGGTTAATTGAAGCCGTATATGCTTCAAGTGCAATCCTTTAAGTAATATGCGCCAAACAGTTGTTTGTGAAATGCTAGTCTACCGTGACGCACGTCGAGTTGATATTTTCGGACTACGTGCAAAGCTTTCTTCAGGTTTTTTCGTATTGTTCGTTACAGCTTCAGGGACGTGTGGGGATCCTAGGATTCTATATTTTTAACAGAAAAACCTGTCTCAACGAAGGTTTGGAGCCAAGAGTATATTATTGTACGCCTACTAGGACGCTCCTTACGGTACTCTCTACGAAAATTACATAATTGCAGTTGCAAATCGTGAAACCAAAACACAAAGCAAATACGTTCCGCACCAGTAAATTTATCAATTTTTAACAACACTGATGAAAACGCTGAAGGCCGAATACGGTACTAATGAATTACGTGTGTCAAAATTTTATGTGTTTACTATGAGATGAGACTTTAACCGAATCTGTAAATTATCTAAATAAATTTTTATATGCTTATTAAATTGTTAAGTCCTTTTTTAATCAACTGTATTTTCAATATATGGAAACGTTTTGGTTAATAACAATTTTACCCATGAAGCAAGATATAAGTAATATACAATACCCCTTTCTATTTATCTCCTCACATTTATGTAGATTTTTCAAAAATTAAATTGCATGAATTTTTTTATGTACAGAATTCAGCATACGAAGACGGTTATATAATCTACAACTAATCGGTTATTAATTAACCGATTTCGAGTTATAAAATGAACTGAATTTATTTACACTCACCAATCCTTTTTGAAGAGTTCGTTAAAATACGACTTAAATTTAAAAACTTAAGCAATTTACAAAACGACTTAAAGTAATTTAAAACGCTTTTCTATTGCATAACTTTTAATATATAATTAAATTACTTACGTTTTATATACATAATTAATATTAAATCACAACAGATTTAGTAAAAATCAATAATCAGTGAAAACTTTGTGGGAAGGGGAGTTTTTAATTTTTTCTTTTCCTAATCGCTAATACCAAAAAAAGAGAAAAATGGATAATAAAAAGACAGCAACAAAATTTACCATTTGGATTTTTTCATTGAATATGACGTAGATGATATCAGACAAAAAATATATAAATAAATATAAGAATGGACGTGCATACATAAATTCACTTACATAAATGTTCAGTGTTGACGTATTTCTTAAGCTGCTTCATGTCAAAATCTACGTTTAACGATACTCGGAGTCAAATAATAAATATATTTTGACATAATTTTAATTTCCTTTATTTCGTGTACATCTATACTATTCTAAGTTTTATAAAATTTAGGAAAGTAGAAAATAAAATTAAAAAGATTTACTAATATTCTCTATCATTTTAATGTTTAATCAATATTAAATCTCGAATCATGTTAGATTGTTTGTTAACAATCTTTGCAGCTTGCCCCAGTGTGGAAGAGAGCCATGCCGGTACAGCGAAACAGAAGACTTTTGGGTAGTACAGTGCCGTATGGCTCGCAAGGTAGCGTCAGTATACGCCTTGGTCTCAACTGTGGCATTACTGAAGGTGACTGGGATGCCGCCCCTTCAAAAGCTGGTGGCGGCTCGTGCGGGTATGTCTAAGAAAGATGCCAACTCAACTGTCTACAGGGATTGGCAAGCTAGGTGGGATGCGTCCACGAAAGGCAGATAGACGTATCGTTTGATAACGCACATTGAGCCGTGAACCGGGAGGGAGTTGGGCGAACTGGGATTCTGGTTGGCACAATTCCTGACTGGCCAAGGCGTCTTTCGTTCATACCTGTGTGGACGAAGAGGGCTGAAGACTCCTTCTGTACCTATTGTCGGGACTTAGACACGCCGCAACACGTGGTATTCCAGTAACCGCGGTGGGACGAGGAACGCCGCAACTGTGCTGCCGTAACTGGGCATCTCGAGTTGGCGACCATCGTTGGATCGATGTTACCCGCTCCGATGGACTTCGACCCTGTGAAGGGAATACTTCAATTGAAATATTGGGAAGCGAGGGGAACAGAGACAGCTCCATACGGAGCTGCCGTTCGCTCGTGCTTGCACGGGTAGGCCGACCCTTCGGGGGTGTTCCCGTTAGAGGCGAAGCACAAAGGACCGAGTTATGGTTCCTAGGTGATGGAGGTCGGGAACGGAATAGCCGGGCCTGCCGTTTCCCTCATCTTGCGTCTAGAGGCAAAGGCACCTCCCGGAACCGCGTTCATGCTTATTTTGGAGGTCTGGTTCCGGAAGGGAGGTTAAAAAAAAATTGTATTGTTTTTTATTATTTATTTATTCAGGGCTACAACTAAGATTACATTTAAAAAGACAAACATTTTCTTTATTCTCTAATTTGTTTTTTTGGATTTTGAGCTTTTTTGAACACTTTCGGTTCAGTGGATTGCAATCAAAAGGTCACTTACAGAACTAAATGTTACAACAGGCCTAAATCCAAAATATCAACATCCTACTGATAATCGTTTTTTTGTTATGCGAGATACATACGTACGTGCATACTTTCATACATACGTACAGACCTCACGTTGCAACTAGTCAAAATGGATTCTGGGATGGTCAAAATGGATATTTTCCTTAAAATCTGGAAACCGAAATTGTTCACGATCATAATAGTTCCTTTACTTCGTACAAGGAAGTAATAAACCTGATGTGGAAAACATATTACTTCCTTGTACGCTTATTAAATTACCATTTACAATTTTTTTTAAAATGAAAAGTACATAAAATTATATTCCATTAAAAACTTCTGATATATTTTCATTGTTTTTTTTTTTGTTACTATTGAATTATTATTCATCTTAAAAATTTTTTTACAATGAGAGATTAATAATTTCCTCTCATTCTTTAAATAGATGAATCTATTGTACCACAGAATATCATTAGAAAATTGCATAACAAACCAATTTTAAACACACATATATAAATAAATACAAAAATAAAATCAATTTTCACTAATATTATTTTCTAGTTAAATTTTTTTAATGAAAGGTAACATTTTTTTTTTTAAAAACAAAATTATTTTATAACAGAATAAAAATTAAAAAAGTATTTAAAAATTAAAAACATAAAAATTTTCAAAATGTGAAATTTTCTTTTTAGCTTACAGGTAACATTTTTCGAATTTCTTTCATATCTGCTCAATTAATTCTTATCTATAATTTGTTTGAAGTAAAAACTTAACTCCAATATTTTTATAGCATGTGTGTAAAGGCATGTTGCACGTAAAAATGTAAAGGTTACATTTTTTGCTACCTTTAGCAGAATGTATTTGAAATGTTTACAGTCCATCGTATTTTTTATGGAATATTTTTAAATAAAAAAAAATTATTTTATTTACTCCTAAAACTATAGATAATACTTTAAATTAAATAATCTTAAAATAGTTTTTTTTTTAACAGTACACTAACTAGCATTCTCTGAAAACAATGAAAAGTTTTAAATACACCTTTAATGAACATTGTTTTTGCTGGTAAAACTCGTTATACGGTTAACAGGAACTTACCGGCTAGATTTTAACTTATCATAAAACATGTTATATACGAAAAGGAACAAGTATTTATTTTTTTCATTAATATTATTATTAATCTATAATATTAAAAAAGAAAAAAATCTGACTTAAAATTTTCCAGGTTTAAGTAAAAAAATCCCCTATTAAAGTAAACGAAAATCAACATAAGTGAAAATATTAATTATTATACTTAAATATTTTGTTATTGTTTTATGAAATATCAAAAACACGATTACTAAATAAAATCAAGAATAAATTAAATTTAGATCAGGGTGCATTGAATTATCATATTCAGGGTCTGAATATGAATTAATGGGGATATCAAAATAGCTTTTAATAGTATAAATAAAAACTTCCTCTAACAATTTAACAGAAAATAAGGACATTTTAAAATTAATTCTGTTTTACAGTAGAGAAAATAGATTTAAATGGCGGTTGACTGGAGAGTTTTCATTTTGTTTTGATTTTAATGAACCGTATAATTGAACAAATGACATTAATACATGTTATAAAACTATTATTACATGTTCTAGTGTCCTCAGGGAGTGATCTATTTCTATAACGTACAGAATCATTTGAATATTATAAATATGTTGTATTCATATTATTTGGATTATGTAGTTATAGTTTATATATATATATATAAAATGCTTTTGTGTGGGGAGACGGAGAGAGAGAGATAGAGAGAGAGAATGAAGTATAATTTAATGAATGTTTTAATTAAATTACATAGTTTATAATTACTACAGATGACTCTATTATGTATAAATCACCTGCACACTATTTAATGAATTGCCTCTCCCTTACTAAAAGCTATTATATATTAACTTCAATTCAAAACTATTGTTAACTGTGTCGATTAAAAGTTTAGGGTTTCTTTGGTCAATATTTTTTTATATTCAGTGTAAACGTTAAAGTTATTTGGTTAAATTTTATTTTTATAAATATAACTTTTTTTTAAATATACGTATTAGTGTGTTCCTAAATTCAAAAAAAGACAAAAGTTCATATAAACACAGCTCCGACATGCTCTTTTATTCAGTAATACTGAAATATTTAAACCGGTTCACGCTTCAATGGTCAAACGGGGTGAGTACTCCACTGATATACAAGGGTAGCACATTAATTATCTATTTAATTATTCCATATTATTGATAAGGAAAAAACTGAAGATCATTTTTAACCTTTAGGTTTAATGAGTTTTTTATATTATAATTTTTAATAAAAAGTTTTTTACAGTTCAATCAGAATTTACCGATCTAGCAGTATTAAAGCAACAGAAACTACATGAATGGTACTAACTAATGTTTGTTATCAAGTAATGGAGAAGATAAAAAACTGGAACGAAATTGTTTTACTAATATTTTTCATTATGACCGGGCAGTTTTCATATTCCTTGAACAAAAAAAAAAGAAGATATTACTTCATTCAGAATAAAAATCTTAATTTTTTAGCTAATAAACTGTTTAATTCCAACACTAATTTTTGATGAAATTTCTGTAGCGAAAAATTAAGATGGTTCCTATTTTGAAATTTATAATTATACAAATTCCATATTTATTTATTTTGTTGAGAAAATTAGTTTTAAAAAATCTACCAAATTTCTTTAAAATAAATGAGATAAAAGTGTGTATAAAAAAAAATTAATAATAGATTAAAAAAAATTGTCAAAAAAAAATAGTTAAATATAAATCCAGAAACATAAAAAGACGTTTCCGAATTTATTTTTAGAGGTAAAAAGTTTTTCTTCTATAGTCCAGGTAGTATCTATTTTAAAAATGGGCATATTTGGAGTTTTTCTATATGATTTATTTATATAATTGTTTGCATTTACCAACAATCATTAATAATATGCTCCGAGTGCTTTCGGATTAGTAATCCATCTTCAGAAATATTGATGTTTTATTATTATAATTATTTACTTCACAAATCATATACTAACTTCAATTTAAAAAAATAAAATTATAAATATAACTATTAATCTTCAAAAGGTAAAATAATGTAAACGTTATCCGTCATGTTAGTATGAAGGTTTCAATTGTTATGTTTAAGAAACATAAAAAACAATACATAACAATTGAGACCTTCATACTGACACGATGGATAATGATTACATTATTTTACCTTTTGACGATCAATTGTTACATTAATAAATTTTATTTTTAAAATTCAAGTTAGTATAATTAATGATATGTGAAGTAAATAATTATAACACATCAATATTTCTGAAGATAAATTACGAATCTGAAAGCGCTGGAACATACTATTAAAGATTCTTGGGATTTGGAAATTACTATATAAATAAATTATATATCAATACCAACGGGCCATGATTAATAAAATTAATTTTTCTATATGATCACTAATTTTTGGATATCGGTGTTCTTTGGCAGTCAGATTTCAATTATTCACACATGTCAAAAATGGTTGACCTGAGACTGCAGAAAATTACATTTCATTTACATTCATACATACAATCCTCATTTATCCTCTGAAGTAATACCTTACGGTGGTTCCGAAGGCTAAACAGAAAATAAAGAAAAAATTACAACTACAGCAGTTGTACGTCAGTGCTATACTAGAGCTCCTTGTGGTGACAGGGGGTACAAATGACGCACTATATCCACTTAGCCACTAGTTTATTTAGAGCATTTTTGGGGTGGGATGAGATTTTGCAAAACTGTTTTTTGGAAATATTATTTTTAAATTGTTAACAGACGTGTCTAAGGAAAATAAGACGTTAATTAAGCGAAATCTCGAGATATTGAGGGTGACTTTACTCTACAGTTTCACCCCCACCACGCTCTTGACCTTTTAAGTTGAAAGTTTAATGGCATTAATGCCCAATATATAGAAGTATTCTGACCAAATTTGGTCAAAAACACATACACATACATATACATAACACACACATATACATACGAACATCCGGAAAATTTCCTTTGTGTTTATTGGGTTCCTTAGCTGTCAAAACGTAAAGATCCGGTGAAAACTGCATCTGCCAAAATTGGACCGAACCTTATTTACCTTCTCTAGCTATAGCTCTACTATAGCAATAGGCGGGAAAGTAAAAATGTATAACACGTTAAAATTTTAAAATAATTAAATTCTTATATAGTAAAATATTAATGTTTGGTAACGTTGTCTTAAGGGATTTATCTTGTCCACTAGATAAAAATAAATTTATGTAAAACTGATTATAAATTACTTAGTTATTTTGGTGCAACCACCGCCTTTATATATTCTGTATGTGTTTATCATCACTTAATTTAATAAAAATCATTCAATATTCAGAAACATTAATGCCGCATGTACGACATAGGTCATTAACAAAGAAAACTAATTGACAAAAGACTTTCATCTTAGTTAAAAACTAATAAAGAATTTAAATAAAGTTAAATAATACACATTTCATAAGTTTAAATATAGTATAAACAATAATAATTATACCGAAATTTTAATAAACTCAAAATAAATTTTATACATAATAATCTGGGTGGAGTAAATAAAAGGTTCGATTCATCCTATGATGTACCACGCACAGTACTACAAGCTATAACAGTGAATTCACCTTCTGTTTACAATTGTGCATGACAGGAACCGATAGCGTAGTATTTTTAAAAAATAAAATATTAATTTTTTTTTAAAGATGTAATTAATTGTTAAAGGAAGATAATTAAACAAATACTTATAACAGAACCACAAAAATATACGCAATGAACCACCTAAATGAAAATATTAAAGAATTTTTTTTCCTTAAATCCGATTCCACCGACAATATATAAATTTTCATTTATTCTAGACTTTTACTTGAAGAGTTTGGAAATTTATACTTGAAAATTTAATCTGTTATAACGTAAAATAACTCCAACTTAAGTAAATATTGGACTAAAAGAAGAACTCGCAGTTTTTTTGAGGTGTTAAGAATACAACGTTTCGAAATACGATAACGTATCATAACCAGTATTATTAAGTAAAACTCTTGTGTAATGTGTTGCAGGCCAAAAAAGAATGAAGAGGTCTTCGGAAGAAGAAGAGGGAGAAGAAGAAGGTGAAGAAGAAGGAAGACCCACTACTCATCTCAACATCGCGGACTGGAGTCCGGAACAGAGTCCAGCAGAGATGCGACCTGAAGGGCAGCCATAGCAGAAGCGGACGAAGAACTTCTACACCACCTCTCCTTTAAAACTTACAAGTAGAGTAAAACAAAGCAGCAATTGCGACTCCTCCGGAGTAGGGGTCGCATTGCTCCCTCCTTATAGTTAGTGCCCCGTTGTGGCGTATTCCTGCTAGCCTATTAATCGTTAGCACCGAAAGGACTTCAGTAGACGGTCTGAAGGGGAATTGCGTCGGGAGGACAGGCTTCACAAGCCTAGCCTTCCGCGGTCGGCCCATAAAATGGGTTCGATAACGCTGGTTCAACAACGGATTGGAATGCAATTAAATCCGTCTTAAATTAACTAAATAAAAATAACCAAAACTTGAGAAAATTAGACCCGCTATATAAAGTAACCCTTTAAAAAAACAAGCCCGATTAGAATGATCCAGCAGCAAGGGACTCTGTCCAGGTTCTGCGATAAGTAGGGAGAAATAAACTCCCGTCAACTTTGCATTCCATTCCATTCCTGTAATGTGTATTAGGATATAAATCTTAATTCATATTTGTTTAGACTTTGTCCGATAATGGAAGTGTAAATTAATAAAATCTCCCACTGTTTAGAGATTTTTTTTAAAAAGTAAGACTAGTTACTGAAAACGTATTAGATTGTGCGTCTCTATATTAGCAATTCTAATAGCATAATAAAATATTCCAGCTGACAAAGGACTACTATCAACGTGAATCTGAAAAAAATTTGAGTTGTTTTCCTGCGAACAAAAAAATCATTGTATAACTAACTACCAATATATCTTAATTAATTATTCTGCGATACTAGATAAATTGAGTTGCTAATTAAACTTAGTTATTGGTTGCTGGATTATTATTATTTATTTATTTTTTTTTTATTATCTCTTCACTAATTTGGCAGTAAGAAATATAATTAATTCTAAATTTATAAAAAGATGAACGACTGATCGATATATATATATATATATATATCATAATTAAATATCAAAAACGTATGGACCAAGTAATGTTCGACTGCGGTCGAGCCTTACTGATCGTCATTCTTTCCGAATACAGGCTTATAAGTCTGTACTAAGCTGCGTGAGGCTTTGGACTACTTAAGTTCTGTCTCTGTCACGAAATACAGGCTTGTTCAAGTCTAGCGGCTGAGACATCTACGCTCTTTAGTTTTGCCTTGTGTTGGGTAGTGAGATGCCTGGTCACCGGGGTTGGGGAACATTGTGTTTTCGTTCTGTGCAACTTGGCTACCCTTCTCCAGAGGTCTGGTGACGCGGAGGAGCGGCATGTTCCGAATGAAGCCGAAAGGTTGGTATCGGACATATCGCTGACAGGGGGGGTATTTTAGTCGGTCCTGGCTAGATCGACCCGGGTCGGTTTGGCTTAAACCCTACATAACCACATACGGGCGCGTTGTGGTATCTGGAAACAGATATTTTAGCCTTCTCCAACGTAAACCCCTCCCGAAAAATAAAAAAAATTAAGCTTATCAAACAATCGGTCATCGCGATTATGAATGAATTTTGATTTTCCTTAGTCTATTTCAATAAAAAAATTTAATGAAAAAATTTTTCTTAATTGAAAGTGAAAGTAAGATATAATTAAAAGAAATTTATCGATTTTTTTTTTAGATTAATAAAAAAATGGATCCAAAATATTCAAATAGAAGTTTGCTATCGACTATCTAGGCAGATCGGTATTATTTAATATAATTTTACAAAATGATAGTTATTTTATCAAATTTCAAGAACGTTATCAAACGTAATAAAACCAAAATTTAAGGTTTTGAGAAAATTAGCTAGAAAACTGTGTTGTAGTATTAGATTACATTTTCCACCGAAGCAGCGGCCACAATAACGAATTTAGACAATATTTTTATTTTTTGATTTACTCCTTGTTAATTTTTAAAAGAAAAAAACATGTTTTATGTTTACATCTTTTCAGCGTAGGGCTGATTGCTCATCGCTATTTTCAACGCAAGGCATTAGCTTTGCGCTGAAAATAGAGATGAATATTTTTTTAAATTTATATCAAATGTAAGTTTAGACTGAATATGAGAATTTGTTTATTTTATAAAAATATTTTATATATATATATATATTTTTTACAAGTAGTTTTAATATTAAAATTATTCTGAACACAGTATTCTTTTGTAATTGTTTTTAATTCATACTATTCATCAATATACTTGAAAAATATATTTTAAGTAATCTTAAATATATTTAAAAACAACTTCTGCAAAATATTTGCCAAATTTTATGCACGAGATTGATTGTTTTTTTATTAATGAGAGTACTCTCATGTTCTTAATTTTTATAATATATTTGCATTAAAATAAATATATATATATATTCATATGTTTTATTGTCAATGGTTTAAAATATATAGAAGAGTAAGGCTTGAATTGTATTACCTCGGCTGATATAAAGAACTACTATAATTAAATAATATCTTTTATGGCATACCTAAGAAGATATATTAACAATAAAGAATTTTTTTTAAGACAAGGTTAATTTCATTTTTACATAAAAATATTTAATATTAAGTTAAGTTTTATATGTAGTCATTTTGATTGTAAAAAATATAATAGCTAAAAACCAAATAAGAGATAAAGAATAAAATATTTATTATAAAAGAACTCAAGAAAATAAAAGATACATATAAAAGAAAAGAATACATATAATTTTCCATAAATGAAAGTTTGTGTATGTTTGTGTGTAAGTTCAAGAGCACTCACGTTTGCGTTTGGTAAAATGAAATTTTACGTGAAATAAGATTCGAACAAAATGATAAGTATACTTTCTTGTAGAAATATAAACAAAACAGAATAATATATCTTTAACATGAAAATAAAATAACTTTTTTCAAAGAAAAAGATGTCTGTTATGGTTTTATGCAAATAGAAATAAGAAACTGCATTAAAGAGAGAATATTGAGGGTAGATTGTTACAGAGAGAGACTGAGAAAGAGAAAGAAAGAATGAGTAGCAGAGAAAACGAGAATATTTAAAATAAGGATGACAAAACAAAATGCCATTTTTATCAAAATAATTGCTGTAGTGGTTTTACTTATACAAAAATTATTTTTTATATAAGCTGATTATATTTTAGATGGAAGTATTTCCATTTACTTATAATATTTTTTTTTGTTATAATAAATATAAAATCATACAAATACAAGTAAAACAAACATTAAGAAGTACAAAAAAATTCTGAATAAGTCATATATAACACACTAACCGTAGTAAAATGAAAATTTCACCCACAAGATAATTTCATGTACGTAGATTGCAGCTATAATACGATAGAAATCGATGATAACGAAGTAGTTTATAACGAGAATCCGGTTGTAACAATAAAAAAAAAAAAAAATTCGTTTGTTTCCTATATTATTAATGTTAAATTTGTTTTAACGAGCTGATAAGGAAGCTGTAAGTGGGTTATAACCAGCAAATTATTTTCTTTTGAAAATAAATTTGTTTCCCGAACAATTAAAAACGTGAAAGAATTAAAAATACATGTACAGAAAATAAATCCACCGGATTGGTCTAGTGGTGAAATCGACATCGCAAATCAGCTGATTTTGAAGTCTAGAATTCTAAGGTTTAAATTCTAAAAAAAGGGTGCTTACTTTTATACGGATTTTAATACTAGATCGTCGATACAGGTATTATTTGGTGGTTGGATTTCAATTAATCACACATCTCAGGAATGGTGGACCACCTGAGACTGTACAAGATTACACTTCAATTACATTCATATATATCATCCTCATTCATCCTCTGAAGTAATACCTTACGGTGGTTCCGGGGGATAAGCAGAAAAAGAGAGGCACAAAAATTAAATTAAAAGTAAAGTCGTTACTACTGTATTTTTGTTAATACTGTATTGAATGTTATAACGACGTTGTTCAATCAGACGAGGGAGCCAATAACCTCTTCTCAATAACTAAAATTTGGTTATAAGAAACAACCAGATGCGATAGTAAGGTATACACAGTTTTTTAATGGCTATTTCTGGATTCTGGAAAATTTGATTCTTCCACTATTATGAAGTTTATACAGGTAATATGGCGATAGAAAGTGTTAATAATTTTACAGTCGTTTCAGTTAGTCGATTCTTAAACGGGTTTTTTGCTGCTTTGTACAGTACATTAGTGTGTTTAACTCGGGATGAAGTCAGTGTATTTTCTGCGAGCGTGTTGTGGTGTTTTCTGATAATTTTTCACGGCACTGAAGTAATTTCGGGCATTAAAACAAAAATTTATTTCAGTTTGCAAAATAATTAAAGATTATAGAGGAATTAGAAAACGGGCGATCTAATTCTGACGTTTGTCAGAAATCCCCATTGCTGGTGGTAGTAAAAAAGTCCTCAAGGGAGGGCTTTTTAATTCTACTCTCTCAACGATTTGAAAGGACCGTGAAAATATAACGTTCGAAAAAAATCAGCTTCAGAAAATAAGATAAGACTATGTGATAGAAATGATGTGAACGAAGCTCTTATTACATAGTTCAAAGGTGAAGAGGAGTTAAAACGTTTTCATAAATTGACCCACTTTGAAAATTCAGGCAGCAAGATTTGCTGACCAGCTAGGATACAAAGGGTTAGTTTGTTAAATAAATTTGTTTGTTTTATTAATCTATTTTTAGAATTTGTTTGAACCGATCTAAAAACAGACATCAAATCGTTTTCGCAAAGTTTTTTTGAGTTAGAATTCGTAGTTTATCAGCTAATGAGTTATGAGGCGTTATCGTTAACTATCACTGACTGAGTAGAATGACTGGGAATTAATTTTTCAGATTCCTATTTCATAAAATTTTTCTTTCATTAAAACGTATGTATTATTTACGATTTCACTTGCTTGATTATGAAGTTTTTTTTTCTTAATTACGGATTTAAGTTTTGCTGCAGCAATCCAAAATCAAAAGTATTGCTAATAATAATAATAATAATAATAATAATAATAATAATAATAATAATAATAATAATAATAATAATAATAATAATAATAATAATAATAATAATAAAATACAAAACCAAGTATTTTCAAATATATACTTTTGCTGGTTTAAACGAGGAAAAAATTCATTTGTAAAATCAAAGAAACGTAAGAGAATATTTAAGTATTCATTAGGTTCCTTTGTAACACAGTCCGAGTACCATTACAGTATAGTAAAACTAAATTCATTTATTCACAATAATTTATAATGAAACTGCGCCATTACGTTTTCATTTTCTTGTTTATAATGATTCGAGGTGAATTGATCCACAATATTTTAGCTTGAATAAAGGATTAAATTTGTGTTAAATTAACCATGTGAAAAATATTTGGGAAAATAACTTGCGTAAATCTTTTGTGACGGGTTGTGTATAGAATACTTCAAATGAAATACTGGGTAGCGAAGGGATGAGGTACAGCTCCGTACGGAACTGCCGTTCGCCCGTGCTTGCACGGGTGGGTTGTGGTGACTAAGTGCAGGGACTCCCGAGCCCCTGAGCTAAAAATTGAGTCCGGCCGGGCCGTCTCTTCGGGGGTGTCACCGTTAGAGGCGAAGCACAAAGAACCAAGTCCCGGTTGCTGGGTGATGGAGGCCGGGAACCGCATAGCCGGGCCTGGCATTTCCCTCATCTGGCGGCTAGAGGTGAAGGCACCTCTCGGCACCGTGTTCATGCTTAATTGAGGGTCTGGCTCCGGAAGGTAGGGTAACAAAAAAAAAAATACTGTAAAAGGAATTATTTCCTTATTCTTTACTTACATATGTGTGTGTGCACGCGCGTGCGGGTGTATGGGTTGACGAAGGAGTGTAGCTATTACACACAAACGTACGCAATGCATGCATGTACCCACAGAAGGTCTCTTCTAAAATTGAGCACTGTAGTGGTTGTTTACGTTTACTTCAATATGTAAAACTTAAAAAATCATTGTTACGTAAGTAATAATTCTGACTAGTTTGAGAAAGAAACATATAGGACTAATTACTTATTAAATTCAAATTATTTTATAACTCATCAAAGTAAAACAATTAAAAATCTTTCAAGAGTAAAAAAATAAAATAAAAATAAACTACTTTTGTTGCTAAAGAAACTTAGTTAATAAATTCTCATTTCTGTAACAGGAGTTATAGATCTCACACGTAGAACTGCTTTTATCTTTGGAATGAAATTTAAATTGATTTTACAGAGGGCACCTTAACTTCGATCCTGTTATAATGCAAGAAATGTAACACAAACAAGTTAGGCTTAAGAAAACGGATGGGAATTTTTCACGCTTTATCAATTTTTTTTTTACGAAGTGCACATATATATAGGCTCGTATTAAATTATTCTTTGCTGTAGGTAGACCAGTCACGTTTCCATGTATACAGCGATATAAGATCACGTAGATGGGTGGGGTTTAATCGTAGATCATACACTGATCATTTTAAGGGTGCACTTCGGTGAGAAAGGGAAGGAAAGAAGAAAGGAACGAAGAAGCTCTGTATGACTTTGTACCACAGGTACCTACCAGATTAAAGGAATAAACGTTACCACTCTTCCAAGAAAGTTGAAAGAATGCTAATTAGATTTTTTAAAAATAAGCATTTTAATCTGAATTTATAAACCATGAATTGCTATAATGTAGACTTATTAGAGACTAATGTAGAGTTATTTTCAATATACCCTGATGAAATAATAAGAAGCTTGGGTATTATAATAATTAAAATAAATTTAAGTGCAATTCAAATTGTTTATATTACGATTAATAATAAGAGAGAAAAAATAAAAACTTTTGAATAGATTTGTGTAAAGCAGCCATTAATTTCTTTACTTTTTTTTTCAAGAAGAGAAAAGGTTTTAAGTAAAATATACGTATCAACGTGTACATAATAGCATAATTTCTTTCTTTAAAGGAAATTACTCCATGTTTTTTTACCTTCGTTTCGTTCATTACTCCTTGAGGAAAATAATAGTAAACGAAAAAACACAACGTGTCCAATTAGAAGAAATATAGAATAGTTCAACAGAAATAACATTTAATTCTTAAGGTAACTCTCGTAAATATTTATTTTAATCAAAATAAATTTAAATTGCTTTTCAGTAAAAATTCAATTGACGTAGAAAAAATTTAATTTTGGATAATCTCCTAAAGTTTCAATTGATATTATCGATAGCATTTAATATAGTGATCCTTTTTTCATTAATTCTTTCTTTATACTTGGTATAATATATAATCCTTAAGTTCCCCAGTTTATCAAAAATATACGAAAATCTTTGTATAGAACTGTGCACTAAACAGTTCCAGCGGCGTGATGTTTGGATGTTGTGCGCATGCGCACATAGGAAGCTGCACGCAAGGCTGTGCGGGAAAGAGAGCACTGTCGCAACCGCAGTGCCGATTCAGACGTGCTGGTGGAAGGTAGTTTTTCTTTACTCCGCGTGTATATGGCACGTTTCTTGTTCGCTCCCTTTTCTAGTTTAGTTGGTGGAAAGTATATGAAGGCGGTTTAGTTATTTTTTCAGTAGTTATCAAAAGATGGCGGAATGTAGGGATCTTTGATTGCCAAATTTGTATAAAAACACGCTGGAAAGGCGAAGAAAAGTTAATTAGTAAAACCTAATTATGTGTTTGTTTCTGTAAAAATAGGAATTTAAATTAAGCGACGTTGGACTACAGTGTTTTTAAGTGGACATTTTGTTAAGTTAACTAATAATACTAAAAAATATTATCTGTATTGACATTTTACTATTTATTCGGTTAAAGCGAATACGGGTTTTGAACATTGTGTTTGAAAACCGTAAACGATATTCTTGAATGTGATAAAGTGTAGAATTAGATTATCCTACTTCCAGCTATTCTATTTCATTCATTTTTTTCGGTTCTTTTATTTTACAAAAACTTTAACCATGACCTTAAAAAGGCCCAGAAAAAATCATTGAACAAAATCCCCACCAATTCCACCTACGAGCCGCCAATGATCTGTAAACCAGGCTCTATAATATTTTAATTTCGAAAGTATAACTAGGAAAGAAAGATATTCTAAGTCAATGTTCGAAATTCCTTAGGATTATCAGTAGAATACCTTTATGCACACTGTATAGTATAGTAAAAATGTGAAATATCATTCGACTTCTAAGATATTACCATATTTAGAGAAGAAAAAACAGTATAAATATATTTTAAAACATCTATTTTAACTTACACCTTTATATTTTGAGTGTTTAACAAATTTAATCACCTCATAAGTTGACAACACAAATTTAAATATTTTTGATGAATATTGTCCAGACATATTTATACAAACACACACACTTATGTTTCCTAACAACCAGAATAAACGCCTCAACACAATTACATATTTCCAAATGGATGCAAGCCGATAGTTTGAGGTAAAATGTTACATAAGGATGTAAAAAAATATATAAATACAAACTGACGAATATAAAATATTCGTCATGTATATATAATTTTTTTTAAGCCAATCCGCCAAGTACAGAATTGAATAAACATTCTTATTTTTATTTATTTTTTACTTTATTTCCTTTACATTAGAGCGCTTTCAGCTATAAGCCCATCCTCAGTAATGTTTTCTAATTAATCTTCATTTACATTTACACATATAACCACAATGCAACACCTTTTCACTTTGGTTACTTTTCATAACTTTGGTAACTGAGTAAAATATAATAAATTTTAAACATTTACAAACATACATGTGAAGTCATATATAGTCATATATATATATGTATATATATATATATATATATATATATATATATATACATATTTTTTATATATATATACATATATACATATTTTTTTAATTTAAAATATCGTCTAAAATGTACTAAAAATTATAAATAAAATTAAAATTTTTTACTGAAATTAACCAAAATTTATTTAAAATTTCTTTCAATATGATATTTTATATAATGTAAGTATAGTACTGTAAACAATTATTTAATTTATTTAAAATCTTATCAAACGTAGTATCAAGTTAAATCATTTTTATAAGACTGTTCCCAACAAATTCTGTCTGCAAATTCATAAGGCTAAATTCACGTTTATATTTTTATATATATAATTTTTCTAATATTTCTAATTTTTTATTATTTTTTTCCTGTTTTTTCAAAATTATTTTCGGTATTTCTAAATTGTTATATATACATACGTATGTTCAGACGTCACGCCGACTAGTAAAATTGAATTCAGAGATGGAGAAAATGGATATTTCCGTTGAAATCAGAAAACTTCGAACAGGGAAGCAAAAATTAGAAATTTTATAAAAATCTTATATATACAAATTAAACGTGAATTTAGCCTCATGAATCTGAGACAGAATTTGTTGAGGACATTTTTATAAAAATTATTTAAGTCGGTAATACTGATAAGATTTTAGGTAAATTAAATAATTGTTTACGCTACTGTTTTTAACATTATATAACACAACATATTGAAAGAAAATTTAAATAAATTTTGGTAAATTTTAGTAAAGAATTTTAATTTTACTGTAATTTTTAGAAAATTTTAGTAAATGATTTTAAATTTTTAACTGAACAAATGTGTGTTCTGTAAATGTTTAAAATTTCTCATATTTTGTTCAATAACCAAAGTTATAAAAAATAACCATAGTGTAAAAGTGTTGAATAGTAATTATTATATGTGTAAATGTGAATGAAGATAAATCAGAAAACATTACTGAGGATGGGCTTACGCCCGAAAGCGCTCTAATGTAAAGGAAATAAAGTAAAAAAGACGGTAAGATGTTTATTTAATTCTGTACTTGGCGGATTGGCCGAAAAAAAAATAATTTAACGTACACAGAAATTATGGAATATAAAGAGATTAATTTAAATAAATTTATATGTATAATATTTATCGCTAATGTACCCTACAATAAACAACCGCCATGTACAATTGATAAAGTATTATAAAAAAAAATAAGCTATTCTTTTGCTTTTAAAATAATGAACAAATCGTAATTTAAGAGTATAAGACATAAAAAATAACCAATAAATAATTGTAACCAGTAACAAGATATATAGTCGGAATGCACATTTAACCGCAGATTCAAGGATTGATTATCACATTAACTTTATTTCAAGCCATCCCACAAACGTTGGTCTAGATTAATCATATTGTATTTATTTTTATTTCATTCCATTATGGAATTACAAATGCTGTTATCATAATCAAACATAATAAAAGAGATTTACAACATTACATATTATTAATTAAAAATTAAAATTAACATTTTAGTCGGTATATAATTAACATAAAATTAATAAAATTTAATTACAAATACTAACTCACAAAAAAATACTACTGAATTATATATAAAGATAATGGGATGTAATTAAAATATATAACCCACACACCAAAACATTCAATAAAGCATCAAACATCACACAAATTCTTAACTCGGTCAAACACAAAACCGAACTTTTGTTTTTAACATTTATTAGTACAGAATAAAAATATAAAATACATTAATTGGTTTTCTACGTAGATTCCCTCAAATTCTAAATAACATGGGATGCTAGTAGATCCTTCATAAAAAATTTGTAGACATGTCAAGAACCATTTGCGAAAGAACTCCAGTACTTTGTTGTCTGTCTTGGAATCGATAAATCTGCACTGTTTGTGAGGGGAGGGATATTATACTGTTTTCCAGCAAAGAGTATCTCGAATGCTTAAGACTATGTAAGGCCTGGAATCATCACACACATCTCAATCAGCTGACGTCTCCTTGCCCAAGAGCTGTTATTTGTACGCAGTATTTACAGCGCCTACGTCGTGGATATTGGTGTTCTTTGGTGGTTAATTTTCAATTAACCACACACCTCAGGAATGATCAACCTGAGACTGTACAAGACTAAATTTCATTTACATTCATATTCTGAAGTAATACGGTGATTCCCGAGGGTAAACAGAAAAAGAGAGTATTTACACTGCGATATTCGTGGAGGAAATCGACAAGCAGTAGGCCTTTCCGGTCTAAAAGACGGTTACTAGGACTTTTCCAGTTGATCGTTTTCGCCTTTAAAGAGCAAGTCTCTCCACTTCTACGGCACTCCATACTCACTCATTTCTACTCGGAAGTACACTCTTAGAGAATACTTCACTATTCGATAAAAAGAATTATTTTCCTCTCGTTGAAATTAAATCAGGAGTCTTTGACAAATTTTCTATCGGGTATGTTTTTGATTTTGGTTTAGTCTTGGAATCCATTTTACTCATAATTTTGTGAAACCCACAAAGCACAGGCTTTTTTATAATGGAACGGGCGCTTCGGTGAGTGATACCCACTACCGAAATAATTTTTTCAACCTTAAAATTCCGGTCGTCTTCAATGAGATTACGGATCTATCGATCTGTCAAACTTGTCCTTGATTGCCTATTGTGAATTAATTTCTACAGCTCACGCCCTCCTTTAAATTTGTTGACCTCCCCGCGGACTCGGATACGTAATAACATCATATTCCCAAACTGTCCAAGCAATCTAGTCAAAACTTCGGAGGATTTGATGCCCTCATTCGTGAGAAACTTCACGATAATACGTTGATGACAGATCATGATACCTCAGGATAAACGACTATGGAACCTCCACTTATTCTGACGCTACTCATGCATTTGCAATCAAAGAGAGGTGTGTGGCAAGGTGGCTGGGGCATCCATTCCCTCTATATCACCACTTTCAATATCCCTCCGCGTCAGCCTATTCATGTTCGTACGGGAGCTGTGACAACATAAGTCCCGCTAATATTTTACTGACTCTCGTGCAAACATTGTATTGCATATCGTTTTAATCTTTTTTACAAAAATCACATAATCAATAACACACCATTAATTTTATAAAAGTCAGAAATAATATAAACTGCACAAATTGTGTCATGGAAGTCATAATAAAACAAGAGGTTATCTCTAAACTAAAAACCTTTTCCTTTAAATTTATAAATATTTTTTATTTCTCTTTAACACATACCTTATACTACTTCTCTATATAATCACCGCATGAATTAATATATGTATCGTAGCGATACATCAGCTTCAATATACCTTCGTCGTACTCTTCTACCACCAGTCCATTTAGCCACTGATTAAGAGATTTTTAAGTTCATCATCACCAGCGAATTGCTTACCAATCAAATTCTTTCAATTTCCCAAAAAATGCTAATCAGAAGAAGCTAAATCCGGACTCTACGGTGGGCAATCGTAAATTTTCCATTCAAATGTTTTCAGTAAATCATATTTGGACCAGCAACATGTGGACGTGCATTATCGTGCAGCAGGAAAACGCCATCGGTCAGCCGCCCACATCCGCGATTTTGAATGACGTGCCCTCTTACTGCAAAACGTAAAGTTTTGCAGTAGGCTTCTGTATTTATAGTCGTTCCACGTGACATGAAATCAATCAGCAGTATGCCAAACCGATCCCAAAAGACTGTGGCGATCAGTTTGCGTCCAAATGGTTGTGGCTTTTGACCT
The DNA here is from genome assembly GCF_047948215.1 of Lycorma delicatula. NCBI lineage: Eukaryota > Metazoa > Arthropoda > Insecta > Hemiptera > Fulgoridae > Lycorma > Lycorma delicatula. The sequence continues at coordinate 50,035,610 of NC_134460.1, forward strand.
TTGTCGATCTGGCTGGTGATTGAGGATGACGCCATTCAATTGAGTGTCGTTTTCTCTCTGGCGTGTAATACGAAATCCATGTTTCATCCACGGTAACAATATGATTAAGGAAGTAACCTTAACCTTTCTCTGTGTAGCTCATCAAAAATTCCAAAGCAGATCCCATTCGGATTTTGTTGTGACGTACTGTTAAGACATGCGGCACCCGACGTGCACAAACCTTTCTGAAGCCTAAATGGCCATGAACAATGCGACCAACAACAGCTCTTGAAACATCAAGGAAAAGAATGGCCAGGTCGTAAATCGTTGAGCGACGATCTTTTCTGATGTCATTATCGACGCGTTTCAACATGTCCTAGATGATTATCGAGGTTTTCCCCGAACGTTCTTCATTATGTACATTAATTCTGTTATTTCTAAACCTTACAAACCAGTTTCCGAAGTTTCTTTCATTCATTATATTGTTACCGTACACAGCAACCAACTCCTTATGAATTTCAGTCGGCTTAACGTTTTGATGGTTTAAAAAACATATAGATCAACCTATTTCACATTCGGCGGCAACATCAATTTTCGTGCTCATTTTAAAACATAATAACTCACACGTAATCAAAGATACTACAACGCGACAACTTACAGACCACAATGCTGTGCATACATTACTAGGGTGGCCATAAACAACACAGGTTCACCAACCTTAAAGAGAGAAATTTCCCAGCGGTCTTTACTTTAGAGATATCCCCCGTAAAATATATTATAATAACAGTAATAATACAATAAATGTTTTTGACATGAAAAAAAAATACATGAGGTGATGTAAGTACGTATAACGCACGGGATTGGATGGTATCAAAACGTTCTTAAAAGCTAATATGTTTATTTTACTAAAAAACATACATACACGTTTACTTGAAGATATATAACTTAATTATTATAAATTTTTATTGTACAAATAAAGTATAAACTTAAATATACTTCTTTTTTGAATTTCATTATTAAATAAACTGTCGAAATTTTGTTAATATTTTATTGTGTATATTATATTTTTGTTTATTAATGAAAAGTTTACAGATTAATTTATTATTATTATTGATAAAATAATCATTGGTAGTAAAATAACAAAGAGAAATTTTATGTAATAATATAATTAACCATAAAAAACTTTTACGAACGTTACAATAAAGTAAAGTATGGGGAAAAGTGGAAAGCGATTAAATTTAACTTAATAAGATATATGAGAGAAAAGGGAAATGAGAAACGGATGGAGAAGTACATTTAGTGAGGAAAGATAAAGAGATTAGTTAACAAAATTAAGCTCTTTTAAAAGTTTAAGGAAACAACCGAGCAAACTAAAATAGCCTTTAAGAAAAAAAAATTAATCTGAAACCTTGAAACCGGGGAATTTTATATGTTTTTTTAAAATATCTTTTACACTTGAAAATAATACTTATTAATTAAATGTAATGAATATACATAAAATTATTTTAAAAAAAGAGATAATTTCATGAAAAAAATCAGGTACATTAATTATAATGTGAATATCAAAACTGAAAGAAATAGCACAAGAAATATTTATATAAAAAAAATAATTAAAATCTGAAACTAGACCAGTATTTCTATTATTAAATAATCATTAGCAGCCGATATTGTATGTAACGAATTAATAAAAAATCACACTTATGAATCACTACTAACAATTTCACCGTGCAGTAAGAGACTGCACTACTCTTATAAGATTGTCCCCTCTACTACACGTAAAGATAAAGAGATTATAATCGAGCCGCGATTCTCTCGTTTGAACGAACGCTTAGCTTCGTCACGTTATACCTATTAAAAACACTATCAATCGATCATATTTTTCTTTTTAATGGATGATATTTTTTATTCGAGTTAATTTATTGCTGTTACTCATACCGAATTAGAAAAAATATATACCATTTCTTTCGAAAATGCAATCTAACAAACCGTGTGGGTTTCTGTCGTTCTGTTTATTGTTTGATAGAAAGGACAACATTATAGAGTAGTACAATCTCAGCTATTCCGTGTATACGGCTGAAGTATGATTTCATTATTACAACACTATTAATATATAAAAAATGTAATGGGGCATGGCATCGTAGCTCTAGAGCTGTGATAGCAGAAAATTATGGTAATCAGTCAAAACAATGGGGTATGATTTTGTTTTATTTCTTGACGTTTCATCACCTAACCCTAAACCAAAAAAAAAGTGGAGTAATATTCGTATGTATATAGTATGTACAAGTATTAGCATGTTTGAAGTTTAATAAATTTTGACTGGATGAACCGATTTTTATGAAATTTTGTACACAGAATTGCAAGTATAATTTGTTGGTAAAAGTTTGGTGTCAATTTTCTCAAAACTTTGCAAACATAATGATATTTTATATTAAGGTTAGTACATAGGAAATGGTTATCTTAACATTTAAAAAAAAAATGTTGCCCAAAAAATGTTCCCCTTCCACCAAAATCGAAATAATCTTTCTATTTATTGCATATTCTTTAACCCCTTCTTTTTAAATGTCTTTTTAGGCATAGTAGTGGATTAACCCCCCCCCCCCCTCAAATAATTTAATGGAAATATTGTGGGTATGGAAACGAATCAAAAAACTAAAAATATCAATTTTTGGAATTATTATTTTTTTTGTTTATTTAAACTTTTAATAATAATATTAATTATTAATTATTATTACATCGGTTCGAATCCAACTTCATTTGATTTTTTTCAACTTATTTTTTTTTAATTTAAATAAGTTGATTTGTTAAAATTTATTATCCTGTAATTGAAAAAAATGTTTTATAATAATTAATAAATCAATAATATCTTCTTTTTTTTCTTCAGTCATTTGACTGGTTTAATGCAGCTTTCCAAGATTCCCTATCTAGTGCTAGTCGTTTCATTTCGGTATACCCCCTACATCCTACATCCCTAACAATTTGTTTTACATATTCCAAACGTGGCCTGCCTACACAATTTTTTCCTTCTACCTATCCCTCCAATATTAAAGCGACTATTTCAGGATGCCTTAATATGTGGCCTATAAGTCTGTCTCTTCGTTTAGCTACATTTTTCCAAATGCTTCAATCTTCATCTATTTGACACAACCCCCTTTTCAATAATAACAATAAAAAAATGTAATAAAAATATAAATACTCGTTTTATAAAAAATATACGTAATTTAATAGTCGTACACGAAAGTCATGTGGTGTTCACACAGATTTTTTATTCTTGCAATTGTTTATTGATTAGAAAAAAATTATTTATTTTTAAATATGAAGGGTAAATAATAGAGTAAATAAATAGTCTATTACCAGTACACACCTTGATATTTTCATAGTTGTAATCTTGATCATTTTCATCTTTGTATTTAATTATATAAAATTTATTAAAAATATTTTAAATACATTCAAACTATTTTGTAAATTTTAATAATTTTATTAAAATCAATCTTATTTAATTAAATAAAACGACTTATTGTAAAATGTGCACATTAAATCTAGCAAAGATTTTTCTTAATATATAAGCAATTACCTAAGGAAATAAATTATTATTTTACATCGTATAAAACTGGAAGTAAAAAAAATCGGACAGGTTACTTTACTATCATTGTTAATCGCCCGACCGTGATAAGGATAAAGGCAAAAGTCCCATAGGAGTATAGAAGAAGAAATGGAGTATTTGCCAAGAGAAAAAAGTAGTAAAAATCCTGATTTTTTTTTTAAGTCGGAAAAGATTTAAAGTCTCATTTTATTTCATTTAACGCAACTTAGGCACCAAGTATCTTTCCTGCTTCCTTTAGTAGCCTCTCCCTTGTACTCCTACCAAGAAAGAACTAAACCCGTTCAGTTGGTTTATTACTATTCAATTATTACTGTCTTTGCACACTGCTTCTTAACTTTCAATCTTCTATTTCTTATCTTTAACATACAAATATTACTTTCTAATACATTTTCTAGAGCTTATATTGCAACGACTTAACTTTTTCTTTGTCTTTTCTTATTAACTTTATATTTAATTTCATGCTAAATGTCAAGAATAAATATAGCAAAAAATCTTTACGACGCATTAATTCGAAAAATACACCATTAAACTAAGCACGTTTTATAAATTAAAACAAAAGCAGAATCATAAAGAACTGTAATATGTATAGGCTAGCTAAAGGAATTTATAAAATGATACGTAATTAATAAATATGTATATATATATATATATATATATATATATATATATATATATATATATATATATATATATATATATATATATATATATATAATATCTTACCAGAGATCACTACAAACAACATTCAACTTGAAAAACCATGGTTGTTCACAGGAAAGAATACTATGGTTGCAACAGGAAAGAAATACGCTACCCCAAGTCCCAGTCAGTAGACTGGACTCCCGTTCTGGTGATAGGATTCTGAGGGATCAGACATGCCATGTAGAGAAGGATCGGAGTTTCTCAAAACTTCTTCAAACTAAACGAAAGTTCTTCATAGGTAAACTCAACGTAAACACTCTGTTGAAACCAGAAAAATTGAAACAACTAATGAATATGCTTGACAGATTCAGCATTAAAATTCTAGCAGTAAAAGAGACACACGGTTTAGAGATGAATGCTACGTTGACTCAGAAAATGACAAGATTTATAAGGGAAAACCCGCACTGCAGCTAAACACAGGACCCAAACAATTTGGTACAAGTTTTATAGTTCACATGTTAGTCACAGATTCTGTCGCTGACTTTATCTCACCATCGGAAAGAATCGCGACGCTATCAATAAAACCTGGAAACAAGGCGTACACACTAATTAATGTGCACGCACCAACAAGCGACTATAACAGAAAAAACCCGCAAGTGATAGAAGCCTTGTGGGAACTTTGGGAAGAAACCATGAATAAGATTCCTAAAAATCAAGACAAGATTCTACTAGGTAACTTTGACGGGCAATTTGGAAAAGAGAAGAAATACAGAAAATTCACAGGATCATACACTGCCCACAAAGGGACCAATAAAAATGGTGAACGCCTCATGGACTTCTGTTATAACTTCAATCTCAAAGTTATGTCAACGCAATTCCTAAAACCAACATATAAACTAAAGACGTGGAAATCCTTCAATAAAACGCTTGGTGAATTCCAGTTTGATTACATTGCCATCTCCTGGAAAAACATCAAAGAAGTGCTCAGTGTAAAAACAAGGAAAGGATTCTTCAAGTCTGACCACCACCTACTTCAAATCAAGATAAACTTTCAGCCCAACAGAAAACGGAAAACAATAACCCAGACTTTCCCTACTGACACCGAATACGTAAAACTCCAACAAGGAGAAGATCATTACTAATGAACTCCATAGGGTAGATACTTAGAATTGATCTGAACTCGCAGAGTAACTGAAAGAAACCATAACTTTAGGCCAGCCTTTGAGAAAGCGAAAACACAGGTGGTGGAATATCAAGTGTGATCAAGCTGTGGAGGATAGAATTAGAGCCTGGAATAAATTTAACAGTCATAAAACAACAAGAAAGTGGCAAGAATTCGTAGAAATAAGGAAAAAGTCCTCCAAAATTGTTCGACGAGAAAAACGCAATAATCGGCTGAAATAAATAGAACAAAACTATACCAAAAACAACACCCGGAATTTCTACAAACGGTCAGAGAGAATTTTGCCGACTAGTAGCCTCCTAGCCTGTGCTTCCAACGACCCGACGGGTTCCTGGAAACTCGCACGAAAAATAACTGTGAAATTCTAAACAAATATTTCAATAAACTCAATGCGCCCTCAAAACAAGTAAGGTTTGTAAAACCTACACCAAATCCTGACTCACCACGACACACACTCGAACAAATTGTGAACATAATGGCGAAGATGGAATTATCGTGGATTTCTGAAATTTTTTTTTTTTGAGTTCATAAGTTTTTATCCCTCCTCCTGGAGCCAGACCCGAAACCAAGCATGAACACAGCTCCAGAGGGTGCCATCGCCTCAAACTGCCTAGTCAAGAACTGACGTTCTTGAATTAATCGCCATGCCACTAATGAGGGGACCTCGTAGAGATCCCCCACCGGGACTCCGGTTTTGACGCCACCCCTCAAATGAGGAACCCCAAAGGGATCCCCCACCGGGATAACGACCTTTCTTTGTTCGTCTCATCAAGTTCGATCGGAACACTAAGGGAGTTCCTGTTTTAGGAACAAAATTTTAGGAAAAGACGTCTACAATTTTACGAACACTTATGCAGAATGGCTGAAGATAGACTTATTAAGAAACTTTTTAACATCGTCAAGGCGAGTAAAGTCCATTTAGTTGAAGGAAACACAAGACAACCTGGAATGGCTGAATATCTCAGAAGATGAAATTAAGGACTAAAGGAAGTTTAGGGATGAAATTAAAAATAAGAAAATTGAACAAGAACAAAAAAGGAAAAGAATAGGAAGAAGATGGACGGAGGAGAGGAAGAAGAAAAATAGTGAACAGATGAAGAGGTTTTGGGAAAAAAATAAAAGAGAAGGAGGTAAAGCCATTATTGAGTCATGTTCAAGAGCTCTCATAAAGATGAATAATCGGAAGTAATAATTTTAAAATAATATTAATGTTATTATGAAACAACAATATTTCAAAGTATTAATATTTATATATTCTAAATAACTGAGGATTAATGTAAAATATAACATTTCAACAGGTACATGTAGAGAAATAGAAATTTAGCAAAAGGTTCTACCTCAAAATTTTATACTTTTCTGTATGAGATTACCTTACCTCCAAGCTCCCATTTTGAACAAAAAATGACAAAAAAATATGTGTTCTTATGCTGGGACATCTATGAGATAAATAATCACAAGCAAAATTATTTGGACGATAAAATTTGTAGTGATAAGTCTAATCATATTATACGTCATAGCAGAAAGATAGAGGAGCCTTTATGAAATATACTAAAATCAAATTATACTTTTATTGTGATGTCTAATTGACCCCATGTGAATACTGTAGTGCTATATTCGCTATCGCGACAATAAATAAATTGCGCATATTTAAAATCAGCTTCTGATTTAACATCTTGAAACATAGTAATGTAAAAACCGGGTTAAAAAAGGTAAGCTATAACGAAATATATGACCCTAGTAAGAAGTTGGTTGAAACCATTTGGATATAATTCATATAAACTACAATTTTGCTGGTTTTTAGAGGTGCAAATTGGAAATTATGGAGTGTGAAATTTTATGCCAATGTTCATGCATAAGTTTGACGCTCCATTTTAACAATTTCATTCATATAGTACTTATTTATCAGTCGATTAAAATAAATAAGACATCATTTCGTTCATAATAAAAGGATTAAAATTTTATTTAATTAACAAATATTTTTGTTATGCTTATGCGATAAAATAAGTGTGATGATAATTCTCTCTCTTGTGTTTAGTTAAAATTAATTGTTATCTGGATGGTTGTCTTTGTCTGTAAAAAAAATTAATGATTTTTGATTGCATATATCATTTAGTGTTAACATTCTGGACGGTACGTATTTTATCGGTAAAATTTATTTCATTCCAATTGGTAAGTTTTATTCATATTTATTATTGGTTAAAAAACAAGCATGATGATTGGTTGGAATTTACTGCCTAATAATTGGTCAGTTTCTTTTACAGTTGTGATTAATGACTTTTTGATTGGTCAATCTTATTCATAATTATGATTGGTTAAGAAAATTCGATATTCGGATTCGGTAGTATTTGACGTAATCTATAGGAGTAGAGAAACCTAAGTGACTTGTGCGGCATGCAAGGATGAATGTGCATTGTTAATTGGTTTATTTTTTATCGGGTTTGCTTTGGGAGGATTAGAATCGGGTTTGGATTAGATCGTTCTATTTACACACGTTAGGTAACTGTTATGAAGACAAAATTTAAATAAATTTTCACCAAATTGTACTGTTATTAAAAACTAGTGAATGCCAATATATTAATAATTTAAATTTGTTCACCTTACCTTATAAAAAATTCATACAAATATTATTGCCTTTGTACGCATGTATTTCACTCATTTAAAATGTGATAACATGTAAATATGAAATACCGTTAAAATGAAAGTGCATTTGAAAAAGTGAATGATATACCAGTTACCAGATATCAGTTTCGAAATTTATAAAGATTGAACATTTACTGAGGAATTTTATTAAAATATTACACCAATTTATTTCAGATTATGACTTTTAGAATATATTGTCGAATTCATTTTCACGTTTGTTTTGACTATAAAAAACATAATTTTTGCAATGTGATTGTGGTTTTTAAATAGAAATATATGAGGTATTGTTTCTGTATATACAATGATGCATGTATGTTAATTATTAAAACAATAACGTTAGTCCGTATTAATATATAAATAAAAGAAACATTTCCTGACTGCAGAATTATGGAAGAACTCGTCAGAAAAAATACACAGAAATTTCCACAAAGAAATGGTAAAAATATGGCACAAAGAGGAATTTCCGGAAGAATGGAAAACCGCAATAATCCACCCTTTACATAAAAAAAGGTGATAGTACCAACCCTGACAACTATAGGGGAATTTCCTTACTAGATTGCACTTACAAAATTCTATCAAGAATAATTTACAACGGAATCAAAGACCAACTGGAACAAGAACTAGGGGAATACCAATGGTGATTTAGACCATGGCGAGGCTGCCCAGAACAAATTCTAAATTTAAAATTAATTATAGTGTATCATAAACTAAGGAATAAACAACTAGTATTGACTTTTATTGATTTCAAGAAAGCATATGATTGTGTACATCGAGAATCCCTGCTAAAAATGTTGACAAATTTAGGGCTTCACCCAAAAAGAGTCAAAATCATCGGACTAACACTAACGGATACCAAATCCAAGGTTAAATTCAGGGGAGAAATATCTGATCCATTCGACATCAAAACAGGACTGAGACAAGGAGAGATGGACTGTCACCGCTTTTATTCAACTGTGCCCTTGTTTATAGTACGGGATTGGAAAAAATTAAATAAAGACAACGTTAAAATAGGAAAAGGTATCTCAGTAAATTGCCTAGGCTTTGCGGACGATTTAGTCCTACTATCCCAAAATATAGAAGAGGCCAGATACCAACTGTCAACACTGGAAGAGATTGCAGGAAAAATTGGTCTAAAAATTTCATACGAAAACAACTAAAATTATGGTGGGAGACCCGCTATGCATAGGCAAAGTAAAAATAAACAATAATGACATAGAACTAGTAGAAAACTTTAAATATTTGGAGGGGAACATTACACCCAACCCCAAAGAAAATCGAAACTGGAATGAAAGAATAAATAAACTCATCAAAGCCACAATAAAAAACACAAAACATCTATAACAAAAAATGCATGTCCATAAACACAAAAATAAGACATTAAATACAGTTATCCGACCAGAAATACTTTACGGATGCGAAACTATATTTGGGCTGTACCAGACTAGGTTTACTGACAAACTGGAAAAGATTGAAAGACAGATTCTACGACGATGCATCGGGAAAAACATTAAAAAAGACGGGATTTGGAGAAATATTCCAAACGAAGAGATTTACAAAACGATCATCCCGATAACTAATAAATTTAGAAAGAAGAGAATTTCCTTTCTACGACATATTATCAGAATGGAAGAGACCAGACTTATCAGACGGATAATCGAACTTTTCTGGAACAAGTAAAGCAGACCGAACTGGTTATACGAAGCACAGAAAGACATGGAGGAATTAGACATAACCCGTGAAAACTTAAAAACAAAAACCGGAAACTAAAAGAAATTAAAAAATAAAGAATCAAGATTCCTATTAAAACCCAAGAAAACAATAAGCCGGGTGTACTCTGAACAAGAAAGGGCAAGAAAATCTGAAACCCTTAGAAATTGCTGGCAAAAAAGAAAAGCTGAAAAACAACAAATCAGCAAGAAAAAAAAAGAACTTGCAAAAAAAAAAAAATGAACTAAAGTGATCCATTATGGTATACAAAAAAATCATTTGTACGCTTTTCTTTAAGAGCATGTAGAAATCGTGACTAAATCTTCTGAGAAATGATTATTATTTCCTTCAAGAAAATTACCACTAAAACCTTTCTTATGTGGTTAGCCATTAAATTATTCCGATTTCTGGTGTAATTAGGATACAGTAGAAAATAAACAGAGAATGGATGTTATATTACAGCATGATATTCTCAGATTAAATTAAAAGAAAAATTGCAAGTGAAAGTAAGAAGATTGAATTCGATAATCATAGAAATTGATAAAAATTTTTCACGAGAAAAAACAAACATTAAATATTCATTTTCTACAATGTCCGCAATTTACCAACCAAAGATACATTATCATTTCCTATTAGACACTGGAAAACCGTAAACTAATGTTCTACTCGTAATACCTATTGACATACACATTTTGTAAACAAACTCATACATTAAAATTTCATATATTGGGAAAACGAAAATCCGAAACTATTTTCATGATGTTATAAACCAAGTTTCCTTACAAGGTAATTAGTTTTGTTATTATACCTGAATTTTTACCTACCAATCACTAAATAAGACTATATATCTCACATTTGTTGGTGCTGTTTTACAAATATACCAATACTAGTGATCACTGTCAGGTTGTATTTGCGGCTTAAATTGAAAATTTCCATGGTACATTTCGTACCTCTCGCGATTCTTTAGTAAAAAATAAATACTCTGCCGTATCGTTGTGTAAAATCTGCAACAAATGCTTTTTGTGACACGATCTTGTATACCTAACAACTTTTTTTCCGGTGAACAATGTATATATTAGGTATGTATATATATTATATGCCGTAAGGATTTTTCGACTCGTAAAAGAAATATATGTGAAATGAACTATAAATTTGAAAATTTAATTTTCAATTCCGAGAAAATACATTTTATATTCTCTCGAGTGATAATGACATCCCTGTTGCTTTAAAAAGTAAATAAAAATTAAACGACTAATTAGTAACTTAAACATATTTTACACACACACATATATATATATATATTCTGAAAATTCAAATATTTTATAATCATAGTTACATCTGTCTTAATTGATCTTAATATGAAATAGTAAAGAAAGACATGAAACACAATTGCACAAACCATTCGCCTACAAGAGGGCGATAACGCCCTCTTAATCGCCTACAAGAGGGCGATAACGCCCCCTCTTAATCGCCTACAAGAGGGCGATAACGCCCTCTTGTAGGCGCTGGAAGCATTGAGGGGGGCGTTAAAAAGCCCACAGAAAATTGGCGGCATTCAGACCCCCAATTTTCAGAAGGCGATGGCTTAAAGGGACACCTATATTTTATGGTAAAATATAATTCAATTCAAACTACTTTAACTTTGCAACCAAGAGAACCTTAGATAGACGAATTAAAAAAAAACAAATTAAAGCCTGAATACCCTACTTTTTGAAAGTATACCAAATATCATCAAATCAAAAAAAAAAAAAACAACAGCGAGAATAAAAGTTTTTCTTTATGTTGATCGAACGCAAGGGGGGAAACGAAATTTTTTTCAGTAAACTGCATTAAAATCGTTTAAAAGTAATAGTTTAGCTTTAATTTATTTTCGCTACGATTTTTCTGAACCGAAATATTCCACTCGAAAAAGAAAAGGCCACTTTTATGTTTAAAAATAATATTTAAAAGCAATTCCATTTATTGTTTTTAACAGTAGATAAGTTTAAAAAATTTGGGGATGTTAGGAAATGTTTGATTCTCAATGTGAGCGGTGAGCGAAAAATTTTGAGAATCAATGGTATAAACGATTGGTGTTTATCTTTACTATATCATCTCTACATGCATACATACCTACACACACACACACACACACACACACATACATACACACACACACACATATATATATATATAAAATGTGTGTGTGTTACGGCCAATTTGATTAATCCGGTGGTTATGTATAATTATCGGTGAATTTTATTAATCGCCACCAATGTTGAAGAATTTTTAATTTACTAAATATATGATCATTTTACATATTGTACATATTTACATATTTATTTGTAAAAATATTTAAATAAAACTCGACTATAAGCAATAATTATTGAATTTATTATTTAAATACCCAAAATATTACAGTTAATTAGTCGAGGTTAGCGAGCGAAGCCAGCGTAGATTAGGTTTGGTTAGAATATGTTGATTCCGTGTATTGACGAATCGTAGCAACACAACCTAACCAAACATAACCTACACCCACTTCACTCGGTAACCTCGTCTAATCCACGTTAAATACGAGTATATACTAATTATATGCTATTCTCCAACATTGGAAGCGATTACACATATTAGCCGCTAATTATACATAATCACATGTTTAATCAAATTTATCAAAACATATATATATATATATGACAAATTTCAAATTATATAGTTCATAAGGGTTTGAAGAGAAAACTATTTAGAAACAATGTTGAATATCCAACATAAAATCAACGTAAAACTTAGGAATTTAAAAAAAAAACCTTTTATAAAAGTGATCTTATTAAAACTCTTTTACGAATTTTATAAAAAAAAATCAAAAATTCAAAATGGCAAAAAGTACCCTCTTCCTTTTTTTAACATTGCTCCGTTAATGCAAATAATATATGATAATTTTTGTGCCATTTTATGTTGAGCCAGTCCGGAAATATTAATCAATACACACTAATACACGTGAGTACGTTCGTATATACAAAACGTCCCTGAAATTCCATAAATTTCTATGGTGTTTTTTACTTTTTTTTTTTAGACTATAGATTCGTCAAACATCAACATTTGCAAAAAATATGACATTGAAATTTTGAACCGATTTATACATTTTTTTGTAAGTTTTTCGAATGTATGAGTAATAAGTAAAATTTCATAATTGTTTTTTATTTGTATAGTTGTGATGCGAGCTTACACCTGCTTTTGTTGCACCCTTAAAGTAATTAGATAATTAATAATTATCGATAAAATCTTTTTATAATTTAAATTCCATTATTATGGCCAATCTTTTCTTAATTACTGATAATCCCCAAAAAATGTGCACGATCACCTTTACGGAACATTTCGAGAATTTATTTCTCTTTTTAACAAAGAAATGTTGGAGAAAACATATCGAAAATTTGCTTCAATTTCATTAATAGTTTACTGTTAAAAGAAATTAATTGACAAAAATTTGTCGTTATTAATGTAATAGACATGTTTAAAAAAAAGTTATTTGTCTTTATATACCTGGATATATAATGACTTCGGATAAACAAAACAAAAGAACTCTTTTTTAAATGAAAGTGTATGTAGCCTCAACAGCACATAAAAGTAAAGTGTCTTCCCTTAAGGAGATTACAAAGTTGTGTGGGGAATTTAATCTAAAGACACATATCCTGTTTGCGGTCGGAAATGTAAGAAACATTAAATAGAGTTAAGGAAGAAGGAAATGGTTAAAAGACTTCAACATCGAAGGGTTTTACTCATCACTTCAGCTCATTGGAAGAGTTGAAAATTGAGACAAGAATACGGGTAAAGTAATAATAATAACGTATAAATTTACAATGAATAATTAAAGTTTAATTAAATATGTCTAACAACTTGGTTGCAAGTACCACAAAGTACCTAATTAATTTAAATAAATACCTAATTAATTTAAAACAGATATAAATTAAAAGGAAAAAAGAAAATGTTGAAATTCTATGTATTCATTTAATTCTAAATAAGAAAATAGGTTTTATTTAAGACTAATTTAAATTAGTCGTCTTTGAATTATAAGTGTATTGAGTCGCAGCCTAATTTAGTTTCCAACATCACACACGAAAACTTGGATAAATAAAAATTAAATATAACAGAGGATATGCAAAATTGATTATGATTACTTTAAATCCCGTAAATAAATCCTAGCAATTTACTCAACTCCATCGGAATCGCAAAAAACTTAAAATTTAATACTTTCTAAAGCGATAAAAATTGAAAACTATTTTACTTTTACTTATTTTTGTTATATATTAATTTTTTTTTAACTTTCAATGTGTTTAATTCTAATAAAAATGTTTGGAAACATTATCAAAATGTTCGAACACTATTTTTGAGCTATTTGAAACAAAATAAATAAATAAAATTTTAAATGGTTCATAGCGTAGTAGTAAAAAAATTAAAAAAAGTAATACAAAATCGGAAATGTAAGGCTGAAATAGTAAAAATCTGGAAAATGTATAATCAAAATTTTGGTGGTGAAAATAAATTAAAAATATTATTAAATAATAATAGTCAATAATAATCTATTGGTATTATTCATTATTTTTTTTATAATTATAACTTGTGTCAGAAAAAACGTTCATTAAATCTCTTCAATAACAGTTTTATGAATATCTCCTCCAAACCATTAACAGCTAAAAAAATAATTTAGTAGAATCAAATCTCTAATAAAAATAAAAACTTGGGCAGTCTTTTAACAAGACCGACTTTTTTTTTTCAACGCCCTCACTTTTTCGCAGACAGAAACAAACTGATTTTTAGAGTACAACCACTGCATAAGTTCATTTAACCAGTAGATCCTACACACAAGCATCAAGTTTAAACTCACTTTTAAGCTTCAAGTTTAAACGAAAGAATAACATTAGAAACAAAATTACACAACAATACGTGACAATAAAACATTTTTCTTATATAGAGTGTATTCCAAAGTTCTCCATGGAATTTCATAACCCTAAGTTACTCGTGGGTAATTAATAATTCTGCTCCTTAATTAACAACCTAAAAATTTCAGTACGAAATCATTTAGGTTGAAATCATCAGCTGAAATCTGATCGAAATCTTTCATTATCCGTAACTCGCAAACAACATTTTTCGACCTTATATGCTTATATGAACTTTTTTCATTATTTTTACGAATAGAATAAATAGGTCATGAAATTCCCGGGAGAATTTCGTGATACACTCTGTATATTACTACACATTGTGTATGAGAATGTCTTGAAATTGTGGGAATTCTAAACTAAATTGTCTTGAAAATGTTTAACTGAAAAAAAAAAAACAATAATAATAAAAAAGATTTTGTTGAAGCACAAACTCCTTCGGTAGGTGGTAACTCACAAAACCACGTGATCTGTGCTTATAAATATATATATATATATATATGTGTGTGTACACTACGCTTAAACCTGTTCTAAATCGTTCCGATAGTCGAATATTTTCATCTCTTTAAATGGATTTTCAGTAAAATACTTTCAATATGAACTCCCTCCAAATAAAAATAATCAATTTTAAATGATAGATTAGATCTCTTTAATATAAGCAATGTTAAAAAAATTTCGTTAATTCTTCTTCTATGGAAAGTGTGGTTTGCTGGTAAATTCAAGAACTAACCATATTATGAAATTGCGATTGTTTTTTTTAATTATTACTTATTCTGTGAATAATAAACAAAATATATAATAAAACAATTAGTAACACTTTTTTTACTTAGATAATAAAGTATTTAGTGGAAATAACACAATAAATGATTTTATTGAAAAGTCTGGTCGTTATAGGATACCAGCAGCAAATGATGTAAATAAATATGTAATATTCTAACATCCTTTAAGGTAGAGTAATTTTATTTTTTTGGTTGGTATATCATCCAAATGTATCTAGTTCGAATCCTGATAAGGTTTGAAAATTTATTTTTATTTTTTTTTATTTTTTTTTTTTTTTGTCTTCGGTCATTTGACTGGTTTGATGCAGCTCTCCAAGATTCCCTATCTAGTGCTAGTCGTTTCATTTCAGTATACCCTCTACATCCTACATCCCCAACAATTTGTTTTATATACTCCAAACGTGGCCTGCCTACACAATTTTTCCCTTCTACCTGTCCTTCCAATATTAAAGCGACTATTCCAGGATGCCTTAGTATGTGGCCTATAAGTCTGTCTCTTCTTTTAACTATATTTTTCCAAATGCTTCTTTCTTCATCTATTTGCCGCAATACCTCTTCATTTGTCACTTTATCCACCCATCTGATTTTTAACATTCTCCTGTAGCACCACATTTCAAAAGCTTCTAATCTTTTCTTCTCAGATACTGCGATCGTCCAAGTTTCACTTCCATATAAAGCGACACTCCAAACATACACTTTCAAAAATCTTTTCCTGACATTTAAATTAATTTTTGCAGTAAACAAATTATATTTCTTACTGAAGGCTCGTTTAGCTTGTGCTATTCGGCATTTTATATCGCTCCTGCTTCGTCCATCTTTAGTAATTTTACTTCCCAAATAACAAAATTCTTCTACCTCCATAATCTTTTCTCCTCCTATTTTCACATTCAGCGGTCCATCTTTGTTATTTCTACTACATTTCATTACTTTTGTTTTGTTCTTGTTTATTTTCATGCGATAGTTCTTGCGTAGGACTTCATCTATGCCGTTCATTGTTTCTTCTAAATCCTTTTTACTCTCGGCTAGAATTACTATATCATCAGCAAATCGTAGCATCTTTATCTTTTCACCTTGTACTGTTACTCCGAATCTAAATTGTTCTTTAACATCATTAACTGCTAGTTCCATGTAAAGATTAAAAAGTAACGGAGATAGGGAACATCCTTGTCGGACTCCCTAAAATTTATTATACGCATACAAATGTATTTCTTACTTAAAGCCAAAAGAAAAAAGCAGAAACATTAATTGAATAACTAGCTTGTAGTTGTTAAAAACAAAATTAATTAATAATGGGTTACGTATATATTTATTAAGGATAAAAATTATTTGAACTATTTAGAAAATAAGATATAATATGATAAAAAATAATGGTAAACAACGATAAAATAATCTATAATAATTATTTTTATATAAAATACAAATTATAAAAATTGTATAAATGAAAACCGAATTATAGTTTAACTCACTCGAAGTATTATGATGATATGATAATTAAACCGATCTATAACAGATATGCAAGATATTCAACCGACATTAATTCTCTATAATTCGTAAAACAAAGATATAATTTTTACAATAAACAAAAATAAAACAAAATATATACCACTTTAAAACATATTCTCTTTAATAAACCAATATACAACAGAGTTTAACTTTGTTTAAAAAAGTACTTCACTGCACTAAAATGCAGCTTCATTATCTTTTATTGCAGTAACAAAAGTTAAAACCGAATAATGATAAAAATCACCAATTACTAAATATTCTATTCTTAGAATCACATTTATTTTAAAAACTTATTTAATTCTGAAAATCTTTTAAAACATTTCATTTTTTTATTAAATTAAAATATTTATGATGTAGACACCACATGACCTATTAAATTACATATACAAATTTTTTAAAGTACATAAAGTTTTATTTCACTAAAAACTTCTGATTTTTTTCCTATT
Organism: Lycorma delicatula; assembly: GCF_047948215.1. NCBI lineage: Eukaryota > Metazoa > Arthropoda > Insecta > Hemiptera > Fulgoridae > Lycorma > Lycorma delicatula. Next base: position 50,053,000 of record NC_134460.1, read on the forward strand.
GTTATTATTGAATTATAAAAACAATTTAATTTTTTTTTTACATTCAGAGGTTAATAATTATTAATAAATCAATATATTTAAATTATAAAAAAAAGAAATGAAGTCGGATTCGAACAGATGTGCTTTCCCTTTGTAAGATCCGAATATTTCATTAATTAAAAATTTATTTGGCTATAACTCTGAAACCAATGAAAATAAGTACGACTTATGATATCGTTGAAAAGCTCTCAATGAGGGCTTGGTACTGCAATTAAGGCAAAGTACAAAATCAAAAAAACATTTTTGGTCAAGTCATTTGCAATCAAAAGGGGAGGTCCAAAACTAGATTTTATAACAGTTCTAAATCCAAAATGTCAACATTCTACGGCTAATCGTTTTTGAGTTATGCGAGATAAATGCGTACAGACGTCACGCCGAAACTGGTCAAAATGGATTCAGGGATGGTCAAAATGGGTTGAAATGTGAAAACCGAAATTTCTCGCGATTACATTACTTCCTTTACTTGGTACAAGGAAGTAAAAAGCAGTTACCTAACTTTATTTATTATTACTTATTTGATAAATTATCATTATAAATTACTTTTAATTCAACGATGAAAGATTACAGCCTAGGTCAAAATGATTGAAATATAAAACATAAAAAAATCATTCTCCAATCCACCAAGAAGTTAACGAATGAGTTGAATTAAATATCACTGAAGTTATAGAAACAAATTTAAAAAAAAATTATACAATCTTCGTTTTGTGTGTGCCCTAAAAACTTAAATACTATTTAACCGATTACGTTGAAAATTTCATAATTTATTATTATTTGTCAAGGAAGTTTTTACATGTTATTATTTCCATATATTTGTTAGCCTGGGATGAGAAGTTTGTTATCTACAAAAATCACCAAAAATATCATACATCCCATCCCAGAGCATTGCAATGATTATGATTTATTTAATTGAAATACAATTAATACTGAATTGATATTATGCATTTTATTATTTTTCTAATATAATGAAAAATGTATTTAATTCATCCACTGAAATTTAGCATTAGCGAAGTATAGCTGGATCCACTAGTGTATATATATATTTTTTTTATTTTTTGAATTTTGAATAAGGTTAATTATTTGGAAATAATATCGCTAATTACGTATAAAAACTGATCTGTAATAAAACATACACAAATTGTTTTGTAATATACGCGTGCTGCTGTGATAAAATTATTATTTTCTGAAGATGTAAGACCGAGCAAAACCATTCGCGGATTTTGAAACAGTATGGTAAAACTTTATTGACCATGCAGATTTTTATAAGAGGATCGTACAGGTTATACTTGTAAAGGAAATGAAATGCCATCGGTATTCATTGTAGTGGATGAACAGTGGAAATTTCGACTGATGCTTTGAGAACTTTTTTTAACAAGCTTATTTGCAAGGAAGACGATTTAGGAATCTTCTGTCGTTGCAGATAAAAATTCAGGAAATCCCTAAAATTAGTAGTGCGAGTATCGAATGTGAGTATAGCACTGTCCATTCCATTATCCACGATAAGCTGAATTACCAAAAAACTATTAAATTGGGTCCAAGAAATTCGAACCAAAATAACCAAAAGACACCTAATTTATATTTTTACGGGACGTTAAGGGCAATTTTAGCGAAAAGTAATGCCTTTTTTTTAGATCACATTACAACTTATGATTAAACTTGGATTCATCATTTTGAGTGGGAGTCCAAAAGAGAGTATAAATGGAAATATCTAAGTTCGCCCCATATGAAATAAACGCACGCCTCATAAAGTGATGCTAATAATTTTTTGGGTCTAAAAACATTCATTTTGTTGCGAAAAATTTACAATCAACGGCATGTAATATAGTGACGTGCTAGAAAATAAAGAAAGTGGAACAAGCATTAAGAAGGAAACGTCCCGGTTCCCTTTCAAAAAATCTAATTCTTCTGCAGGATAATGCTCGCACCCATACGGCTCAAATGAAACGAAAAGTTATTCAAAATTTTTGGTCGGGGATGGGGAAGTATTGCCATATCCAATTTACAGTCCCAATCTCGCACCTTTCGATTTTTGTTTGTTTGGTCCTCTCATTGAATTTTTATGTGACATAAGTTTGCAAAATATCAGATCAAGAATCCCATACAAGAATGACTCAGTCATTCTTGTCACCTTGCTACACCCATGGACCGGATCTACAGTCAAGCATGAATCAGTCCAGGGGCGTGTCCTTGAGGCTTTAACGGGTCTTTCTACCTGTTGGCAGTAGGTCCGGTACGGCAGGTCGGCCTCCCGGTTCTGGATTTTCTTATTTTAATTTGCCCGCCTCTAACTTCTGAGGCGAGGGTAATAGGGCCCGGCTATGCCGTTCCGGGGACCCCATCTCCCTCCGCCTGGACTCGGTCTTTTCACATTTTTTTTAACTAAGGGGGTTGGGAAGCCTCGTGCCTCCTCACTGCCGTTCATCCATGCAAGCACGGACGAACGGCAGCTCAGCAAGAGGTGTCTCCTTCTCCCCGACGTCTTCCACTCGGGCCCCCATTTTCTGTAATCTTTTTCTTTCCTCTTTAGGATGTCTGCAATCAGCTTCTCCATATTTAGCCATTCTCTTAAACCCTTTAACATGCACGGAACAACTGTTTTATATGTCATCCATTCGAGATTACAATTTAACTTGGCCCCATCCCACCGAGGACATTCAAAGAAAGTACGGTAAGGGGTTTCCTACAGCCCGCAACATATGCAATTTTGGAACATTCTCCCACCAAACCGGTAGAGATATTTCACAAATGGATCAGACATCAAGTTGAACACCTCTTTACTTTTGGAGTAAGAAATCTTACACTATGGTGAGACAAGTGACTAAATGTAGTCGGAGATTATTTTGAAAAACAGCAGTAGTTTCATTGAAAATGAATAAATAATAATTTTTCAACAGCAATCTATTTTTTTAACTATGAAACTATCCACTTAGTAACTACTTTTATTTTTCTCTTTAGCTTCTGCAACCATCGTAAGGTATTACTTCAGAGAGGATGAGTGAGCATGATATCTATGAATGTAAATGAAGTGTAGAAATGTACAATCTCAGGTTGACCATTCCTGAAATTTGTGATTAATTGGAACCCAGCCAACAAAGAATACCGGTATCACAATCTAGTATTCAAATCCGAATAAAAAGTAACTTCTTTCCCCAGGATTTGAACCTTACAAATCTCGAACTTTGTAACAACTAGATCTGTAGAATAAAGAATAATAAAATCAAGAAAAATAGGAAACTGAGCTATTACACAAGTTTAAATCTCACATTATTTAATTAACATATCTTACATTATCATAACATAGGTGGCCATGGATTTTTTGTCAATACGGTAGCGGGGAAAATTTAAGAAACCAAATTATTACTTAAGATGATAAGAACCGTTCATGAAAATATGTATAATTTATATGGGAATAAAGATTATAATAATTACGACTCGAGTCAGAATTTTATAATTCAAAAATTAATAGATGAAGAATACAAGTGATGGGAATTATCTTCATGAAAATTGTTTAATTATTTTAAACTGATAACTGTAGGTTTGTAGTAGAATTCTTCAAGTCTTTGGTAAAAGTATTTAATTAGGAATTTACTAGACGTAATATTATTGTTATCCGGAAGAAATTTGTTTTGTTCCCATTGCATCAGATATAGATTGGGAATCTCACTGACAGTCTTATTGGATCCTCCTGTTCTTGTTGCCATACGGCAATAAATTTTAGGTGTGTACGGACAGAGGATCTGTCTTTTACCAGCGTAAATAGGCTAACATTGTAAGGAAGAAAGACGGCTTCAGTTATAAGACAGAATTTATAGAGGTAGTTTCGGTAACGTCTGAAGCTATATCCTATGGTAAGCGTCTTAGCTCTGGCAATTATATAAATGCACCGGTGACTTACACCGGTGAGATTTGTATCATTCATTTAGTTACGTGGGTAAATTTAAAAATTTACTGATGATTTTAGCATTCAATGACACTCGTGTCATCTGTCATCTGTGTAAAATACTTTTGTTATTAAAATTCAATTAAGGTATTAAATTAGTGATCTGAAACCGGAAAATACCAACTGCCTATATATTGCTTATGGGGAAAAAATATCTGTGTGTGTGTGTGTGTGTGTGTGTGTGTGTGTGTGTGTGTGTGTGTGTGTGTGTGTGTATGCACGTATATAAAATAGATTATAATCTCAGATTTATCAACGTTCAACAAAAACTACTGAAGACAAATTGATAATTCAATTAATATACATGTTTTTCTAACGGTGTAAGTGCACACTAATAAAGGATTTTTTTTGGAAATTTTGAGTTTAAAGGGTTAAAATGGATAACAATGAGATTTACTTTTTTTTACTTTCTCGGTAACAAATAAAGATATCAACTTGATTTTTGGTGTATGTAATTTTCAAGTAAAATATCTAAAAACGAATGTCTAGATTATTTTAAATTCATCCCTGAATGGAGTAGAAAGCTAAAAAAATTTGAACAATGTTTGCAAATTTTCCCCATTTCCGACAAAACTAAACGAGATATTCATCAGATAGGGGCTTGCAAATCTCTTCAGATAATTATCTAAAAACCATTTTCGGGTTTTTTGAAATTCGATTTTTTAAGGGGTGTGATGGTGCACGGTGCAGCGGTTAAACCAACACAGCCACTCTTAATGTATGTACTACGCGATTGGCTGTATCTACTTCCGGTTACTTGGCTAAAAAACATAAAATAAAAAAAATGAGAAACGAAGTATGGTCACTTCCTAATGGTGTTTGTCGGGTAACGCTAAGAACCAGACACAAAATACATTGTTACCCGTACTTCTTATGGGTAACCAATTATAAATAATATTTTTAAGATGAGAGCAAGCTGTTTTGAAACCACATTCTTAGATCGCTCAATGTTAAGGCCAATTATTAACCAAACTGTTGCTGTGGAAAATTACAATACACTGATAGATAGGTTTTATAAAATGAAAAAGCTTTAATTTTTATTTATAATTATTCTCACAAGCATAAATTTAATGAACACAGCGAGTCCAGGGGGCAAACCCCCTAGTTAGAAGGGCAGGATGAGTGAAGCGAGCCCTGACCACGACTAGTTTGTTTGAGTATATACATATATATATATATATTATAGAGCTGCTTAAAAAATCTAAAGAAAAGAAAAATAAATGTATAAAAAGTCATATCAATAATAAATCAAGAGAAAAAGGAGTAAAATAAATTTAAAAAGTTTTGGAAAGAAAAGTTTTTTGAAAAAAGAAACTTTTGTAGTATAAATATTTCTTATTAAAAAATTAGTAACTCCTGAAGTTATTTTAATTAATTTAATCTAAATAAATTCTAAGTTAAGATTATTATATATTATATATAATGTTTATTCATAATTGGGCAAGACGCAGCAGTTTGCATTTAATTATATATTTACACTTTTAACGTAATAATAAAAACACTCTTTTAAACACTAAAATGTAAAAACTTAATAATACACTTAAATTTTATAGGGTTAATAACAACATATTTCTGAATATTTTATTAGAGATGTAAATAAATTGCAGTTCATTTTGGTTTTTTTTTTTCAGTTGCTTAAAATTAAATTATGTGAGTACAGTATAATATAAAATAAAATAAAAAATGTTTAAATTATTCTAATAAAATATCTTTGGAACAGACTCTAGAACTTGGAAAATAGGCAGCAAAAATAGATTTCAAAATCTCCTGTGAAATAAATCACAAAGGCGCTTTAAAATTGAAAAACAAAAGATGGGAATAGAAATAGTCAAAGAATCTAAATACCTGGAAGATCAGTTGGAATGCCATCGCGAAAAAGACGATGTAAATCGGAAGAAACAATCTTTAACTAACCTTTCAACTCACCAAAAACCAAATATTCTCTACCCTGGAATGTAAAAATACAATACTACAACACGGTAATAAAACCAGAAGCTCTGTATGTTGCCAAAACATCATCCATCACCAACTACAGCCCAGTAGAAAGACTGGAAATCAAAGAAAGGAAAATCTTAAGAAAAATCCTGGGCTTCAAATTCCGAATCAACAAACTAATCCACATAAAAAACGAAACCCTACACCAAAAATCAGAAAAATTGTAAGACAAAACGAGAAAAAGAAGAATAGATTTCTACCAACAGACTAACTAAACAATTCTTTGATTATTTCTACAAAAATAAACTAAACCAAATCGGATCAACCAAACAGAAAAATATCTAATGGTACTCCAAATTACAGAAGGAATGCTCTTGGATAAAAACCGCCAAAACAAACACCAAGGTCAAGAAAACGAGGTTCTGAGCCAAAATCCAAAACCAAACGTAAGATTAAATTCTCCCAAGAAAAAAGGAAAGTAAGATGAAAGAATGAAAAATACTGGGATAAAGGAAAGGCACAGAACAGAAAAAACTGATTGTTTCAACGTACCCCCAAGAAAAATCCAACGTACAAAAAAAAAAAAAAAACAGAAAAAAAAGGAAATAAATTATCTTTGCAGTTAAGTTTGAAGCTTAATAATTCGCTTCCTAATAATAACCAAATTACCCTCTGATATGGAGCATATCATATTTTATTCTCCATAGGATTTACTATAAAAAACATTTAATTTACATTTTTATTGCTTTTTAACCTAATTAGACTTCAACTCCATATGAAAAAATTAAAATAATCTAAAAATACATCCAATTATCTAGCTAATGTCTAATTTTTTTAATCGTTCTCGCCCAGTTGGGTATTCTCGGGCCCATGTTTTAACGTTACTGTCTTTTTTATTTTTTCAAGTAACACAATGAGTTCGTAGAGTTGCTGTGTACTGAAATTGTAATGCCCTTTATTATAACTTTGTGATTGTATTTCATTATTTTCTACAAACGAATGTTATAATAACTGGAAAAGTTTTTAAAAGCGTTGAAAATGACCTCCTCCAACATCACTGCAACACTATACACGTTCCAATCTGTTTTCAAACACTTTAACCAGTATGTATGATATGCTGGAATCTCTCGTACGTATGTTATTGTGTTTTTTAGTTCGTCAATCGTGTGTGATCTGTTTTGATGTACTGCTTTTTTTGTTGCCCCTAATAGAAAGTAATTTAAGAAAGTCAGATCAGGCGATCGTGCAGGTCGCAAACCCCTCGAAATGATTCGTTTACCAAAGACATACATCGTAAAAAAGTCATTGACCTAGCTGTGTGTGTTGTGGCGCCTTTTTGTTGGAACAAATCGTGATTGATTTTTCACTTCTGTTAACTGACTAATGAAGTTTGTTAAAACAGCAGAATAATGATCACTCTTAACTGAATTTTCAAAAAGTTTTGCCACATAATTCGGGTTCTACTTTCATCGACCCAGACTCCAATTTTCGCTTTGTGAAAAGACTGTAATTCACGCGGATTAGTTTTTTATATCAATTTGTAGAAACTGTTTGGTCATATTACCAGATAAAAGCAAAATGAGTAACGATTAATTTAAATCCTTAAAAAAAATCTGATGTGGATACTACATGACTTCCTTGTATTCCTATTAAATTACATACACACATTTTTTGCTGCACTTCTTTTAAACTTATTTCATTTAAAAGTGAGATACGATCCTCCAATTCTTTAATGAAGCGGACAGTCATACAATTGCATTATGATGGACACCAGATGAATCAAATTTTTTTTCGTACTGTCCGTTTATATAATAATTTTGTTTCTCGTCGTTCAAGTAGTTATGTGGTGTAAGTGAGCACATTGGTTCTAATCCGACTTTGTATACATATTTTTTTTAAACCTCTGTAAAAAGTTTTGAATTAAAACGAAATGTACATCAAATTTTATTTTAGTAATAACTTCTAATTTTTTTTTATATATTTTTTTTACTGTTATTATTGAATTATTAACTGGAACAGTTTTTTACAATCAGAGGTTAATAATTGTAAATAAATCAATATATTTAAATTAAAAAAAAAAAATTAAAAATGTGTTTGAATATGAAGTCGGATTCGAACCGATATGCCTTCCCCCTCGTATGATCCAAATGTTTCATTAATTAAAATTTCATTTGGTTATAACTCTAGAACCAGTGAAACTAAGCACCACATATAATATATCGTTGAAAAGCTCTCAAGGAGAGCTTCTTATACAGAAAAAGTACAAATTCCGATTGTTGGGGAATTTTGGGATTTTTAGACACTTTTGGTTCAGTCAATTTCAATCAAAAGGGAAGGTTCACAATTAGATATTACAACAATTCTAAATCCGAAATTTCAACATCCTACGGCTTATCGTTTTTGAATTATGCGAGATACATTCGTTAATACGTATGTACAGACGTCACGCCGAAACTAGTCAAATGGATTCAGGGATGCTTAAAATATATATTTCCGTTAAAATCTGAAAACCAAAATTTTTGCGATCACAATACTACCTTTACTTCGTACAAGGAAGTAAAAAGGCATATTTTATCTAAACATTGTGGTATTTCAATTTTTATAAATTATAAAATCAAAGCTAATAAAGGTTTTTTTTTACCAATTATACTGTAAATGACAGTATCTATACATAAAATGTACTGTTTTTCTTCTTCTTTATATGTATAAGGCATACACCAATTACGTCATCCTTTCATAAAAACTGTTCCTTCCATCGCTTTCTCGGCCGACCCAAATTTCTGCTATTCTATACTATTGGAAAGTATTCATCAATCAAGTAAATAATTCTTTCCGGATCCATAACTTGTACAAGCCTGTAACCTTTTTTTTTATATTCTTCAATTCCATCATTTAGATGTTGGAAATGCAGTTCGCTTCCAATGTCTAAGTTTTGTTTCCTATCTAATTTGATGTAACCATCCAATGGTCTTAGAAGTTTCATTACGGCACTTTGTATCCTTTTTTTTATGGAGACTTGTCAACGTTCATGTCTTATTGCCATATAAAGAGGTAGGAATTGATGTAAATTTAAAAAATCTCAATATTGACTGAACTTTATTCCTTAATGATACTTTTAATAGTGCCATACAACTTATTAAAACTTTCCATCATTTTAAATACATGAACTCACTTAGGAAAAATATATTAAACACCCACCAAAAAAAAAAAAAAAATAAATTTGTAGTAGAATTACATTTTCTATAATTATTTTTAAATATACAAGAAATTAAGCATTGAATGAAATTACCTTAGATACCTTGATTTTAACATTTTTAAATATGTATTTAACGGTAATCAATAGTAATTTCATAAAGATTGATAACTAAATTCCGAAAAAAAATATATATAAAAGATGGCAAAGTATGGCGTGACTTTTCCGGCTACGCTGATAAAGTCATATAATACCCTGAACAGCATTTACTAAATTACATAATTATATGTAATAATTATTAATATATTACATAATAATAATAATATTAAAAAATAATTAATATATTAACCTACATATAAAAATATTCATATTTAGGTTAAGCTTAACAAATTTGGATAAGTAAAGTATTCTCTAAATCTAACACACCCTTCAATAAAGGGTAAAGTAAGAAAAAGAAAATAAAAATAAAAAAATTTCTGAATTTTAGGATGTATAACTATAAAAAAATTTAAGCATTTCTTAATAGCTTCCGAGAGTAGGACCATTAATGATGTACGCCATGTCATATGTCTGCTCCACGTATGAATCTGAAAGTACCAAAATAGCTAGAGAGTTTGCGAGGATCAATTCTGATTTTGATCTGCAAGTTAATCAAAAAACCGAAAAAAAAAATGGAACACAGTTTCTGGCTTCCTTAGATTCTTAACCCTGCGGGGAGTGATTAAAGGGTTCTGATGCTATTATAGATCTAAAGAAAAGAATAGTAACCCGGCTGGCTAAGAGCCTGCATGAATGCTTACTTTGCCAAGATAGGCGTTTTGACATCGAGTCCTGGTACTTAGATATTCGCTGTTAGGAAGATAATGGATTTGTGGAGAACTTTTTGATGGGGCTGCGGTGTGAAAGGGTATAGGCATTGACCTCGCTCCCAAAAGCGGACTAAAACAGAGGAAAATAAGGTTTATTTTCATTACAGGTTTATTAAATTTGTAGATTAGTTTCTTGATGTTTAAGTAAAACAATATGATTTTGAGTAGATTGAAATTAGGACAAAATTGTCGTTCTGATCAACACTTGTTTTATTGGTATGACGATAGTATTTTTGGTGTTAAAAGACTCAATCAAGTGTAGATCTGAGTGCACCTCTAATGGAAGTTAGATATAGGAAGAATTTATGTGTGAAACCTTTGATGTTAGAGTGAAACGATGATGAAAAGTGAAAGGATTTTCATCGGTGGAATCCTGACAGAGGTCAAACTGATGACTGTGTAGTGTTATCAAGTTTAGAGGGTCTAACAAATGACCTCTGGTAAAGCCCATCAGGGGTAGGAACGGACGGTGTGGTGTGGCGACCGGGATCATCAAAAGCGGATATCTTTCCTTTCGGAGGTCAGGATGACAGTTCTACATATGAAGTATAAACTTTCAAACGAATTTAAAAAATATTTAAACCGAGAGAGATAGAACAGAAGAACAAAAAACATATATTAAAGTTTGAAGTGAGAGTTGATTTTTGAAAAAAAGATTTTTGGATTATTTATAAGTGAATTGTTATTTACAAATTTGACTTAATAAAGTTTTTTTCTAAAACGCCTTTTAAAAGAAATCAAAATTGTTTTTTTCGCGATATCCTCTAACCCCCCTTAACAAATTCTGGAAAAAAATTAATACGATCAATTTCCCATATATAGAAATACTTGAGTCAAATTTTAGGGAAATCGGTTCACTTAATCCTGAGATATAAGACCAGGTACATTGGTTTTTTGATCTAGATAAACTAGTTGGACCCTAAAACGTAAAAATTTGCTTATAAAAAACACCGATAACTCATTTTTGACACGATCACCACATTTTTCCCTTTAATATAGCTATTCTAGCTATATTCTCCGGGAATATATATATATATATGTAAAACTTTCCCAGCGAATATAACTAGAAGAGCTATACTGAAATGGAAAGTAGGGTGATCATGCCAAAAATGTCTTTCTCTCTTTCTTTCTCTCTCTCACTCTCTCTCTCTCTCTCTCTATATATATATATATATATATAAATCTTCATTTTGTGAATTACCTGTTAGTAATTAAAATTTTTGTTATTGAAAAATACTATACGATAAATTGAGAAATCAATTCATGATTCGTTGCTTTCATTAGCTATGAAACATGAATTTGAGTCTTAATTTACATATTTGTTTTCAAAATTCATACTGTGGTATGTATAAATCGCAATGTTTATTATTAATGTTTACATATAGAATACAAAAGAAAGTAAAACCCAACCAAATTAAAAAAATCCTTTCTGCACGCCGGAAGGCGGAGGTAGATTTCACAGAGGCAAAATATGGTTAGGCGAACTCGGATTGTACGAGCTCGTATCAAACATTACTTTCCATGTTTTACGGACACTAAGTTTTCTCATTAGACTACAAGCTAATGCTAAATTTATAAAGACATGATTTTACCTGAACTGCTTAACTATTTCAGGATTAGAGGGAGATTCTAGGTTTGTCTCTTTGTATTGACATAAAAATAACAATGTTTTCAGAAAGTTTTATTTAAAAACATGTATAAATGTAACAACAGTGATGTTGAGAAGATAATTTGAAAGTACAATAGGCCTACATTACCCACATAAAATATTTTCACTTGCAAAATTAAAAATATACACAGTACTAAGTCACGGCAGTTTAAATGCGTTCATTTCAAATTCACTCAATATGATCATGGGTTCATATATAAACAAGTTTCATATATTTAGTACATGGAAAGCCTCTCCTTCTTACAATTCCAACAATATTTTGTTCATCTCTTGCCCTAAGGGTTGGTCATATTAAAAAGTGTTTAAGGCAAAACTTTTAATTATTATTTAGAAGACTAATGACCACTTTAAACAGATTCGATCCTGTGCCTATTAAGGGAGCTATGATTTTTTTTGTCCTTGAAACCTCATTTTATCCACCTCTTGGCCCTTATCAAAAGAATAGTGGGAACTTTAAACGAAGTCCATATATTACTTAATAAAAATGTTATAGCGATATTTTACTTTTACTGTTTTTTATTTTTGTTTTGGTCATCCCTTGCCGTAATGGTTGATCATATCAAAAATTGTTACAGATAAAAGATTTAGGTAATGTTTACAGGACTAACGACCACATTAAACCGATTCGATACTGTGCCTATTAAGGGAGATATGATATTTTATGTTTTCGAAACCCAATTTTTCCACTCCCTAGGCCAATGATTGACGATATCAAAAAATTAACTAAAGATGTTTTAGGCCCTTATCCAAAAAGTAGTAGGAATTTTAAACGAATTCGATATTTTAATTAATAAAAAATTTATAGCGGTATTTTGTCTTTTCGAAAAAGTTCCCCCTACTTCCACCTCCATGGTCCGATTTCGCCCATTACAGAAAAAGACCGAGATTTTGGGTGGTTATATTTTACGTATCGATTTGAAAGAAATCGGCGAAAAATTACGGCAGTTATTGTGTCCACAAGGAAGTGAAATATATATATATATATATAAAACTTTGGACTGACGGTGGTTTTGGGGTTTGGAGGATGTGAAACGCGAAGATTCGTCAAAATTTTCCTGAAGTCGAATCAAGGAGTTTTACAGTAGGTAGCTTTCTTATTAATCTACCTAAAAATTCATTCATGTAGAGTCCATTATTATCACCTTATTTTTAATGTGAGTGTGTAATAGATTAATGGGAAGTTAATCTAATGAATACTCAATGCCACAATTTAACAGTATCAAAAAACCTTTACGAAAATTAGAAAAATAGAAACAATGGAAAAAAAATTACGACGTAAAAACTTTTATAAAACAGCAAAAATAATAGTAAAAACTCCAACGTACAGAACACATTTTTGGGTTTAATTTGCAGAATAAAATCAGGTTTTATGCGTACTAAAAGACGGAGGCTACAAAGTCCTACGCTTCATAGAAGAGATCTGTATTCCTGCCATAGTTATTAGATTTCCTTATATTTTTTTGAAAACATAAAGGAATGTATCAATATCCAGTAAATATTTATGAGACATGTGTTGAAAGGTATGGTAAAAAAAAAAAATAAAGGAAACATTTATAGTTTTTTTAAATATATATATATATATATATATATATATATATATATTACACGCGGGCGCGTGTGCGTGTGAAAACACAGAAAAAGGTAAAAATAATTTTTTATAGAAAATATTATCAGCAAATTTTTTTAATAAAACTTTGTTGTGTATGTTTATTCTCTAACGTTCACAACAAGCTTTTAACAAAAAGTTATCCACGTAGACGATTGGAAGACAATTTTGATTTATTCATTTCATTATTTATTAATATTGGATTCTTGAAATTAAAGCATAAAAATTATTTAGTTTAACAGATACGTAGTCTGGTGTCATTCTGATATTCAAAGTAATTTTACAAAAAAACTTCGCCAGAATTAGTTGGCAGATGTAGAGTTAATAAAAATTCCCACCTTCAGTGAGTCTAATCTCATATATAAAAGGAGTTTATTTCCGTTTTTCTCTGCGTTCTTTTTCGTATTTTTGTCATGAATACAGGTTTCTCAATTTCCACTTTCTTCCCAGAAATGTTTTTTTTCCTACGAGAATCGTTTTTTTGTAGACTTAAGTAAAAATAAAAATAAAAAATAAACTTAACTTAAAATTTAATTTTTAATAAAATTTACTTCATAAAAATTGAATTAAAAATTGAAAAATATTATGGTTTTAATTACAATTTAAATTTCAACTTTTTGATGTCGGTGCAAAAATAGGTATTTGTTTTTTATTTGAATTCAAAAATCGAAATTTGTGAAGAGGTTTTTATTTTTTATTTAATATTGATTAAACACAAGCAAAATATATATGTTACGGTAAATCTGATTTTCCGGTATTTATGCGTAATTCCCGGTGAATTTGATTAATCGCCTCTAAAGTTGGATAATAACATAGATAATTTAAATATTTAAGATTTTGTACATTAGGTTATGTTTGGTTAGGTTGTCTATGTTCTTTGGTGGTTGGGTTTCAATTAACCACACATCTCAGGAATGGTCGAACTGAGACTGTACAAGATTACACTTCATTTACACTGATACATACCATCCTCATTCATCCTGTGAAATATTATCTGAAAGGTAATTACTTGAGGATAAACAGGAAAAAGAAAGAAAGGTTGTGTATGGTGAACACCACCGAGTTGGTCTAGGGGTGAACGCGTTTTCACAAATCAGCTGATTACAAATTCGAGAGTTCCAACGTTCAAATCCTAGTAGAGGCAGTTACTTATATACGGATTTGAATACTAGATCGTGGATACCAGTGTTCTTTGGTGGTTGGGTTTCAATTAACCACACATCTCAGAAATGGTCGACCTGAGACTATACAAGACTACATTTCATTTACATTCACACATATCTCATTAATCCTCTGAAGATATACCTTACGGTGATTCCCGGAGGCTAAACAGGAAAAAGAAATTATGTGTATGTTGACAGACGTACGAATCGTCAGTACACGAATCAATATAATCTAACTAAACATAGTTAAACAAACCTAAGCTTGCTTCACTAGCAAACATTGATTAACAGTAATTTTTTAATTATTTAAATAATAAATTCAAAAATTACTGCTTATTTATTCGAGCTATTTTAATATGTAAAATATGTTAATATGGATAATTGTAAAATGACCGGTACATTTAATAAATTGCTTTATATTAATTAACATCTCCAACACTGGAAGTGATTAATCATATTCACTGGTAATTATGCATAATCACCTGATTAATCAAATTTTCCGTAACATACAGACACACACACACACATATATATAGATATATAGTTTTTATTTGATGACTATGCAAATTTTGGGTTTACAATCTTAAAATTCCTTAATTTGCAAAAACAAAATTAAAATTAAAAAAACAATTTCCATTATTGGAATATTTTTGTTTTGTAACTTTAATCTAATAATGTCATAATAACAATATAACATCATAAAGCATAGTTAAATAATCAGACGAGAGTAAAAGTTAATTTTAAAAAATCCTCTAAGTTTTTCCTATTTTATATGAAAATAATAAAAATAAAAATTGTTTTACTAAAAGGATTAAAGTTTACATTTCATGATATCCTTTGACAAATGGATTTTAATATAAACCGTATCTTCGCCATTGCTACATTAAAATTTTTTTTTTTTGTCTTCAGTCATTTGACTGGTTTGATGCAGCTCTTCAAGATTCCCTATCTAGTGCTAGTCGTTACATTTCGGTATACCCCCTACATCCTACATCCCTAACAATTTGTTTTACATATTCCAAACGTGGCCTGCCTAACAATTTTTTTCCTTCTACCTGTCCTTCCAATATTAAAGCGACTATTCCAGAATGCCTTAGTATGTGGCCTATAAGTCTGTCTCTTCTTTTAACTATATTTTTCCAAATGCTTCTTTCTTCATCAATTTGCCGCAATACATATTCCAAATTTTTTTTACATATTCCAAACGTGGCCTGCCTAACAATTTTTTTCCTTCTACCTGTCCTTCCAATATTAAAGCGACTATTCCAGAATGCCTTAGTATGTGGCCTATAAGTCTGTCTCTTCTTTTAACTATATTTTTCCAAATGCTTCTTTCTTCATCAATTTGCCGCAATACCTCTTCATTTTTCACTATCCATCCATCTGATTTTTAACATTCTCCTATAGCACCACATTTCAAAAGCTTCTAATCTTTTCTTCTCAGATACTCCGATCGTCCAAGTTTCACTTCCATATAAAGCGACACTCCAAACATATACTTTCAAAAATCTTTTCCTGGCATTTAAATTAATTTTTGATGTAAACAAATTATATTTCTGGATATAATTAGAATTATATATAGATTAAATGAACACAATAGAAAGTTTGATAAAATATTAAAAAACTGAGCACTGCGGAGGAGCTTCACAAAATTTAACCTTTCACTTTATTAAAGTCAAAATGTAATAAATCCAACTGTCAAAGCAGCATTACCTATCAATCAATTTTTAATTGTTTATTTAACTTTTAAACCAAAAAAATTACAAAGATTTTTACGAGATACATATTTATATGTATTTTTCAGATATTTATTACATTAATTTTGTGTTATTTTGTTGTTACACAAAAATGAAAATATATCTGCAATATGTAACTTCAAGACAGACAAATCATAAAATGTGATACGATACTTTAATATAAAGTAAAAACATGCTCATTTATGTAGAACTATCGTATTACAAAATATATATATATATATATATACTTCAAAGAATTTACAGCTCGGTTAAATAAATCACGATATTGAACAATTAAGCTCACTTCTATTAAACAAATCCTCAAACAAAATATTTCAGTTTAACAAAAATAAAAATTTTGTTATTTTCTGAAATGAAAATAAAAATAAAAATGAAAATAAAATAATACTGTTAAGGTTTATACTTTTTGACTCTAAAATATTAATTTCTAGAGTAGAAGATTTTATGTATTTTGTAGTTAATTAGAACATCTAAATTCAAAATAAAGATGAATTTTTTTTTTATGAATTTTGAAAACGTTTATGGTAATAATATAAATTTTAAATTTAGGTAGATATTACCTATAATAAAAAAAAAATCTCATGTGAACACCATATGTTTTCCTTGTGCGCCTATTAAATTACATATGTACATTTTCAAAAGTACATAAAATTTTATTTCACTAATAACTTTTTTTTCTTTTTTTTTAATTCTTATTATTGAATTATTATTTTCCGTAATTTTTTTTTTTTTACAATCGCAGTTTAATAATTATTGATAAATCAATATATTAAAATTTTTTTAAATTAAATATTTTGATAAAAAGGAAAGGAAATATTAAAGAAAAAAGTAAATGAATCTTATTTCGAACCGATGCGTTTTCCCTTGTAAGATTAAAATATTTCATTAATTAAAATTTTATTTGGCTATAACTCTGGAAACAATGAAAATAAGTACCACTTATGATATATCGTTAAAAAGATCTTAACGAGGGCTTATTACAACAATTAAGAAAATGTTTTTGGACATCTTTTATCAATTCGATTACAAACGAAATGGGAAGTTCACAAAAAGATGTTACAACAGTCCTAAATTCAAAATTTCAATATCCTATGGCTTATTATTTTGGAGTTATGCGAGATACATACGTACGTACGTACAAACGTTACGCCCAAACTATTCAAAATGAATTCAGGGATGGTCAAAATGGATATTTCCGTTAAAATCTGAAACCGAAATTTTTTGCATTACAATACCTCTTTTACTTCTTACAAGGAAGTAAAAAAAAACGATTCTTTTTTTCATATTGGCATTTATTTCAGGAAAAATTGACAAAGATTTATTCTAAAAAAAACAATAGAAATGGAAGTTATTGTACACTAAACGGCAAATAATACTCAAGAATTAACGAAGTGCGATTATTGGGCGTATAACAATAATTCACTTTAAAATAAAGAACTTATATTGCCTTTTGTTAGCAAATACTTTTACACGTATTTAAGGATAAAAAAAATACAAATTTTTCATTTTTAAATTATTGCGTGCGAGGAAACACATATACTCTCTTACACACAACAGACTGATAGAAATAATCAAGTAAAAAACCAAAGAAAAGAAGTTTAAGGTATGCATTTAAATTTTTTTTTTCTTAATTTGAATTCATTTTCGTATATATATATATAAAAATAATAATATCAATTATTCGTATAGACTACAGAAATATGTTTAATTATCCTCTATGTTTGCCACTTACTCATATAAATAAAGTCGGGCAATACACACAAATATAAATGGCACAAAGCGCTAATGGGAAACATGAATTTACATTTTCATTCATTGTGTGTATATGTCACATATAATTATTAGCACAAATAATCTGAGAGAGGAGTTGCTTATTTACATACGCAACCAAATGTCTGTTACAAAATGGTGAAATGGTTTTGTGCGCGCGTGTGTAGGCGTTCTGCAAGCGCAATTTGGAATACAAGCCAACTTAGATAACATTAAAGTTGTTCGCATCGTGACGACGACCGTACTACCTTACTTTTGCAACTGTGTATATATTATATATACCTTTGTATAACCTAACCTAGTCTAGCTCTCACAAGGAATTCAATTCACTACATTCCCATTCAAGACAGACTTGCCCCTAAGGTCCACCTTATTGGACAAATTTACCCTCTCAAACATAGAGAGAACACAAACATACACACACACACAAAGAGAAGAAATATATATATATATATATAGTCAGCAATATTAGCTTTTATAAAGCAAACAAAGCATTTCAACTTATAAAGCTACTTAAGTCCCAAATGCATGAAATTACAACCGGAAATAATCTAATTAATGTCAAACGTAATAAATTTCTCTCTCTCTCTCTCTTTTCCACTTTCTCTATTTTGTTTGGTCTTGTTCGTATGTGTAAATATAACATTCAAGCAACTGTAGGTATCGAAAATTATTAAGTGTTTCAACGTTACTGTTCACCTTTTCAATAATAATTAATACTCTTAATTAAATAGAATCCCCATAAAATTCCCTTGAGTAAATCTTTAAAAATATTACTTAATAAATTCAAATATTTATATACATAATTCGATGCAAATCATTTTCGTACAATTTATTTTCGTACAAAAGTTAAAGAACGATATTAATATAAAAATATTTAGCAATGTAATTTAAAGAATTATGTATGTTTTCTGCATAAAATAACAGCCAAAACCTTAACACGTGGTCAGAGAATAATTTATGAAAAAATATTAAATAATTTATTCATTCTACCAAATTTGAAGGTTGGTAAACCAAATTATAAGTAACTAATTTATTTTTAAATCAGAAAAGGCTATATTAATTTATTATTTTTATATAAACTAATCCATTTTTTTTCTTTTTACGATTGTGATGTATGTAACGTATAATGTACAAATTGCTTTCTCTGAAAGTTCATTAATCAAAACTCTGCAGGCGTTCTGCAAGCGCAGTTTGGAATACAAGCCAACTTAGATAACATTAAAGTTGTTCGCATCGTGACGACGACCGTACTACCTTACTTTTGCAACTGTGTATATATTATATATACCTTTGTATAAATAATTATTAACGATACCTTGAGAAGGTATCGCTAATAAAGGCCAAATATTTTAACAAGATCGGTATAGCGGACCTGAGTAAGGATTCTTTGTAATACTGCCTACTGCCACACTAAACACAAGCCGTTCCGAGAGAAGAGTTATCGGACCAAGGCTTGGAATTTCATTTGTTGAAGGCAGACGCCACGGCTCCCTAGATTATTACTTAACGCAGTTCCTGACGGGCTATAGAGGGTTTAGGTCCTACCTGTTCAGGTTCTGCCTGGACCATTCCGATGAATGCTCTGTCTGCCACGAGGAGGAAACCGCCTACCATGTGTTTTTTAAGTACGCAAGATACGATCTTGAGATAAAAGATCTATTAGATATTTTACATAAAGAGGATATATTCACACCAGAAGAAGTGCAAGATTTATTGTTGAACTCGGAGACGAACTGGAAGTCTGTCGCTGACTATACCAGGACAGTCCTGCGAGACCTAATTACTTGGGAGGAGACCTGCATAAGAGCTAGGCATCGGAGGACACGTCCGTGGGCGTACAGGTCCTCGGCCAAGCGCCTAGGGGGCCCCCCGGGCGGGTGGAGGTCGCCTTGGCGCAATGAAGCTGCGGGCACTTCGTACAGGCGTTGGATGGCAGCCTGGGTGGCTTGGTATTTTAGGAAGGTACTGTATCGGTGAAATGAGTAACAGCTGTGTACAGCTTCTGTGGGTTGCGCTTCTGGTGTGACATATTCTATTTTTGTTTTTATCTTCTAGTACGTATATAATTTTTAGTTTTATGTATTATGTAACATATATGTATCCTATTCTGAATAATAATATACTTAGGTTTAGATATGAAAAAAAAAACTTACATTGTTTGTTGTATATGGTTAGCTGTATTTGTACATGTATCATGTATAATTTGTATTGTGTTTTGTACTAATTATTTAATGATCACATGTAAGAAACTGTATTGTGTTTTCAACGTAAGATCTGTACTTGTAGTATGATATGACGTATGACTGTGTGTGTGGGCGATCTCCGCTACCTGATGGAATGCGTTATTAGCTATGCGTGGAAGGGTGAACAGCCAGGGGTAGAGGTTTAGTCGGTAGTGCGCAGGTATACATTCGCTCTTCCTAAAACCTGGCGGGACCTGTTACCGACCCCGACACTGCTTCGGCGTCTGTAAAATGGATTCCCCACCTCTACAAAAAGAAAAGCTTGGAATTTAATCGGAAAATGTGAGGGCTGTCGATCATTGTCATGCTTCGAGTTGAGTCTGATCTGGCAAGTGAAGAGGATAGAAGTATAAATAACCGGTGAAGACCAGTTAAAAATCAGTTCCACGAGGAGCGTCTGCGATGTCAGCCTGCAAGATGTGTATCTCACATCGAGGAAGTCAGTGAAGGAGCGAATTTCGAGTGAAATTCGATGCAACTAACCCACCGAGTTGTTCTAGTGGTGAACGCGTCTTACCAAATCAATTGATTTGGAAGTCTGAGTTCCAGCGTTCAAGTCCTAATAAAGGCAGTTACTTTTATATGGATTTGAATTCTAGATCGTGGATACCGGTGTTCTTTGGTGGTTGGGTTTGAATTAACCATATATCTCAGGAATCGTCGAACTGAGACTGTGCAAGACTACACTTCATTTACACTCATTCATATCATCCTCTGAAGTAATACCTGAACGGTAATTCCCGGAGGCTAAACAGGAAAAAAGTAAGGTTTGATGCAATTAAGGTGACGACACAAGTAATCCCTGTACACGAAAAAAAGAAATGGTTTGGTGTGTTACTGTAAGACTAAAAGTGAAAGAGGTAATGTACTTAATTTCATTCATAAACTGTTAAAGTAGTTTATTTGCGAATCGCAAAGGTATTTGCAGTAAAAGAATTGTAAACTTGTCTTATCTATTGTTGTTAATTCAAGATTAGTGGTTAAAAGTGTTAAACTAGCGGTCATGCATATGTCTTTTGTGAGTGGGACTGAATTCTGTTTTTCCATTTTATTTATCTACCTGTGAATAAATCCAGTCTAGTACTTTAATCTCTGGTTTGTATGCAATTTCTGTTTATTATTATTATTGACATTTATGATTATTTGTTTGTTATTGACATCTAATATTATTATTATCTTTTACTGTTGCCATTATTGCCATTATTCTAAGTATTACAGTGAGATTTTTTTATTGTCTGATTATTATTATTATTATTATTATTATTATTATTATTATTATTATTATTATTATTATTATTATTATTATTATTATTATTATTATTATTATTATTACTACTATTCTGAGTATTACTGTGGTTGTGATTACTATCCTTTTTTTATTTGTTTTATGATTGTCGTTTACTATTGTCATTATTATTGAATTGTCTTAGTTTTAGATATGTTTTTAATAAATTGTAATTAAATAAACATTCTCAACTGTAAATCTCTCAATATCCTGATCGAACCGTGAACACGCGACAATATCAACAGAATATCTTTCGTCTTTGATATCCTACAGTATATATTCAAATCTTCATTAACCATTTTCTAATTCATTAGTAAGAAAATGAGAAATGTTTGTTATTTTTTCTAAATAATTACTTCTTTTTCGTAAGAAAATAATGACTCGTGTTATCTTGCTAGCTTAAAAAAAACCCTATAACTAAATTGGCATTGTAACTGAATTTATATCTAATTCAGTTATAGTATCTATCGTAAATTATTAGAAAGAATTTCAAGGCCCGGCTTTACATGATATTTAGCATTAAACTATTTACTCCCGAGAATTAAGAGGTTCAGTACTTCAGCTATTAGTTTAATTATTCAGCCGCCGGAGAGAAAATAAAGTCCTTAGAGAGGTTCACAGGTAGCCGTTTTCCCATTACATCACACTCCGCAAAGCCCCGTACATTCAATTGGGGATCTAAACAACAACCGCAGAATCCAAACCTAAGAAGAATAGATCAACCATTAGATAAAAGAGTAGAAGATGAGAAAGGATGATCTACACACGGGGGATAAACAACGCCATCAAAAAGATAGCTTTATAATCCCTGCCTGTTATCCCTCGGGATAACTGAATGTTTTTATAAGAAATAGCAGTTGTTCGATTTTTCATTTACCAGTTTTAATGTATGCTACAACAAAATTACACATATATATTTATATATTAAAAATTACACATATTATATAATTATTCATATATAAAATGTAAATACCCAAAATATTTTATTATTGCTTTTTTTTTTTTTTTTTTTGTCTTCAGTCACTTGACTGGTTTGATGCAGCTCTCCAAGATTCCCTATCTAGTGCTAGTCGTTTCATTTCAGTATACCCTCTACATCCTACATCCCTAACAATTTGTTTTACATATTCCAAACGTGGCCTGCCTACACAATTTTTCCCTTCTACCTGTCCTTCCAAAATTAAAGCGACTATTCCAGGATGCCTTAGTATGTGGCCTATAAGTCTGTCTCTTCTTTTAACTATATTTTTCCAAATGCTTCTTTCTTCATCTATTTGCCGCAATACCTCCTCATTTGTCACTTTATCCACCCACCTGATTTTTAACATTCTCCTATAGCACCACATTTCAAAAGCTTCTAACCTTTTCTTCTCAGATACTCCGATTGTCCAAGTTTCACTTCCATATAAAGCGACACTCCAAACATACACTTTCAAAAATCTTTTCCTGACATTTAAATTAATTTTTGATGTAAACAACTTATATTTCTTACTGAAGGCTCGTTTAGCTTGTGCTATTCGGCATTTTATATCGCTCCTGCTTCGTCCATCTTTAGTAATTCTACTTCCCAAATAACAAAATTCTTCTACCTCCATAATCTTTTCTCCTCCTATTTTCACATTCAGTGGTCCATCTTTGTTATTTCTACTACATTTCATTACTTTTGTTTTGTTCTTGTTTATTTTCATGCGATAGTTCTTGCGTAGGACTTCATCTATGCCGTTCATTGTTTCTTCTAAGTCCTTTTTATTCTCGGCTAGAATTACTATATCATCAGCAAATCGTAGCATCTTTATCTTTTCACCTTGTACTGTTACTCCGAATCTAAATTGTTCTTTAACATCATTAACTGCTAGTTCCATGTAAAGATTAAAAAGTAACGGAGATAGAGAACATCCTTGTCGGACTCCCTTTCTTATTATGGCTTCTTTCTTATGTTCTTCAATTGCTACTGTTGCTGTTTGGTTCCTGTACATGTTAGCAATTGTTCTTCTATCTCTGTATTTGAACCCTAATTTTTTTAAAATGCTGAACATTTTATTCCAGTCTACGTTATCGAATGCCTTTTCTAGGTCTATAAACGCCAAGTATGTTGGTTTGTTTTTCTGTAATCTTCCTTCTACTATTAATCTGAGGCCTAAAATTGCTTCCCGTGTCCCTATACTTTTCCTGAAACCAAATTGGTCTTCTCCTAACACTTCCTCCACTCTCCTCTCAATTCTTCTGTATAGAATTCTAGTTAAGATTTTTGATGCATGACTAGTTAAACTAATTGTTCTGTATTCTTCACATTTATCTGCCCCTGATTTCTTTGGTATCATTACTATAACACTTTTTTTGAAGTCTGACGGAAATTCCCCTTTTTCATAAATATTACACACCAGTTTGTATAATCTATCAATCGCCTCCTCCCCTGCACTGCGCAGTAATTCTACAGGTATTCCGTCTATTCCAGGAGCCTTCCTGCCATTTAAATCTTTTAATGCTCTCTTAAATTCAGATCTCAGTATTGTTTCTCCCATTTCATCCTCCTCAACTTCCTCTTCTTCCTCTATAAAACCATTTTCTAATTCATTTCCTCCGTATAACTCTTCAATATATTCCACCCATCTATCGACTTTACCTTTCGTATTATATATAGGTGTACCATCTTTGTTTAACACATTATTAGATTTTAATTTATGTACCCCAAAATTTTCCTTAACTTTCCTGTATGCTCCGTCTATTTTACCAATGTTCATTTCTCTTTCCACTTCTGAACACTTTTCTTTAATCCACTCTTCTTTCGCCAGTTTGCACTTCCTGTTTATAGCATTTCTTAATTGCCGATAGTTCCTTTTACTTTCTTCATCACTAGCATTCTTATATTTTCTACGTTCATCCATCAGCTGCAATATATCGTCTGAAACCCAAGGTTTTCTACCAGTTCTCTTTATTCCGCCTAAGTTCGCTTCTGCTGATTTAAGAATTTCTTTTTTAACATTCTCCCATTCTTCTTCTACATTTTCTATCTTATCTTTTTTACTCAGACCTCTAGCGATGTCCTCCTCAAAAATCTTCTTTACCTCCTCTTCCTCAAGCTTCTCTAAATTCCACCGATTCATCTGACACCTTTTCTTCAGGTTTTTAAACCCCAATCTACATTTCATTATCACCAAATTATGGTCGCTATCAATGTCTGCTCCAGGGTAAGTTTTGCAGTCCAAGAGTTGATTTCTAAATCTTTGCTTAACCATGATATAATCTATCTGATACCTTCCAGTATCGCCTGGCTTTTTCCAAGTGTATATTCTTCTATTATGATTTTTAAATTGGGTGTTGGCAATTACTAAATTATACTTCGTGCAAAACTCTATAAGTCGGTCCCCTCTTTCATTCCTTTTGCCCAGCCCGTATTCACCCACTATATTTCCTTCCTTGCCTTTTCCAATGCTTGCATTCCAATCTCCAACTATTATTAAGTTTTCATCTCCTTTTACGTGTTTAATTGCTTCATCAATCTCTTCGTATACACATTCTACCTCATCATCATCATGGGCGCTTGTAGGCATATAGACGTTAACAATCGTTGTCGGTTTAGGTTTTGAATTTATCCTTATTACAATGACTCTATCGCTATGCGTCTTGAAATACTCTACTCTCCTCCCTATTTTCTTGTTCATCACGAAACCTACTCCTGCCTGCCCATTATTTGACGCTGAGTTAATTACTCTAAAGTCACCCGACCAAAAGTCGCCTTCCTCTTCCCACCGAACCTCACTAATTCCTACTATATCCACGTTTACCCTATCCATTTCCCTTTTTAAATTCTCTAGCCTACCAACCTTTTTTAAGCTTCTAACATTCCACGCTCCGACTCGTAGAATGTTATTTTTTAATTTTCTGGTGACCCCTTCCTTAGTAGTCCCCACCCGGAGATCCGAACGGGGGACTATTTTACCTCCGGAATATTTTACCAAGGAAGGCGCCTCCATTATTGTATATGTGAAAATGCAGAGCCACATTTTCTTGGAAAAAAAAGCAGCTGTAGTTTTCCATTGCTTTCAGCTGCGCAGTACTCAGAGGACTGAGTGATGTTGATACGGCCGTTTAAGTCGTCCTGACTCACGCCCCTAACAACTACTGAAAGAGCTGCTGCCCTCTTTCAGGAATCATTCCTTAGTCTGGCTCTCAACAGATACATCTCCGATATGGTTGCACCTTCGGTCCAGCTACTCTGTATCCCTGAGCACTCAAGCCCCCTCACCAACGGCAAGGTCTCATGATTCATAGAGGAGGTATTATTGCTTAATTTCCTATAAATATTTAAAAAAATAATGTAAGTGCAGCCAATAGCTTTGATGTTAATAGTGTATTTATTGAGACGTACGTCGTAAAGAAAAGTTTTCTTTATTATTAAGATTTTTTATTATTAAGTTATTATTAAGTTTTTATTATTAAGGCCTTATTATTAAGTTTTTTATATAACAAATGATAATAATTACGTTAATAATTAAAGATAATGACTGATTCCACTTAAAGAGATTTTTATTACTGTTATATTTTTTCTGTTCTCTTGAATTTGCCTGAAGCTCTGCTTTTCAGAGCAGCTTTGCGGTAGGTTTTTTTAAAATTAATATTATTAATTAGTATATTACTATTACATTTTATAGTTTTCTTTGACAAAAAAATAAATAATATTTGTCATGTGTTATTAGTTCAACAAAGGATACTGAGAGATTATATAGTTAAAATTCTCTCAAATATACAATTTATTTATTCCTTAGGATCTTCTTATTTACAAAAAAAAATAAATTATATATTAACAATTCTGATTCTTATTTAAAAAAAAAAATAATAATAATAATAAACTTAATATCAGGATTATTTACTGCAATATTTTCAAAAGCAAACTAGCTTATACTTTTAACAACGAATAACGAACTTTTCACCAGTTTATAATGAACTTACAAAACACGTCTCTCACTTAACCGTACAACAGAACATGTCGCACTTTTATCGCAAATTAGAATAAATACACTGGTGACCTACAGTCTGGATGTTATAGCACATTTAACCAGTAATTGGGTCTTCAGTACAATATTTATAATCTTGGGTTTGCGAATATAGCACCGGAGGGTTAGAGGATAGCAGGCGACCTAGACTCTTGTTCATCATAAGCGTAATGAGTTCAAAACACTACCTCTTCCAATTTTTTTTTTATTTTCTAGAATTTATATTAAAAGTCAACTTTCTTCTATATATTTAAATTCTTTCCGTTATCGTTCTTTATGTCTCAAAATTTCTTTTTTTACACTAATCTGTCGGTTTACATTCTTTCTTCATTTACTATCTCTTTTTTGTTCTCGCATACTCTACCTCTAGAAGATTCTTTCCTTATTACAATGTAAATATAAAATACGAAAACTCTTTTCTTTAAAAATTAATAAACAGACTCAAAATTTGTAATCAGTCAACAACAGCAATCGTTAAAATTATATAAATCGTTGAGATATCTAACTGTTATATATATATAGTTCGTTCAGTAAAACGTTCTTACCGATCTGGCTTTGCGTGAAAGTTTGTATAATAATGATCATACTTTATTGGATTTTGATGAAGGAAGGAGGGGATTTTAATAGCCTATGTTGTACAAGCTATGCAGATAGACATATCAACAGGAAGGTGGGTGGAGCTGTACTAATCCTCTATATGTACATAGCCACTCCCACAATAAAAGAATTCATTTCTGTTCATTTTACTTATATTCCAAGAAACGTTTTCTTTATCTTTATAAACTGTCATTCACTATTCTATTGGAGAATTTATTTCTACCATAATAATAAACTATTAATTATAATAATAAAAATAGTTCATCATATTAATATGTTTTTAAATAATATTATAAAGAAAAAGGAAAAATCTTTCCTATTTAGTACTAAGATGATATTTTTGGCAAAATTGGTCCACTTTAATGCATGTTCAAATAAAAAATAGTCTGTTAAAATAGTAAAGTTTATAAAAACAATTTATAATTTTAAAATACTTATTTTAAACTATCTAACTTGAAAAACAGTAAAATATTCCTAGGTTCAATAAATATCATGATACAAATACAAAATTTGCAAACAAAATTAGGGGTATAAATATTACTCCATAGATTAATTAAAGGTATTTATATCGTTTAAGGAAAACAAAATTATCTACAACTAATTTAAGTTTATTATATATAATAATAAATTCTAATAAAGTAAAGTTTAAAGTAAATAATGAGCGTATTAATAAATTTTAAACAAAAAAGAAATAAATATTCTTTTACTTAATACATTTAATTACTTCTACTTTTAATAAAAATAATTAATTATTTATTTAAAATAATTAATCATAGTCCTGCAACACATGAAGGTATTTTAATGAAAAATATATTTTAGCTACACAAGTTTAATAATTCATAAATTTAAAGGTAAGTTTTTTTATAAGTTTCTTTTACGGATTAAAATATCAATGATATTATAAAGTTTCGTTTTGAAACTTTCTTACTTTTCTATTACAATATTATTCTTTTCATTATAAATTTTTCATATATTTACAAAATGAAAAAAAAAACTTTTATTATATAAACCAACGAGTTTCTTACTCAGAATATCTGTTTATAAGTAGCACCTTTATAAAGAAGTTTTAAATTAGAATGAACATTACATCAAAGTATTTCAAAATTAAACATCTTTATGTTTTTCCAACATATATTTTTTTTTTTAATTATAAAATAAATAATAGTATTCAAAATCTTATTTATTCTTACTATCAGTTATTTAACTTGTTTGGTGTATTTTCCTTTTTTCCAGAATAAAAGCTTTAAAAAGAAAAAATAGACGAGAAAGAAATATTTTTTTAATGTTAACATATTTTCTAAATTATAGATCTTCAATTACATCCTTTAGTTTCTTCAACAAATTTTAACCTCTAAATCTTATTCCATAACTAAATCAACTAAAAAATTATTATTATATGACCTACAACCTAATTTTTCTTGGATTATTCTCATAGTCTATGTTTTGAATCTCTTTATATCAACATATCTAACTTTTAAATTTATTTAATAACACTACAATTTAAATACTTTTATTAATACCTTAGAAAATTCAATACACTAAAGGAACATTAGTATAAAGTTTATCATATAATATTAAATACTTTTTTCTAAGCTGTAAATCTATATTCGATATTCATGGAGGTTTCTTTTTCATATAAAAATATTTCTTCTTCACTGTTTGTTCTTCCTTGTTTTATGTTCATTTTAATGAACTGATATCAACAATCCTTTGAAGTGTTACGTACCCCTCCCTTCTACTAAATATGAAATTCTGGTATATATTGTCATATAAATAATATTGATTTAATTGACCACTGTTACATTTGGAATTCCCTGCAATTCATTTTTGTACGAAGCTTTACAAATAAAAAAATAAACACCAAAAAAATATTGTTAAGTGGCCGTGTTATATATATTAATGTTAAAAATTTCTTATTAACTATAAAATTACGTACCCTAAAAATACAACAATAATAAGTAAAAGTAATAATATTAATACTTATGATTCTGAACCCCATATTAAGAAGAGCCAGTGTATATCATGCATAATTTCTCAATAGATGGGATGAATTAAAATGTTACTTTACACTCTTTATCCCATTCTTTGTTATGGCTGTAATCTAATTGTCGCGTATTTGTGGCTCGTTCAGGAGATTGATAGATGAACAATTTAAAAGATTTATATAATTGCAATTTGTTGGTTTAAAAATATAAACCAAGTAAGTAAAACAAGACAAATAAATAATAGTAATAATAAACGACAATAGCAAAATAAATAATAAAAATAGTAACCACAACAATAATCGGAATAATAATAATAACCGTATCAAACAATAATTATAGTAATCACAACCACAACAATAATAGTAATAATAATAACTACTTTCAAAGGCGAAGTGAATCCAGCGTACGTCATCGGAAGGAGGTGAGAAGAGATGAAGGTCTGACCCCCACTCCGCCTTAGCGACAATGACTATGCCCCCCTGAACGAGGTTCCTGATGAGACACAAAAGATGGATGCATGGCGCGCGTGCGAGCTTTATGGCAGATTTGCCGCCTCCGAGCTGGTTTACGGGGTTGACTTTGCTGTCTCCTTTGCGTTGCTGAAGAACGCCAAATCGATTGCTGAGACTGAGGTATTTGCGTTTGCAATCCAGGATACGGTAGTCAGCATACTCAATTATCGGAAGCACATAGAAAAAGGACACTATCGTGGTCCTTGTCTATGTAAAGACAATTGGTCCTTGTCTAGATAATTGCCGTTTGTATGGGAGTACAAGCGAGTCTGTGGAACAGGTGATTGGCGGCAGCCAGATCCTGGCCCCAAAAGAATACACGTTCTGACACAATAATGTGGCTCGCATTCTCGGTCAGAGGTTGGACCAGGACCTGGGGCTTCTCGATGTGTCCGTTCGTTACTACTAGTATCCTCCTCTATCGGGGATGGAAAATGACTGCTATAGGATTTATTACGATTGCACGGTCGTCACGGATAAGGCAGTGGTCCACAGTCGTTCACATATTGTTGTGATTAAAAAACAGGAAAACATCGCTTGGATTATCGATGTGATGATACCAATGGCCTCTAACATCCAGAAGAAATATATCGAGAAGCTGTCAAAGTACACGGTTTGGCAGATCAGGTCAGGGAGGTCTGGACCCAGCGAGAGGTTATAATAGTGCTCATCGTCATCGGCGCACTTGGAGAGATTAAGCACTCGCTTCACAGGTCAATCAGGGCCATTGGTGTTCAACCTCGTCTCTTCCTGCCAGTTCAGAAAGCAGTGATTTTAGACATGTGCGCATTGATGAGAAATATATAACCTCCGAACTTGGTGGATAATGATCCTGGAGCTCTTACGTGTGCCACGTTGCGGTTATCACAAAAGAACCTATATGATATGTTGATTTTAATTAGTTACGCAATCGTTTTGACCCCTTGTCTTGCCTTCTTGAGGCCGGTGGATCTATTTCCCGGTAAAAATTACCGGGATGTAATAATAATAAATGCCAATAATAATAATAACAATAAACAGAGATTACATATCAAACAGAATTTAAAGTAATCGTCAGGATTTATTTACAGGTAGTTAAATATAATTCAGTCCCATTGACAAAAGACATTAGCACAACCGCTATTCTTAACACTTTTAACCACTAATCTTTTATTAACAATAGTACACTAGATAAGACAATTATAAAGTTCTTTCATGCAAATACCTTTTCTGTTCACAAATAAAACTACCCTAACACTTATGAATAAAATTTAGTACATTATCTCTTTCTCTTATAGTCTAACAGTAACTCACCAAATCATTTCTTGTTTTCCTGTAAAATAATTTCTTGTAAATATTAATTTTGCGTTTATTTTGAGTGGTTTAAGATTTATTGGAGGGAAACCTAGGTGTCAAAAAGAACCCGTACTGCTAAGATCCCACACAGTTCTATTTAATTCCCCCTTGAAAGTAGAATTTCCATTTCCATGTATTATTTACAGAGTGGTAGAAGGTGAATCGACCCGAATTTCTATGATACCATTGAAAAGAAACCGAATTGATTGTCCAGTAACTGAATGGACCTGAGTGGCCAAGGAGACACGAACAATATCGACACAATTATTTCTTATTACAAAACTCTAAAAGCTTTCAATAAAATCTTTTTGAAAACTCATAGATTCATTTTTTTTTTCATTGAAAAGTAACTCAAAAACAATCAAAATTAATAAGATTTCCATGCTACATAAAGCAGAAAAATTAAAAAAATAATAATTTTGTTTATTTAAATATATTAGGTCTGACTTGAGGGAGAGCTATGGAATGGGTTCTATATAATATTACGGACCGTTTAATTTAACCTTGAAAATAGAACGTGTTTTAAAACAGAATGTTTGAATTTATTTCGTTAAGGGGACTTGAGAGCAGAAGGATTTGAGATGCAAGAGTACAGTAAATGTTGTACGATACTGTAAAAGTAAATTTAAAAAAAAACTTCGTCTCAATTGCTCAAATGAAGAGTTAAAATGGAACATCATGAATACAGTAATTTAATTTTATAATTGAATTTTATAACTAAATCTGAATTAGTATTAATCATGGAGTAATGTTGATTTAAAAGTCTAGTATTCCAGTGGAAAATAGATTATTCATATTTATTTAAATGGATTAGATACCAGTTTTACAGGGAAAACTTTACAGGTAAAAATTAAAATATTGAAATATCTTTTGTATGAATACTCTTTGTAGATATTGGAAAACAATCAATTTTATGAAATTAAAAAAAAAATAATAATCACTGCTTAAATTATAATTATTTATATAATAGTTTCCACTTAACAACAATTTTTAATAGTAATGTTCGAGCACTTTCGGATTATTAAACCATCCTCAGGAACGATAATTTATTATATATTATTATTATTTACTTCACATATCATTAATAACACTAAATTGAATTTTATAAAAATATAAATATAAGATAACAACCGAGACCTTCATACTGACATGAAATTAACTTTATTTTACCTTTTGATGGTCAATTATTATATTTATATTTTTATAAAATTCAATTTGGTATAATTAATGATATGTGAAGTAAATAATTATAATGTATTATACATCATTGTTTCTGAGGATGGATTAATAATTCGAAAGCGCACGAAAATTACTATTAAAGATTGTCGGTAAGTGGAAAATATTACATAAATAATTTATATGTTAATACCAACGGGCTATGGTTAATAAAATTCATTTAAATTAAAATTTTAACAATTTATAATAATAAATCTGCAATAATTCTGAAGTAAAAAATAATTACCACAAATACATCTTCAATGTCGAGTTAGTGAAATTGGTGAGGTTTGTTGAATTAAGTGACGAAAGGAAAGTAAACGGAGAATAAGGGAATATAGTGAATGAATGAGATAGAGGGGATTTGGATCGCGTCTGGGAAGTGTTAGAAGAGTATTCCATGACGGGGGTTATATTTACTTAAGAGTGAATAATTTACCTCATTACTCGTCGGTTTTCTGATTTCGCATTCAATCTTGAGACCAGCAGATAATTCTGCGCATGAAAATCTTCACCATTTCATTAGCAATTTAGAAATGGGTTGGTGTATTTCCCTTAAGCAATATGAAGCAGATGAATCTAAATGGCTCATTCCAAAATTTTCTTCCGACATAATTTAAGTTTATTTTGTTTGTTAATATTTCTTTATTAAACATTTAAGTTTAATTATTTCATTAAAAATTATGAAATTCTAAATTTCATACGGTTGCAAAACTATAACATCAAAAGAATTTTTTTTTTTTTTTTAATTAGCTCGATTTTGAATAAAACTGAATAAATAAAACAAAGCTTTGCTGAACTTAGTAAGATTGAAAAGACACTAATAGCCAGCTTTTTAATAGCAAAAAAGGTTAACACACATCTATAGGAAAATATGTAAGTACTGGCAAAGAAAAAGTACATTTGAAATTTAAATGGTATTCCAACAGATCATATGTAAAGAATGAATCAAATAAAATTATTTTTATGTTTTACAGTAGTAAAAATAATTATAAGAAATATAAGCAAGGTTTATTTTAAAATATGATTTATAAACCAAGTATAAATTAATTTTAAAACTTTTCAAAAAGACGTATTTCAAAAAAAAATCTATTTCTACTTTTAAATGGTACAAATTCTAAATTCCTATCTTTATGATCAATTTTTAGCAATTCAATTTTTAAAAAAAAATTCATAATAAAATAACATTTTTTTATAATCTAATTTAAGGCAAATTATTTTACACTTGTTATATATAAGAATGTATTAATGAGGAGAGGCCCGATCTTGTATGTGAGGAAGCCATTATCACGATGGACTTGTTAAATACAGAGTGATTTTTTAGTCCTGTTACCCAATTGTTAATGTCTGGTAATTTTTTTCTAAGAAAGGGAAATTTTGTTTTGTGACACGAAGTTGGCAGCGCTACTCAACCGGTATAGATACGGCAGTGTGAGTTGATTCTCCTTGAGCTGTAAACTTTTGTGCTGTTTCCGGTAGTGTTACGAACATAATGTCTTTTACCATAGAACAACAAGTTTTCATTCTTGAACAATATTTTGCTACGAAATCGTACGCGAGTGTAAAAGAATCATTTCAAATTAAATTTGTTGGTGTTCTTCCGCCAGAAAAAAATGTCTATTTTTAGGCTAGCAAACTGATTTCGAGACAGGTAGTGTTTGCGACAGGAAACGTAGCGGTCGACCAACTCGCTTGACAGATGACGTTTTAGAGAATGTGAAAACAAAATTGCTCGATTCTCCAAGGAAAAGTTTACGAAAACTTTCCACGCAAGTCGGTTTGTCATATTCAAATCTTCAAAAAGCCGCTAAAAAATTGAAATTGTATCCGTATTGCGTTCGATTAGTCCAAGAGCTTCAGCCTCCAGATTTAAACAAGCGATTGTAATATTGCCGTTGGTTTAAGTCTCTCGTAAATGAAAACGGAATCGAATTTTTAAACACAGTTTTCTTTAGTGATGAAGCTAATCATCACGATGGTTATGTAAACAGTCAAAACTGTCGAATTTGGGCGATTGAAAATCCTAACGCTTTACAAGACAAATCTTTGCATCCTGAAAAAATTGGTGTGTGGTGTGCGATATCTCGTCATCGTATAGTCGGACCCGTATTCTTCGAACAGACAGTAAATGGTGAAGTAAACAGGAATATTGTGCGCCAATTTTTGTCCCTCCCGGAACCTCAAGAACGGTATTGCTGTTTTCAGTAAGACGGCGCTACATGCCACACGTCTCGACAAACCATGGATTTTCTGCCAGAGTTCTTTGATGATCCAATAATAAGCAAGGACTTATGCCCTCCAAGGTTCCCAGACCTCACATCTCCTGACTACTTTTTGTGGGACTATATTAAGTCCGAGGCCATCAAAAACAATCCTCACACTATTGATGAACTTGAAGTCAATATTACAGACTTAATCACCAATATTTCCAATGCAACTCTTAAGGTTTCTGCTAATATGCTGAAAAGAGTCCGTGCGTGTATAACCGCAAGAGTCCGTGGGCATTTAGAGCATATTCTTTAACAATTATGTAAATAATAGCTTTTTATTAAATCTCTTTGTAAGTAACAAATACATCTTTTTATTCCACCTAAATTTCCCTTTCTTAAATTACATTTAAAATTGGGTAACAGGACTAAAAAATCACTCTGTAGAAAGAAGATAATAAATAAACACTCCAGACAAGTTCATAGGCTGCCCATCCATACTAAACCATAAAATCGAGGGAGCTTCTTTACAAAACCCATGCACTGCTATCTGGGAAGAAACGAAGCCAAACCACTCCACCTAAAGAAGTGTACATATTAATGGCCTTCTCTAGACAGTAGGCAATGAGATCCATTAGTGTCTGGGGATGATATAGATTCGCAAGGAAATTTGCCGACTAAATTTGAAATATACATTTAAGCTAAGTGCCCATGTAAACCAACTGGCAGTGAGTTTACTAGAAAATACGGCTAAAACAACTCCATGTGTTGGATCTGGGAAATACTTCGTGACGACTAAGATAAGATATCCTCTCTCACATGTTTATGTCATTGCATTGCTTTATTTAAAGTTATACATTATGTTATGTTTTATTAGTTATTTATTTTAATTCTTGGTCGTTAGTACTCTAAACATGACATACAATTTTGTCTGAAACAATTTTTCATATGACCAAGCCTTACGACAACAGATGACCAAAATTTTTCTGGAATTGTAAGAAGATAGGGATTGTCATATGTTAACCATATGAAACTTTTTTCGCATGCAACCATTGTCGAATTGAGTAAATTTGAAGTTTTTCTTAACTTTAAGGATGAAATCTTTTTTATCCCTTACATAGCACCGGTGAAATCTACCTCCACCTTCCGCGACGTACCGAAAGGGATTTCTTTAAATGCAATTTACTTATTGTTCCATAAATGGAATTGATTATAAATTCATTATTTCTAAATACACTCATTAACCAGAATGAGTAATATTTCTCTTTAAAATATATTTTTTTTTTTTTTTTTATCTGATTACCCTAGAAAAAGAAGAAATTTTTTTTTTGTTGTTTTCAAGTAACTCCAAAACGGCAGAACCAATTTATTTTTTATTTTTTAAATGCGTTAAATTCAAAAGATATTAAGAATTATTTGGGAAAAAAAATTTGAGGGACGCATTGGTTTACGTCTTTTTCTTAACAAAAAAATCCAAAGTTATTTTTAACTAATTTCAAAAGGGGATCTAATTTAAAAAAGTATGAATAGTATAAATTAAAAATATTTTTCTATAACAGATTCATTGAGAATAATCATTTATAAATCAAATTTATAAAAATATCTGCATTAAAAAAAAAATAATAATAATAATAATAATGAAAATATTTACGAAAGTAAATAAAAGAAATTAAAGAGATTAATGCCTGTCTTCTTCATTAACTTTTACAATAAAAAAAAAAAATTACTATTCATAAAGATATCTTGTAATGTTCGCAGTTTTTTCATAGTTCAGTGTTTTCAAAGTTTTAACCTTCATCTCGTTAGAGATTACGAGCTGGAGGAGCAGTCCCTGATTACCTTAATTTGAGACCATTCATTTTAAAAATAAATATGAAAGAGTAGTAGTATAATTTACGACAACATTATCTGAATTTTACAGCCGTATATAATCTGATACTATTTTTCACGCTTTATTTTTAATTACCTGAATTAAAAATAGAGATTTAAATTTTAAATTTAAAGGTCCCTATGAGATATAGGGAAATTAAAATTATGTTAAACTTGAAACCAACTAATTTTTTCTTAATTGGATTTAATTTTGCTAAGAAAAAATAAAGATTTAACTAAATATAAAAATTCATACAATTACACTCGGTTATTTAATGTACAGACGAAAATATCACGTAAGTACTGTTTTTACTTCCTTGTACGAAGTAATGGAAGTATTGTGATCACAAAACATCGCGATTTTCAGATTTCAACGGAAGTATCCATTTTGATCATCACTGAATCCAGTTTGACTAGTTTCAGTGTGACGATTGTACGTACGTATGTACCTCGCATAACTCAAAAACGATTAGCCTTAGGATGTTGAAATTTCGGATTTAGGACTGTTAGAACATCTAGTTGTGCGTTTTCCCTTTTGATTGCAATTAACTGAACCAATAGTGTCCAAATAAGCCCAAAATTAAAAAAAATTGAAATTAAACATTTTCTTAACTGTAGTAAAAAGCCCTCATTGAGAACTTTTCAACTGTATATCATAAGTGGTACTTATTTTCATTGGTTACAGAGTTATAGCCATATGAAATTTTAATTAATGAAATATTTGGATCTTATAAGGGCAAGGCACATAGGTTCGAATCAGATTTCATCTCCCTTTTTTATTAACTTTTTTTTAATTTAAATATGATTAAAATAATGCCGATAAAAATAATTATTAACTTCTGATGGTAAATAACTTTAACAAAACATAATTCAATAATATAAAAAAATATCGGAAGTTAATAACGAAATAAAAATTTTACGTACTTTTCATTAAAAAAAACAAAACATTTATATTTGTAATTTAATATATGTACAAGTAAGTCACGTGGTGTCCACATCAGGTTTGGTGAAATATCTGATTATTTGTTTTTGTTTACATTTCGTGATGGTTATAATACAATAATTTTAAAAACATAGTATTAGATAGACCTACATTTATTTAAAGAGTAATAAAGGGACTTTTACTCTATCCTAATATTTCAGGTAAGATTTTTGAATTAATAATTATACAAATATTTAATGTTAATAACTAATATTTCAGCAATTGTGTAACTGTCCAAATTATTAAAGAAGTGGAG
This sequence comes from Lycorma delicatula, assembly GCF_047948215.1. NCBI lineage: Eukaryota > Metazoa > Arthropoda > Insecta > Hemiptera > Fulgoridae > Lycorma > Lycorma delicatula. Next base: position 50,090,421 of record NC_134460.1, read on the forward strand.
GATCGTATCTCACGTTCAAATGAAATAGTTTAAATGAAGTGCATCAAAAATGTGTATATGTAATTTAATAGGTATACAAGGAAGTCATGTTGTGTTCACATCAGATTTTTTAATATACTGAGAAAAAGAAAATGTATTTTATAAAAAAAAAAAAATATTACTATTACAATTTTACAAAAGTTTTGAATATTCAGTCTAAAAATAATTAGTTGATTTTGTGGTTACATTAATATTTTAATACCACAAATATGTAGAAAAGTATAATCATAGGATGGTTAAAAATTAGGAAAGGTTACAACAATGCACGGTAAAATGAAAATGAGAAGTGTGAGTTTTAACTAGAACAGGGTATGCTACGATAAACAAGAACGTTTGTTAATTGCATTCTGAGAGAATTTTTTTTTTATCTTGCCAATTAACGTTCATGGACTAGTAGAGTAGGGTAGTTGGCGGCAGACAGCAACTAAAAACCACTAAATTGCCCCCCCTTCCGAAAACCTTTCTATTCCACTTCCCACCGTTTAACATCACCCGACGAAGTTAGGTTTAATTAAAAAAATGTCGCGGAACACGTAGATTAAGCAGTGAATCAGGAATATTTACGTAGGAAGCTTTTATATAAACCATGTGAACTTTAACGCATCTAATTGTTGTATAATAAAGTAAAAGAATAAACAAATCAAAAACCCTACAAAATTAAAAACATAAATATAAAATAAATTGAAATTTTTCTAGATATGGCCATATTTTATGTAACATTTCACGGCCCTAAGATGCTCATTCTTAAAATTATTGCTGGTCCTTTATAGAATTTGCTGTAAAGATTGATAAATTTATAAAATTAATACAAATTTAAACAAAACATAAAAGAAAATAGTTGAAATAAAAGGTTTCAAAAAACAATATTAATATTTTATCTGAAGAATGCAATTATACATCTTAGTACACTCACCGGAAAAATTAACCACATAATGTTACCAAATTATGCTAGTTTTATAACAAACATTGAATAATAATAAAAATATAAAATTAAGTAAAACAATTGGCGAGAAGTAATTTAAAAATGTTAGCACCCTACTGGGTTATTCTAGTGATAAAACTCGTCTTTTTAAATCAGCTGATTTCGAAATCGAGGGCTCTTAGGTTCAATCCTAATAAAGGTAGTTGCATTTATACAATTTTTAATACTAGATCATGGATACCGGTGTTCTGTGGGGTGGATGGGGTTCAATTAACCGTAAAACTCAGGAATAGTCGGTCTGAGTCTCTTCAAGACTATACCTTTACCAGTGCACTTACAATTACTCTCCAACCGCTAATGACTTTAATTGTTGACGTGACTATAAATAAATAAAGCTGAAAACATATTTCTAGGACTTTCCTACCATGTGGTTATTTCTGATTCACGGCTTACACACACACACGCACACACACACACACACACACACACACACACACACACCTTAATTTAAAATATTTAGCATTTTATTTAAATATAATATTTTTTTGTTTATTAAATACAATAATTCTAACTAAAGCGTGAATACATATCGTATTTCATGCGACGTTACAATAAAACTGGTGCCGAAGGCTAAATAGAAAAAGAAAAACGACTACAACAGCTGTATATCAGTCTACACTATCGCTCCTTGTGGTAACAGGGGGTATTAATGACACACTTTACCCACTTAGCCACTAGTTTATTTAGAGTATTTTTTGGGATGGGGTGCTATTGTACAATTTTTTTTTTAATATTATTTTTTAAATGTTAAAAAATGTGTCTAAGAAAAATAAGATCTTAATAATTAGGCGAAATTTCGAGATACTGAGGATGACCTTGTACTACAGCCTTGACCTTTTTAGTTGAAAATTCATCGGCATCAATGCCTTATATACAAAAGTAATCTGACCAAGTTTGGTCAAAATCGGTCTAGTAGTTCAGGAGATATAAAGTGATTTAGAGGCCAACACCGAAAACCGAATACACACGTACATACGAAGATCTGGAAAATTTTCATCCGGTTTTTTGCGATCCATAGATGTTACAACGAAAAGATCCGGTGAAAACCGCATATACCCAAATTGGACCGATTACAAAACTTTCCCTTTTAATCGGAAAAGTAAAAATATTAAAAGAAAAAAAAATGTCAGTTTATAAGCTACGAGTAGCCTCCTTTAATTCTAAAACATATTTTCTGTAAATGAAATTACCTTATTTTAGAATTAAAATAGTTAATATCTGTATAATTTTAAGTATTTCGAATTCATTCCAGTTAAATAAAACCAAAAAAAGAATTTCTTAAATGTTTTATATATTATAGAAGTATTCATTTTCATGTATTTTAATTTAATTACACTAAAAAAGATGATTAAACAAAAAAAATGTAAAAAGTAAAAATAAAATCGTTTATGTTAGAAGTATTATAAATTCTCAAAGAAAAAAAATAAATAACTAAAAAAAAAAAAAACTGCAAAATAATTTTAAATGTACAGTTTTCCTAATGTTGCTGTTCAATGAGACAAAACACATCTCTTTATTGGCCAAGTAAATGAATACTCTAATAAAAAAAACTAACACAAAGAAAAATTGATTCTGAGTAACTTGTTTCATGAAAATATAATAATAAAAACTATCTTACGAGGCAAAACACCAGCTATAAATATTTAGAAATTTTTTTTTTCTTAAAATATCTTCCGCGTGTAATATGTCCCTATATGTTGAGGTAGAACAAAGAGAAGTGCTTTGCAATTGCACCAAAAAAACTACTACATATTTTTAAAATTATTTCAAAAATCGTTTGCTGCTGCAAAAACGATTTACAAATATTATCTATACTATTACATAAAGAAGAGGATTCTTTAGTGTTCGGGATAAACATGAAAACTACCCAATCAATTGTAAACAAATCTTTACCCTGTTTTTTGGCAAAAATGAGAAATTTTTTGGATATATTTCATTTCGGAAAAAAATATATATGTAGTGGAGATTTACCGATTGAAGCACAAACTTTTAGGAATTGAATTATTTAACTATGAACTGTGAGTGTCTATAATTGTGTGTACTGGGTTTGAACTGAATAACTATGAATATTTAAAAACCAATTTCTAAATTTTTGAAATTCCAAGTTTCAATAGGTTGAAACCTGAAATCAAACTGGTTTTTGGTGAATGTAATCTTCATGTCAATAAACAAATTTCTAGATTTTTGAAATTCTATCTTGAAAGGAGATAAAGAAAGATAAAAAAAAAAATTGAACAATTATTATTAATTTTCCCAATCCCGACTATAGTAAACGAGATATTACATTTGAGCTTGCAAATACTCTTGAGAAAAATATTTGAACACCATTTTTGGATTTTCTTTAAGTGGTGCGAAGGTATCCAGTGCTGTGGCTCAACTAACACAGCCACTGCCACCGTTACTCTATGTATGACTGGCTGCCCTGCCTCCGGTTACTTGACTAAAAAACATAAAATAAAAAAGTATACCGCTACGGGAAACCCAAATAACCATATATCGCGGACGAAGGTGTAATGGGGAGCTAGTATTCAATAAAACTATAGATAAATTAAAGTTTTATTAAAGTCTTATGAATTAGTTTTACAAGTTAATATAAACAATTTCAAAAAATATTCGTGCAAGTTGAATAAAATATAAAAGAGAGAATACAACCATTTTGAAAATAGTTTTTTTTTTAATATATTTAAAAAATTCATTCTGACCAAGGTAATCTCAAGGAACCTTTTTTACAAGGAAAATTATCATGGAAATTATCCAGAAAATATTTTTCCATGTTTTTTAGTCGTTTACAGGTTTAATTATTTTTTTTCATGTTTTTAACATTAAATACTGATTATTGATCTCTGAGTAAATACTAAATGTCAACATTACGAGGATAAGAGTATAATATTTTTAATTAAATTTTTAATTACAGTTAAAATTAGTATAAGTAAATATTTCTTGTGAACTCAAAACAGTAAAACGTCACCTTTAATTTAGAATTCATTTATTTAAATTAAATACATCATTTTATGTATATTTCTTGGAAGAAAATTAAATATAAATGAAAAATTAATTTTCTATATGTATAAAAAAAAAATCAATTTTTTATAATCAATTTTAATGTAATTTAAAAAAAAAATAGTAGTAATAAATTGGCTTAATTAGCGTTAAGTAAGGTATACCCTCCAAAACATCATATTTTTGGGGGATTTTGTAATTAAATACAAATATATACAATAATACATTTGTACACATTTGATTTATCGTTTTATCAAACGATTTTGAAACCAATCGGGATCCGAGTCTTATAAATTGCGAGAAAATATTAAAAGCAGTCTACAAATTTTTATGGTTTTAAAATAAAATAATGAGATACATTGATAATTCTTTGTAGTTTTCAAGATACATTGACATCCATTAATATTTTCTTGTGTCTATCATATTAATCTGATGTGACATTACAAGATTCACCATAATGCAAATAACTGAACGAGTCTGCGTAATCATTTGGCTTTACACGGTCACTGTGTTACAGTTTTGTGATTCGAAACGAATATCTGAGAATCATGTTATTAAAACGTTGTTAAAAGCAAATACTTTGTAAGCACTCTCCATGAAAAAGGATGGTGTGTGGGTTTGTTTGTTTGTTGTATGTGCTCACATTTTTATTTAAGCTGCTACGGCGCAAAGCGAACCAATGGTGGTGCGCCGGGCGGCTGCGCGCAGCCCACGAACGATTCATTCGTTCGAACGATGTATACTTCTCGAAAGATCCATTCTTTCGAAAGATTTATACTTCTGGATTCGAACGATTTATCTCAAACTATATTTTTGTTTTGGAGATAAAAAAGTAAAAGGATGGGGTAAGAGCTGTATTAAAAAATCGTAATTCAAGAAACAGCTAAAAATGTTCAGGATTTTTAAGCTTTTCGTTGGAAATGTTTTTGTTGTTAATACGCTAAATTCATGAACGTTATTTATTTACCACTGGCAAAAAATATTTAACCAAATTCTGTATAATGAAATATTAAACATCTAACATTTTCGCGGCGGGCCATGTAAAAAATGTAATAAGGATTATTATTATTGTTCTTGTAAAATTTAAATTATATTTTATTTCATTTTAATTTAGACTGGAAAAAAACACAATTGGGAATTAATCTTGTTTATATTTTTTTTTCGTTTTTTTTAATACCTGTACTTATTAGAAAATTTAGCTACAAAAAAATTCTCTATCTTCAGTTGATGCTGTGAAAATGTATGTGTGTGTTTATATATATATATATATATATACACACACACACACACACACAAACACAAAATATCAAAAAAGTTCATCTGAAAGAGAATTTCCATTATAAACGCAGACTTTAAACAAAACAAGCAAAAATTCTAGTCAGAAACTATAAATGTAAATCATCTTTTTATATATAAATGCAAAATTACAAATTTTTTATGAAAATCACGACCGTTGTTTTATAAAATGTTAAATGGGAATTATAAGCGTTGAAGATATTAATACATTTTTAATATATTTATATAAAATAATATATTTCCACATTATAAAACATCTGCAGGTAAATTTTATAATTTTTTAAGATAAAATTTTTATAGATTTTTGTAATTCTGTTTTTTTCATTTTAAAAATACTGGCTAGAAATAATGAAATATTAAGAATTCTTTCTACAAAAATTAATTTAAAAGTAAAACAAGTAATATGTTTATATATATATATATATATATATATGTGTGTGTGTGTGTGTGTGTGTGTGTGTGATCGTTCTAAAAGTATTGATTCATATATGTAGTAACAATAAATACTTTTAAATACAAAGAAACTTATAAATTTCCGTAAAATTCTGATAGATATAAAAATTACAAAATTATCAAAAACCTTTTCTTCCTTTCGTTTCATATTCTTATTTTTTAATTGAAAAATTTCTTTAAATATTTTTAATTTTTTTAGGCATCCAAATATTATAACACACATTCTTTTTCTTTCAGATATTGATGGCGATTTTTACTATAGTTTTCATTCTATACGGAAATGTGAACATAATATCAAGTATTAAACAAAATTAATGTACTGGTCATTTTTGGGTTTTGCAGAAAGGAGGATGTCATAAAAGATTTCGTCAATGTTTCGCATTACTTCCTTCCTGAGTTCCGATTTTTTAAGTTAAGGTGGATGAACTTGAATTTATTGAAATTTACAAAAAAAGAACTTCAATTCTGAGAAAATTGATGTAAATAATATGTTAAAATTAAACACAAATTTGAGATGTTCAAATTTAATTAGAAACAAAATCCACTAACTGGAAACTAAATTTTTATTTGTTTATTGGAAAATTAATAAAAATATTTATAATTAATATTTATATTTATAATGCAATTGTTTTTTTGGATTATTTTATTAAAACGGCTAAATATTATTTAATACAACATTATAAATTCAACATCGTGTGTGTTTTATATACATTATAAAAATTTACTAAAATTTCAATATTCAGTGATTTTAATGTCATATTTTAGCAGCCAATTAATTTCTAAATGTGCTCGAAAATTGAAAACAGGATATGGACTTTACAAACAATTATAATTGGCGTAAAATTGTGTTACGTTTATCATTTAAAATTCTGAATTTATGTACTTTATAATAGCCTATTTTAGCTGCATAAAATATTTGCAACAAATTAACTGTTAGTATTAGACGATTTTATGAAATATAAATGAGTTTTTAATACGTGCGTTATTACATAATAATAAGTGAATTCAAATGAATATATATGTTGCAAAACTGTGAGACTCTAATAAATCTATTGAACCGGGTTATTTAGATCTAATACAGTGAATAATAGGAAATTAATAGTCAATAGGTATAGCATGGATTTTGAATAGAATAAAAAGAAAACATTTCTACGGAAATTTATAGAATGATATTTGAAATCTGTTTTTCGGATATGTTCGCAATATAATATTACCTATGAAAATTTCAACAATACGAAACAGTTCCTGAGATTGCATAGAACTTTCATACAAAGGAAATAAATTTGCGATAAAATAAATATTTAGTAATAAAATTTCTAAATTTTAATAAGACTTGTCAAATTCCGTGATAGTGGTAGCGTCACTGCCTTTTATCCGGGTTCAAGCCCCAGTTAGGCATGGTATTTTTCTTACACTACAAATTCCATTTCCGTTCTATTAAAATCTTCTCTATAAGCTTTAGCGGTAAATTAATTCATTAAGCAAAAAAAAGTAAATTTTTAGATACATTTATATCAAGTGTAGAGCTTTTTGACAACTAGAAGTGGACAAGACATGAATGTAAAACCAACGATAGAAGATGAAAAAGGTGTACAAAAATTAGGTAATCTAATTTCATGAAAAATGAAAAACTTTTTTTTTTTTTTACGTAGGAAAGATATGTAAAGAAAGAATTGAAGAATTTTTTTTTTAAATAAAGATTGTTTAGTGATTTGATAGATTCCATAACAAAAATGGTTGTGAATATCTGACTTGGGTCAAAAGTCACTACAGAAACAACACAATACAGAGAATCCCATGCCAGGTTTAGTATGGATATAAAGTCTAAATAGTTTACTGTTACCTGTTTTAAATGCCGAATGAATTCTAGATATCAGAATGCATATATTCATCAGATTACTTCTATATATGAGGAAGTGATGCCATTAAATTATCAATTTGCAAGGTTAAGGGGGTGAGACTATAGAGCAAGGTCATCTTCAGTATCACGAGATTTCGCAAAATTAAGGTGATTCTTTTCTTAGGCACATTTATTAACAATTAAAAAATATTTTCAAAAAAAGTTTTTCAAAATCACACTCCCACCCCAAAAAAATGTTGTAAACTATTGCTATGTTGTGACGTCACAGGTGAACGGTAGAATTAAATAAATGAATAATATTCAAAGTGTAAAAAAGTAACTTGGTCTGGATGGGTCTCGATCTCGATCGGCCGGTTGACATTGTACCTGGTGCGTTAAGTCTTGCGGCAGCACCAGTCTGCCGACTGTACAAGCGAAATTTCTTCTATGTAAGTTGTGACATTACATTCGTTTATTTAATGCCGACTATCGCCGTTACTACTGCCATACACGCGCAAATTATATACGGTATGCGCGTGCGCTTTAAATAGAATCATTGAATTAAATAAACGACAAAATTATATTATATTTAAATAAAATGATAAATATTTTAATCTAAGTAGCGTGTAAGCCGTGAACCAGAAACAACCCACAGTTGCAGAACTTTATATAAGAATAAATCATATTTATTTAGTAAAGTCCTAAAACTGTGTTGACAGTTTTTTTTTTTTAAATTAATCCTCCGCTTCAAATCACTAAGGAAATAAATATCCTATCCTTATACAAACACATAAATCGATACATAAAATTTCTGGATCAATGTATAATCAAGTTAAAATATCAGAAAAGAATTCAAAAGAATGAAGCTAACAGAAAAATAAACAAATAATTGAAACAAAAATAAGAATATTAATTTTTTTTTAACATCAGCCAGTTTTAATCTTGTATTTTTTATTAAAAAAAAAATTATATATATATTTTTTTTTCAACAAATATGAAAAAAAAAACAATTAAAAAGGGATACACATGAATAATAATTTCAGGTAGTAAAAAATTTTACAGTTCACAACATATTAATCTGAAATCAAATATATAAGCTGCAGTATTAAAGATTAATAGGTACCTGTATATTATTCTCAAAACAAAGAGGACAACATATTTGTAGCTGTAATAAACAGAGGTGTGAAGAGGTTGAGGTAGGGGGATGATTAGAAGAGCACCGGAGTGTTAAGCTATTAAGGGTTTAACATGTGTACACCTGTTCGTTTCGGTAGCATATCTGCTGCTGGACAAAGTGGGCCGCAGCTGTTTCTACTCTTATTACTACAGCTACTACTCACCGATAGACAGCCTATAGCATCGTATTTTAAATATACATCGTTTGTAATGTATTTCATACATTCGTACAGTTTAAAGGATAGCTTATTTTACAATACGTAATATCCATACATACTATAATAAATAATCGATGTTAATCAAACGCAATTCGACATATCGATATTTTAAACATCTGCCTTTCATTGTTTTTTTTTTAATAAAACTATTAAGGATACAAATTTTTATTAACCCTTTGAGTGATGTTGTTACAAATACCTAGATATATTTACGCGTAATACATATATTCACTGTATAAAAGATAGCTTACAAAATAGTAATTGTGCCGAAATGACAATGAAATATTACAACAATTTATCTTTCCAATACCTTATTTAATCTATTATTATTTCTCAATAACTATTTATTTTACGGTTTTGTATCCTTGAACTTGACTCGTACATTTTATCTGCATAACAATCGATATTTTCTTAAAAAATATTACACCATTGACATAGGTCTTCAAAATATATATGTATTTAAGAGGTCTGTAAATAAAGTAATGTGACTGGTTCAGGAAAACTTTTTATTTACAATCTAAATTATACATGGAATCTATCGCCTTCGAAATAGATCCCTTGGGAAGCCACGCAACATTTTAAACGGTTTTCCCACTCTTCACAGCAGTGTTGGAACTGAGAAACAGTCGCAGGGACTCATATGAAGTGAATAAGGTGGTTGAGGAACTACAGGAATGTTTTTCCTTGCTACAAACTAATAAATTGAGAGTGTAGAGGGACAAGGTGCATTGTCATGATGCAGCATCGAGCTGTCTTTCATGGCTGGTTTCAGCGGGCAACTTTTTTCCGCAGTCATTCAAGAATTTCTCGATAAAAATATTGATTTACAGTCTGTCCTGTAGGCAATAACTCCTTATGGACAATGCCGCTACTATTGAAGAAACAAATTAACATGGTTTTGAATGTTGATTTGCTCATTTTTACTTTTTTGGAACGTGGTGAGTTTGAAGTGTACCACTCCTTGTTCTGGCGTTTTGTTTCTCGGTAATACTCAAATATCCAAGATTCATCACCAGTAATAACCTTTTAAAAAATTGAACACACGCTTCCACACAGTGGTTTTTCTGTTCAACAGTGACGTTTTTTGAGACCAATTTTGCACAAACTTTTTTTATGTCCAATTCGTTTGTTGGACTGTGATACGGTTCAAATTGCACGGCACCAACTTACTAGGCAACTCAATGAAATTTAAAGAAAAAAAGAAAATCTATTGATGAGAAGGGGCAAAATTAATCTTTAAAAGAATATGTGCAGTATTAAAAAATTTATAACAATTAAATTTAGGTCACAATTTACCCAAAAATCGGGAGGGGCTGGGTTGGGGCGCACGGCCGTTGGTTTAACGTGAAAGGTTACAGACCTTGGATGAAGTTATTCCGAGCTATAAACCGACCAACTTATCAGTAGAGTTAAATGGGAGAGCCACCATCGTATTTTTTTGAATAAAACTGTAGTCTCCAATTGAAAATTTTAGTTCCTTCATTTGGCCAACTCTACAGATAAATTGCTCGGTCATTATGTTGAAGAGTCACTTTTAGTGTATTGGATTGAAATAAAAACGAGAGATTGAATGCGTACTGAATTTAATTTTAACATAAACAAAAATATGATATTAAATGGTACACTATATTTATTTCGACTAATATTCGATGACAACTTTGTTCAATATTGGTCTGTGATGTGAGAAGTAAGAGACATAAAGCATAATAAGCAGCGGTAGAAGTGTCTGAGCCGTCGGCGTCTTCACTAAGCGCGCCGTGCCCTTTGCGACGCTCCCGAAATAGTCTTGCTCAATCGGTACAGAACATTCGGGTACCTGTTCGTTGCCCTAACCTCCATCTTCCAACGATATGCGTAATTTATATTTCCGGCTGGCTTTCGCGCGCGCTGAGGCCGAGATATTGAATTTTTATACTTTTTTACATGTTTACTTTAATTTTTTACGCATAAATATTGTTCAAAATACACTTATTATTATTTTTATCGATCTACCTTGATAAACTCTAAACAAGAACAGACGAATCATCGCGCTATCACTTCTAAGTCATGAGCTACACTGAATGGAAACAAGCGAGAGGACATGAAAAACGTTTGGACAAAATTCGTCCTAAAAATCTCACTGTTGAACAGAAAAACAACAGGGTGGGAGTGTGCCACGATTTACTAAAGCGAATTGAAACTAATTCTTTCTAAAAAAATTGTAATTACTGATGATGAATCTTGGTTATTTGAGTACGACCCAGAAACAAAATACCAGAGCAAGGAGTGGCACACTTCAAACTCAAAGTAAAAATGAGCAAATCAACAATCAAAACCATGCTAATTTGTTTCTTCGATAGTAATGTCATTGTCCATTAGGAATTTTTGCCTACAGGACAGACTGTAAATCAATATGTATACCGAGAAATTTTTAAAAGACTGCGGAAAAGAGTTGCCCGCGTTTGACCAGTCATTAAAGACAGACTGAATCAGTATTTTTGGATGCTGCATCATGATTATTCACCTTGTCACACTGCACTCTCAATTAATGAGTTTTTGCCAATAAAAAACAATCTTTTGATTCCTCAACCACCTTATTCACCTGACATGAGTCCCAGCGACTTTTTCCTGTTCCCGACTTTAAAAAAACACCTCAAAGGATAGACACCATTTTGGAATAGTAGAATAATTTGAAATCTACCATCTAAACAATAATCCGGTTTCTGATTTCCAATACTGGTATGAAGATTGAGAAAACTGTTTGACGCGTTCCTTGGCTTCCCAAGGGAACTATTTAGAAGGTGATAGAGTCCATGTATAATTTGATTGTAAATAAAATGTTTTTCTGAACCAGTCTCATTACTTTATTTACAGACCTTGTATACATATATACGAAAAAATATATGTATATTTTATTTTCCTTTTTTTTCTTTTAAATAGCTTACATGTAGTTTTAATTTTTGCATTTTGCAAAACTTGCTTTAAACCTTTATCAAAATGTAAATTTAAAAATTACACTTAAACTTATTTGTAACACTTATTTTATCATCTAATTAAAATTGCAAAATTAAAAAAAAAATAGTATTCTACGTTAATTTTCCAAACCTTTCAAACGTCACTAAATTCAACATTAATTTTATTTACACCATTCTAAGGTACCACTTTCGTGTCGTGCGATGATAACGCCGAAGCGTTTCTCGCCTAGGAAAAAACTAAGGTATCATACAAATGATTATCAAATAATAATAATCTATTTAATAAAAAAAATCTTTCAAATAATTTTTATTTTATTTTATACCGATAATAGTAAAAATACTAAAGGAAATTTTTAAATAAAATTTATAATCTCGATTTCATTAATAATCCTTGGTTGGTTCTCAAGAGAATGAAGATGTATATAATTTATTCATTACAAAAATTGAAAAGAATGTTAGAGACATACAGGTGATTCACGAAAAATATTATAAACATTCAGGATATGTACTGCTGGTGAAAACAAAAAAAACAGTTTATATAAATATAATTTTGGATTCGTTAGCGAGCATTAACTGGCAAATATTTCGCCCTACTTTCTGCGCATTCGATAAAGTCAGATTTTAATTCTTGGAACTAAGATTAAGGGGTCTAAAATTAAGGGCTTTGAAGATATCAACTAAATTGATGTGTTTTTTTATTTGACTTTTGTCTTTTAAATATTAACGGTTTATTATATTTTATAAATGTTTAGCTCTTTTGTTTTGTAATATTGAAAATTTCGTTTAATTTCAAATTAAAAATCTGCCACATTTTGACGTTTTGTTTTTAATAAACTTTGAAATTCTTACGTTTGTACTCGATAAGAAAGCGTTTCCGCTTCCTTAGCGGAAACGCTAAGGACCTTTTTCTTATAAACTTTTTTCTTATTCCTTAGCGGAATATAGAAGAAAGTTTATTGGCACTTTCTATTTTTTCACCAATAGAACATGTTCTGAAAGTTTGTTACATTTTTCGTGAATTACTCTATATGTTACAGAATTTTCAGTTAATGAAGATTAAAAAGCTTGAACGAAATTTTTATCCGAAACCTTCTTAGTGAAAGGCTGAGATAAAAATCCTACTATGTCACCGAGGTGAAAATATTTATCACAAAATTAAAGTAATGCTAACAGTTTGTTTTGGATTTTTTATTTTTATAACATATATTTTGTTTAAAAAAATAATAAATGAACCACTTTTTTCTTCTACAGAGCTAAAATAAACAAAAATCATAGTATTTTAATTAAACAGCTATAAAGATCTGAAATACAAGATGTTAATTTTTAAATTAATTTGCTTATTAAAATTTTTTATTTATTTTGAATTTAAATATGTTCATACTAAAATTGTCAGTACATTTAATCACGTGACTTTTTTTCTTTTTCTTCCTTTGGTTATTATATTTATTTTTAAAAAAACTGCTTAATTTTATTTATTTTAATATTAAGCAAAAATATTCTATTCAAGACTACCTTATTGTTACGACGACCTTTATTTCCTTTTTGCATACAAGTTCGCGTGCAAATATATGTGTGCTTGGGAGTGTGTTATGCACGTGTTCTTGTATATATATATATATATATATGTACGTATGAAATATATGCAAAATCACCGGTCTATCATTCTTTACAGTAGACTCTCAGCTCTTATTTTCCATTTTCCGTCATCCATCTTCTATCTTTCCTATTGTTCACCTACTAAAACACATTTCCTGTCCATCACCATTTTCTTTTCAACAACGTAGTACTTACTTGGAGTAAATTTACACTATCTATATTTTATAGGAAGATAAAAAGCACTCAACGCAATTATATTGTTATCAGGGATTTTTATTATAAAAATCTAATTACACTTTTTAATATTTATAACATAATTTTATACTAAGATTTCTTTAGATATTTTCTAAGCGAATAATAGTAAATGAATTATTTAATTATTCTATTTAAACTTATTCTATTCTTGTTTCATTTAAATTGTTTAAATTAAATTTAAAATTTTCATTTAATAAATATGGAAAAACATTTTTCTTTCAGTTAAAAGGGTAATTTTCAGTATAAAGGGTGTCCGGGCTAAAGGTATCCAAAAGTAACAGCTTATATTAAGAGAACCAGTAATATAATTTAATAATTTTCGTTTTTAATAAACACAATAACTTACCAAGTTTTAATCTATTTTAATAAATTCAATGTTTGCACCTTTCGTAACTCGGCAGACGTCTAGAAAATAATCTAACTCTTGCCAGGTGTTTAGGAGAATCTGCAGCGTTAATAAACGAACGATTCAACAATATTTTATGTGTTAAATCGTACAAATCTCCAACTTTTCTTTGGTACACACAACATTTAAAACATCTCCAAGAAAAAATGTCCAAGGGACTGCTACTAAATTTCATAAAGTCAATGGCCAACTAGATCTCCATATTTGGAGATCTAGGTGGCTATTCAGTTGGAGCTCAACTTCCTTCGATCCAACATACGAATAAAATGTTGTCCAAGAATATGATAACATTTACGGTGAAGCGCACCATCTTGTTGAAAACTGAAACCTGCAAAAATCTGAAGAACAGCAAAGTTCTCAAACATGTCGAGGTGTCCTTTCACTGTGGGACCGATGACGCCATATTTGTGCAGTCCTAACCAAAAATTCACTTTCGGTGTGTCTCTTTCAATTTAGAATACTTTGTGGGGGTTTTCAGTACCCAAAATTTAATAATTTTGTTTGTTAACTTTCCCGCAAGTATGAAAGGTTCTCTCATCTTTAAATAACAACTTATCAAGGTAATTAGGATTGTTTTCGACACGGTGCATTACCTTTGCAGAAAACCGATCATTTGGATTAATATTGCATGGTCATTTGGATTAATATAATGAAGGAGTAGTAATTTGTCCTCTCGCAAATGGTACCGCTTATGAAAAATTTCGGGAACAGTGAAACGATGAATTTGCAGTTCGTAACTAACTCCCGAATTTACTTTCCAGGATTGACAGTGAATTCATCTCGTACAAGACCCGCAGTCTGTTACTAAGTAAACCTTTTGGATGATTGATTTCCGGTTTGTGAAAACAAGTTTCAGTCTTTATTAATGTCTTATCTTACTGACAAATAGACTTAGATGAAAGAGAATAGATATTCCATTCATACGAAGTCGAAGCGCGTAACTGATTGAAACTTCTCTAATCAAAGCACCCACTGAACCTTTTATTTTGCGGTCCACATTTCGACTGACTAAAATGCATTGCAAATCGGCTTGCTTGCGCATGCACATTACCTTGAAAATATACAGAACAAATTTTGGAGATATTTCCTGTCGATTGATCCTATACTTAAGAGATTACGACGACTTGTTTTCTAAATATAGACCATTACATTCACCTTTAGCCCGGACAAATTATATTACATAGAAGAATTTGTGTGTATATTTGTATAAATAAAATTGCAGAAATTTATTTTATCGATAAAATAAGACAAGTGAGAATTTCAAAATATAAAAATAAAAACGAGGGACTGGTTTAGACTAGAGAGTTAATCCATTATGGCATGATCATCCTCTTTATATATAATATTCTTTTCGTAGCCATCGTTTCTAGGATAGATACCATTTACAACCAGTTCAGTCACTTCCTTGGCTTACCAGTGACCACATGTCGATATTCTATTAATTTTAAGTCACCTTTTTATTTGATTTCATTTTAATATTTACATTGAACTTTCCGAAAGCTGTTTTTTTTTTTTTAAGTTTACTGTAGTATTAACCTACAGGATAATTTTATGCCTCTTATTTTTCAAATCTAAATCAAAATCATTACGTAAAGTATAATTTAAATATTCAGGTAAAAATAAAGAGACAGGAAAGAATAACTAAATCCCGAATTGTTAATCTTGGAATATTTTTTCTTTTACTTAAGTTGTAAAGTAAAAATTAAATAAATCTCAAGAGATTTTTACCATTTAATAAAAACACATTTTCAACAGCAAACATAAAGCCTCGTTAATTTCTATAAATTTATTACCTCTAAAAACCTGAATAATTGTTGAAAAATGAAAGATTTCTTTTAAAGTGATTTGAATCAATTTAAAATTATTTTAAAGTAATCAAGGTTGAAAATATTTAAATGAAAAGATGAGCAAAACAAATAAAAATTTTGAATAAGGTAATGAAAAATTCTCATCAGAAGAATTAAAATCCGAATCATATATTAAGGCTTGCATTAATTTATAAATTAACTTGAAACTTCAACCGATCAAACTACAATATGAGAGATGAAGATTAGTAAGCAAAATTATAATGTTAGAAAGAAATAAATGCACTTTAACATAAGTTAAAAGAATAGATGGAATACAGTAGAGAATTTTATTAAAATATCAGAATATTATTTCTAACAAAAAAAAAAAAATCTAAAGAAAAATCAAATGAAACGGAGAAAAATCCTCAAATTAGTCGTTTTAGTTTATGTATCATTTGTTACCTAAGTATACTCAAAAATCTAAACCATATTTCACTTGATTTTTTATAAATTTTTAGAAATTGTTTGGTCATATTAAAAGCAAACTAAGTTATCGATTAGTTTAAAACGTTAAAAAAATCTGATATGGACACCACATAACTTCCTTGTAAGCCTATTAAATTACATATACACATTTTTTAAAAATGAAAAGTACATAAAATTTTAATTCATTTGAAAGTGAGATACGATCCTCTCAATTTCTTTAATAAAGCGGACACTTACACAATAGCATTGTGTTGGACACCACTTTGAATCACATTTTTTTTGTGTTGTCCGTATCAGAATTTTATATTAGTTTATATATTAATATTGTTTCAAGTTGCTCAAGTAGTTATGTAATGTGAGAACGTGTCGGATCCGTAACCATGGACATATGGGTTCGATTCCAACTTCGTGTACATATATTTTTTTTAGTACATAAAATTTATTTCACTAATAACATTAATTTTTATTCATATATTTTTTTATACTTATTATTGAATTATTTATTGTGAACATTGTTTTATAATCAGAGGTTAATAATTATTAATAAACCAATATATTTAAATTAAAAAAAAAGTTAAAAAATGTATGAATATAAAGTCGGATTCAAACCGATGTCCCTTAAGATCAAAATATTTCATTAATTAAAATATTATTTGGCTATAACTCTGGAATCAATGAAAATAAATACCATTTATGATATATCGTTGAAAAGCTCTCAACGAGGGCGTATTAATGGAGTTAAGAAAAAGCCCAAAATCCATTTTTTATTTTTATTTTGCGCTTTTTAAAAACACGTTTGGCTCTTTTTGGACACGTTTGGTCCAGTCGATTGCAATCAAAAGGGGAGATGCACAACTAGATGTTACAACAGTCCTAAATCCAAAATTTCAACATTCTATGACTAATAGTTTTTAAGTTATGCAAGATACATACGTACATACGGACAGACGACACGCCGAAACTAGTCAACATGGATATTTCCGTTGAAATGTGAAAATAGTCATTTTTCGCGATTACAATAATTCCTTTATTTCGTACAAGGAAGTAAAAACAACAAAACATTTTAAATTACATCCTTCTAATCTACATCTTGTCAAAAGTAATTTTTCCATGTGAATATTGCATTAATATACGAGTATATTTTATTTGCTGCTCCTTATTTACTTTTAATTCTCTTCTATTTTTTTTTTTTAATATTTTCTTTCTAAGTAGAATTAGAATCATTTCCTCCATCTAGTCCTTGGACACTCTATGTCTTTTTTTCTAAATAGAATTTAATACATAAATTCTTGATAAGAGATTATTTGTATTATTTCCGAAGAATCCTTCGTTTTTTATTTATTTTACAGCTATTCTCTCCCCAGTGTATAAAAATTAAAAATACTTTTTTAATAAAAACGTATTCATTTTTAATAAAAATATATAATTCCGTTATAGTATCTAACTCCAAAACATATCTTCATCTAATGCTCTTCAACTATCTAAAACTCAGTAATTTCTTTAGCGTGTTATCTAAAACTCAGGATAATAGATAATACCAGGTTATACAATATTTTAAAGTTTTAATTAATTTATAAACAACAGGTAGTAAATTTATTTTATTATTTAGAAGTAATGTATATATATATATATATATATATATATATATACCCTTAATTTAATTTAATAGCTTATTTAATTTACTTTTAGATTAAACAGTGTAATACTACATTTTAGATTGTAATATAAGTGTATGACGGTGACAAACAGGTTTAAAAAATAAAAATAAAAACAAAAAAAAAAAGCTTTTTTCTACCAAAATTAAAGTGGACTACCGACAGAAGAGAAAGTAGAAACTGAGTCTAGTGGGAGAGGGAAAAAAGTAGTTTAGTAGTAATCCACCGCACTTACTCTTCATCGCGTCCAACCACACACCAATACCGACTCAGTAAGGGGGAATCGACCCACATTTATCGCGAGGAATGACTCTAGCGTTCACTCCGGTAACAACCATAAAGAAAGAGTTGCTTTATTAGAGGAAAAAGAAAAATAAGTACCGAGGAGAATTTGAGGTGGAATAGTGCGGTAGCAGAAGTGAACAGCAACGGTTACTGAAGTTTAAGCACAACAACAAAAAACAAAAAATAACAAAAACAACAACAAAAGAGGAACTGGTATGAGTCGGATGAAGTTATATAGGTTAGAATGTTTGGTAGGTATGGTACGGTACGGTATGGTGGTAAAAGTAATAGTAGTAGAATTAATACTAATAGAAATAGTAAACCAGGAGTAAGGAAAAGGGTTTACTGCTCCTAAGGTAGTTGTCGTGACAAACTGCTTTATGAAGGCACAACAAAGATTGTACGCCGTTAAAAACTAGAGGTCATCCCCCGAAACTTGCAGTAAAGGTTCTTCCCCGTGGTCCGATCACTTTCAGTAACAAATTAATGGCACACAAATTTATAAAAAAACCTAACTCACGCCAACTTTTCCTATATGGTTAACTATAATATTTGTTTAGAATCATCTCTCTCGGGTACTTATAGTTTAAAACTTTTAAATAGAAACGATAAATTAGAAAGTTTATTTGATTTTAACATCTTGTATATTTACAAATAAAATTTAACTTTGTGGTCTGTCGATATTCTTCGTTAAAAACAAAAAGATAAATAAGGATGGAATGACATACAACAACCCCTTACAATGCTTCGGGCTACTCAAAATGCATCATTAAAATAACTAAATGAACAAATAATTTTGATGAAAAATTGATAAATAGAATTTTACAAATTGCGTGACAAGAAATATCAATATTTTTTATATAGTTAATTTATAAAAAAAGATAAATTATATCAGATATGTCATGGATAAGCTTATTGGAATAAGTATTTTTATGGACTCCTTTATTTTTTCATTTTTTTAGTAGTCAATTTGTATAATAACTGAAAGTACAAAATTATTTTTTTTAAATTTCGCCTCCCCGATTTTGAAAGGAATTACTAAGATCATGAAAATGAGAATAGGTTTAATGAGTTCTAAGGTTCAAATCGTAGTAAAGGCATCTACTTTTATCCTCTCTTGAATATTAGATCTAATTGACTTTGATATTAGTTATATTTTTTTAATAAAAATATTGAGTTTATTATTTAAGAAAAAATATATTTAAAAAAAAATAAAAATAATACCAAAAAAATTAAATGATATAATAATTATAAAGATAAGAAAAAACAGTACGCAGATATAAAAATTGTAAATAAAATTGAAAATTTCCTTTTTGAAATTGAAAAAGATGCAAAACAATACATCTATGTACATATAAAATAACAAAATACGAGTATATACATCGTTTAGTAAAAACAAAATATATAAAGATGTATATTTAAAAAATCGACTTCCGATTTCAAGGCAAAAGACATAAAAAGAATGGAGGAAAATTATCTCTTTCTTTTCATTTCATGGGTACTTCTATTTCTTTTTAAAAATTTTAATTATTGCATAAGTTTTAAAAAGTTTTAAAAATTCATAATTAGTTTAGTAACATATTTTTAACACGAGAAGCAACTTTATATATATTCAACATCATGCAAATGGGTCAACAGTGAACACCCATGCATGCTTGCTGAACTCTGTAAACTAAAACTAAGCTTAATTTTTTTTCAAACGACCTATAATAATTAATAACCCTAACTTAGAAAAATAAAGGATAATTATTTGTATAAACATAGCTTGGAAAATTTTTGTTTGGGATTTTTATTCAAAATTTTCTTTTTATATTTCACTTAATTATGTAAGTAGAAAATGACTATTATTAACTTTAACTCTGGGACTACCGTTTTTTATTCTCCGGAACCACCGTTAGATATTGCGTCAGAGAATGATATCAATCACAAGTAGCGTGTGAAAATGCCATGTCTGACCGGGGTTTGAACCCGGGGCCTCCGAATGAAAGACCAAGATGGTACCACTTGCGCCACGGAGGCCGGAAAATAACTTACCACGAGTTCGTGAATACGGATTAAACTATGTTTAATTATGTTTTAAACTATGTTTAACTATGTTAATTGAATAATATTTACTCTATAGGCCTAGCTATTTATTGAGAACATCAAATAATTCTGGGTCCCGCAAAATTTTAATTGTGGTGTCACAAATTAATTGATTTATCATAATCAATGTTTTCAAAACGGCTAGTTGTTTGAATCGGCTTCTGTTCAATTTATCCTTCTATGACTAGGATGATAGTCAGAGTATACAATAACATAAAAGTTTCTAATTATATTTTGTAAGCAAAAGATTCATTTCTTAATTAATAAATCAGCAGAATCTTGATAAAATTTGAAATAAGTTAAAAAAATAAATTTTCTCTCTAGTATTTTTTATTTATTTTAATAACTATGGGATTATTTTAATACATATACGCATTTTACGTATAATAATTACAAATAAGAAATGTATATTCAAAATATGTACGACTTAATTCCCAAGAAGACAATACGAAGATGTCAAAACTTTACAGTCAATTCTTATTCGACAACACAAAGGCTTTAATAATACCGCTGTGGTTTTATTTAAATGATATTGTTTAATGACAGAGGAAAAGTTTAAGATCACCTTTCCTCAGCCTCAAGTTGATAAACCGAAACTTGTTACAAGTTAAATAGGGTAGTTTCCCCTTTCCATATAAGTACCAATAGCTATCAAAGTTCACTTCATCTGTACCTACCCTCTCATCTACTTTTCCTTCTCTCTATTTCTTCCTTTACCCTTCCTCATGATCATTCTCTCATCCTATTTCTCTCTTTATCTCTCAACACATACCACACCTAAATACACATGCAAACATTATATATATATATATATATATATATATATACATATATATATATATAAATACAAATAATATAAGTCAAAATTTTGAAACCCATTGCTACAACTACCCAGTATACTTTAAATTACGTGTCATTAAGGTTTCCTACCAATTAATTAATTAATTTATGCAATCGTTCTAGTATCAGAGGAAACATCAGAAGCTCAGGAGTGTTCCTTTGACAGTTTACTTCCTCTCGTTAAACTTCATCATATTACTGCATAGACATTAGATTACATTACGGTTTCTTGTACTACGTACATACAATTTCCAACTAATATGTCTAGTAACAAAAGTAAATCTCTGATAAAATTTTATCTAAATTATTATATTAAATAATTTTTTATAAATAATAAGAAAAATATTATTAGGAAATCTTATCTTTTATTTAGTATCCTTTTTTTAAAAAAATAAACAAAATAGAAAAATTAAAAATATGCTGCGAATAGGCAGATGGAAAGGAAAGCTGATTTAAATGTGTTGAAAGCATCAAATGATGCTTTAATTTTGAATGTAATAAAAAAATTACTGGAAGGCTTGCCAAATTTACAGCTTTCAGGTGCAGGCAGCTCAAAGTAAAATATAAAACAACAAATGTAAAGAATAGATTCGTAAGTAATTTATATAACAAGTTGTACTCTGTCTTTCTCTGAACATCAGGGAAATCAAAATCCTCTTCTACTACGAAAACCATTGATAAAAAATAAATATTCAATCAGGGATCCCTCTTCAATTTAAAAAACACCGATGAATTACTCCAAGTATTTCATGTCCGCTTTACCCAGTAAGTATTAAACGAAGTTAGTGGAAAAATATTATTGTTAATAATCCAATACTTATATTAATATTATTCTAAATTAATTGAGGAATAAAAATAGTCATAAAAGTATTGATTAACCTATGCCTGTAGTATTATTCTAAGAAGAAAGGTATTAGAGATAAAAAAAATAATTTGATAAAAGTAAAGAAGTTTTGGAAAGAAAAGATAAAAGTATCACTCAGATAAAGAGATCGGCTAGAGAACGGGAAAGACTAAAAAAAGAAAGAATGGAGAACCGGATGTTTTACATTCTTATAGGAAACAAGGTTAACGATAAAGTAGAAGAAGTATTGTATACATGTAAAACTTAAATCTTGACTGAGAAGAAAAAAAACAGAATAAAGCTTTAAAATGCAGATAAAGAGATGGATAGAAAAGTAAAAATGAAAAGAGAGAAAATCATGGGTTAGGAAATGTTGAAAAGGGTTAGAAAAGAGAGAATTATATTAAAGAAAATATATAGAAGAAAAGATAATCGGATAAGACGCATCAAATAAGAAGCGGAACTGGCTGCAGAAGCAGTTGTGGTGGGGAGAAACAAAAGAGAAGAGGAAGGAGTAAGTAAGGGATGTTTACAAGTAGAATTAGTTACGACGAAGTGGAGAAAGAGACTAAATAATATTATTCAGTGAAGAAATTACATCATTGAAACTTGTCCTTATAATGAAATCTGACCACGAAGTGATCTCACCTTACAGATCAACTACGACGTTGGAATAATTTTAATTAATACACAACAATATACAGAATTATACAGTTCAATAATGAATATTTTTATTTATTTTAAACAAATATTAATATATGTTTATATTAAATATTGTAAATATTAAATTTTTCATACTTATATTTATAGTCCCATTAAAATTAAAGTTATTAGTGACTTATCAAGGTATAATGTAACATTATCGGTAAATGTTACATCTTTAACAAACTTGGGCCAACCATTCCCTAGACGTATAGTTAGTTGAAACCCAACCACATTTCGATAATTAAATAAACCTTTTTTTTAAATTCTGCCTCCGGAAACCGGACCCGCAGTTAATCATTAACACGGTTCCGGGAGGTGCCTTCGTCTCTACTCGCCAGATGAGGGAAACGCCGGCCCGGCTATGTCGTTCCGAGTCTCCATCATCCAGTAACCGGGATTTGGTTCTTTGTGCTTCGCCTCTAACGGTAACACCCCCTATGAGGTGGCCTCGACGGGACTCAGTCTTTTAGTTAGGAGCTCGTGAGTCCCCGCCCTTCATCAACACCGCCCACCCGTGCAAGCACGGGCGTACGGCAGCTCTGTACGGAAAGGCCCTCACCCCTCGCATCCCTATCTTACATTTGAAGTATTCTCGAAACAAAATCCGCCACAGTGTCGAAGTCCACCTGACTTCGTAACATCGTTCTAACAATGATCCCTACCACGAGAAGTCCAGTTACGGCAGCACAGTCGCGGCGTTCCCCTCCCACCACGGGCACTGGAACATCATATGCTCCGGCGTGTCTAAGCTTCGAAAATAGGGACACAGGAGTATTCGGCTCTTCTTTGTCCACACAGGTGTGTACGAAAGACCCCATGGCCGGTTAGAAATTGTGACAAACAGAATCCCAGTTCGTCCAACTCCTTCCCGGCCCACGGCTCAATGTGCGTGATTAAAAGATGCGTCCACCTCCCTTTCGTGGATGCATTCCATCTAGCTTGCCAATACCTGAAGACACTTGCGTTGGAATCTTCTTTCGATACACCCTGATAAACTTGCGCACGACCCGCCACCAGCTGCTAAAGTGGCTACATCCCAGTCACCACCAGCACCGCTTCTGTCGAGACCGAGGTGTATGCTGACGCCAATTTTAGAGCCTTACGGCGCTGTACTCCCTCTAAGAGTCTTCTGTTACGCCCAACCGCCATGGCTCTCTTCCACACTGGGGGAGCCATAGAGAAGATCCGAGGTCACCACATGTGCGTACACATCTCTCCTTCGATGCGCGAGGCCCTCCAACGTTCGTTGGTAACTTAACCAAGTTCTTGACAGTCTGCTCAGCTTTTACACTCACCTGGACTTGATAAGTGAATGTCTACCTATGGTCCAACCACACCCCAAAATTCTTGGCGGCCTCCGGTGTTGGGAATAACGCTTCCTCCATCATGATCGGGAGGGGCACCAACCAACGCCTTTCCGCCACTGGGACAAACAGAAATTTATCGCCGGGCAGATAGAGCCCTACCCCGCCCATCCACTCACCGACCTTCGCGACAGCGGTATTCGCAGCACGCGTCACCTCTTCTTCGGTCTTTGCCACCAGGGCTAAATTATCAAAATAAAAAAATTAGGATCATTAATCCGTTCGTAACGGTGCTTCTTTTAAGAATACAACTTCCCCGAGCAAGGAACAATGGGGAACATACTGCTAACATTGAAAGAAATCTGGCTCCAGCAAGAATAGTACCGTATATCAAAGTTTTTAAGTTAGCTATGTTTTTATGGATTACTTATTTATTTATAGCTATTAAATAAAATTTTCTGAATGATTTATTTATATTTTATTGAGTGTTTATTATACTTACTTTCACTAAAGTTCTGAGGTGTCCACGTTAACACTAGCAATAGTTTACGAAATCTTTTTTCACTAATGATAGTAATATTCACGGTTACTGTAGAAGGAGGGTTGTACTGGCATATTATATGACGTCATCTGCATATTTCTTAGCTCGTTCACCACCGCAAACGAACAGTTATCAGCGGTGGAAATCATTTTTTGCTGAATGACCCGTTTTAAAAATAATTAAATTATGTGATTTAAATGAAAATATAATTTTAAATTTACATTTATAAGTTAAGTTATTAAATTTTCAATTAAACTATTGATGTATTAGTAATTAAAATACATTTTATTTTGCTGTGGAAAAAATATGACAAAACCATAAGTAAATAATATGTTAAAAATATTACATGATAGAGGGCCATCTAGTGATGACCCCCTCACCAACAAAAAAAAAAACAGTAAAAAAATTATAACAGTAAACGTCATGTTAATAAATATTTTTTTAGTAACAATTAATATCCAATAATAAACACTCATTTAGTCATGAACATTATCATCAGTGGATTCTGTAATTTGTCCAACTATGGACCACAAATGTCCAACACATTAGTTTGAAAAAATAATGTCGTTAGTTTGATAAAAGCGAACTGAAATCTTGACACAGGTAAATAAAGAAACCAATAAAAACAGCGTTAAACATGATAGCCTTAAAATAACAAAAATAACCGAAAAAAATAGTTAAGAAATAATTATAAAAAACAATACGGAAAAAGAAAACAATTACGAAAATCAAGAATATCTTCAACGACCATCACTAAGATACAGCACATGAACCACTTTCAGTTGTTTAATTTTTATCACCCTTACCTAGCAGATTCAAAGTAAGGAGATTTACATTTCTATTTAGTCCAACCAAGTAATTAAAATTAATAAAAAAAATAATAGTAAATTAATAATACGATTAAGAATTAAAAATCTGAATATTTAAGCGAAATCTTTTTTCGTCGAGGCTCTTTAACTCGTAGAAATTGTCAAGAATAATATCACACATTCTGTTAAAAACAAGATATTCAAACTAGGAGATATATTAAAATAAAAGTATGAACATACGACACAAAATATATTTTTAGTTTTATAAATATATATATATATATATATATATTTACATATAACAAATTTATACATATAACAAAATATTTTTTTTAGACCTGAAACTTATTTTGTTTAGAAAAGAAAGCTTCTTATTGAAACCAATATTTTCCTAAATCCAACATCCAATATATGTCCAAATTCTCATTCTCAATATTACATATGTTTTCCAGATATTACTAGAGAAATTTTCCAATTCATTTATTATTTAAAGCTGTGCAAACGAATAAAATATAGGATTTATTTTTATTTTATAGGAAGATAATTTTATTTATTTAAAATAATCGGATGTAGACACTACATGACTTCCTAGTACGCCTATTAAATTACATATACGCATTTTTTTTTAAAATGAGACGTACATAAAATTTTATTTCATTAATAACTTCTGATAGTTTTTTCATTTTTTGTTTTTATTGTTATTGAATTATTTTTATCGATTTTTTTCTTTTACAATCGGAGGTTAATAATTTTTAATAAATCAATATATTTAAATTAAAAAGAAAAAAAATTAAAAAGAAGGAGATGAAGTCTAATTCGAACCGATGTGCCTTTCAAAATGCCCTGCCTTTCAAAATGTGCCTTTTAAAATTTTATTTGCCTATAAAATAATTCTGAAACTAATTTAAATAAGTACCTTTTATGATATATCGTTGAAAAGCTCTCAATGAGGACTTATTACTGCAGTTAAGAAATATCCAAAATCCAATTTTTTTTTTTGTGCTTTTTTGGACACTTTTGGTACATTAGAGTGCAATAAAATGTGGATGTACACAACTAGATGTTACAACAGTCCTAAATCCAAAATTTCAACATCCTAAAGCTAATCATATTTGAGTTAATGCAAGATACATTCTACGTACAGACGTCACGCCGAAATTAGTCAAAATGGATTCAGGGATGGTCAAAATGGATATTTCTGTTGAAATCTGGAAACCGAAATTTTTCGCGATCACAATATTTTCTTTACATACAAGGAAGTAAATATACTGTACATTCTAAGAAATATCTTCGTAAAATAATTCTTATAAAAACAAACAAATGAAAAGAAAACCGAAATAAGATATTCTTTACCTTTAATAAAGTCTAAAATCTCTATTTTTTTATTTCAATTTGAATTATTTTAACGATTTTTGATAGGATAAACAGAATGGTTTACAAATTTATTCTCCACTCCAGAAGCTCGTTACTAGCTATAAATTTTAACTAAAAGTTTATATAAATCGGAGATACGCTTTTATATCAAGTTAACCTAGAAACACAATTCGTCCATATTTTTGTTTAAAAACCTATTTTTATAGGCTACTGCACAGTAATAATTTTGTAAAACTATTGTTATGCCACTATGCAAAATTATTGTAAAGTTAAAAAAAAAATACAGAATAATATACTGTTTTTATCGTAACGATTACAATACGATACTAAAACATTTGGGATATTAAATACTTAAGATATTGGTTTAATATATTTTCATACAAAAAAATTTTAAAAATAAGTCGAAGAATATATTATAATTTCATTAATTTTCAAAAAAAATTTTATAAATTTAAAAAAATTCAATCGAAGAACTCACGTTTTTCATTGACGTCAATTAATTTTGTTAGCTGGTGACAATAAACAAATAATATTTTGTAAACTAAATTTGTATAATTATTATTTTGTATGGTTTAAACGTTTTATTGACCAAACTTACATAGATATCCTGGAAATTACGTTTTATTATAGATGAAGGATGGTTTCATGCGGGAGGGTAAATTAATTTACAAAATACACGACTGTGACCAAATACTAACTCCCATGAATTACACAATCTTTACACGAAGAGAAAAATTGGAGTCTGGATTGGTATGAATAGAACGCGTATTGCGGGTTCAATCTTTTTTGAAAATACAATTAATAGTGATCGTTATTGTGCTGTTTTAACAAAACTTGATTAACAGAAGTGGAAATCAATCACATTTGGTTCTATCAAAATGGCGCCACATTGCACACACATAACAGGTCAATGGTTTTTTTACGAAATTTCTTTGGTAAACGAATCATTTTGTGGGGTTTGTAGCCTGCACGATCGCCCGATCTGACTCCTCCAGATAATTTTGTATTGGGGAGCAGCAAAACAACCAGCGTACCACAACAGACTTTGCACGATTGGCGAATTAAAAATCCCAATAATGGCATAGGTACGACACATTCCAGTGCATTAGCTAGTTAAAGTGTTTGAAAATAAATTGAAACATGTACAGTGCTGTATTGAAGTTGGAGGTCGATTTTAACAATTTTAAAAACTATTATAGTTATTGTAATATCCATTTCTATAAAATAATAATTTAAAAATACAAAGTACTAATTAAGAAAGTTTCGTCGTTACACTTACGTAATACTAGTGCACAGCAACTTCCCGAACGCAAAGTAGTTGTACGCTCGTTTTCGATAAAATTAGTTTTTAAATATTCCCTTTGAACATTTTGTTTTCAGAAAATTTTAACCATATTTTTCAAATCCATCTATGTAGCAAAAGTAACTCCATTAGTCAGTGTTAGCCGGTAATCTTATAATTGGTTATATTACTGGCAAAAGAATGAGACTATTTTTCATACTGGTTATATACCTTGGATGATTTATTGAGATAAAATACGCTAATTCGTATTTAACTAATCTTTTTTTACCAATTTTTTTTCTATTTTTATTTTAAAGGGAAATTCTGTTAAATTTAATATAAAAGAAATTTACTGTTCCAACATTAATTGCATTAGTTAAAAGAGAACTAATTTGTAAAAATTATTTAAATACGCAAAAATAAGTGAGAAATACTGGGTTATTTTATTCATTATAATATATTTTCGTCATTCTTTCATTCATTCTCTTTTTTTTTAGTTCTGAAAACATTTTATAATAATTCCCGTTGAAAATGCAAACTATAATTTACGTTAATAATTTGAATGAACTGTGACAATAAACTATTTTATAATAATTCCCTTTGAAAACGCAAACTGCAATAATAGTTTATACGTTAATAATGCTCTCTGACAATAAATTATCTATAATAAATTACTGTCAATAATGTTCAATACACTATTCATATATTTATAATAAATGGACAAATGAAAATTGATGTTATTATCATGTCCATACGATGTATTTTTATCGATGTTGTTATTACACAACATTGTACGTTTATATAATACAGGATACAACAAAAAAAAATTAAGTTTAAGCTAACAGTAGTTTAACCGAGTTGAGTACAGTTTACTGTGAGATAAGGTTTAATATCACTGAAAATAAAAAGTTAGGAAAAAATGATGCCATGCTACTAGTGTTAACTACGTCGTATTTCATGGATATCTTGACTTTTTTACCATACCTTCCCTAACTGAGTTTATTTTTATATTTTTTTTTTTTTACGTTTGTACTACCACTATGTACCATTAGAAACATTTACCTAATTACTGATTTAAAGACAAAACGTAAAAACGTATTATAATAATCCCAATTATTATTGGAATAAACGAATCAAGATTACAGTCGTATTAATTATTTTCTGTTTATTTTTACCTAATATTATTAAATTAATGATTCATAAATGTATGTACTAAATTGAAATTAAAAAAAAAAACGTTTTTTATGAAAAAGCTATGATCAAGAGCCGCGTGGAATTGATAGCTTATGAAAAGACACCACGCCTGATCGGGATTCGAACCCGGGACTCCTCCACATGAAATACCGAGACGCTACCTACTCAGTCACGGAGGTCAGCAACATTTATTTAATATATACACTTTCATGTAATATTTTCGAAAATTTCAATCCAGACCGCTTAGAATATTTTAAATTTATATATTATTAAAAATATATATTTATATAAAATTTTCACAGGTGAAAACGAATACAAATACAGAAGTAATAAAGATCCTTATAAATAACTACGAAATTATGGAAACGTCAGGTTCCATCAGAAAAAGAAGAGCCAAATATTTTAGCCACCTTATGAAAATAATTTTAACAGTCTCACAAAACCGATTTTATTCTAGTAAAAGAAATGAAAATATCTGAAGTAATAGTGAAAGATAAACAACGTTCAGAAAAACTAGTAAAATTACTAGAATATTATTTTAATAATAATAATAGTACAGTCGTACTACTACTGACAAAATTACTACTTCATTTGATACTAATTTACAATACTAGAATTAACAATATATAAGAATAATTAATATTTAATCGAATTGAACGTAAAGTGGTGGAAATGAAAACAAGACACAAAATTACGTCAAATTTCTCCCACAACTCGGCTATTTATTAAACAATTTTAAAAAATTAAACGTCATTTTCTTCAAAATAAAAGACTCAATATTTTAGCAATAACATACATTTTTATAAACTTTATATTTATGGAGATATAACGGATTAAAAAATAAACATGGCCGCCATTTTGTAATCTGGAAAGGTATTTAAGCCTGATTTTTTTCTAATTTTAAAGTTTTATCAAAAAGACGCTAACCAAATATTAATGTGATTCCTTTATCCAAACTTGAGATATAATTTTTTATATACAAATAAAAAAATGCCGGACAAGAAGAAAATTAACTAGAAATTACCATTTTTGCTAAGGATATTTTTTGTTTACTTTTACAAATAGAATCCGAAAAATCATAGCCAGCCACAATTTTAGAAACAATCTGTGTGTGTATTTATATATATATATATATATATATATATATATATATATATATATAC
This sequence comes from Lycorma delicatula, assembly GCF_047948215.1. NCBI lineage: Eukaryota > Metazoa > Arthropoda > Insecta > Hemiptera > Fulgoridae > Lycorma > Lycorma delicatula. Next base: position 50,120,990 of record NC_134460.1, read on the forward strand.
GTATATACACGTAACTTTTATGTACTATTACGAAAAGTTTTATTATTTTTAAATCTTAAAGTAGTGAGTCAGATCAGAGTCACTTAGCCTACATGAATTAAATCATTCTTGTAGGTAAAATGACTCTGTTGTTGGTCACTACACATATTAAATGGTACATAATAAAAATAATTTTTCTGATGGAAAATGTTTGCCAGGTTCAAAAATGTAAGTGATTTTCAAACTTATAAGTTATATCTTTTTACTTTCCAGGCATCATAGCACTACAGCTTTGCTGCAAAATCAGTCAAAAAACGACGTATAGGTATTTTGCATTTATCACATTTCATGACCCAGGAACCCTAAAAAACAAAAAAAAAGTGGAGGGTATAATGTTCAAACATAAATATGTATGTGTTTTGGCGTCTTTGAAGCGTAACAAGTTTCACTGGATCAACTGTTTTGATGAAACTTTGTACAGAGATTCGTGTAAATTAGAAAATTTGTTGGTAAAATATTTGAGTCAGTTTTCTCCAAACTTTACAAACTTAACCCCAATCAGTACATGCGCGCATGTACTGCACGCATCTTAGCGTTAAATCTTAGCGTTTATAAAATAATGCTCTCCAAAATTCACCCTTCCTCAAAAATCGAAAAAGCAATCTTTTTATTTATTTATGTTTTCTACTCCATTCTTTCATATGTTCTTCAGGCAAAATAGTACAAAAAAAAAAATCCCTTTCGGCACACCGGTGGATGTAGAGTTCACCGGAACTACGTAGGGGATAAAAAATATTTCAACTTTCAAGTTAAGAAAAAATATTAAAAGATTTTCTAGTGTTTAGCATATGACAACAACATTTTGATCATCCCTTGGCTAAGGGTTGGTCATATAAAAGGTTTCAGATAAAGGTTTTAGGGAATGTTTAGAGAATTAACGATCACATTAAAGTGATTCGATATTGTGCCTATTAAGGGAGGTATGATTTTGTTGTCTTCGTTTCCTTATTTTTCCCATCCCCTGCACCAGTGTTTGGTGATATCAAAAGACTTTACTTAGATAGGTTTTAGGTCCTTATCCAAAGAATAGTAGGAACTTAAAACGAGTTCGATATTTTACTTAATATGAATGTTATAGCGATATTTTTTTATTTTCGAAAAAGCCCCCCCCCCATTTTCTCCTTCATGGTCCGACTTTGTCCATTAACAAGCACGATTGAGATTTTGGGTCGTTATATTTTATGTATCAATTTGAAAGTGACTGGCGTAAAATTACGGCAGTTATCGTGTTCACAAGAAAGTGAAATATATATATATATCTATATAAACATTAGAACTGACGGTGGTTTTGGGGACTGGAGGATATGAAACGCGAAGATATATCGAAATTTTCCGGAAGTCGAATCATGGTACCCATTGCAATAGGTAGCTTTCTTATAAAATCTACCAAAAAAATACTTTTGGTACGCAATAATTGGGCAGAGAAGACGATTAAAGTTTAAAATTATCAATTTTTAATATCTTTTCAACTTATTCATGCATCTTTTTTTCAACTAACTAAAAATAAATAACCAATGCCAGGAAAGAAGTATAATTTTTCTTACGTGTTTTTTTTTTCAAATAAAGTATTTATTCTATAAATGAAAATAAATATTAGTTACGAAATATAAATAAAAATAGTATATATATATAAAAAGATAATTTTACAATGACAATATATATTTATAATATTATATTTATGTCTCCCCTATGCAAGTAAAAAAGAACTGCACATATGTTCCAAAATTAATAATATCGTAAGTAATAATATAAGAGTACTTCATATCTTGAAATAAACACATATGGAGTTTATAAAACCACTTTCAACATTGTTAAATTTGTATTGAGATCATTTTATCTAATCCTCCGTGTAGACTTAAGTGGAGAATATAGTTAGTTGAGGTGAAAAGGGAGAGAGAGACAGTATGTGTTGTGTTACATGGAATCAAAGTTAATTTATTATTGTATAACTTTGTGAATTGCCTAAATTCAAACTTTATTTAATAAACCAATTATATTACTTTATAATAAATCATAATTTTAAACAGAAAGGAAGTGAAAAAATATAAAAGTAACTTTGATGGTTAAAAGTTAGCGAGATAATGTTCACATAACCACATTCGAAATCGTACATGAGTAGTCGAGAAATATCAATCTTTCAAAGTACTAATTTGGGTATTTCAATGACCCATGTACAGATGTATTCTTAAGAAATGAAAATTATTGTATTTTTTTTTTTTTTAATTAAATTTCGGGATCCGGAGGAATAATATGTGGATTTTTTTTATATGACGAACGAGATCTATGGAAGTTAAACATAATTTAACTGGGCTGCATGATGTTAAATTTTAAGAAAAACGTCTAATATTGGTCGGTATAAATATCAATCTTTGATTTATAAACAATTCAAAAGTTTGCTAAATAGAATTTTATTTGTTAAATATTTATATAAGATGTGACATATCATCCGGATGTGGCGATATTAATTTACGTATTAAAACAAAATAAATATGCTCGAGCAGTTTTTTTATTCATGAACAGACCAAAATGACAAAGAAAACTATTTTCATGTAATATTCCCGACGAAGAAACTTCTTTAAATTTCAGTTTAAAAATTAGAAATGCACTATTAGCTGAAGAACATTTCTTCTGGTCTTTTAGGAATCTAAATTTCATATTAATAGATCTCTTTCTTACAGGACTACATTAAAATTTATTTTCATCAAAAAAAAACACCTTGAAATACGGAATATAATGTAAACTTTAAATATATGTTGTTTAGTATATAACTAGATGCAGGACGTGCCTACGCCACGGAAACATGTCATTTTTCGAATGATGAAAATTCATATAACGAAAGTTAAATTAGAAATTTAACTCTCAAATTGATCCTAACGAATCAGGATTTTCCGCTACTAACTGGTACATTTTGGTGCCTAAGTTTTGGTTATAGGTCATTAATTTATGAAGAAAAACAATCAAATACATAAATAAAGATTATGTAAAAAAATAAAATTAAAACACCACCATTTAATTAAACGCACTAAAAGGTAAAAAGTAATTTTAGTGAGTTTAATTAAGAGTGGTGTTTTACATATTTTTTACAGATTTTTTATTTTCTTGTTTTTAATTTTCGTAAGTTTATAATTTACAGCTGCGCTAGCCCCCAGGTTTAAGCGTATTTAGCGAAAGATCGGTCTGGTACGTTTTACGGTGGGTGAGTGGAATCAAAACATAGGGTTAAACGATTTCATTTCCGGATAACCAAGATCCTGTCGTACAAGAGCGTACCCGATGAACAGTTAGCGATCGACCTGTTGATACATACGCCGTTTGAATCGTGAAAATCGGACGTCCGGTTGCCGAGATATTACTATGGCACCCCATCCCCCTCCACAATTTCCAAACGGCGCCCAGGAGGCACTTGAAAATATTATCATCAGACGGGTTTCGCTGGGAGCGGATGAGGTTATCTGTTGGGAGTGTCGAAAAGATTTTTCAGAGCGCTAGGACCAACCGTTTACGAGATATTTGCGATTTTCGTCGGAAAATTCGGATCCAGTTGAAAGAACTAAGTTTTCCCAAAACTTCGATATATATAATAAGATAACAAGTATACACCTGACCACCAGGAGACATGTACTAAAGAATCGGGATTTTCCGGTAGTGATCGGTACATTCCGATGCTAAGCTAAGGAGTACGCACAGACATACAAATGCCGTTTAGTAGGGTAGGATGGAAAATATTTTAATACAAGATTTAATATTTTACATCAAGATTTATTTCCTTAAGAGTGGGAATTTTTTAATTATTTTATTATGATAGTAATTGAAATTTAGGATGTTTAGGAGAAAACAAAAATAAATTTGAAAAAACAATATACTAGTTTTTGTGTTATAAATTTAAAAGACCAGAGAAGTCCTCTGTAGCCTAGCATTGCTTGTAAATTGATCACAAAATTTATTTATCAAAAAATACAGTTTTAGAAACGTACTAAATAATAAAAATAATTAAACATATATAGGAGACCAACAGCCTTTTTGAATTTTATATTTATTAAAAACGTTTACAAAAGTTTGCAATCTGAAGAACATTAAATGGCTATCTCCTTCCTTAAATTTTGTTCATGGATGGGGATATTTTTTTGATTAGTTTAAAGTTATGATCTCTTTATCTTTCTTGAACCAAGACTTTTCTATCTGACCTACATAAAAGATGTGCATTAAGTCGTGCTCGACAATCTGAATTGGAGGTTTCAGTGATTATTAAGGTATAAACCAAATTTACTCTTTCTACTTAGATTATTTTATACAAAACGGTTATTGGTATTTTTAACATATATTTAATAAATATTATTCATAATTCTCGTTTTATAATGTTACACTTTACAGTAAATAATATCTATATATTTAAATTACATTCTCATTTCATTCTTTTTTCATTTATTTATTTAAATAATACACATTTTCTTAAGTGTCTTCTGATGATAACTGATTAACAAGCAAAACTAGCCATCTAGTTTTACATTTTAAAGTAATTTTTTTTAACTGTTTTTGAAACATAATCTTGTTATTGATTTATATCAATATTTAATTTATCGTAGTTTTTTGCAATTTGATTTCTATTGAACGACCATCAGATAAATATCAGTGCATACTAACTAAATTTAGCAAATAAAACTAACCTTTATTTTTGCCTAAAAAATTTATCTTCCTCATAAAAATCTAATTAAAACCTTCAGTTTTTTAACGCATATGAATTCCAAAAATTAAACTTTAATACAACAAATAGTGTAATACATCGAACATAAAATAAACAATTTTTAATCATTTAAATAGATGAATTTTTTTTTTAACTATTAAAAGTTCGACTGATCATCAACCAAAGCTCTTTTAATTAGTTGTTAATGTGGTGTATCTCTAAATTAATCATTCGTTTATGATGTATTTTTTCTTTAGCTTTGCAATAAATTTTTTTGTTCTGTTTCAGATTTAGTAATTTTACTAAAATCAAAGGTAATGTAAAATGTTTTTCCTACCACAAAACGAACCCTATTAAAGTCTAAAAATTAAGCGAATGTACTATTAGGCTTAGAAATTTCTTTCGAAACAACAAAACGGTTCTTCAACGATAAAAAAATAAAAATTAAAAACAATAATATTTCTCAAAAATCATGAAATTAAGAGGACCATAATTCAAAATATCTCGGAGACGTAATAACGACAAACACTGAGAAAATTAAGAGATAAAAGAGCGAACGCAAAAAATGCAGTTAGCATTCAACTTAACACGAAATTTATATAATAAAAATTCGCTTTCGCATAATGATTTACATTACAAAACATTTATTCTTCCGGAGGCGTTATACAGCGCTGAATTTTTGCATAATTTTTCGAATAAAGAGCTTTTTAAAATAGAAAAAAAAAATTTAAGAAACATATATGGATCCGATTACCAGGATGGCATTTATAACTAAAAAATGAAACAGAGATTTATAAAAATACAAAAAAAAAAATAAAAGACATCGTCCGAAGAAGATTATTACAATTTTATAAACATTTATAAGAACGAGTGAAAACAGATTAACAAAACAAATATTTAACTTTCATAACAGTAAACGATTAAAACCATTCCAAACTATTTTAGAACTTTTATACTTCTATAATTCTAAACGTGAACCTTAGTGGTACGGACGAAGAAAAAAACCAACCTTATATGTTAGTACGAGAATAATTTTAATTTTTTTTTACATCAAATATTATTATTTTTTTTTTTTAGAAGTACTGATTTAACATGAGTTACATGAAAAAATCAGAAAATAATTATTTTATCAAAAACTAAATAAAAAATGAAAAATGTGGTTATAGAGGGAAATTTTTGATCTAAATTCGAATGTAGTTGAGTGCCAAAAGGATAAAACCTTTTTGAATAATATTGCTACAAATAAATGTAACAGGAGTGTTATATTTGTTATTCTCTTTTTTTTATAAAGAAGACGTAAAAAAGCTTTTCAAACAGATTGGTTATATTGTACAATACATACAAAAACGTATAAAGAATTTTTTTAAAAATATTACTAAGTATATTAAACAAAATTAAAAAAAAAATGCGGTAACATTTCATATAAATAAGTTCAGGACTTCTTTTCATCATTTAAATTTAATTGAGCCTTAGGGATTAATGGTTTCAATTAGGTCAAAGAAATAACATTTTTTAATTTAAAAAGTATTATTTTTACATTTCTTTAAAGATACAAGCTGATTTCCGTCGCGGAGCAATAAAACCTCTGCATTTCATCCAGAGGTTCTGGGTACAAATGCAGATAGATGTATAATTTTTTTCATACCAAAAAAAATTCATTTATTATTAACATCAATCAGTTAATGATAAAATTCATTATTATATTACATAGTTCCAGTCAGAGTAAACTGAATGTAAAGAAGTTAATTATTGTTGGACTCTCTCTCTCTCTCCTTCAAGTCAATTATTGGCATTCAACAAATTTTTTCACTGTTTCAAGGAGACAAATTGTTGATAGTTATTTTTATTTAATAAAAAAAAAATTATTATAAATGAATTTAATTTTTTAGTAATCAAAAATTTTCAATAAAAAAATATGTTTTACGAAAAATATTTATAATAATATAAGTGACCGTAGAATTATACGGAGAAAATGAATAAGAAAAATTGTTATAGAGAAAGAAGAGGAAGTTGAAAAGGATGAAAAAGAAGAAACAACACTGAGATGTGAATTTAAGAGAACATTAAAAAATTTGAATGGCAGAAAGGCTCCTGGAATAGACGGAATATCTGAAGAATTACTGCGAAGTACCGGTGAAGAAGAGATAGATAGATTATACAAACTGGTATGTAATATTAACGAAAAAGGAGAAGTTCCGTCAAATTTCAAAAAGAGTGTTATAATGATACCAAAAAAAGCAGGAGCAGATAAATGTGAAGAATACAGAACAATCTAGCTTAACTAGTTATGCATAAAAAATTTTAATTAGAATTCTGTGCAAAAGAATTGAGAGGAGAGCGAAAGAAGTGTTAGGAGAAGACAAATTTGGTTTCAGGAAAAGTATAGGAACAAAAGAAGCAATTTTAGCGGTCAGATTAAGAGTAGAAGGTAGATTAAAGAAAATCAAACCAACACAGTTGGCATTTATAGATCTAGTAAAATCATTCAATAACGTAGACGGGAATAAAATGTTCAGCATTTAAAAAAAAATTAGGGTTCAAGTACAGAGACAGAAGAAGGTAACGTTTACAGGAACTAAACAGCAACAGTTATAATTAAAGAACATAACAAAGAAACAGTAATAAAAACGGGAGTCCGACAAGAATGTTCCCTATCCCCGTTACTTTTTAATCTTTACATAGAACTAGCAGTTAATAATGTTAAAGAACAATTTACATCCGAAGTAACAGTACAACGTGAAAAGATACAGATGCTACAATTTGATGATGATATATTAATTCTAGCTGATAGTAAAAAGAATTTAGAAGAAACAATGAACGGTATGGATGAAGTCCTACGTAAGAACTACCGCATGAAAATAAACAAGAACAAAACGAAAGTAATGAAATTAGTAGAAATAATGTAGATGAACCACTGAATATAAAAATAGGAAGAGAAAAGGTTACGAAGTAGAAGAATTTTGTTATTTGTGAAGTAGAATTACTAAAGATGGACGAAGCAGGAGCGATATAAAATGCTGGATAGCACAGGCGAAACAAGCCTTCATTCAGAAATAAAATTTGTTTAAAATTAATTTAAACGCCAGGAAAACATTTTTGAAAGTATATGATTGGAGCGTAACTTTATATGGAAGTGATAGTTGAACGATCGGAATACCTGAAAAGAAAAGTTAGAAGCTTTTGAAATGTAGTGCAATAGGAGAATGTTAAAAATCAGATGGGTGGATAAACTGACTAATGAAGAGGTGTTGCAGCAAATCGATAAAGAAAGAAACATTTGGAAAAATACAGTTAAAAGAAGACAGACTTATAGGCCATATATTAAGGCATCCTGGAATAGTCGGTTTACTATTGGTGGGACAAGTAGAAGGGAAATATTGTGCAGGCTGACAACGTCTGGAATATGTAAAACAAATTATTAGGGATGTAGGATGTAGAGGGTATACCGAAATGAAACGATTGGTACTAGATAGGGAATCTTGCAGAGCTCAATGAAACCAGTGAAATGAACGAACACAAAAAAAAATAAGTGTCTTTATGTTATGCCCGGTTTTATGTTATAAGTAGTTTTATAAGTAATTTTAAGTTATACAGCTTGCGTCGTAAATTTAAATTGCCCAGAAGTTTTCGTTACATTCGGGGCAATAATAAAGACGTTTTGGACCGGGTATTTTTATTTCTCCAATGTATTAATGTTTTACATACTTTTTAATAGTGTACTTGGCATTTTATTTTTTGTACAGTAGTAGTATATTTTTGTATTTAACTTTTTTAGTTAAGTTTTTTATATTGTGGTTTTTTTAGTATTTTAGTTTGAGTTTTAATTTTGTTTTTAAATTTCTAATTTACGTTTTTATTTTGTTTTAATTTTGTTATTGTCTTATTAGATTTTGTATTTTATTTTTGTATTTCACATTTTTGTTTTCCGGGCGATGATAACCCGAAAATGTTTTCACCCACAAAAATAAAAAAAATAATAAACGGTTTTACATGATTGTAAATGGTAAAATTAAAAATGATAATGTAAATGAATTACAAAAATATTTATCATAAATGTTTTCCAATTTTTAATTTAACAATGATCATTTTATATTATATATTTTTAATTATATATAAACATCTATTGTTCTTCTTTCTAGTTCTTAATACTTTTCCAGCAAAAAGCCTAAAACATTAATTACTAACTTCTTTTAGTCTATTTTGCCTTATAAAAATCTACAAGCCCAAAAAAGAGTTCAGCAGTGTTGGAGAAAATTTACGATGACGATGCTATTAATTGTGTTCTATAGATCAAAGTGATGGTGGTACCACAAACGTTTATACTTATTAAATTTGGATACATTGTACATAATTTCACCTCATTTAAGGAATGTACAATAAAATATATATATATATATATATATGGATCCTATTTAATTATATAGGGCTTGAAACTTATAAAATCATAATTTTTTTCAGAAAAAGAGTTGGTACACAAATAGCAAATAAAACTACTATTGATAAAGGAATGAAAATTAACATAAATATTGATTAAAAAGATAAGTATAGCAGTTCTGATGAGTACAAAATGACTTTCGAATCGTGTCATATTATGCATTACATATATTAGCCAAACAATATATTTTAAAAGTAGGTACAAACAACGTACATTTGCTGTATAATATTGAATCAGCTAGGAGAATCAAATTATGCACGTCATATTTTGAATACGGGACATGAATATAATGTAACTAGCCGGCCCATCTAGCCAGTAACTGGTCCCTCAGGGCTCAGATCGGTCCAGGCGAACCCCAAAGCCAACTCAGGGGTTCCACCGGGCTTCCTGGAGCCACGGGGACTACTCCATGGCCGCAGAGCTCGCTTTGCTCTCCATTCCTTTGCTGCAGGGAACGGCGCCATGGACACCTGCAGAGTTCGCTTCGGTTGCCATTCCCGTCTACCCAGAGGGCTCTACCCCCTAAATTCCCGCACTGTTAGTTATCCTCATAATTGTGAGAATAATTCTGATGAATAACAACAGTTAATGCATTCAGGCTTTATAGAAACCAGAAAAAGAAACTAAATTACAAAAGACAGAGTAGCTAAGAATGTATACTAAAGTACACACACCTTTGACGACTAAAAATTGACGACATAACTTATTCCTTTGTCATGGAGGTAGAAATATAATAATAAAATAAATGGTTTAATCTTTTTTTCCTTAATGAATATCTTTCATTTTCAAGGGCGTTAGGGCCTCGGTCTGTAGCTTAAAACTTAAAGCAATCGATCTGCTGGTTCTTCGAGATGAAATGTATCTAAAACCCCTATCAGTTACGCCAAGAAACATTGGTAAACCTTTGGTTGCGATTGATCGAGTATTTTTTTGTTTAAGCCGAACAAACACCCTCTTCGTATTTATATAACAGTATAGATTGATAAACGATGAAGTTAAAAAAAGCTTGCAATAATGGCTATAATATGAATGCATACGAAAGTTTACGTATATTACGTAAAAAAATAAATCGCTTGGTTCAAAACTCGTAAATGAACAAATAAATATTGAATCTGAAGCATGTTTACTGCATTGGCAATAAAAGATAAGGATTAGTAGAATTTTAATCAGTTTATATCAGGCCTAAACTTAGACCGGATAACGGCAATTTTGCGTGCTATTTTTGTAAATATATACTTTAATGTGTAATATTGAGATGCGATGTTACGTGTTTTCTGTACACAAGACTGATACGGATAATTTTCTTCAACTGATGCAATGAAACAAGTAGAACAAATATTTCTATGACAAATATATGTGGTAAGACTATATTAAAAATTATATACGTGTTTTTAATATAAAAAAAATATTAAAAAAAATATACATATAATATGATAGAAATGAATTGTAGAGCTAATCTACAATAAGCTAATGAACAAATAAATATTGAATCTGAAGCATGTTTACTGCATTGGCAATAAAAGATAAGGATTAGTAGAATTTTAATCAGTTTATATCAGGCCTAAACTTAGACCGGATAACGGCAATTTTGCGTGCTATTTTTGTAAATATATACTTTAATGTGTAATATTGAGATGCGATGTTACGTGTTTTCTGTACACAAGACTGATACGGATAATTTTCTTCAACTGATGCAATGAAACAAGTAGAACAAATATTTCTATGACAAATATATGTGGTAAGACTATATTAAAAATTATATACGTGTTTTTAATATAAAAAAAATATTAAAAAAAATATACATATAATATGATAGAAATGAATTGTAGAGCTAATCTAATGATAAAAATGGATCTTCCTAATAATTATCCTGAAGTATCAAAGAATACCGCTGGAACACATTGATAAGAAAATGATACGAAATAACGAATTGTAAAAATATAAAATATCTCAATAATAATAAATTCATAAAAATAATGAATATATAGAATAATAAATAAGTAAACTAATAAAAAAGAGTTAATTGAAAATATTTCAGTACCTATTACTTGTGCAGATTGAAGAAAGATGGAGAAAATTCAGGAATTTTCTGTTCTAATTAGTATTATTTAAAAACCTCATTAATTAAGTAATCTTCTTTTTAAATAAAAAAACCTCTTCCAGTTTAATTTTAAAAATAAACTGGCGTAAAGGAATAATAAAGGATAATAATACCTTTATTTAGATCAAATTATGTGCCTAGATTTTGATAGTAAAATGGATCTGTTTATGATTTATGGTTGTGACTAATTTTTACTTTTATTTATTATTTCATTTAGAAAAAAAATATTCATTAATTTAAACGCATGAAAATATTAGAATTTTTAAAATATCAATTACTCTCAAAATACAAATTGATATTTAACGAGAAAATTCATGTCATATTAAATACTCATATAATAAATAATAACAACAGAGTTTATGTTAGTATTTTATTTTGACTTCAGAAATAATGTTTTAATACTGTTACTAGCTGATATTTATTTTATTTTTATAAATATATTATAACAATACCGGTATAGCGGACTTGAGTAACGGATTCCAGCCAATCAAAAAGAAATTAGTAGAAAATATAATAATGGGAGAATCCAGAAGGGGCTAAAAGAAACCCTTTTAGTAAATGTAACAGGTCCGTTTAACAATTGTTTTTTGTAATGTTGCCCACCTAAATAGATATTCGTTCTGTGAGAAGAATTACCGGACGAATGTTAGGAATGCATGGGAACAAAAGGAGTCGGTCGATCGTTCTCACGCTTCGATTTAGGTCCGGTCCGGCAGGGAAAGAGGATAGGAGTATAAATACTCCCGAAAAGACCAGTTACAAATGAGTACTGCGAAATGAGTCTACGCGAGACGTTATGATTTAAGTTCCACGAGGAGAGCTGCGATGTCAGTTTGCGAGATGCGAGTCCTAAGAATCAGTCTCAGAGGGACGGTATGATGTGAGTCTGCGAGGAGGTCAGTGAAGGAGCAAATTTCAATGTCAACTAAGTCGGCGCGATTAAGGTGACGTCATAATGGTTCGACGAATTACTATAAGGCTATAAGTGAAAGAGATAATATATTAAATTTCATTCATAATCTGTTAGCGTAGTTTTGTTTGTGAACAGCAAAGGTATTTGCAGTGAAGAAACTTTATACGTGTCTTATCTATTGTACTATAGTTGTTAATACAAGAGTAGTGGTTAAACTTGTTAAGAGTAGCAGTCATGCTATCTTTGTCGAGGGGACTGTATTCTGGTTTTAATTATTTATCTACCTGTGAATAAATCCTTACGATTACTTTAAATTCTGTTTTGTATGTAATTTCTGATTATTATTATTATTATTATAATTTAATATTATTATTGTTTACTGTTGCCATCATTGTCATTATTTTAATTATTAGTGTGAGTTTTTTTTAATAATGTCTGTTATTATTATTGTTCGTTAACTCTACATCATGATTAATATTTGTTTATTAACCGTTTTTAATTATTTGTTTTATTATTCATTTCCCTTTTTTATTCATGTTTTTAAAATAATAAACTGTAATTATATATACATTTTCAATTGTCAATCTCAATATCCTGATCAAGCCGCGAACACGCGACAATATATATATTTTTTCCAATAAAATATTTCAGATTTCGGAACTTCTGAACATTTTTCACCAGAAAAAACATATTTTTTTGCCGCAGTGTTTAACGTGTAGTTGGTTCCAATTTACCAGAACTATAAGTAAATTTATATTTCGCAGTTGCTGATTTAATTTAATTTAATTGTAAGTTTTAAAAGGAAAGGTTAAGTAGAAGCTCTTCATCCACTTCTGTGATGGCTGCCTTTCAGGAGGCATCTCTGCTGGGATCTTTTCCGGACTCCTGTCCTTGATGTTGGATCGAGTAGAGGGTCTTCCTTCTTCTTCATCTTCTTCCGATATACATAAATAAGCACATACAAAGATGACTCCAAGAAACATAGATAGATAAGAGCATAAAAGGCAAAGAAATCCCAAAAATAATAATCTTAACAATCACACAAAGAATAACTAATTAAAAAAAAAAAAAAGAAAGAAACAGTGAAATAAATCAAAGAACCTATAAAAGTAGCGAAATGAAATGAAGAATTTGAGGGTACACAACATTCTAGGGTAGCTGATTCACCTCAAATATAGGAAAATTACAGTTATAATAAATGCAATTGGTTTAGGTGCCGAACGTCTTCGCCTATATGTTGTACCGAATCGCCGTGTCTCCTCAGGAACGGTTGGCAAACCCAGATAATCGTTTATTTCAGTGTCTATTGCAAATCAAAGGCGCTTCTATTAGATTTCTAAATGTTGGTTCTGTTATCGCTGTACGACTTCGACATTACTCTCAATTGTGTCGTAGTTGAATTCCATAGGTCCAAATTGGTTTCAGGATCGCTGAGAGCAGCAGTTGCTTGTTATATGTAATGACAGTTGCGACAACCTGCCTAACAACCAGTACATCTCCCTGAACTTAATTTTAAGCTGCTTCGTTTTCTCCTTGACATGAATTCTCCACGTCACACAGTCGATCCAGATGCAGTCCTAGTTGTCGAACGCTGTTAGCAAGCGGGATAAGAACGCCATTAATTTGAACTCGCGGACAGTCATCTTTTCTCATCGCAATCGTAACATGCGTAGACTTACCCGGATTAATCTTCATCTTCCAGACAGCTAGCAATTCGTTAATTAGATCCAATAGAGCGTGCAGTTTAGAAAAATCTATTATATGATTAACATCCCCAACCAGGATTGGAGTTGGATCCGCAAATGATCCAACTGTAATGTACTCTGGAGTCGGGAGATCCACAGCTAAGATGGGTATAGAACTGGCCCCAGAAATGAGCTTTGAGGAACCTCCGACGCAGTATCAAAGAATTACACTGTATTTCACTTGGGGAAAACGTTTAGGTAGCTGTGTAGGATCACGTAATACGGTGGCGGAAGGCTTCTTCTCAATTTATAGAGTAAGCCAGGAAAGTAAATAAATATGTTTTTTAATAAATTAATGTTTTGATTTTGCAAAAAATAATATCAAAAAATTATTAACCGTTTTAAATAACTGAGATGTTATCTTATTTTTATTTAAAATAAAAAGAAAATATTTGAAGTAATAACAAAACAAATAAAAGTTAGACATATGCCAGAAAACCTAGGAAAAACTTTTTATTATTAAGTTTTAAAAATTTCACAATAAAAAGTAAATTGGAAGTTTTTTAAATGATAGTTACATACTATGAAACATATTATAAAGTGCATTTAACTTTAACGTCTTTAAGTAGAATAGGTTTAATTTCAACACAAAAAAGAAATTGCAAACACAAGAAAACGTTATGAAAGAAATGAAAAAGAAGAACTTAAACAACTTTATAAAAACAAAAACATTTTTATTCTTAACTTGATGGGTTTGTTTCATAAAAATATTATCTTATAAGTATATCATCATTTTGTATAATTATACAAACCAAAACTTTTTAATAAGTTATGTTTAAAATTAAGAAAAAAACATTCAAAAATGTAATTTAAAATTTCTGTACTTAGATTTAACTTAAAACTATGTCTATTAATTTCAAAGTTTTCTCTATAATGATAAAATATATTTCTGGAGTTAACGTTAGATTTCACATAAAAATAAAGCAAAGACATAACACAGCTCGTTAACTCAATTTGTGTCGAATTGATCACAAACCACATAAAAACTTCAAAGTCAATTCAAAGTTTTATGTAAGATGAACTTATATTGTATTGAATAATAATTTAGTTAATGGATTGTAACAACCTAACTGAAAATATGAATGAAACCTTGGTTCTTAAGTACCACAGCTGAGACCTCGTACACAACTAATTATTCCCGAATAATTAGCTGAAACTGTCTTCCAATAACAGTGTTTATGATGGATGATTATGTATTTAAATATGCGAGAATGGGACTCAAACTGAAACCTCCGGATAAAAGGTAGAGATTATGGACTGGATTAAACTGTACTGGTGAAATTACGATAATATTATCACGAGTGATAATAGTAGTATTTTCTGTTCCCTATAATATAAAAACATGTAAGGAGTTTTGTTACATTTAATCAATTAATCTAAAAAAAAAAACAATAACATTTACGGGCAAGTTCATAAACCATAATAAATACTGAATAATAATAATAAGAGTTTATCTTGGTATTTACGATTTAATTTGCAAGATCAGAGACCACACGTTTTTTGATTGGAACGGTCCTAATTTATCGCTATGTTTGTAATCATTTAAATTTTATTATAGTTATCTACGTAAATGAAGTGTAGGTGATTACAATAACGCATGTTCGCGGTTTGACCAGCTTATTGAGAGACTAACAAACTATTTATTTTTTTTAAATACAATTTATTACTCTAGACATTTTGTTTTTGTCTTCAGTCACTTGACTGGTTTGATGCAGCTCTCCAAGATTCCCTATCTAGTGCCAGTCGTTTCATTTCGGTATTACATCCTACATTCCTAACAATTTGTTTTACATATTCCAAACGTTGCCTGCCTGCACAATTCTTCCCATCTACATGTCCGTCCAGCATTAAAGCATATAAACAAAATCTAGAGACGTATAAACAAAATAAATAATAATAATAGTAACATTTTTATATAACATACAAAATAGTAATTCAAATAAAAAGGACAAGATTTTTTTAATGACAGTCATAAAAACCAGAATAAGAGTACAATCCATTTACTAAAAAAGTTAAAGTTAGTTGGTAGAAACTAATATTGCATTAACAAGATAAAACTAAAAAAGTCTAAAGTTCAAACAACTCGCTTTCTGTGAATATTATCACTAACAATTTACAACTAATCTACACTTTATGAATGAGTAAAATTTACTTCACTTTCATCAACATTCTTCACTTTTTATCAATAAATCACTGAAAAACTTCCTGCATTCATCCACTGTCTACAATGGAATGCTAGTGACATACTCTTCAATCGTTACCACACGCTTACTGTTATCACCGACACCCCAATCGCGTCGAACTCGGGCTTCCGAAAACTACTGTGTTATTGCTTGTTAGCACGACTTCGCCAAACACGGCCTCGCAGAACTACCGACTCTCCCCGCTGATTCCTGGGAGTATTTATATTTCATGGCCTGCAGAACCAGTACCTGCTTAATCCCTTTAATTGTTAAAGCATAATAATTTTCATCGTCCACGCCCTTACGTTTTTCTATAAATTCTTATTCCGGTCTAGTAATCCTTCTGGTTACCGGACAAGAGCTTTTGGAGTTGCCATTGACTGTATTAAAAAAAATTAGTTAAACGAACCGTTATTCTAAGAAAAAAATCCCTTTTATTTTTCTTCTGGATTCTTCTTTTCATTATTATTTTCTCTTTCATTCTTCTTAATTGTATGAAACCCGTTCCCGTACTCCGTTATACTGGCCATATTACAATATTTTTATACACTGGAACATTGGGATACGATAATAAAATCAAGTTCTACTCTTTTTTTTTAACGAAATATACACCATGAAATCTTTTCCAATCTACCTATTTAAGATTAAGTCAAAATGTTTACTTTTACACAAACAGTTATCCCCTTGCTGAAGATTTGTTAAATAATTAGATAAATCCGTAGTTTTTGAATACTCATAAAATGTATATTTAATATGTATCTATTAATACCTTCAGAATTGTAATTTTAGTTTATTTATTTATCTATTACCTCCAGTGCTAAATTATATGTAAAACATAATTTAATTCAAACACCTCCTGCAGAGATAAATCTGTTATTAGGACGGAAAAATACAATACAAAAATAAATTCCAAAAAAATCTTACAAAACTAAATCTTAATACACTAAAACTTATAAGTTATTCATATAGTAAAAATAATTCATAGAGCAAATCTAAATTTGTATCCATAAGTACTTTTGCTAATATCTTAAGGTTTTTAGATTATTTGGGAATTTATTATACATTTTGACAGAATTTATTATATATTTTGGTAGAATTTATTTTACTACTTTTTTGATATGCTGACTCTGTGTATTGCTGGAAAAACAGTATTATCATTTCTTTTTTCCACTAGTTGATTGCACGTATTGACCTTTCAATTCATTACAGTGAAATTTAAGTAATTCCTATTGAAAAGTTTGCGTGATACTTAATGCTAGTAGAAAATCATTATTTATTTCTTAATAATTTTCAATAATCTTATTTGAAGACTTTGTAAGATATATTTTTTGCTATTATACGCCCCATCCCATGCAACATGCTAAGCTGTGAAAAAATAATAGTAAATTGTTAATATCGATTACCAAAACAATTTCCCAAGCTTAATATAGATAATGTAATAATATGTATAATATATAATGAGATATATATATATATATATATATATATATATATAGAGAGAGAGAGAGAGAGAGAGAGAGAGTGAGAGAGAATATAGATAGTATATTAATTTTTGTAATAATTATTACTTTTTTACAATGTGTTGCTGATCTAATCCAAATTTTTCAATAGTTTTCTTTCTTCATTCCACGTAAATACCGGGGCAGATTCTTTTATTATCCATGAAATAAAATATTCACCATTCCTGATGAAATTTCTATTTTAAGCTTTATAACTTAAACAAATTTTTAAGCTATAATTAACTGGCTCAGAATTAATTTTTTTTTTTTTTAATTTATGAACATTTTACTAAAAGAAATTAAGCTTCCAGTATCATTAAAAATATTTTCGAAAAATTGTTAAAGGTTTTACCCGATTTAACCGTACCCTTTGGTAGAACTTTTTATTTTAATGATTTGCATGTTGAAGATTGATTAAATAATTCAAGGTCGGAAAAAAATTAAATATTATAACATAATTGTGGTATAATCATTTTTGAATATTCGAGAACGGGAAGCGCTGTTCCTTTTTGTGAATTGTTTATTAACAAAGCGTTAAAACTTCAACTGAACAAAAGTTTTAATAATCGATAAGAACTGATACCCCAAAAGAATGTTTTATTATTCAATTAATAAAAGTATTTTTATTAAAAGAGATAAGGAAAGAGTTAAAATGGATTATACGTAATAAAATAGTTGTTTTAACTCCTTTAAAAAAATCAACAGTAACGGTAAAGATTTTCCAATTACTGATTGAAAAGGAAGTTTAATAATTTTGTTATCTTCTTTTTTTTGTAAAATTCCTAAGATAATTATAAGAAAAATTAATAAATCTTTTTAAAAATGTTAAACAATCTAATTAAAAAATCATAATCATTTAGCAGAACGAATTTATAAACCTATTATATACGCAGGAACAGAGTTCAAAACGGAAATACAATAATCAAGCAATAAAAAAAATTACCATATATTATAGACATGAAGGATATAATAAGCTGAATAGCGTATTTTTGTTTTAATTTCAAAAATATTGAATAACTGCAAAAAAACATATGTAATCCAAATTTTATATAAGATGTAAAATTTCGTTAGGTTTGTCCAGAACTCTATTCTGGAATTCAGATAAAAAAAAGAAATCTGTGGAGACTACAGAAGAAGAAATCTTTAGTATAGGAAGAAATCTTTAATCTTACCTATAGGCGGTATATAATATAATATTATATAATATAGAAATATAATATTATAATATTAGCAGTATTATTATAATATAATATAAAAATACAATAGAAAATAATATAAATATAATAATAATATATAATATAATATTAGATATTATATTATAATATATTGTAATATTATTATAATATTAGCAGTATATAATATTATATATATATATATATATATATATACGATTCTAAATTATAAATTTCAACTATTATTAAATAAACAGATGTTTCACCAAATCTATTACATATACCCGTATATAATAATGCCTATTAAATTACATATACACATTTTTTTTAAATTAAAAGTACATAAAATTTTATTTCACTAATAACTTCAGATTTTGTTTTTATTGTTATTATTAAATTTTATTTATTGCATTTTTTTTAAATCAGAGGTTAATACACCTCTAATATATTGAATTAATAAATCAATATATTTAAATTAAAAAAAAAGGTAAAATAAAAGGAAATTAAGTTGCATTCAAATAAATGTGCATCGATTTTGATAACCCTTAGTAAGATCCAAATATTTCATTAATTAAAATTTTATTTGGCTATAATTCTGAAACCAATGAAAATAAGTAAACCTCTCAGTGAGAGCTGATTACTGCAGTTAAGAAAAATTTCAAAATTCAATTTTTTTTGGATTTAATCGTTTATGAGTTACGCGAATACATACGTATGTTACAGACGTCACGCCGAGACAAGTCAAAATGGATTCAGATGTAAATGGATGGATTCAGAATAAATATTTCCGTTGAAATCTGAAAACGGGAATTTTTTGCGATCACAATATTTCCTTAACTGTGTACAAGGAAGTAAAAATGAATGTTTTTTTGTCCCGAATGCGTTCGGGAATCGAATTCATCGGATTGGGATGAAACTTTGGTGAGTTGTTATTCGCACTCCCGCGAAGGTTTCTGAATTAGTTTATACTCTCTAGGTGGTGCTGGGGTTGAGATATTTAAAAAAATTATATTTATGGACCGATTTTGCTCATATTCAGAATATATATAGTTACGTGAAATGAAACATTTTTGCAAAAACTATACCCTCTAGGTGGCGTCGGTGTTGATATACTTACGAAACAAACAAGTATACAAACAGACTTTCTTCTTCGAAATATATATATATATATATATATATATATATATAAAAGCCAATGTGTTTCCGCTGTAGGCTAAAAAAACCACTGGACCGATTTACGCGCGGGTTTGTGCAAAACGGTTCGTGTTGTCCGGAGAAGGTTAAAAGCTATTGAAATAATCTATCTCACCAGTAAAAAGGAAGCTTTAGGGAGTTTTTGAACCGACTACTGTGTTTAAAGAGTATTTGAAATTAAATCCGACAGGTAGTGCTGTTTTGACAACTGGATTTATTTACATTCTGACTTTTATAAAGTGAAAGGTTAAATTTTGTGAATTTTCGTAATGTTCTGTTTTCTAATATTTTAATGTTTTATCAAACTTTCAATTATGCTCATCTAATATATATATATATATATATATATATATATATATATATATATATACACTCAAATGTAGCAATAGCAGAACATTGCCGGGTCTGCTAGTTAGTAATAAACATTCAAATCCTAGAAAAACGACACATTACAGTTCTTATCAAATTTTCTATTAGTAACCTAATTAGTCTTGGCCTATTATTAGCTCTATTGAATGCTAACCCTCTTCTATGAAAATGTTGGATAGATGCGGTATAAAAGTTTAATAAATCTATCTGGAGGAGCCAGAGATGACAAAATTTATTGTATTTTGACATTTTTTTTTCTCTAAAAATAGAATATTATGTCTTAATGAATTCAAACAGCTTGATTCAAAGTTAATAGCAGAGTTTTGGAAAAGGTTACACTTTAACTGGGAAGACCGGTTAACCTAAAAACTTAAGACGTGATCTTTGTCATAATTGATAACCTCCCTCCCCTGAACCACTACCAAAGTAGATTTGGTAATTTAAATCATAAAGTTTATAATACTTTTTTTTTTTTTTAATTAGCTTATCAAACAAATATTATAATAATATTTTATCATTAAAGAAAATATTGAAAAGTTAATTAAAAATTATTTTCTTGATAATAAAGTAAATAGATAAAATAAAGAAAAGGAAAGCAAAAAAATAAAAAACTTTTAAAGTTAGAAGTTTATCTTAACATATATACTTAATTGATGTTTTAATCTTTTGTGAAATCTAGAACTTTATTTATAATTATTAAATCGCTTAAATTTAAAAAAAAACTGATTTTTTTTATGTGTTACCAATAAAAACTAATTATTGTCTTTCGAAAATTAAGATAAAGTATGGAATCAAGATGTACGATTAGTTTTCTTAAAAAAAAAAAATAATAATATTAATAAAATAAATTAATAAAGGAAGAACATCATTTTTATAAAACTAGTTATCGGTCAGATAAAACAATTAACTGTTTCGATTTCTTTAATTAGTCTTCATTTATTGAAACTTCTGTTTACAAAAATTTAGAATCTGTCTTTCATTATTTGCAAGCTAACTACAAGGCTCAATTCTTGTTCGCATTTAATTCAATATGTACACCTTTTTTAAATATTATTTCAATGACAACTATGACCTCTTTCTCAAATGATATTATTATTTTAATTCGCATGCTATCTTTAATTTTCATTATAAATTTACCAAACCATCTTATTATGCTACGGTTCACAAACAGTGTATAATAATTCAACATATACTGAACAAAAAGAATTTCACTACAAGAAAATTGTACGCTTGTTTTTCTGAATGGTATATCTCTCCCTGAAATGCAATCTTTCTCTAACTATTTCAATATCTCTGCATCGATAAATGACTAAAATAGAATAAACAAATATTTTACTGCAAAAAAAGATCGGTCATCGAATGTAAAACGCTATATTCTGTAATTTATAAATCCTTCAAATTTCCAGGTTTATAAATCCTTTTTAAAACCTATTTGGGTATTATATTATAACCAAATTAATAGATCACAGTCATTTATCATTTCTAAAATAGAATACTACCAATAGAAACCATTAAATAACTAAATGAGTAACTGATGTACTCTTTTGCGTAACAAACAGAATTTTTCACACAAATTTATAGATACCATATTAAATTTAAAATTTTACTAACATTTTTAATAATAAATTAAACCACAATCTTTAACTAATTTTTAACCTATATTGACGAAACTAATGATCAATCTTTTAAGAAGGTTGATTACAGCGCCAAAGTAAAGTATCGTAAGACTTATCTACTTAAAAATATTGTTGTTTTTTTCTAAGTCCTATTTACCAGAGTACTTACGTTGGCAGTGGTCATTTCAAAGCCATTTACGGTTATTTTTTATTTGTTAGCATTTTTCTTGTTGTATGTTATTTATTATACTTACGAGTAAAAAAATCTCTGTCGGCACGCCGGAAGGCAGAAGTAGATTTCACCGGTCTTAAGTAGGGGATATAAAAGATTTTCACCTTAAATTTAAGAAAAACTTTAAATTTACTCAATACGACAATGATTGCTTGTGAAAAAAAAGTTTCACATATTTAGCATACGATAAGCCCCATCTACTTACAATTTCAGCAAAATTTCGGTCATCCCTTACCGTAAGGGTTGGTCATATCAAAAATTGGTACAGACAAAAGTTTTAGGTAATATGTAGAGGATTAAAGACCACTTTAAACCGATTTGATATTGTGCGTATTAAGGTAGGTACGATTTTTTTGTCTTCAAAACCTAATTTTTTCACCTTCTTGGCCAATGGTTGGTGATATCATAAAACTTTACTTCGATAAGTTTTAGAGACTTATCCAAAGAATAGTAGGAACTATAAACGAATTGGATATTTTAATTAATAAGAAAGTTATAGCGATATTTTTTTTTTTTTCAAAAAAGTCACCTAGACATTTCTACCCCCATGGTCCGATTTTGGTCGTTAACGAAATCGGCCGGGATTTTGGGACGACTTATTTTTAAGGAACAATTTTAAAATGATTGGTGCAAAATTAAGGCAGTTATTGTATCCACAAGAAAGTGAAATATATAAATAAATGAATATATAGAGCTGACGGTGGTTTTGAGGTCTGAGGGATATGAAACGCGAAGATATGTCAAAATTTTCCGGAAGTCGAATCACAGTACCTATTACAGTAAGTAGCTTTCTTATGAAATCTACCTAATATTTATATATACCATTTAAAATTTATATAAACCATTAAATTAAAGATAAAATGATGAAGATTTGTATACGCGTTCTTCTTACGAAGTAAGTTGAACCATCAATAAAGATTTTTTGAAATTCCAAGTTTAAAGGGTTAAAATGAAGTAACAATAAAATTTACTATTTGTTTCTCTTAATTTGTCGCTAAAAAATAAAGATGTGAACTTGTATTTTGGTATAACCTTCATGTGAATATTTAAAAATCAAAATTAGATTTTTTTATAAATTCGATCTTGAAAGGGTTGAAGAAAGTAAAAAAAGAACAATGATAGCAAATTTTCCCAATTTGACTATCCAAAACCGAGATATTCATTTGATTTGGGCTTACAAATACTGTTCAGATAAATACTTATAAACAGTTTTTTGGTTTTTTGAATTTTAATATTTTAGGGAGTAAAAAAACAGTTTTTTTTAATTTTTGCCGATTTATGCTTCCGTTATTGAATTCATCTTATGAAATTTGGTAACATAATAAAAAATTTTATGTTTGAATTCTGATTATGTATTACGCGAGCGATACCACGACGGAAAATCTAAAAACCAATTTGTCGGTCATCTCTTTTTCTGCTTAGTCTCCGGAATCACCGCAAGGTATTACTTCAGAGGATGGATGAGCATGATATGTATGAAAGTGAATGAAGTGTAGTCTAGTACAGTCTCAGGTCAACCGTTTCTGAGATGTGTGGTTAATTGAAACCCAACCACCAAAGAACACCGGTATCCACGATCTAGTATTCAATTAGTATACCAGTATTTAATTAGTAGAACCTGTACTGATCAAACTGTTTCTCTAATTAATTTACAATACACTGACGTATTTTTATAATTTGAATACGCTTTAATTTTTATTTATCATTATTATTCTCTCAAGCATGAGTCTCATGAACAAAGTCATGGAGTCATCCAAAAGACAGAGCTCCTGGATAGATATCCCTTGACCGCAATGGGGAACGCAAGTAACCATATAGCGCGGGCGAAGCCGCGACGGGGATATTAGTGTAATTATAAAAATAATGTATATTTTGCTTAAGCATATGTAACAGTAGTTATAACTTCTTATTTGGTTTAATTTACGAAGTAAGTAAATATTCGCAATCGAATATGGACCTTCAGAAACACAAACTATGATAAATTTCAAACTTATTTCACAACTTTGGAATTTCTTTTTTTACTTCCTTCCACGAAGTAAAGGAAGTATTGTTTGTAATCGCGAAAAATTTCGGTTTTGAGATTCCAACGGAAATATTCATTTTGTCCATCCTCGAATCCATTTTGACTAGTTTCGGCGTGACGTCTATACGTACGTATGTATCCCGCATAGCTCAAAAACGATTAGACGTAGGATGTTGAAATGTTGGATTTAGGACTATTATAACATCTAGTTATGCATTACCCCTTTTGATTGCAATCGACTAGAACAAAAGGGTCCAACAAAAACCAAATTCACAAAAAAATTAAATTTTGGACTTTTTCTTAACTGCAATAAGAAGTCCTCTTTGAGAGATTTTTAACGATGTATCATAAGTGGTACTTATTTTCAGTGATTCCAAAGTTATAGCCAAATAAAATTTTAATTAATGAAATATTTGGATCATACAAGGGGAAACACGTCGGTCTGAATCCGACTTCATTTCCTTTTTTTAACGTTTTTTTTCTTTTTCATTTGCATATATATTAATTTATTAATCATTTTATTAACCTCTGATTGTAAAATAAAAATACAAAAATAATATTTCAGTAATACCAATTATGAAAGATATGAAAAAATATCAGAAGTTATTAATGAAATAAAATGTTATGTAATTTTCTTTATAAAGATGTGCATATGTAATTTAATAGGCGTACAAGGAAGTCATGTGGTGTCCATATCAGATTTTTTTTCATCCCACTGAAAGATTAAAAACAAATATGTTTTCTGTTTATATACCAATCGGGTTCAAATATTATATTTTACTAATATAACTATTTTTATGGCTGGGGAAAATAACGAGTTAAAATTGTTAAAAAGATGAAGAATAAACAAGTGAATTGATAGTAATAATACAAGATATTTAAAATTAAAATAAAATATTATAATGTGCATACACCATTTTAAAAGATTATAAATTTTTCATTAAATTATTAAAAAAGTTTTCAGGTATTATATTAAATTTAAATAAAGGAAGTATAAAGTTGCTGAAAAAAAAATTGTTAACTCATGAGTCTTTTTCCTATCCTTGTATACCTGCTTAGGGAAAGTAGAATATCTCTTAACAGCAACGGTACCGTCACAGTTTGCTCCCTCCATTTCCTTTAAATTAATATTGTACGACTTCTTGAGTTTATTCATTTTCCTCATGCATAGTTACATTGTGGTGTTCGGCTACATTCTTTCAACAACATACATATTATCATATAATTTAAATACTCTTACACCGTTTTTATTTTTACGATGTAATTTATCTCATGTGTATATATACAACACAGAGATGCGATTTTTAATATTCTATACAATTGAATATTAAATGTTCTTTTACCAGTATTCTGAAATGGTAAACTATCATTAATTTTAATATAGTAGAAAGTGTTCATACGTTTATATTTATAACAGCATCTACATTCTCATTAATTTTAAATGAAAAATTGTTTAAACTTAAATTTATTAAATCTCATTTTCGAAATTCAAAATTAAATTGACGATGACTAGCAGTGTTTTAAATTTTTAATTATTTATTACTAAAAGATTGAATTTCAAATAAATGAAAATTTTTCATTAGAGCTAATTATCAGCTTCTTTTTCTATTGAGAATCTAATAATAATAATATTTTCCGTTTTGAAAAAAAGTCCTTTTTGATGATTAATTAATAAGAATACTGTTAAGATAGGCATAATTAAATAAGTGGATACTTTCCAAAAAAAAAAAAAAAGAAAAAGTAAAGGGAAAATAAATCAATAATTAGTTCATAGAAGGTCTTTGAAAAAATTATTGATTATAAAATACCATAACATTTCTTCATCCTATTCAATTAGATTTAATTTTGTTATTATTTTTATCTTTTTGCTTCTGCAGTTATAACAAAAAATCTGATACGGACATCACATGACTTATTTTTTACTTTTTAGAGGGTTTTCTAATTTGTTTCCTTTTTTTATTAATGTTAATATTAATATTAGTTAAATAAAAGCTTTTGTAAAAAATATGTTTTTATTTTTAAATGAAAAGTATATAAAATTTTATTTCATTAAAAACTTGTGATATTTTTTAATTTTTTTTTTTTTTTTTTTTTTTTTTTTTTTTTTTTTTTTTTTTTACTGTTATTATTGAATTATTATTTATTGTAAAACTTTTTTTACAACCAGAAGCTAATAATTAACAATAAATCAATACATTTAAATTAAAAAAAAGGTTAAAAAAAGGAGATGAAGTCTGATTTGAACCAATGTGCCTTACCGTTGTAAGATCCAAATACTTCATTAATTAAATTTTTATTTGGCTCTACCTCTGGAACCAATAAAAATAAGTACCACTTATATGGTTGAAAAGCTCTTAATGAGAGCATATTACGACAGTTAAGAAAAAGTCCAAAATACAATTGTTTTGTATTTTGGGCTTTTTTGGACAGTTTCGGTTCAGTCGATTGCAATCAAAAGTGGAGAACACAATTAAATTGTACAACAGTCCTAAATCCAAAATGTATATATTCTACGGCAAGTCGTTATTGAGTTATGCGAAATACATACATATGTACGTACATACGTACAGACATCACACCGAAACTAGTCAAAATGGATTCAGGAATGGTCAAAATGAACGTTTCCGTTGAAATCTGAAAACCGACATTTTTCGCGATTACTATACATCCTTTACTTCGTATAAGTAAGTAAAAATTATTTATTTAAAAATACTATTACACTCATACTATTATGCTATTCAATTAGATTTAATTTTGTTATTATGTTTATGTTTTTGTTTCTGTAGTTATAACAAAAAAAAGGCGGCCTCGTTGGCTGAATATGTAGTGTGTCAGCATTTCATTAGGAGGTCCCTGGTTTGTATCCCGGTCAGGAATAACATCTTTTCATACGCTACCTACTTCCATCAGGCCAATGACCCGGTGCCAAAGATAATGTTAACCACTTTTAAATGTTAAAATTTTATTTTAATGTACTATCACCATTGATTAATTTTTTTCTTTGTTATGTATACATTGTTATATATATATATATATATTAGATTAAAAAAAACGAAATGTGCAACAAAAAATAGCTTTAGTTTATTTTTCTTTGTAAAACGAAGTTTTTTAAAAATAATAAAAAAAATTTCACTCGTAAAAAAAGATGTTTTAACTGTTTTTTTTTTTTTTTTTTTTTTTTTTTTTTTTTAGGAAAACAAAGCTGGTGATGAAAGTTATTTTATACTCTTAAAAAAATGTTTACAGCATTTTTTTTAATGATTAATTCCATCTTCACCACCTGTTTCTGTAGTTAAAAAATTATATTTGGAAAAATTTCCTAAAAATACAGCGTAATATACATTTACCTACACGAAATAGCAATTAAATAGATTTTCTAGAACTGTCACACTAATAAAATTTTACGAATACGAAAGATGATATTTAATATTTTGTACCATCATGATCTGTATATTTATATAGACCATTATTTTTTAGCTTTCTCATAAATAATATAATTCCATACTAGACTGATCTGAAATCGAATGAGATTAAAGAGGTCCACCATTCAGCGTTCGTCATAGACCTTAATATACCGATACAAGTAATCATGCTACGCCCAGAAAAATGAAAAAAAAATTAGCCCTACAAAAAGATATTCACTTAGTTCATTATATGAACCAGCTGCATTATATGAAAGCATCGTTATTTTCAGAGAAAGCAATGATGATAAGTGCCTCTTCTCAATTAGGTGATTAACATGAATGGGTTAATCATTAATGATTATATATATATCCATCATCAGTCAACCGTTATCGATCCACTGCAGGAGGATGAAAGCCTCTTCAGTACTTTCCAACAAATCACCAATTCGATCAAATGTACTTGCCAACTCGGTCAAATGTATTTGATAATATCATTAATCCAACGAGTCTTTGATCTTTTTCGTAGGCATTTAACGTTTATTGGTATCCATTTAAGTGTTAATTTAGTCCATCTGCCATCACTCATTTTCTTCTTCTTCTTAGTGGGTGGGGATGAAATTATATCTATATTAGTCCATATTTTTAAACTTTGATCGGCGCCTCCACTCCCAATATTGTCCCTAAAGTAATTTTTTGGGGGAAGAATTTCACTAATCGTATGCCTAAAAGACAAAAAAATAGTTTAAAAAATATGCAATAAATAAAAAGATAGCTTTTTTCAACTTTTGAGAAAGGGAAAATTTCAGGGCAAATTTAAAAAAAAATGATAAGGTAAACATGTACGCCTGCACTGAGCATAATGTTAAGTGGGATTATGTTTGAAAAATTTTGAGAAAATTGATCCCAAAAAATTATTTATTCTGCCCCACCCCCTGGAGACATTAACCCCAGTTTTTCAAAAAAAATTGTCCCGTATTACGAGTCTCGTAAATTTTCAAAATTTTATTAATTTTGGTTTATCAAGTCGTACGTATATACGTGCGTTTGTATGAACATTATCACCCACTTTTTTTTTGTTTTTTTGGGATCGTTGGGTCACGGAACGTCGAGAAATAAAAAAAAACTCATCCCATTTTTCGACTGATTACCATACTTTCTTTTTGCAGTATAGCTCTAGAACTATGATGCAATAAAAATTATATTATTTACCCGTTTCAAATCACACAACCGAGTGTTTTCATATAACATGATACGATAAATTGGCTTATGAGAAAGGCCATATTTCTTTATTATGGTTCGGTTGTTAATAAATTATCAAACTATTTGAAAAATTTTCCCACAAATTACTTTTTCATGCATTTAAGAATGATATTGATTAAAAAAATCTCATGTGGAGATCACGTGACTTTCTTGTACTCCTATTAAATTACACATATATTTATTTTTTTTTTTTTTAATGGAAAGTATATAAAATTTTATTTCATTAAAATTTTTGATTTTTTTTCTTTTTTCTTTTTCTTATTATTGAATTATTATTCATTGTAAAAACCTTTTTACAATAAGAGGTTATAATTATTTTTAAATCAATAATTTAAATTAAAAGGAGATGAAGTCTGATTCGAGCCAATGCGATTTCCCCTAAGATCCAAATATTTCATTAATTTAAATTTTATATGGCTATAACACCATATAAAACGAATGAAACTAACCAGTAACCAATGAAACTAACTACTACTTACTACGGACAATATATCGTTGAAAACGATACGAAACTTACGTTGAAAACGAAACGAAAACTTACTACTACGACAATATATCGTTGAAAAACTACCAATGAGGCCTTATTGCTGCAGTTTATAAAAAGTCCAAAATTCAATTTTTTGGATTATCAGCTTTTTTGGACACTTTTGTTCCCGCAGATTGCAATCAAATAGGGAGGTGCATAAATAGATTTTACAACAGTCGTAAATCCAAAATTTCAACTTCCTACGGCTAATCGCTATTGAGTTATGTCAGGTACATACGTAAATACGTATGTACATACGTCACACCGAACTAGTCAAAATGGATATTTTCGTTGAAATGTGAAAACCGAAATTTTTCGCGATCACAATACTTCCTTTTACGAAGTAAAAAGAATGCTTTTTCTTAATCCGTCATGTTCAACGTTGTAATTTTTTTTTGTATCTAATATATTTACTTTATCGATATTTCACGGATTTATTTTTAATCGATTAACATATACTTCAATAAAATTTATTTTTTTCTTATACTTTTTATATGTATATATAATTTGTCCGATAACAATGTGATATTTTAAATAAAATATTTTGATATATTATATTTTATTATACTCGTATACAGATCAGAATAAAATATTTATTTATTTACTGTTACTGAAATAATTTCGAAACTACAAAATCCTTTAAAATGATTTGTTTTTTAATCCATCTTCATTAATGTATGTAAAAGAAATTGTACAAGTATAAGTAAAATTAACAGTTTTTATAGCTATAAAATAAAAATAATTAAATAAATAAAATTTTATTACAATAATAATCAATTTTTTTAGTTAATTAAATTTACCAATTACTATCATACATTTTTCTTTTGATAATTCCTCTGATAATGATAATGGTTGTTTAAGAAATGAAATGACTATCTACTTTTAGATTTTCGATAAACATTCTAAAACAGCTTTCAAGTTTCTAATACAAACAGATTAATATTTAGGCAAAAATTAATACCGGGTTGAAAATACATATAAAATGCATCTATATAATATTAAACTAAGTTTTTAGCGGTAAAGAAGGACACTGATTTATTTAATTATATTGATGATACCAATAAGCGGACGGTTTTGGTATTATAGAAAGGGAGTAGACAAACGACAAACTAACTGTTTCTGAAACTTAACTTTTGAAAGTTGTCAACTGTTGTCTGTCCACATTTAAGCGGTTTAAGTGTAACTCGTACCCGCAGTTAAGTCAGAAGTCCCTTATTAGTAATTTCAAACATTACTGTTAACTTGAATAATTTCTCTTAACACAATTTAAAACCTTTTTGAAGTCCTAATACGAGTTAATATGAATGTATACATAATTCCTTTCAAATTATTATAATACTTTATTTTTATTCTTTTTTAATAAACAACCCAGAAACAAACAAAGTAGGATCAAGAAAAATGGAGCTAGCATATCAGTTAAGTAAAGCATACTACAACAAAACACAGTTTCAATAAAGTAAGAAATTCGACATTTAAACAGTACGATCAAACCTAAAGATCTCTATGCAGGTGAACGTAAGATATTGAATAAGGTAAGTAAACTGGAAGAAATGGAAGAATGAAATAAGGAGATTAATGAAAACTTAGGAAAACTGCGAACAAGAAAACAGAGAAATTCCCAGATGTGTTGAAAAAAAGAATCTATTTCTACGGTTTTTTTCATATTTGTTTCCTAATATCGAAAATTTGCAATTATTTTTGGTTAATTATAACTGCTTTTTCCTTTACTTATTTCATTCTTTCCAATAAATTCCATATTAAAGTCCAAGGAAAACCTGTTTAGCCAGCATACGACAGTAACATTAACTTTCACTCAACGTAGCATCTATTTTATCAGGGTCTAATGCGATCGGATGGAAAAGTCATAAATTACGCACAAACTACACTTATATATTTGCAAACCAGGGGACTACATGAATACAATAAGGCTGAATTTACTTGTGATCATACCCACCAATTAAATTAATATTCTATTAGTATGTATTAATATCGTGAATTATGCGTGTAAAAAAAAATATTTATACTTAATTTATCAAGTTTAATACGTAAATTTATTCTATAATAAAAGATTAATAGTTTACAATGCACTATATTTTTTCTTTCTTTTTCCTGTTTAGCCTCCGGTAATTACCTTTCAGATAATAGTTTAGAGGATGAAGAACGAGGATGATATGTATGACTGTAAATGAAATCTAGTCTTGTACAGTCTCAGTTCGACCATTTCTGAGATGTGTGGTTAATTGAAACCCAACCACCAAAGAACACCGGCGGTATCCATGATCTAGTATTCAAATCCGTATAAGAATGCACTATATTTATCTTTACAGCAGGCGTCTTGTGCATCGTACAGTCTACTGTAACCAAAATATAGAAATTTTTCCACCTACTCTGTTTTAAAATGCTTTGCATTTACTTGTAATACTATGAAGAGACATAATTCTTAATGAACCTACTCAAGACGAGACTTGTTTTTCTACAGCATTTTCTCATATACTCTTTTTTTACGTTACAATACTTAAGATCAGAATGAGATGTCTTTAATACGTTTTTGTCTAACAGTCAATGAGAATTAAATCATCAGAATAGTTCACTTTAAAAAAGATTCAATCTTCGTAAGATTTATTGTTATACTTCTACTAAAACAGAGATCTATGACTATTTTTGTATCTAAAAACAGTTATCATATGATAACAATCAGATTATCACAGGACACACACACACATAAATACATATATTTGTAATTAATTTTATGTTTAATTTGGACTTAAGCGACCATCAAATTTCAAAAAGTATCAAAATTCGTAATTTTGATACTTTTGATCAAGGAATTTCTTTTGATCAAGGAAAGCTGTTCGAAAACAGTCGGGTAAAAGTAAAAGGTTTGAAAATGGATAAATTTTTATTTTAAATAAAAAGTAAAAGGCAGAAGCAGAAATTAGTTACTTTTTACGTAAAAAGTAAAAAATTAAAAGCAAAATAAAAAAGTAAAATTAATTTATTTCAAACTCAAAACATTTAATTACAAAACAACAAAAAAATAGAAATAAATAAAAATACATCCCTTTCGGCACGACAGAAGGCGGAGATAGATTTCACCGGTACTAAGTAGAGGATAAAAAAGATTTCCACCTTAAAGTTAAGAAAGATTTACTCAATACGACATGTTTAACCCACCGGGTTGGTCTAGTGGTTAACGCGTCTTTCCAAATCAGCTGATTTGGAAGTCGAGAGTTACAGCGTTCAAGTCCTAGTAAAGTCAGTTATTTTTACACGGATTTGAATACTAGATCGTGTATACCGGTGTTCTTTGGTGGTTGGGTTTCAATTAACCACACATCTCAGGAATTGTCGAACTGAGAATGTACAAGACTACACTTCATTTACACTCATACATATCATCCTCATTCATCCTTTGAAGAATTATCTAAACGGTAGTTACCGGAGGCTAAACAAGAAAAAAAAATGTTTAAAAATACAAGCCTCATGTTCTAACAATTCCAGCAATATTTTGGTCATCCCTTGCTGTAAGTGTTGATCATATCAAAAATTGTTTCAGACAAATATTTTAGGTAATGTTTAGAGGACTAACGACCACTTTGAACCGATTCGATACTGTGCGTATTAAGGGAGGTATGATTCTTTTTGTCTTCGAAACCCAATTTTTTCAACCCCCTGGACCAATGGTTGGTGATATAAAAAAAGAAATTAACTTAGATATGTAAAAGGTCCTAATCCAAAGAATAGTAAGAACTTTAAACGAATTCGATATTTTACTTAATAAGAAAGTTATACGATATTTTGTTTTGTTTTGTTTTTAGAGAAGCCCCCTTATTTCCACCCTTATGGTCCGATTTTGACCGTTAACGAACGCGACCGAGATTTTGTGATGACTTATTTTTATGGAACAATTTGAAAGTGATTGGTGCAAAATTACGGCAGTTATCACGTCCATAAGAAAGTGAAATATGTATACATTATAAACTATTGAGCTGACGGTGGTATTGGGGTCTGGGGATGAAACCGCGAATATACGTATAATTTTCCGGAAGTCGAATCATAATACCCATTACAATAGGCAGCTTTCTTATGAAATCTACCTAGAATAATAACTTTGAAAATGAGCAAACAAATATTTCATACATCGTAATAACATAAATCCACCGCATTATCATTTGAACATGTACGAAAAAATCACAGAATTTAAAAAATTAAAACAAAAGGAAAATTCTTTCTATATTAGGAATTTTAATTAAACTTTCACTGATTAATTTTATAAAGCAATCTGTTCATTCGTAATTTTTTTTTTGATTGGTATATTAATTGGATTTTATTTCTGGATAGAGATTAAAATTGCCTTTACACAAATAATATTTTATAAAAATTATACTTTAAAAAAAAAAAAAAAAAACGTAACCTGTGACAACTAAATTTTTTATTTGGTTGATTGGATCTGTAAAATGATAAGACCAGGTGAGTGAAATAACATATTTTTATTGTTTTTAAAAACAGTTATTTTTTAACAGATAAAAGAAAAATTATAAATCTAATTCTTAATAAATGAAATGTGTCTCTTTAATACTAAACTGCATAACAATATTGTAACAGTCTATCCTCTGAATTAGCAATGTGAGTTTTGTTTTGTTTTTTAAACGATTTTAGATTATAAGAGTAACAAAAATATAATATTTTTTTGTAATTTTTTTCCAATAAATTCTTATTTTTTTGAAACGGAAGGTTCATTACAGTATAGTTCAATCATGATTTTACATACAATAGCAAAATAATAATTACCAGGTGAAAAAAATTGGATGTGTCTTTAGGACTAATAGTCGATTATTTGAATTATTTCAACACAATAGAGTTGAAATTGAATTACAATTAAGTAGACAAACATTCAAACATTGATATGTACACAAATAATATGTAATAGGTAAATACATGTTTAATATGTATATTACATATTTACACTTATATATATATATATATATATATATATATATATATATATATGTATATATATTATATACACACATAGAGATTGCTTATAAAATCTGTTTCAAGAATTCAATGGATGGTCTCACAATGTAATAAAAAAAAAAATTTTTATCAATATATCTACGAAAACCCTTAGTTGCCGGCTATTCACCATTTTGTATCTTTAAAATAGAAATTTTTATTTCAGGAATGATTAATCGAATCGAGCTGAAATTTCGTATAATTCTAGGTTCCTAGAAGTTTACTTATATAAAAATAATGAACCTGATCTCTTAATTCATTTCAAAAGAACAGTCATGCAAATTTTTTTATTGTTAATATCTTTGCAACAGATGTTTTATTTAAATGTAATGTTGTACAAAGAATGTTAAGAGATTCATAACTAAAAAAATTACATGTATGTATTCATATCCGTTCATCAATAACAAGGTTATGGAAAAAATTCTTGAAGTGAGTCATATATTAAAAAGCCAATTTTGATTTCCTTCCGAATAAATTAAATAACGCGACACTCAACTAAAATAATTTTATTATTATATCATTACTAAATTATAATAATTTAATTAATTGAAAATCCTACCCTACTAAACGGCATTTGTATGTGCCTGGGTTTGCGTTCCTTTTAGCTTAGCACCGTAATGTACCAATCACTAGCGGAAAATCGCGATTCGTTAGTACACGTCTCGTAGTAGTCAGGTGTATACTTGTTATATTATTATATATCTGTCGATATATATATATCAATGTTTTGGGAAAATTTAGTACTTTCTAACTGGATCCGAATTTTCGGACTAAAATTGCAAATATCAGGGAAAGGGCCGGCCCTAGCGGTCTGAAAAATGTTTTCGACCTCCATCTATAACAACCCCATCAGCATCCGATAACCCCTTCGGTACGGGTATTTTCAAGTGCTCCCGTGGCGCCGTTCGAAAATTTAGGAGGGGATGCGATACGGTGTGACCGTAATATCTTGGCAAACGCTCGTCCAATTTTCATCATTCAAACGGCGCATGTATCAGCAGGTCGAGCGCTAACTGTTAAACGCATCAGGTACAATTTTCATCGACCGGATCTTGCTTATCCGGAAATTAAATCGTTTAACCCTATGTTTTGATTGCACTCATCCACGTAAAACGTACCGATCCGATTTTTCACTAAATACGTTCAAACCTGTGCGCTAACGCATCTGTAAAGTATAAACTTATGAAAACTAAAAAGTAGGGAATCTAAAATATTTAAAACATTTTTTAAATATCACTCTTAAATCAAACGCACTAAACGGTAAAAAAAAATTTAGGACGGAATCTCAGAATGGATACCGTCCTAAAATTATTCATCACTCTTTGGGCCATTCATCACCCATCTGAAAAAATTGGCAATAACATCAAATTTTTAATTTGAAACTATGATTTTCATACAATCTTACATATCCCCATTAAAGCTTATTGTCAAATCCATTCTGAGATACCGTCCGTTTAATTTAAATGGTGGTGTTATAAATTTATTTTACATATTTTTTATTTATGTGATTGTTTTTCTTCATAAAATAATGAACTATAACCAAAACATAGGCACCGGAATGTACCGATCACTAACGGAAAATCCCGATTCATTAGTATAAATTTCTAGAGTTAAATTTCTAAGTTAAATTTCGTTATATCAATTTTCATCATTAAAAAAAAAAAAAATTTTACACAAGAGGTAATCAATTTTTGATACCTTTCTTTCTTTTTCCTGTTTAGCATGCTATAAGTACCTTTCAGATAATATTTCAGAGATGATATATATGTGTGTAAATGGTTGTCTTGTACTGTCTCAGTTCGACCATTCCTGAGATGTGTGGTTAATTGAAATCCAGCCGCCAAAGACCACCGGTATCTACGATCTAGTATTCAAATCCATGAAACTTTTTGGATACCTAATAATCCCATTCCCAGACACCGCCCGCCAGGGCAACCCGCCTAGAGGGCCTAGCTGCGGAGGCATGCTATAGGCACGCCCTACGGCTAGTATTACAATAAAATATTAATAATAATTTAAAATGGCGAATAGCTGTTTCTACGCATTTCCGGACGTATATTGACATAAAGCTTTTCGTTTATTTTGATATTCGGGGACTATCCCCTGAATTCTTGAAACGGTATTTATAAATAGTCTGTATATGTAATAATGATGAATTGTAAAAAGTTAAATCCGCTGCACTAATTATAAATTACTGCACCAGATCTTAGATAATTCTATTGTAATCCCTTTTACTGAAGTCTTGACGCAGATATGACATGAACATTTAGATTTTGACCCATCCAAACAAAAACAAATCAGTAACTGATTTGTTATGTATCAGTGACAAAATTTTCTTAGTAATTTAAACTGTAATATCCGAAATTTAACTAATAGCGTTTAACTTCAGCGTTTTTTATAATCGTAAATATGTGGAACAATATTTTATTACGGTTAATTTATTAAAAGTGGATAAATTTAAATTTTAATTGAAGAAGCGACATTAAAGTAACAAGCTGTTATTTAAAAAAAAATTAAATCGTTTCCTTTTGATAACAGTAGAATGTCTAACTCGAAGATCCAAAACTTATTCCCACATAAATATTTAAGAATAAATTTCTTCTTGATTAAGAAGCTCGATGACCAATCGTTTTTTCTGTATCAAGTTAGGGTGCACCCATATATTCGTTGGATTCAATTTCATACGCTATTGTTTTAATGCAAAAAAAAAAAATTTGTAATGTACGAGGGATATCTCTGTACGAGGTACGAGGGAATAGGGAAATCGTTGTTGCCGCCGACTATGAAATACGTGGTCATACGTTTTTTAAACCATCAAAAGGGTTAAACCGGCTGAAATTCATAGGTAGTTGGTGGCTATGTACGGTGATAATTTAATAAATCAAAGAAATGTCCGAAAATGAGTGAAAGGTTTAGAAATCACAAAATTAATGTGCATGATGAAGAACGATCGGGGAGGCCTCGATAATAGCCGAGGGCTTTTTGAAACGCGTCTATGATGAAATTAGAAAAGATCATCGCTTCTAACCTGGCCCTTCTTTTTCATGATGTTTCAACAGCTGTAATCGGTCACGTTGTTTATGACCATTTAGGCTTCAGAAATTTTTGTGCACATGCCGCATGTCTTAACGGAACGTCAAAAAATAAAACCGTATGGGATCTGCTTTAGAATTTTTGATGTGCTATATAGAAAAAGGTCCTGAGTTGATGAATTCAATTGTTAGCGGGGATGAAATATGGATTTAGTATTACACGCCAAAGAGAAAAGTGCAGTCAAATGAATGGTGTCATCCTCAATCATCTATCAGACAGACAAAGGTCAAACCACAGCTGTTTGGACGTAAACTGATTGGCACGGTTTTTTTTAAATCGATTTGGCATATTACTGATTGATTTTATGCCACGTGAAACGACTGTAAATGCAGAAGGCTACTGCGAGTCTTAATTTCTCTTAGATGTCCGAAAATTCTGCTACCACGGAATGGGGTTGACGTCGTCTGCCGCGGTAAGTCCGTCTGCCCAGCGGCGCCAATAGATTCAGAGAGGCCACCAGCAGTGTTCCTCGATTACTGGTGTCCCAGATTGCGCCACGGACCCCCATGGATGAAGAAAATAGGGAAGAAATAGAGCCACGGAGATGTTATAGAGGTTCCGACAGTTGCAGTTTTGCCGGAACGCACGGGGAAGATGTGATAGGGACAGCCTGCACACGAAGGTAATTTGGAGCCCTCAGGTGCTGCTACTGATAATGTGTGTGTGTGTGTGTGTGTGTGTGTGTGTGTGTGTGTGTGTGTGTGTGGACTTCTGAAACCGTCCTGTGTAACTCGTGGAACACAGCATGCCCCTAATAATGTCATTACGACGAATACAGCATGTTGTCATAGGAGAGATTGTTTAGCTAGTCGCTGCCTTCTGCAAGAAACCTCACACACCCAGTAGTGCGGGGGCTGCTGGGCGACTGTGTGGAGATTTATTCTCCACCTGCGTTAAAGAAAAAAAAAAAAAATAATGTAGTTATGGAAAAATAAAGAAAAATAAAAAAGCGGTGAAAAAAGTGGTTGTTATACAATATCTTTTAATTAAAATAATTTTTTGTATTGGAAGTGTACGAACAATTGATACTACAACCTGGCTTCCGAACCACTGACTCCAACTGAAAATGAAACTGGTTAAAGTAGAAAGAATGACTAGAGAAGAAGAATATACCTACAAATTACGAAGGATAATTAATTTTAAAAGTAAGAACAGGAAAATTTAGCCATTAAAAAATTTAAAACTCATTTTAAAAACTCTACAAAAAACTTGCAGTATCTTAATTTTTGAGATAAAATGTCTCTAATGTCTGGATCAGGGAATTTATTAAAATAGATCTTGATTCAATAAATTCAACAGTTAGTATTTAGGTAGGGTTTTCCAGTAGGTTTTCTGAGAAAATTGAAGTGTTACGAATTTCTGAAAATTATGCTAAAAAAACACTTAGCAAAAGGATACTTAAAAAAAATTCTCTGGTAGAATTCTGTAAATAAATCATTTTTAGAAAAATCATACTCTTTTTATATAATTGAATATTAATTATAATTTAATAATAAAATTAATTAATACATTTATATAAATTAATAAATTCGACAATTTCGTTCTTATAGCATCTATATGAATAAAGAGAGTTTTATTTTATTATAAAATAGAGAGAAATTTTTCATGTAATTGTAACAAAGAAAAATTAATCATTAAAAATACCAATTAATGGCTAAAATAGAATATAAAATTTAATAATTATGTAATAATTAATTAAACTACTTATTAGTGACTATTTACTGTGAGTATTTCTAGTAGAAGAGGTAAGTAAAGTTCCTATTTTGTCATTAACGACTGTTCGGAGTCCGCAACTGTTAACAGAACACAGAGCATATGAACAATTTAACTCGTGCTGCAGCAATTTAAGCAACTTCAGTCGAGTCAGTTTAGTTCAGTCTCTTCCTCTAAACAGTTTCCTATGACGAGTAATCAAATTATATAAGGTTTCTAATATTATATTAGATAATAGAGTTTAGTCTGCTTTATAAGCACTTCAATAATGACAATTAATTCATCTTAATAAATTACTCGTAATCGTGTATAATTTTAATTAAGATTTATATTAGATTTGTAAAAAGATTATTTATATTATCTAAAATGTAAATAATAAAAATAAAAATTAATGTAGAGTAGAATCGAGATAGTAAAATCAAAATTTATATAATTTTAGCTAGGAATCGAACTCAGGATCATCGGTTTAAGTTAACTGTATTTTTTTTTTGTTTTTTTTTAATAATTGCCAAATCGAATTACCCCAATTATACTGTAAAAAATCTGATGTGGACACCACATGACTTCTTTGTACGCTTATTAAATTACGTATATACTTTTTTTTTTTACAATCCGAGGTTAATAATTATTGATAAATCAATATATTTAATTTTTTTAAAAGTTTAAAAAAAAATAGTTAAAAAGTTAAAAAAAATCTGTTTAAATACAGAGGTTAATAATGTGTTAATAAATCAATATATTTAAATTTTAAAAAAAGTCGGAAATGAAGTTGGATTCGAACCAATGTTCCTTGTACGATCCAATATTTCATTAATTAAATTTTTATTAAACTATAACTGTGGAACCAATGAAAATAAGTAACACTTATGATATATCGTTGAAAATCTCTCAACGAGAGCTTATTACTGCAGTTAAGAAAAAATCCAAAATTCAGATTTTTTAGATTTTGTGCTTTTTTTGACACTTTTGATCCAGTCGACTGTAATCATAAGGGTAGGTCTTTTGATTGCAGTCGACTAGAGTCAAAAGACAAGTGTCAAAAAAATCCCAAAATCTAAAAAATCTGAATTTTGGACTTTATTTCTTAACTGCAGTAATAAGCCCCTATTGAGAGTTTTTCAACGATATATCATAACTGTTTCTTATTTTCAATGGTTCCACAGTTATAGTCAAATAAAAATTTAATTAATGAAATATTGGATCATACAAGGAACATTGGTTCAACTTCTTTTCCGACTTTTTTTAAAATTTAAATATATTGATTTATTAATATTTATTAGCGTCTGATTGTAAAAAAAATTAAGATAAATAATAATTCAATAATAACAATTAAAAAAAAATTATGATGAAATATCAGAAGTTATTAATGAAATAATATATTTAGTACTTTTATTTTAAAAAAAACAAAAAAAAAACGTATATATGTAATTTAATAGGCGTCCAAGGATGTCATGTGGTGCCTACATCATATTTATATATTATTTTTCCAATGTAACAGGAATTTACTCCCTTAAATACATGTAAATAAAATGCTGAAAATGTGCTGTATATTTTCCAAATAAAATTTCTTTTCTAATATCCCTCATCCAATTTGGAAATTTTTATATCAACGATTTTCTTTACATCGGCCCATTTTTTTCAGGCAACAAATACTTTAGTCTCTTATTATTTAAAAAATTAAAACAAAAGAATGGTAGTATGTTTCTATGGTTTTAATTTTATAATCTAATTAACTTATATATTTATTAGCCGGCTTAATATCTTATGAACTGTCAAAACATCATTAACTCGAACGTATTAGTAGTTGATTGTTGTGGTAAATGCGTACCCTCTTCATAACTAAATGTAGTTATTTTTAATATATTCTCAAAATAGCAATCCATCTTTTTTGTAATAATGGTTACTTGTAACTTAATGTACACATTTTCGTGTCCAGGTGATGAGAACCAACAAACTATTTTTATTTACTTATTTATTTTTTTTTTTCATTAATAAGGGTTTTGAAATAGTTACAATTTTGAAAGTTTCCATCTATTGGCCGTTTTCAAGTTTAAAAACGGTCAATAGATAGAAAATTGTTAGTTAATGTCCAAACTGGGTGAGAACATAAGGAAATACAGGCACTACAAAACTGTAGTCTACCAGAAGCACTGTATGGGGCAGGTTTTTTTTTCAGAAGAAATAACAAAAGTAAATAGTTACAATTTTGAAAGTTTCCATCTATTGGCCGTTTTCAAGTTTAAAAACGGTCAATAGATAGAAAATTGTTAGTTAATGTCCAAACTGGGTGAGAACATAAGGAAATAATTAAGCAAATTAAAAAAATAAATAATTTAAAATTCTTTTCCCACTTTTTAAGGTTTTAAATTCTTGTTAGATTGAAAAGTAGTCAGAAAAATAAGTTACTTCTTTTTTCGTTGTTTTTTAAAAAAATTTTGAAAATTAAATCAACTTGTATAGAACAATAAAAAAGTACAGAAGCATTTTAACTGATTTTCGAAGTCAATTACACTTTAAACTCAATCAGTAAAGCTGTAGAGAAACTAATTTATGTGTATGTTTAGGAGTGAAAATGCAGCAATGCCTATACAATCTCTAGTTCGTAATAAATAAATTGACACCATTTGGAAATGCTACTTGAAAAAGCTAAAAAAAATCTGATACGGACACATAACCACGTTTTATGCTTATTAAATTACATACACATTTTAAAAAAAAAAGTATATAAAATTTTATTTCATTAATAGTTAATAATGAAATAAAATTTTCTTCTGATAGTTTTTCTTTTTTTATTATTGAATTATTATTATTCATTTTAAAACTTTTTTAAAAATCAAAGGTTAATAATTATTAATAAATAATATATTTAAATGAAAAAAAAAGTATACAAGAATCGAACCGATGTGCCTTCCTCTTGTAAGACCCAAATATTTCATTAATTAAAATGTTGTTAGGTTATAACACTGGAGCCAATTAAAATAAGTACCACTTATGATATATCGTTGAATAGCTCTCAGTGAGGGCTTACTACTGCAGATAAGAAAAATTCCGAAATCTAATTTTGTTTAGATTTAAGTATTTTTTGGTTACTTTTGGTTCAGTCAATTGCAATCAAAAGGGGAGGTTTACAACTGGATGTTAAAACCGTTTCTAAACCCAAAATTCCATTATTCTACGGCTAATCGTTTTTGAGTTATGAGAGATAAATACGTATGAACGGAAAACACGCCGAAACTAGTCAAAGTGGATATTTCCGTTGAAATTTGAAAACCGAAATTTTTCGCGATCATAATACAAAGTACAAGGAAGTAAAAAAAATTAAGACATTATTTCTTAATTTGTAAATATTATTCAAAAACATATATGAATTGAATAAGTTTAATAAAGTTAAAAGAAAATAACTTTTTTGCTGAGTAAACCTTCGGCTAGATAATTCTTTACGAGTTTCAACATGTTAATAAATAACTGAAATAATTTTTTGTACATTATATAGTTATTTTATTAATATTTGGAAAGCTGAATTTTTAAATAAACTCACTATAGCAGATAGAGAGCTGAATGTTAAGGACTTTAATTGGAACTAGCGCAAATACATGTAGTTGTAACACTTTATTTAGACAGTTTTCATTTGGGGAAAGAGTGAATAATTTGTCACTCACGAATGAGCCACATCTGCTTTATTTAATGAAGCTATAGAGAAACAGTAGATGCAACATTTAGGAATTAAAGAGACGATATCAAATCGCTGAAGTAAGCGAAATGCTCCAACTCTACACATCTTGACAATGGAACATTTTAATACGTAATACGCAGGCCCGTGAATCATACTTATAATGATTGTTTGAGTGTGTGAGAAATGAAAGAAAGAGATTTATTACGTTTTTCAACATTTTTAATTTAATTAGTTTTTTAAAAATTATTTAAAAACAATCGTCATTTATTCTAAGCTAAATTTAAAGAAAAAGAAAACATGAAATTTATTTCGTGTTCGGGTAAATTTTTTAAATAAAAAACCGTCCGCTTTCTCTAAAATTCAGTAATAACAATATATTACAAAATGATTTAAATACGTAAACTTCCAACAAGAAGAATGTTTACGCTATAAAATAAATAATAAAATATACAATTTTTTCATTAAATATCATTATTCAGCATTCCTCGCCCCGGAGTTCCCGAGGAATGCTGAGATCCACG
Source organism: Lycorma delicatula (assembly GCF_047948215.1). Taxonomy (NCBI): domain Eukaryota; kingdom Metazoa; phylum Arthropoda; class Insecta; order Hemiptera; family Fulgoridae; genus Lycorma; species Lycorma delicatula. Next base: position 50,164,398 of record NC_134460.1, read on the forward strand.
ATTACGTAGGCATACCATACGTTCGAGAGGAAGGTGAACGTCTAGATTCGAGGTATGTGTCCAGGTTGGATAAGCATATTAATCATCTCGCTTTGAATCTGCTAGAAAACAGCGAGGACGTTAGAAGACTAAAAAGACTCCATGTGTTTGATCTTGTTGATGGCACGTTATGATGATCTGGTTTGGCGGCTTAGTACTCACGTTTATTGTTTCTTGGCTGTTTAAACGTTACAGTTTCGTTTACTGTCTATTTAAAGTTGTTATTTATTTTGTTGTTTTAAGGCTGTTGGTTGGACATTCAAAGGCACTATCAAATGTTATATTACTGATGTTATACTATTGTTTTTGTATTACTTGAATAATCCTCAAGTAATACATTGGGTGATCCTTTTTCAGGTGATGGTCAGTGTTACAATTTACTTATAGCTTCATTGTAGAAGCTGATTTTAAATAAATTAAGACATTCAGAAAAACAAAAATTGTCTATTATGACTATGCAATTATCTAAAGTTCACTACTAAAATATAAAATAAAAAAAGATTGGTTTCTCAACATTAGAAATACACTACGTATTTTTTAAATAATAATATACATATACTTTTATAACAGCAATAAGTGTTTACTTGTTATTTCAATAAAAACTGTTACCTTTTAGTATGAAGAAAACGAAAAAGTGGTTCAAAATCTAATCAGACTTTTTCCCTGTTACTAAACAAGGCTCATCCTAACCATTTTTACTCTTAACTAAATTACCAGAAAACTTTATTTTACTTTGTTGAAAATAAAATGATTCAAATGTTATTTAATAACATATAATTTGACTGGATTAGTAATAATTTAAAAATTAAAATGACCATAATTCCAAAATTTTAAGAAACGTAAATAATCTAGATTTATTTCTTGAAAATAGCTTGTTTACCGGAATTTAGCAATCCATTTCTTTTTAAGATATGAATTTGCACACTTAAAACGCTTAAAAAAAAATATTGAAAAGAGAGCGTTGATAAGAACACTTTATACTTCCTAAATTAATACCATTCTTCATATTTCATTCTGTAATTGAAAAAGTATTTTTTTCTGTATTATTAGTTGTATTTTTTTAAGGAAAAAGAAAGTTTACATAGGAAAACATTAATCCTGTATATAATTTTAATTATAGTGTCTTTTTATTTCCTTGTACGAAGTAGTACAAGAAAGTATTGTAATCACGAAAAATTTCGGTTCTAAGGTTTCAATGGAAATATCCATTTTGATCATTCCTGAATCCATTTTAACTAGTTTCGGCGTGACGTCTGTACGTACGTACATATGTATCTCGCATAACTCAAAACTATTAGCCATAGCATAGTGAAATTTTGGATTTAGGAGTGTTGTAACTATATGTGTTGTAACATATAGTTATGCACCTCCCCTTTTGACTGCAATCGACTGAAGGAAAAGTGTCCTTAAAACCCCAAATTCCTAAACAATCTGGATTTTAAACGTTTTCTTAACTGCAGTGATCGCCCCTCATTGAGAGATTTTCAACGATATATCATAATTGTTACTTATTTTCAGTGGTTCCATAGTTATAGCCAAACAAAATTTTAATTAATGAAATATTTGGATCGTACAAGGGAAAGGCATATCGGTTCAAATCAGACTTCATTTCCTTTTTTTTTACTTTTTTTATTTAAATATATTGGTTTATTAATAATTATTAACCTCTGATTGTAAAAAAAAAGTGTATATGTAATTTAATAGGCGTATAAGAAGTCATGTAGTGTCCACATCAGAAGTTTAGTCTGTAAATATTTATCATTAATTTAAAACGTTTTTTTTTCAGTTCGTAATCTCACAATTTTTGCTCATGTTGTTATTTTTATACTATATTATTTTCCTATATAAAATACTTTCACTGGTTTTCCAGTAACAAAGAGAACAGAACTGAAACCCTTAAAATTTCTGACAACAAAGAAATAAGTAGAATTTAAAAATTTAAATATTTGGGAGAAGTTAAAACACCGAATATAATTGAAAGAAAAAAAAATGTGATGAAGAGAGTAGGAAAAATGGAAACTACTTATTATCCAATGAAGAACATTTACCGTAACAAATCCCTGTCATATAACTCCAAATTGAGGCACTATAAAACTGTAGTCTACCAGAAGCACTGTATGGGGGAGGTTTTTTTTTTCAGAAGAAATAACAAAAGTAAAAACCAATTTTTTTTTTTAATTTATGGATCAAAATACGAGGATGGAATTTAAAAACTGAAAAGCGAAAAAAATAACATAAATATACAGAAAAAATAGCGGATTTAATCCGGAAAATAACATTACAGTTTTATGGACATTTATGCAGAATGAATAACCTAAGATTGACAAAACAAATATTTAATTATTTTTACATAAACAGAGCATCAAAGACCAACCGGTTAAAATATATAGATACAGGTCTAAAAACATTACACATTTTTAAGGATTTGTGTAAATATAGAGATAAATTTAGAAAAGCGTTTCCAGAAAGAAAGAAAGCAAAATAAAGGTATAAACCTGAGTAGATGGAAAGAAGAAAGGCGACAACAGAGAAAAAGAATGTAAATCTTTTGGGAAAAGAAAATGAAGTGAAAACTATAAAAACGTGATCGGTAGTGATCTGAACAAGAAGAAAAAAAATAAATTCAGTTGTTTACTACGCCTCATAACTATATTTATATACATTTCTTATGTCCAGAAATTTTATTGAAATGTTTAATGACAGCTGGAATATTGGGAAATTTATTGAAATTCAGATTATGTTATTAAGTCGAATGATTTTTAGTTTAAACGATGATTACAAGTAAAAAAACTATTATAAAATGATTAAGTTTACGTTGAATTTCTCTAACTACTAAGAAAATGATATAAAACTAATAAATATTAACTTTTAATTAAGTTTTTATTATATTAACGATGTTTTTCCCCGGTACTGTGATTTACGAGTATATTCAGGCTGTCATTACAAACATCAATAAAATATTCGGGCATAACAAATGTCTATAAATGTGGTTATGAAACGTAGTAAAATAACTGAATTTAATTTATGTAGCATGAGAATAGCAATCTGAGCAAAAATGACGAAATTATGAATTGAAAAATCGTTATACTAAGTTATAAAATATCAGAAGGTTTGTGTATCTTCGCCTTACTTCAGATTTTCATATTTTTCACAAATTAAATTTTCATATTTTTGAAAGTAATATTATTTTTTAATTAATATTTCAAAAAAAATTTTAAGTAACAACAGGTATTCTCTAACCTAGTTGCAGTTACTAATGGCGAAAATGGAATTTTTAGGCCTAAGGAAAATATCTGACGTGGACATCACATGAATTCTTTGTATGCCTATTAAACTACATATACACGACACTTTTTAAATGAAAAGTACATAAAATTTTATTTCACTAATAACTTGTTTCATTTTTTTCTATTGTTCTTAATGAATTATTATTTATTGTATTTTTTTTTTTTATAATTAGAAGTTAATAATTATAAATAAATCATTTTATTTTAATAAAAAAAAAAAGTTAAAAAAAGGAAAATTAAGTTTGATCTGAACCGATGTGATTTCCCCTTGTAGGATCCAAATATTTCATTAATTAAAATTTTTATTTGGCTATAATTCTGGAACCAATGAAAATAAGTACCACTTATGATATATCGTTGAACAGCTCTCAATGAGATCTTATTACTGCAGGTAAGAAAAAAATCTAAATCCAAATCTTTTGAATTTTGGACACTTTTGGTCAAATTGATTTTAATCAGAAGGGGAGGTGAAAAACTAGATATTACAACAGTCGTAAATCCAAAATTTCAACATCCTACGGCTAATCGGTATTGAGTTATGCGAGATACATACGCATGTACTTCCCAAACCCGTAGAGAAAGACACCTGCCTTTTGTCGCTTCCGGTTGCTATACCACCCCCCCTACGTAGCCCTGATGGGCTTTAACGGGAATACGTACGTACAGACATCGCGCTTAAACTAGTCAAAATGGATTCAGGAATGTTCAAAATGGATATTTTCGTTGAAATTTGAAAACCGAAATTTTTTGCGATTACAATACATCCTTTACTTTGTGCAAGAAAGTTAAAATGACCGGGATTTGAAACTAGAAATTTCCATCCAAAAGGCACATCAACAAATCTAATATGGAGTGGTAGAATTTATATAACGTTATGTAAATTTTTTTTGTCACCTTGGACCATGATAGAAAGCTTTAATAATTGAATTCTATCTCCTAATTTAAACAGTCTTTTATCTTTACTAATAATGAACAAATTTTTAAAAAGTAAGCAAAGTTATTTGGAATAAGGTAACTTGTATTTATTTCATTTAAAACTTTTTTTATGCATTTTAATTCTCAATGAGTATCTTATTACAGTGAAATATTCTTTATCTATTGAAAATATTTAATGATTCTTTCTGCAATATTAGGGAATTTAAAGAAAAATTAAAATAATAAAACAAGTTAGTCAATATGATAATACAGTTCTGATTTTCGAAATGTCTTTTTTTCTTTAGACAATTATACGAACGATATACGTTATTTGAGCAGTTTAAGGAATAAAAATAGACATACAGTAATTAAAATAGACCGAACGCCGCGTTAGAAAGGTAGGGATTAAATAAATCTATTAATCTCAATTTTTTTTTTTTATAAAAAAATTAACATAATTACAATATACCAAAGATTAATTTATTACCGTTAAATAAACAACATGTAATTAAAGGTAATTATGTATTATGTTTCATAATATTATTATTTCTATAGAAGTAGTTAATTTTTTTATATATCTTAAACAGGTTTGCATACTTATATATTCTACTTTTTTTTCATTTTTTAATTTAACGAACATATAGTTTACTTATAAAATTTCAGCTTTTGTACACTCATTAGTGAGGAATTTCTTCTTGTTAGTACATCATTTTGCATAACAAATAGTCTCTCATTTTCGTATGCATGTAAAAATTATAAAATTCCTTATGGAAGGTATTATGGGTAAATACGATATTACTTTATTCATATATTTTCATATAAAATTAATAATTAAAAATGAATTTTAAAGTAAAGAAGAAAAATTATACTGTTTTTATTACTGAGAAATTACATAAATAATACAAAATTAATGTAAAAAAAGATATTTTTTAACGAATAAAAAAAATAAAATTAAAAAAATATCTTAATAATAATAATGATGATAAAGGACGCTAATATATTTGCTGTAAATATTATGCATAATTATTGTGCATAATATTCGAAATAAACATGTAATTCACCGATAGATGCATTAATAAAAATATTGATGCACACGTTTTGACACATAAAAAAATTGAATACATTAATATAATCTATTTTGAAAATAAACTGTAAAAATCTTTAAAAAATAAAAAAGCTATATTTTTAAACTTCCCAGGGTACTAATAAAAATCGTCAAATGAATTGATTGTTATTTTTTGATCTTCCTAGCATTTCCTGTCTAGTATTGGTAGTTAACTCGATTTGAAATACCTATATTCTCAAAACTACTTTTAGCACTAAGTTTCCCTGAGTTGGGATAAATGCTGAATTTATACGACGCATTTATTACTGTTGTATTTATTCGACTATTACAACTCAGAAAGATTAAAGGTAGTTTTGAGAATAGAGGTACTCTATTCAGAAAACTACTTTGAATTTTGTTTTTTATTTTGTTAATGGAGACAATGCTAGGAACGGCAGAAAAAACACTCAAATCAATTATGATAATCCTAGTGGAAATATAAAATACTAGCAGATCCGGCAACGCTTTTATGCTTTTCTACTGCTATATATATAGATTATATGAACACAATTGATACTTTGATAAAACACTAAAAAACTGAACAACACGGAACTTCACAAATTAAACCTTTCACTTTATAAAAGTAAAAATGTACAAAAATCAGATTGTCAAAACAACACTACCTATCGGATTTAATCCAAACTACTCTCTAAACATAGTAGTCGGTGAAAAATAACTTTTAACCAAAAGAGATATGGCTGCAAAATCATCACAATTAATGCTGAACAATAAGAAATTTACAAAACATTACGGAACTTCACAAAATTTAACCTTTCATTTTATAAAAGTTAGAATGTAAATAAATTAAATAGTCAAATCAGCACTACCTATCGGATTTAATTCAAACTACTCTCTTTTTCTTTTTCCTGTTTACCCTCCGGAATTACCGTTCAGGTATTACATCAGAGGATGATAGGTATGAACGTAAATGAAATGTAGTCTTGTACAATAACAGTTTGACTATTCCTGAGATGTGTGGTTTAATTAAAACCCAATCACCAAAAAAACATCGGTATTCACGATCTAGTACTCAAATTCATATAAAAGTAACTCCTCTTTAAACACAGTAGTCTGTTCAAAATATTCCTAAAGCTTACTTTGTACTGGTGAGATCAAGTATTTAAGCTTTAAACCTCCGGACAACGCGGACCATTTTTTTTCAAAAAACCGCGCGTAAATCGATCCAGTAGTTTTTAGCCGATAGTGGAAATACATAACAACATTGTCTTTTATATATATATATAAAAGAATAATGTCTGTTTGTATATTTGTTTGTTTGCTTCGTAAATATCGCGAAACCGGCGACACATAGAGGGTATAGTTTTTGAAAAAATTTTTCTTTCACATTACTAATATATATTCGGAATATGAGCCAGGTCCGATTTGGTAAATGAAATTTTTCGAAATATCTCGATCCCAGCGCCACCTACCAGGTCCAACCTAATTCAGAAGCGTGCGCACGCGAAGGTTTCTGAATTAATTTGAAATTTCGCATACCATATATATATGGCATATACCATTCATATTTCACACACACATATATATATATATATATGGAAGATTGTAAAACTACGTAAAACTATTCAATAAAGATGACTCTGTAGTTATTTGTATAAAGTTATTTAACTAAATATTCATGACGCAAAAAATATACAATTTTATTACAACCTCATAATCCCTTTTTTATTAAATTTCTTCCCAGTAAACTAAGTCAACGATATTAGAATGCAGAAGGCAACAGGAAACCATTGCATTAAATTTCCACGGGGAATCCTTAGTAGCTTATGTCATGTGGTATGGACCTTACTGTAAAAGTATCCGTAGGTAAAGCGCCTCTCTATCAGATCTCCGGGAAGGGATATAATAGGGTTTAATGCGTATGATTAATTACCGAGGACAGCCGTGGCAGAACACTTAAATGAATGAATAAGTAAAATACAGGCTGATTCACGTAGAGTAACCGGCGCTTTCTGAGCTCATTCTACCAGCGAGAATAATGAAAAACGTTTATATAAACATGGGTTTGAAAACGCTCCGTTAGCCTGTTACGGTTAATGAAAGATTTCGCTCCGATTCCTGAGAAAAAAGTGAAATAAATCCATACTGAAATTCTTGGAACTCAAATTAAGGAGTAAACCTGATGGTTTCTTATAGGTATTAATTTGATGAAAAAAACAGATTTCAGAACTAAATCTCCAGTAGTTTTGATAATATCTGACGTAAAACAGAAAAATCTGTCGTGTTTTGGAAATATATTTTTTTTACATTTATAGATCAAAATCCGTTATATGTTCACAACGCTTCCGTTAGCTAGTTAGTTCTTAGATGGCGCCTCTGAAACCCACCGGGTTGGTCTACGCGTCTTCCCAAATCAGCTGATTTGGAAGTCGAGAGTTCCAGCGTTCAAGTCCTAGTAAACGCAGTTACTTTTATACGGTTTTGAATAGTAGATCGTGGATACCGGTGTTCTTTGGTGGTTGGGTTTCAATTAAGCACACAACTCAGAAATGGTCGAACTGAGACTGTACAAGACTACACTTCATTTACACTCAATACATATCATTCTCATTCATCCTCTGAAGTAATACCTGGACGGTAATTCCCGGAGGCTAAACAAGAAAAAGAAAGTAAAAAAAAAACGCAACTGAAACGCTATATTCAAATACGAAAATAAATAAAATTATAAATGTAATTTAACCAAACATAAACTACGCTGGATAACCTTGACTAGCGAGCGAAGGTTAAGTTTGGTTAATTATATTTATAATTTTATTAATTTTTTTTCTTATTTCAATATAGCGTTTCAGTGGTGCCATGTAATAACTAACTAACTACCACAGAAGCGCTTTGTGCAATATAACGGATTTTGACCCGTTTAAAAGACAAAAAAATTGTTGAATGACTAATAAATATGTAAAACTTATTACCAAAACTTGTAGAAGATTTAATTCTGAAAAAATTGATATAAAATAGTCCAGTAAAAAATAAATGTGTAAATGCTGTGTTTTCACACATGAGCTGTATTTATCATTAGCCTAATCTCAATAATATTTAAACGAACCACGAAAAAAGTAATTGGAAGAAGAGTAAAAATTGTAAAACTTCAAAATATAAAATAACTTATCAAATTTGATTTTTATTTAATTTGTTATTTTACCGTAAGATAAACAATTTATGTTTTTGTAGAATCATAAGCATGCATCATTTAAAAATTTTTACGTATTCGTTTTATAATTTTTTAAATAAATAAGTATGGCGTTGAAAGATATTTTTCAAAAAATGACTACTAAAACCCAGATTGGAATTGATCTTAACTAAATCATTCTTACAGAAAAAAATGATAAAATTATATTTATTACAAATAGGTACAAAGGAAATATTCTGACGGTGAATTTCTTAAAATACAAAAGACGTTTTCATTAAATATTCATAAATAATATCTGAAAAGTATGATTTTATGAATTTAATTATTTCTTCACCTTTCTGTTTTATATCGACCGATATAAATTGTAGAATATAATTTTTTAATGAAAACTGTTATCCGTTTTGAAGTTTTGCAACAAAGACAAACAAAATCTAAAATCTGTAAAAGTTATATTTGAAAAATTGCTTTTATGATAGTTGTACAGAAATATATTTTCAATGCTTTTAACCGTGTTGTTACCTGGCAGGAAAAGGTACGCAGTAAAGGGAATGATAAAAGTATAATGCAGTAGAAAAAAGACTGAAAATCAGTTAAAACAAACATCAATTGTCGACTTTTCCTTTTTTACAACTCTAAGCGTAACCAAATTTTATCCTATCATTTATCAAAAATAATTCTTTTTCAATTTTCTCATAATTTGTACTAGGACTTTGACGAAGATTATAAAATTTTCACATTTATCATTCTTTTACAATACACTGAAAGTAGATGTAAATTTTTTGCTGATAAACTGTTCGGTTTTTTCTTTGTTTATTATTAGATCAACTTTAATTTTATTTTTTTAATTTACTGTCAAAGTATAAATAACACTCGCTGATAAGATGTTTTTAAATTTGTTTGTATCAGCTGTTGTGATCTACAAAAACTTATTTCACCATCAGTTAGTGGTTATTAAATGATTTATATTTAATAATTATTTTTACAGAATTAAATTTTTAACTTCCGTGTATAAATTAAAGGAACTACTGTGAAAAATTAAAGGAAGCGCGGATAATTTTGGTTTTCAGGTTTCCACGGAAATATCTATTTTGACCATCCCTGAATCCATTTTGTCTAGTTTCGGCGTGAAGTCTGTACGTACGTATCTCACATAACTCAAAACTCAAAAACGATTAGCCGTAAAATGTTGAAATTTTTGATTTAGAACTGTTGTAATATCTAGTTTGCAACTACCCTTTTGACTGCAATTGACTGGACTAAAAGTGCCCAAAAAAGCCTAAAATCCCCCAAAAAATTGGATATTGGCCTTTCCTTTACTGCAGTAATTAGCCGTAATTTAGAGCTTTTTACGATATATCATAAGTAGTACTTATTTTCATTGGTTCCAGAATTATAACGAAATTAAATTTGAATTAATGATATATTTGGGTCCTTTAAGGTGGAAGGCACATCTGTTCGAATCAGAATTTTTTTTAACTTTTCTTTTAAATTTAAATATATTATTTATTTATAATTATTAACCTCTGATTATAAAAAAAAAAATTACGATAAATAATAATTCAATAGTAACAATAAAAAAAAAACTTTCAGTAGATATTAATGATTTAAAACTTTATGTATTTTTAAAAATGTGTAAATGTAATTTAATAGGCATACAAGGAAATATGGTGTCCATATCAGATTTGTTGAAACATCTTATTATTTAATATTAATTACAAATTATAATTTAGAATCGTATTAAAATTTTATGTACTTTTCACTTTTTTTAAAAAATTCTATTTTTAATTTAATAGGCGAGCAAAGAAGTGATGTGGTGTCCACAATCAGTTTTTTTTTGTACAATAATATCTACAGATTTCCCTGCTTTTTCTTTTGTATTATAGTATAAATGTAAAAATATTAAATATGAATAACTTAAAAGATAAGAAAAAATAATAACTGCTGAATAGTAATAAAAATTAATTATTACCGTAGATAAAGGAAGAAATAATGAAACACATTAATAATTTCAAGAGAGAAAAAACTGCCACTTCATATTTAGTGAACTAAAATATCTAATACAATAGCTTCTTTTTTGTATAACCTTAACTGTTATAAACAACTGTTACACACTGTTTTTAAAAATATACGTTTAACTTGTCTTCACTATTAATACTTTCAACATCATTTGTTGCGTTGACCACAGTTTTCAATCAACAAGCGCTTTTTTCTCATATTATATATTACGTCTATAACCCCACTAATAGTTTAATTTTTAACCTTTTTTTTTTTTAACTTATCTGTGTTATTATAAAATAAAATGAAAATAATCACCGGAAAATTTGCTTGATGGTGAATATATAGTATCAAAAGAAGAATATTAAAAAATATCGTAAAAATAACAAGATATATTACTTTTTACTGAACCCCACTCCCCTATTAAATATTCATTTTATTGCATTAAACCAGCTACATTATAATTTTATTGCTTGTTAATAGATACCTCGATGAAAGAAATAAAGATTTTATAAGATATCAAATATGATAGACACTCATGAACAAATAATTATTATGGAAAGTTAAAAGAATCTGGCCTAATACCTAAGGAACGCCTATGTTTATAAGAAATCTAATAGCTAAGGATTGCCTATGTTTAATAGCTTATTATTTATCTACGAGAAAAGAACGCGATCTTATCGTTCAACAGTTTGGTTGTAAACTACCAAAGAAATCATTAAATAAACGGAAAGATAAAATTTATATCTGTTTTAGCAAGCAGTATTAAGTAAATAACGTACCATTCTTACTAAATTTTGCACAATAAATCTTACAGATATATATTAACGATAAAAGTACGTACGTGTTTACAAAATCTTATATCGAGTTATATCCGTGAAATTCTTAAAACAAAATCAGGAAAAATTGAATAAAAAAAAATCAAGGATTATAGATAAAAAACAACACATAATTTAATAAAATAAAAAGAATAATGAAAATTAAATTGAGAACAAATCTTACCAAAAGCTAAGGGAAAATTGATAAGTAGATTAAAATTACAAAGACATCAAAAATAAATTGGCAAAGCAAGGTGAGCTAACCTGTAGAAAAGAAATATCAAATGTATAGATACAATAATTTAAAAAAATTTTTTGAAAATATTTAATCGGGGTATAGCAGAGATTTACGATTGAGAAAGATAGAAAAAAAATCCCTTTCGGCAAGCCAGAACGCGGTGGTAGAACGACCACTTTAAACCGATTCGATACTGTGGCTATTAAGGGAGGTATGATTTTTTTTTTGTCTTCGAAACCACATTTCTCCACCCCGTGGGTCAATGGTTGGTGATATCAAAACACTTAGATTAGTTTTAGGCTCTTATCCAAAGCATAGTAGGAACTTTAAACGAATTGGATATTTTACTTAATAAGAAAGTTATAGCGATATTTTGTTTTTTCGATAAACCTTCCCCCCATTTCCAGCCCCATGTTCTGATTTTGTCCATTAAGGAACTCGACCGAGATTTTGGGTCATTATATTTTATGTATCAATTTGAAAGTGATTGGCACAAAATTACTTCAATTATCGTGTCCTCAAGAAATAGAAATATATATATATATATATATATATATATATATATATAGACTTTTGAAATGAGTGATTTTGAAGTCTGAGGAATTGAAGCGCGAAGATATGTCGTAATTTTCCGGAAGTCGAATCATGATACCCATTACAATAGGTAGCTTTCTCATGAAATCTATCTAAAATGACATAATTTATCTCGTATTTTATTTTTAAATATTAAATTTAAAAAAAATTAAAAACGTAAAAAGCTTTTTGTAATTTAAAGATCGTTATCATTATTCAACTAATTAGAAAGCTAAATAATTATTCGTTACAAAGAATAAAAACGTGATAATACTTTAATAATTTAAAAAAGAAACTAAATGATTAACTTTAAAATTAAATGGAAATTTTTCAACCATTACTCAGTCAGTATTAGATATATGCTTAATGAAAAGTATACTTTGAAATATTATATTGTCGTAACCTACATATATGAGAAATACATAAATTTACTTACATATACAATGACTCAATTGCTATTCAATAATATCTTTTACTATTAGAACAATGATGCACTAAACGTATACACTTACCGATAGCTATAGAAATTACACGAATATTTACAAGAACACCGAGCAACAATTATAAATGTATTTAACGTAAAACGAAACACAGTCAAGCATAAGCCACGCACAACTGTCTGCTTCTCTCTTGCTTGGACTATCACAACAGTCTTACGCATTATAGTTATTCACTACCCACGTTACTCTTTCTTTGTTGTTCGGCTGAACTCGGCTCTCCGAGCTTAACCGAATGAGCACTTCACCTCGGAGCATGGCAGATCAGACTTATTCACTACCCAGAAGTATATTTCCCGCGCTCGCTCGCTCGAGTTTACATGAATGAGGGTTTCACTTCGAAGCCTAAAGGAACAGGCTTTTTAATTACCCATCCATAAGTGCGCGGCGCGCTTAATGAAGTTTTCACTTTAATAACTTGTGCAAAAACATTTAATTTATTTTTAATAGCCTCTATGAAATGTTTCTAGATGGTCATTTTTAATAACTACCGTTGGGTGTTTAGCAAATTCGACTTTATATTTTTTAATATTATAATCTCTATATTTTAATGTTAAATTATGGAGCAGAATTGGACCTCCGTAAATCCAGATGGGTTTTAGAATTGATCGGTAGATTAATTTTTTTCTTTTAAAGTCAATCATGATGTTTTTATTTAATAACAATAAAACTATCTAAATTTTATATCGAGCAAATATGAGCCAATATAGATTAATTGGAATTTTGTGAAAAGTAAAATGTAAAAATATTTAATAATAAAATTTGCGTTAATATTTTTTGGCTGATCTAAATATAATTTACCTGTATTCATATAATTTACATATTAAAATTTTTTATACAGAAAAATTAATATGTAAACTACAGCAAATATGGTAAGGTAAAAATATTAGCACAGAACAGAAAGGAATGGAGAATTGCATCAAACTAGTCAATCGATTCATGACTTAATTCTGCAAGAAAGGCATAAAATAAGACAATTTATTAATTATTAATCTTCTTTTGTTTGTTCCATTTTCTTTGATTTATATCTTAGAACACTTAAGAAAAGAATTATAGCAAAGATATAAATTCTATAAAAGTAAAGTAAAATCTAAATTAAATTCTATAATTAAATTTTTATACTAAAAAAAAAAAATACCGTAGAAAATAACTATAATAACAATAAACAAATAAATTTGAAAATATCTTAATTGAAATAACTGTAATTTTACTTTATATCAGATATTTATAGCAACAGTAGGTGAAAACTTAAATAATAATATTAATACCAAAATGCTTTAACTTGAAAATTAATGAAAGAGAAAGAGAACAAAAAGAAGAAATCTTAATTTAATTTTAACATTTAATTAAAGTAGAATTTTTCCGTAATTTACTAATTAGCATCGTAAATTTAAGCATACTTAAAGGTTTGAGTAGGACGCCTAGTATTAAGTAAAAGAGAATGTTATTTATCCTTTAAGAAGGGCGTTTGGCTTCTCTTATACTCTCTCACGGGTTTTTGCAACAAGGTAAGGAGCAAATAGCTATCTCGTTCTAAGAAAACGACACGAAATAAACGAGTCTGAGGGTAGGAAAGCTTAGAATAGAGTTCTGGGAATATATTGTATTTGTCCCATATACTCAACATTGCTGCTTGCTACACTTATAGTTTGTAAAATGCTCTATATATATATATATATATTTAGATACCTTACAACCTAGATAGTAAGTACACTATTACCACTTCATCCTTCCTGTATATCCTTCTTATAAAATAAACTTGCTAAGTTAAATCGTTTTCAGTATATCCTGTTGTACCACTATAAAGAAAAGAAAAAAAAATGTTTTTAACTCTTATTATATTATTTCAGATGTATCTCAAGAAAAGTAGTTCGTTAAAACGATATGTAATAAAAGATTATATGATAACTAGATAAAAAAAATTTATAAATGTAAGAGAAAGAATTCACATTAAAATTGTAATGGTACTAGCGGGATTCTAACATATACACCCGCGGCATTCGTATTTTACTTATATATATATATATATATATATATAGAGCAAACATACAAGTAAATTCCATCCGATGCTCTCATTTTAAGAGTACAAGGGAATTGCGACCTTAGGACTTGAGCCGGTTGCAGCCTTTCTTATATAAAAATAGACTCAAAATAAAATACATATATTTTACACAGACTAACCAACATTAAACACGTTTGCCAACTTTGAAACATTTACTAAATTTCCACTAACATTACACAATACCGTTCTATTTTATTTTTCTTTATATAAAAATGTGAATAATGTAATTTTTTTACATTGTAAAAATCCCTACTGTACCCTATTGTAATGGGTACCATGATTCGACTTCCGAGAAATTTCGACATATCTTAGTGCTTCCCATCCCCCAGACCCCATAACCACCGTCATATCAACAGTTTATATACATATATATTTCACTTTCTTATGGTCACGATAACTGCGGTAATTTTGCGCCAATCACTTCACTTTTAAATTGATACATAAAATAAAATGACTCAAAATCTTGCTCGATTTCGTTAATGGGCAAAATCGCACCATCGAGTGGAAATGGGGGTCTTTATCGAAAACAAAATGGGATTTCGAAGACGAAAAAATCATATCTCCCTTAATAGGCACAATATCGATTCGGTTTAAATTGATCTTTAGTCCTCTGAACCTTACCTGAAACTTTTGTCTGAAACAATTTTTGATATGCCAAACCCTTACGGCAAGGGATGACCAAAATATTAGTAGAATTGTAAGAAGATGGGGCTTGTCGTAAGCTGAACATGTGAAACTTTTTTCACATGCAATTATTGTCGTAATGACTAAATTTGAAGTTTTTTCTAAATTTAAAGGGGAAATCTTTTTTATGCCCTACTTAGCACTGGTGAAATCTATCTCCGCCTTCCGACGTGCCGAAAGGGATTTTTTATTATTTTTGTAATCAGCTTAAATTTACACAGCAATTTTTTACGGGTTCTGATTGTTTTTATTTGGCTGCTGACAGAAGTTAAAAAAATGTGCTTTCATGAAAAATCATTAATCTTTCTATTTTTTATTATTATTTTTTTTATTTATAAACGCATTATCAATTAAAGTAATTTCCAGTGTAACGTATGTGCCGGTAAATGTGTTGTCTTGTACCAACTCAGGCCGACCATTCCTGAGACATGTGGTTAATTGAATCCCAACCACCAAAAAAACAACTTTCATATTATTCAAAGTTTTCTAAAAGAGTGAGAGTATCTCGATTCTCTGAAACAGCTGAAGTACGTGATTCTCGGTCAGTTGTTGACCGAGAGCGACACGTCCAGACTCAAGGTATTCTTTCGTCTACAGCAGGAGCGTATCAGAGCTTCTACGGTCAAGAAAGAAGGAAATGAAGGAAAAGCTTCAGGCTTTGTTATTTATCAGTAATATGCTTAAAATCATGATGATAACGAACTCAGCAGGAGTCTAGGAGGCTCCACCCCTGGAAAGATGGGAAGGGCGTGCGAATCGAGACGTGACTGGCTAGTCTATTTATATTTCATTAATTTAACTCATAACAATATATATAAGATACAGCAATGAATTTTGCTTGCAGAACTTGCAGAACTCGCAAGTCAGCTTTAAATAAAATTACTTCCCAATGACAGCATTTTAGCGGCGATGAAACGTAAATAAATTTAAACAAACGAAAGCGTATTTTAAATAGGCATACATTATTATATTTCTCCTCGAACGTCTTTTCAATTGTCATACAGGGTTAGTTGGTAGGGTTGCTGAGTGTAAGTCAATAATTGGTTGGTGTTACGACCACCTCTACAAACGGTAAAATTTGGAAGGGTTGGTATTTTTGAGATCCTCAGAATAAAAAAACAGAGCCCCCTACCTAGTTTTCAATAAAGTTTACCAGAGATAGCATTGTAAATACGAACTAAAGGTGTGTGTGTGTGTGTGTGTGTGTGTGTTTTCTATATTATCCCACACTTTCACAGCTTTTACTTATGCCGGTGGCATTCCTTAAACTTGGGAGTAATTTATACCATCGAGATTAGGCTTGCTTGTTGACTAAGGGCCTTCCGGGCAACATGGCAGGTCAATTATCACGCTCCTTTGTATTAGCGCGTGGGTCTTCCACTGGATCTTCAGTTTTTCAAGACTATTGTGCAAAGTAGATGGTATTATTCCCTCCACAGATATAATTATTGGGATTATATAAACTTCTTTTTGATTCCACATTTCTTTAATTTTAAAAGCATGATATGTATATTTCTGCAGCTTCTCATTGTGTTTAGTGTTGATGTTACTTGATGGGATGGCTACGTCTATTAGGTAAATTACTTTTTTCATTTTATCAACTACGGCTACATCTGGCTAATTACAGTTGATGGGTTTTTTGTTACAATTCTCTGGTTCCAGAAAATTTTTGGGTTGTTGTTCACCAGAAAGGAGGCTGGCTCATAAGTATAGTAGAGTCCTTTTTGAAACTCTAACTTGTATCTATTGCAGAGTTGTATGTGTACAATTTTTGTCACGTTGTTATGCCCCCTGGTGTACTCCCTTGGAGCTAGAATCGGACAGCCAGTGATGACTGTCCATCACGGGCTGACCATTACTATGGTCTATTATTTCATTTTTTATTATTATTATTATTATTATTAATCCAATTAATGGGGGAAGTGAAAACTGGTACAATATTATCAAGACTGCATAATTTTTGCGATTCACTTGCGATTTCTCTAATATCTTTCAGTCGTTTATCAATTGATTTGTGAAAAATTGTAGTATCATTTTGTTCATAAAAAAAATTGTTTTTATTTTAAAAATATAATTCGATAAATCTAATATTTATGGAGCAATTAATGATTAAATAATTTGAATTCCGTTATTTTGGAATTTTCAAAGGTAAACTTTTCAAATTTCTTTATTTTTGAAAAGATGTTGGGTAAATTTCTATAAAGTATCTCAGTCTGTTCTTAAGATATAAATTTTTATTGAAAAAAAAAAACATAAAATGATGGACAGATGAAAAATTAAGTGAAATGTAGCATTTGTTTGCATTAACCTTTTACTTTCTCGTTTAGAAAGCGCTATAGCAGAGATATAGTTGTAGAAGTGAAAATATTGTAATCAGTTCAATTTGGACATATGCAATTTTTTTTTTATTTTTATGTCTTGAATCAATTCTTCAGGTCTAGTAATACTTTCTGGAATACTGTGTATTAAACAGGCGGAGAATTTTGACATTACAATGTATAAAACATAATGATGAAAAATGTTTGAAATAATTTTTCATTAAATCTCTACCTAGTAGAAATTTGATTTTTATGATTGGTAAGTACATATTCTAATTAATGATTGAAAAAAAAAATATTTTTTCTAAATGAACCATTGTTATCATAACAATTTTCGAACTTTATCTTTGTTTTAAAGAGTAGATTTATTTTCTTTAATAATTATTTTGAAAAATTCATAATGGTATTTTATTTTAATCATGACTAAAATAAAGTTAATATTTGCTTCCTGTCAATTGTGTTTAATATAATATTTGTTTGTTTATAAGTTACTTTATTAGATTTATCTAGCTTTTGATTTATATTAGATTCGTTTAAATGTTTGTCTGAAATGTAACTGTCATCAACAGTTCTCCTGATTCTAATCCATTGAAGCGTAGTGCCGTTTTGCAATTACTTGCACTTTGATGAACTACGCTGGGTGATAGTACAGTATATATCTTTTCCTTCAGAATATGCGAAGTAAAACAAAGCTTTTTAGCTGTTTTATTGTAAGAGAAATCGATCGGCTCCTTTTACCTTTTTTTTTTTTATTCTCGACGAGAAAGTGGATGGCTCTAGGGTAAAGCAAAGGTATAAAATAAAATTTACAAAAGATATACATATACATAGAAAAGAGTAACAAATTGATATTTCCTTTTAATTATTTACTTCTATATATTTAAATAAATATTCACTTGAAATTTTGATCATTTTATAACATAAATATCTTCTTTTTTTTGGCGTGGAACACAGTTTAATACAAATGCGTTTTACGTATTTTTACCGTTATACATAATAGGTTAAATTTTCAAAATCTCTGGTATCCATATTTTTCCACGTTCAGAGGATTATAAACTGACAGAAATATAATTTTAAGTTTAATCTAATGTTCGATTCACACACATGACTTTTAAAATCTAATTTTAAGATATAGGAAAGATATTAATACGTAAAAGAGGTGTATTTTTAATATATATGCTCCTACTAATATATAGTTCATCTTATATATATAGTTACTTTTATATAGTTTAATTATACTAATATATAGGTTACTACTTATATACTCATACTAAGCCTAATTGATCGAAAATTTAGAACACTAGGTATGACGTAATATTCATAAGAATAATTTATTTTTTTGTTTTATTGCATACCACTGATATCTATATAACTGGATATAGGATACTTTGTATTCGAATTGGTAAAAACTAGCGCCACCAAATGAGTAGCTAGAACTAAATAAAATGAAACAGCGCATGCGCAGATGTTAAGGATAAGAGTAGGGATGAAACCACGCCTTAACTCGATACAGTAGAAGTAGAAGTGTAGTAGTTCAATTAACCACACATCTAAGGAATGGTCGAACTGAGAATGTACAAGACTACACTTCATTTACACTCATAACATATCGTCCTCATTCATCCTCTGAAGTATTATCTAAACGGTAGTTACCGGAGGCTAAACAGGAAAAAGAGAGAGAGTAGTAGGTTTTGAATACTGATCTCTATAAATGTTCTACAACTGTCCGTAAATTTCTGCTCGTGTTGACCGTTCTTTTAGTTAGATTTTTTTTCTGTTTAGTCTCCGGGAATCACCGTCAAGTACTACTTCAGAGGATGATATATATGAATGTAAGCAAAATATAATCTTGCAGTCTCAGGTCGGCCATTTCTGAGATGAGTGGTTAATTGAAACCCAACCACCAAAGAACAGCGGTATCCACGATCTAGTATTCAAATCCGTATAAAAGTAACTGTCTTTACTAGGATTTGAAGTTGGAACTCTAAACATCGAAATCAGCTAATTTTCACCACTAAATCAACCCGGTGGGTTTCTTTTGGTTATCTGACTTGAGTAAAATAAACACCCCTATTATCACGATTATAGTTGCGCAAGCGTACAATGGTTTATTTAGTTCCCAGCTAGTTATTCTGCAGCGCTGGAGTACGCTTCAATATTGAACACTTAATAAGGATCAAATTTTACGTAATAAGGATCCCCTATCCAGTAATATAGAGATCTCTGTTGCATTCATAGTTCTAGAATTTAATTTGAAATGTTATTCATATAACTAAAAAAAAACTCCAACACATTAAAAGTTAAAATTAAGTCGTTTTTTATTTATAATTTATTTTCATTAACATTCACTATGTTTTAATGTATGATGCAAATTATATATTATTTCATTTATATATTTATGAATTAAAGTCAAATATTATTCAATATTTAAATCTAAAATATGAACTGGTTAACAGGAATCCAAATTTTTAGCCGAATTAAAACATTTATGTAAAATATATTATGTTCTATAAAAAGAATACTAAAAAATCCTCAGATAAAATTTTCGAGTCTGCTAAAAAAAAATGTTCGGAAAGAAAATGTAGATTTTAAATACTATTATTTCAAATCAAACCAGTAAAATTTTACTTTTTTTTGTCTCCAGTCATTTGACTGGTTTGATGTAGCTCTCCAAGATTCCCTATCTAGTGCTAGTCGTTTCATTTCGGTATACCACCTACATCCTACATCCTTAAAATTTTTTCTTACATATTCCAAACGTTGCCTGCCTGTACAATTTTTTCCTTCTACCTATCCCTCCAATATTAAAGCGGCTATTCCAGGATGGCGTAATATGTGGCCTATAAGATTGTATCTTCGTTTAACTATATTTTTTCAAATCCTTCTTTCTTCATCGATTTGCCACAACACCTCTTCATTTGTCACTTTATCCACCCATCTGATTTTTAACATTCTCCTATAGCACCACATTTCAAAAGCTTCTAATCTTTTCTTCTCAGGTACTCCGATCGTCCAAGTTTCACTTCCATATAAAGCTACGCTATACTTTTAAAATCTTTTCCTGAAGTTTGAATTAATTTTTGATGTAAATAAATTATATTTCTGACTGAAGGTTCGTTTCGCCTGTGCTATTCGGAAATTTATATCGTTCCTGCTTCGTCCATCTTTAGTAATTCTACTTTCCAAATAACAAAATTCTTCTACCTCCATAATCTTTTCTCTCCCTATTTTTACATTCAGTGGTCCAGCTTCGTTATTTATACTACATTTCATTACTTTCGTTTCGTTTATTTTCATGCGGTAGTTCATGCGTAGGACTTCATCCATGCCGCTCATTGTTCCTTCTAAATCTTTTTTACTCTCAGCTAGAATTACTATATCATCAGCAAATCGTAGCATCTTTGTCTTTTCACCATGTACTGTTACTCCGGATGTAAAGTGTTCTTTAACATTATTATCTGCTAGTTTAATGTAAATATTAAAAAGTAACGGAGACAGGGAACATCCTTGTCGGACTCCCTTTCTTATTACGGATTCTTTCTTCATTTTACTTCTTAATAAAATTTTACTACGAAATAAAAAACAAATAAATAAGAATAGGAACTAATTTTAAACTTTCATAATGGTTTTCTTTTTAACTTTATGTCGAACATCGGATTACATTTATTTAGCTTTTAATAAAGAAATATTTTGAAAATAGATACTTAGCGTGTATGTTTTACTATACTATGAGTACTATAAAGTTAAACGTTGGCAGATATATTCGGGCTTGAAGCTGAAACAATCAGGATATAGATAATGATACTGACTCCTTAGTGTTCGTGCTTTTGTAAAAATAATCGTTAAAACAAAGTAATCATTTGAAAGGATCAAAGACATTATATACGTTCATCCATTCGCCAAATCTAGTAAATAAAGTACGCCCCCAGTCATTTAATCGTCCGAAACCCAGAATAAAAAAATTTCTTGTAAACATTATAGTTTTCCAGAATACTATTTAGTATCACTTGCAAAATAAACACATAAAATTTTACTACGCAATAGTAAAAAAGTAACGACATACAAAAAGTAACTTATAATGTTATGTTAAATAAAAACTTATTTAGTTTTTTTTTAACCTCCGGGACTACCGTTAGGGATTGTGCTTCAGAGCATGAGATGAATAATTTGTAGCGTGAATGAAAATGCCATGCCTGACGGGGATTCAAACCCGGGATATCTAGATAAAAGCCGAGACGCTACCACTCGTGCCATGGAGGCCGGCAGATTTTTATATATTAATATATATCTAATGACCTTATTATATTACAAAAATAACAATAATTACCAGTACAAATATTATAGAAATAAAGTTCAACAGTTCGTTTAAACAGTATTTTCGATATTTACTTAAATGTGGGGAAAACGTAATAATAGTTTAGTATATTAATGCGCATTATATTTATAATCGAAGGTGAATAAGTTTTGCTTAAAAGCTTTATTTTTCTCACTTTCTATAAAAAAAATCCTTTTCGGCACCCCGGAAAACGGAGGTAGATTTCACCGGTGTTGAGTAAGGGATAAAAAAATTTCCATCTTAAAGTAAAGAAAAAGTTCAAATTTACTCAATACGGCAATGTTTGGATGTGAAATAAAGTTTAACATGTTTAGCATACGAGAAGCTCCATCTTCTTACAATTCCTGCAATATTTTGGTCATCCCTACCTTTTTCAAGTTGTTCTGGCTTTGAAGCCAAACAAAAATACTAAGCAGTTTTCATCTTTAAAAAGTCATTTATGATCATATAAAATGATGGAAGATAGCCGAATATCTAGACGTAGTTGACCAGTGGCGGCTTGCGTATAGGCACTATGAAACTGCATCAACCTCTATTTCCACTTGATATTATCGATAACATTTAATCTAATGAGTCTTTTTTTTCTTTAATTCTTGCTTTATACTTGTAAGATTAATCTCAGCAGCCATCCCCCCGTTAATGAAAAAGGTACAAAATTGTTTGTTTAGAACTGTGCGCTTCACAATTCCAGTGGCGTAGTGTTTAGCTGCTGTGCGAATGAGCATATAGGTGGCTGCACGCGAGGATACGTGGGGGAGAGAGCACTGTCCCTCCCGTAGTGTCGACCCTGGCGTGCTGGTGGAAAGTAGTTTTTTTTTAATCCGCGTGTGTTGTGCTTAAAAATCGTGTACCATATCGTTGAATGTGATAAAGTATAGAATTAGATTATTATCCTGTATCCAGCTATTCTATTTGATTCATTTTTTCCGTTTTTTTATTTTAAAGAGAACTTTAAATATGGCCTTGAAAAGGCCCAGAAAATTTTTTTTTGGTGTAGCACCCCAACTAATTTTAACTACGAGCCACTGTAGTTGACGAAATCAATTAAAAAACTTACGTGATATCACTTCTAAAAATTCAAGCAGAATGTTCTCATTTGAATAAAATAAAAAAAAAATAAAAATTCTAAAGACAATGATGAACAAATAAAAATAATTCAAAACATGTTATTTAAATAAAAAAAAGAAATAAAGCTAATAAAAAAAAAAGAGAGAAAATAGTTTGGGCGATTCACCGCAAACGATTTGTGGTGCTTCAATTTAAATCAGATATCCTGCAAGTAAACATATCTAACGTCAAATATTGAATATTTTTGTAGTAATTAACCAGTATTTTTTTACAACCAATTTTATTCATTAGTTTTCCCGACACGGAGGTTGATAATACATGATATATCAAATAGAATAAAAAAAGACATTTATTCATCAACGAAATAAAATCACAAAAATAGAATTTTTACGTTGAAGAAAACTTCACTTAATCACAAAACTCAACTGATGATGTGTGTGAAGAGATAATCGAAAATTGTTCATCGTATGTTTTACATTTATTCCACGTATATGAAAACGTCAAGTTAACTGATTCCAGCAGAAAAATACAATATGCGAATAGAATAATTACGTAGTATATTCGCTGCTCTGTGTTTGAGCAAATTGCAACAACTACGGGAAATGCAATATGATATTTCAGTTCTATTTAAAAAAAATATAATTCCGTTTACTTTCTCGTCTAGCGCTAAAGCAAAGGTATAGCTGTAAAAGGAAACTATTGTAATCGGTCCAATTTGGGCGTGTGTGGTTTTCAACAGGTCTTTATGTTTTGACACCTAAGGAAGCAAAAAAAAAAACAAAAAACCGGAAAGAAATATTCGTATGTAGGTGTTTGTGTTCGGTGTCACACTGTAAATATCTTGTATTTCCAGAATTAATGGACTGATTTTGATCAGACTTGGTCAGATTACTTCTACATATGGGGCAATGATGCCATTAAATTTACAACTTAAAAGGTCTAGGGGCTGAGACTGTAGAACAAAGTCACCCTCAGTATCTTGAGATTTTGCCTAATTAAAATCTTATTTTTCTTAGGCACATTTTTTAACAATTAAAAAATAATATTTCCAAAAAAAATTTTAAAACCCACAACAACCGTAATAATTGCTCTAAACTAGTGGCTAAGTGGTTATAATCCGTCAATAATACCTCCTGTTAAAACAAGATGCGCTAGTGTTGCAATAATGTGCTAAATTAAGTTGTGTGTGTGTGTGTTGTGTGTGTGTGTGTATGCGTCTGTAACTCGTGTGACGAGATAGACCTACAACTGTGTAGCCATCTTTTCTTTACAATTATAAGATACAAATAGTATTTATCAAATAGATTATCTTACAACGGAATAAAATTTATGAATTCTGAAATGATTTTTTAGGTAGCTACTATAAGAAAGCTACCTATTTTATGGGTACCATAATTAGAGTTCCAGAAAATTTTGACATATCTTTCCACATCCTCCAAACCCCAAAACCACCGTCAGTTCAAAAATTTATATATATTTCACTTTCTTGTTGACACGATAACTCCCGTAATTTTGCGCCAATCACTTTCAAATTGTTTCCTAAAAATAAATCGACCAAAAATCTCGATCTAGTTTGTTAACGGCCAAAATCGGACCATGAGGGTGGAAATAGGGTGGCTTTTTCGAACAAAAAATCGCCATAACTTTCTTATTGAGCAAAATATCGAATTCGTTTAATGTTCCTACTATTCTTTGGATATGAGCCTAAAATTTGTCTAAGTAAAGGTTATTGATATCATCAACCGTTGGTCCGGGGATGAAAAAAATGGCGTTTTGAAGACAAAAAAATCATACCTTCGTTAATAGGTACAGTACAAAATCTGTTTAAAGTGGTCCTTAGGCCTCTAAATTGTACCTAAACTTTTGTCTGAAACAATTTTTGATATGATCAACTCTTGCGGCAAGGGATGACCAAAATGTTGCTGGAATTGTAAGATTCGGCTCGTCGTATAATAAACATGTGAAACTTTTTTCACACGAAACGATTGTCGTATTGAGAAATTTGAAATTTTTTTTAAATTAAAGGTGGAAATATTTTTTATCCCCTACTTAGCACCGGTGAAATCTGCTTCCGCCTTCCGGCGTACAAAGGGATTATTTATATATATATATTTTTTTTTAATTTCTCGGTTGATTAATAACTAAGGTAATTTAACATTTATAAAATTAAATAAAATAAAAAAAATAATTTAACTCAAATAATAAATATTTTAAAAAAAATATGATACCGGAAATAAATAGTAACTTTGATTATTTCAAAAAAGAGGCGAAAATTGGGTGATTTTATGTCAATTTATAATGAATTTCAATTATTATAATCAATAATTTCAATTAATGAATTTATTATTTCAACTCAATTGAAAATAGAGTTGTAATATAATTTTACGATTATAGTGTATAGTTCAATAGAAAATTAAATTTAGATAATTATTGTAATAGAAAAAATTTTTATTAAAAAGATAATCGCTTTATTTAAACAAGTACGAAATAAAATAAGATCACTCTTATTCCACGCTGATATATATATATATATATATTAATATAAATTATATTATTTATATGTCTAAGTTGTAAGAATTTAAACGCAAAGACTATTTTACAATAAATTTTGGGGTTTTATATAATTTTTAATTAAAAAAAAAAAAAAATTAACTGCAGATAAGCTTTCAGTAGTGACCGTTATTTGTTTTTGGGTGTTGGCTTATTGTGCAACCATACGATGATATATTGTTCAGCTAATTACCCAAAAAGCAAGAGTCGTTATTTATTACATCATTCTATTGCAATGTTTCGCTTCGTAAACACTACTGTCCATATCAAACTCACTCATCCCTATCTAATATCAGCCTAGTATCACCTCCGGTTTCCTCCTCCCTTTTTCCAATTCAAAAAAAGAAGACAAATAATAAAACAATCCAATGTGATACAATAACCACTTTATTTTATTGTTATCCAATTGGTCATGGTTTATAATACAAAATTTGCCTTCGATTCCGATAAGATTGATGATAGATATACCGTTGCCTAAGTTAATATGGAATCGGTAAATTATTTTACGCTTCCTATTAAATCATTTGTTACGAATTTGAATCGTTCGTTTTTCTAATTTTTTTTAACTGCTTTATTTATTAACGGTTACGTTTTATTACATTTTTAATTGATACATTTAATTTTATTATCATTTAATAAATTATTTATCAATTAATGAATAATGAATTCATAAAAAAATGACGATTTGTTTTCAATTAAATTAAAATAATTAATGCCATTTCGTTTTACAAACAATTTTTTTTTTTTACATTTTAATTAAATTGAATATTTTTAACATTTAAAAGCACTACAAAAAATAAAATCCTAAACTTGTACTGTTTATATTAAAACCAATTCCAGGCTTGGGGAGCTGCATCAAACCAGTCAAATGACTGAAGACAAAAAAAAAAAATCACGGCTTATGAGTTCTAAGACATGCCACATTGTTGAATCGATTTATTGCAATCAATCAGATACATGCAACAATTTCAACATTAATACACAATTTATCCAGTAATACTAATTTGGTAGGTTGTATCAGATCACTATATTATACTGAGCGCTTCAATCATTTTCCTATTCATAATTTCAATCATTAATTAACCATATTACGACGGAAAATTATACTAATTTAATAATTTTGAGATTGCAAGATGACGTCTGTACGTATATATCTCTGTATGTAACTCAAAAATTATTAGCCGTAGGATGTTAAAATTTTGGGTTTAGGACTGTTGTAACATCTAGTTGTGCACCTCCCCTTTTGATTGGAATTGTCTGGACCAAAAAGTCTAAAAAAATAAAAAATCCAAAAAATTTGGAATTTGTACTTTTCTTACTGCAGTAATAAACCCTCATTGAGAGCTTTTCAACGATATGTGGTACTTATTTTCATTGGTTCCAGAGTTATAGCCAAATAAAATTTTAATTAATGAAATGTTTGAATCTAAGAAGGCAAATAAATGTACATCGGTTCGAATCTGACTGCATTTCCTTTTTGTTAACTTTTTTTTTAATTTGAATATAGTAATTCATTAATAATAATTATTAACCTTAAATTTAAAAAAAAAAACTTTTACGATAAAAAATAATTCGATAACAAAAAGAAAAATAATGAAAAAAAATCAATAGTGAAATAAAAGTTTATGTACTTTTCAATTCAAAAAAAAAAATGTGTATATGTAGTTTAATAGGCATACAAGGAAGTCATGGTGTTCACATAATTTTTTTAAAATTTCATTTCATCGTTCCCGTTGTAAAACCCAAATACGATATCATTAATTAAAATTTCATTCGGCTGTAACTCTAGAACCAATGAAAATAAGTTTCATTTATGATGTATTGTTGAAAAGCTCTCAATGATGGCTTATCATTGTTAAGGAATCGTTGTTAAGGAAAAGTCCAAAATCTAAATTCTTTTTGGATTTTGGGCTTTTTTGGACACTATTGGTTCAGTCGATTGCAATCAAAAAGGAAGGTGCATAACTAGATGTTAAAGCAATCCTAAATCCAAAATTTCAACATCCTACATCTAATTGTTTCGGAGTTATGCGAGATACATACATACGTACGTACAGACGTCACGCCGAAACTAGTCAAAATGGATTCAGGGATGATAAAAAAATGGATATTTCTGTTCAACTCTGAAAACCGAAACTTTTCGCCATTACAATGCTTTCTTTACTTCATTCAAGGACGTAAAACGTGACAACACAGTTATAGGACTTTCCCGTCACGTGTTTTTTTTTCTGATGCACGGTTTATACACGAAACTTAATTTAAAATATGTCAAGGCTACACTAGCGCTCGTTGTGGTGACAGGGAGTACCATTGACGCAGTATACCAACTTAGCCACACGTTTAAAGCATTTTTTTGGGGGTTGGGGTACAATTTTAAAATGTAATTTTTGCAATTATTATTTTTTTAATTCTTAACAAATGCGCCTAAAAAAAATAAGACCTTAATTGAAATCTTGAGGTTCTTTCTAAGGTACTTTCTTGAGGTATTTTCTAAGTTGAAAATTTAATAGCATTCATTCTCCACATACAGAAATAATCTGACCGAGTTTGGTCAAAATCGGTCCAGAAGTTCTGAATGTATAAGATGTGCGATACCAGACACTCACAAGTACGTTAGAACATTCGGAAAATTTCCATCCAGTTTTTTGGGTTCCTTAGGTGTCAAAACGTGAAGATCTGGTGGAAACCGCCTATTCCCATACTGGACCGATTACAATACTTTCCCTTCTAAAGCTATAGCTCATAATTAACAAATAGATGTTGTTATATTATACAATAGGTTTTATTTTAATTAATCCAGGATTTATCGTTGTAAGGTTGCAAATAATTTCATCCTTTGTTAAAGGATATAATTTATAGTCAGAATTAATTTTTAAAAAAACAAATTTTTATTAGTGCATCTGTCGTTAAAATCAATATAGTAGTATTTTTTTTAAATTTAACATACATTTATTTATGATTATCTTCACATTATTTGAAATTACTGACTCGGAATCTTTGATAAATTTAAATAAAGAATTTTTTTATCATTTTTAAATAAAATATATCTCTGTAATACACTCACATATATAAAATCACATTTTTATACACACATATATAAAATATAAAATATATTTTCATTATTTATTATTATTTAAATAATAATGAAAAATTATTTTTTTATTATGTAATTAATCGAAAAAGGAAATAAAATCAGTAATTAAACCCTTATTTCTTTTATTTTTACTTCCTTGTACGAAGTAAAAAAAAAAAAATATTGTGATCACGAAAAATTTCGGTTTTCAAATTTCAACGGAAATATCCATTTTGATCATCCCTGAATCCATTTTGAATAGTTTCCGCGTGATATTTGAACGTACGTATGTACCTCGCATATTTAAAAAGGATTAGCCGCAGGATGTTGAAATTTTGGATTTAGGACTGTTGTAACATCTACTTGAGTACCTCCTCTTTTGATTGCAATCGATTAAAGCAAAAGTGTACAAAAGCGTTCAAGAACTAAAAAAAAAATTGTATTTTGAACCTTTTCTTAACTGCAGTAATAATCCCTCACTGAGAGCTTTTCAATGATATATCATAAGTGGTACTTATTTTCATTGGTTGCAGAGTTATATACCCAAATGAAATTTTAATTAATGAAATATTTGGATCTTACAAGGGTAAGGCACATCGGTTCGAATCAGACTTCATCTTTTATTTAATTTAAATATATTGATTTATTAATTATTATTAACCTGTGAAATAATTTTACGATAATAATGCAAATACAATAATAATGCAATAACAAAAAAGAAAAACATCAGATGTTATGAATGAAATAAAATTTTATGTACTTTTCATTTAAAAAGAAAATATGTATATATAATTTAATAGGCGTACAAGGAAGTCATGTGGTGTCTAAATCAAATTGTTGAAGCAAGTTTTGCTTAACATTGAATTTTTAATTAATTTTGTGAATATATTCGATATCAAACACATTAAAAATTATTATATAACTTCTAAATTTCTTTTATTTAAATACGAGTACATCACATAAACGATTATTTTTAAAAATTTGTAGGAATTTGTTTTTTTAATTATATTTTTTTCTTTTTTTGATGATCATTAAATTATCATTTAAACATTATTAATTGAAAAACTTTATTTTCCTTATACCTTTTTCCTTTTCACGCAAATAAAAATAAACAAATAAATGAAACAAACTACATAAAATTCGTTATAGAAATTTTAATTGGAAGATAATAATAGTTTTAACTGTTTAATAGTCTGTTTTACTCATTGTTTTTTGTTTTTTTTTTATTATTGCGACAGATCAGTTTTATTTCTCATTATTAATACATATTTAAATTTTATTTATGATTGTGGGTTAAAGTATTATTTTTACAAGTTTTCCAGCTATTGCCGGGTTGGGTGTGTGTGGGTGTGTGTGTATAGATTATCAAATGTAGTTACCCCTACTGGGTTGCCAAGCTTAACGTAGCCGCAGAGTAATGAAATGTAATGTAGCCGCAGAGTAATGAAAATGTAAAAGTGTGAATGTACCGCCAAACATGTAGTCTTGAACAGACTAAGGTCGGACCACTCCTGAGACGTATGGTTAATTGAAATCCAACCACCAGAGAACACCGGTATTCACAATCTAGCATTCCAATCCTAACTGCCTTTACAAGGACTCGAACCTTACAACTTTTCTTCGACTTCGAAACCCAGCTGATTTTATGATGACGAATTTAACCACTAGCTCAACCCGAAAGGTTTATTAAAAGATTATGTTCCTTTTTACTTCCTTGTACGAAGTAAAGAAATATTATGATCGCGAAAAATTTCAGTTTTCAGAATTCAACGGAAATATTCATTTTGACCATCTATGAATCCATTTTAACAAGTTTCAGCGTGAAGTCTGTACGTACGTATGTATGTATCTCGCATTACTGAAAAACGATTAACCGTAGGATGTTGAAATTTTGGATTTAGGATTGTTATAACATCTAGTTGTGCACCTCCCCTTTTGATTGCAATCAACTGAACCAAATATCCAAAAAAGACAAAAATCAAAAAAGATTTGGATTTTTAATTTTTTCCTAATTACAGTAATAAGCCCTCAATGAAAGATATTCAACGATATATCATGTGATATTTATTTTTATGTAACTCTGTGGTTCCAGAGTTATAGCCGAATAAAATTTTAATTAATGAAATATTTGGATTTTAGGGGAATCCACATCGGTTCGAATGAGACTTCATCTCCTTTTTTTAACTTTTTTATTTATTTAAATATATTGATTTATTAATAATTAATAATACTTATTAATAATTATTTACCTTTCATTACAAAAAAAAATTAGAATCAACAATAATAAAAAAAAATAAAAATAAAAAATAACAGAAGCTTTTAATGAAATAAAATTTTATGTACTTTTAATTTAAAAAAATGTGTATATTTAATTTAATAGGCGTACTAGGACGCCATGTGTTGTTCACATCAGATTATTTTGTAATGTTGGTAATGCAAAGAAGCCTGGAAAAATGGATAACCATATTATAAATTTATTTATTAATTTTCTTCAGAAAGGATATTATTATTATTAAGATTAACGTTGTTTACCTTAGTAAGTAATATCAAATAGCTATAAATGTATAAAGTGAAGAAGTCTGACGTTATTAATACAGTAGTTTCAATATTTGTCTACTACAATATGAAATTGCAATTTGTACTATTTATATAATCTTTTTTTTTGCATTTTAAATGTATAAATTAGATTGTACAAAATTGCTGTCAATATGAGTACAGTAAAATGGAAGAATATAATTTTATACCATTATTGTAATAGATTTTTAATTTTTACTTACGAATTTTATACATTTTTTCTCTTGTTGCTTTGTGAATTAATTCACCACAGAAGCTTTGATAACT
This sequence comes from Lycorma delicatula, assembly GCF_047948215.1. NCBI lineage: Eukaryota > Metazoa > Arthropoda > Insecta > Hemiptera > Fulgoridae > Lycorma > Lycorma delicatula. Next base: position 50,195,942 of record NC_134460.1, read on the forward strand.
TCACAATTTTTTTTTATTTTAATCAGTTCTGAGTAAAGAACCACAAGTATACTATTACAAAAAATACATGATTAAAAGTTTCCAACCAACACCCTCAATTAAACGTACTTATTGATAAAGATAAAAATAAAGTACACAGATACACGAAGATCATATATATAAACACACTCGACCCGAATAAGACCACATAGTTAAAAAAAGTTCACATATGTTTAATGATAAACAAATCAAAAGAAAACACACTTCACAATAGACAAATAAACAATAACAATAGACAAACTAATAGTAACATTACAAGCTCATAAAGACAAATGAGAAGAGGTTAGGCTCCTCATTAAGACATTTGATATTGAGCCAGCTTAAAGTCAATCAGATTTCCCCATGTCCAGCACATATGTACATTTCAGTCGTCGGAAATCCTCGGTGTTTGGGAGATTATCTGCAAGAAATTTCACATGATTATCTGTCTATAATTTGAACTAAACTGTTTGATTTACGAACATAAGTTAATTCTTGGAAGTCGTGAATTTCTTCGTTCCGTGCGAACCACGATACCTCTGCAATGGATCTGACCAACTTATTCTGGAAACGTTGTATAACTAACTCAATGTTATTCCTTTTCGTCGTACCTCATAACTCCCATTTCATACGTCTAAATCGGTTTTAGAATCACCTGATATTATAAAAGTTTATTGGACAACGAAAAGTGTGAATTCCTGGCCAAAAACCAACAACGCTTCTTATACCTTCTTATAAAGTTTCTAAAGCTTCTTGTAGTTTTTAAATGTTTCATCCTTTTTCTCGTGTGGTACTTCCACATCAAACTACGATCAAGGTAGAGCTCTAGGTACCGTACGCGGTCAGAGTGTGGAATAAAAATGCCGTCTAGGTGGACCTGAGGACAGTTAACTCTTCTTATCGCAAACATAATATGATTTGTCTAATTTTTATTCGCCATTACTCTCCATTTTGTTAAACAAAAGTCATTTTTGTTAATCTAATACTGATTGGAACATCGCTGAGGCTAATAATGGGTCTTCATTAACAGCCAGGATTGCTGAATCATCAGTACACGAGGCTACAATGACATAGTCGGAGCCGGAAAGTTCGCAATTAAAACTGAGTATAGGACTGATTCTAATACGGAGCCTTGTAAAACCCCTGATCTAATGTCAAACAATTCAGATAATTCATCATTGCATCTGACCTGGGAAAACGTTCGTCGAAGTAGTTCTGCAAAATCAGATAAAAGGGTGGAGGTAAACTGCATTTTAGCTTATGGAGCAGACCAGAGAGCCAGACTTTGTCAAAGATCTACTGAAAATCCCAAAAGGCCACCGAATAGAACATCTTCTATTCTAAGCGCTTCGTGATGATATTAACAGCGGTGTTCGTTTGTTCAATGATAGAATGTTCACTTCTGAATCCAAATTGATGACCTGAAATAACTCTATCCCGCTTCAATATTGGCTTTCAAAACTTGTACGTGGAAATATGGGAATGGAATTTTGCAAAGTATGAAATTCCTAATTGGAATTCGAACCTTGAACCCCTGAATTAAAGTCCGAGAACATACAAAAATTCATGATTTATTCGACTACATAGTTCTCATTTTCTATAGAGACAAAAGAATTTCATACATTCATACATACATATATATGTACATATATATAGTATATTGGAATGTATAAATTTGACACATTTTTAAATTTTCTTTCTCCTTTTCTGAAATTAAACTGAAATTAAAAGAAGAAAATTCCAGAAGATAGGCATTGAGAAATTCCTTTTAGATTTATCCTTGTTATTTACATAAAGTCTTTAGAGAAGCAGTTCTTACCTAGAATCCATTATTCATTCGCTCAATTTATGTAGCAGTTTTAAGTTAAAATCCAATTATTTATCTACTGTACGTAATCTTCAACAGCTTTAATATTGAACAAATTGAAATAAGCCGTTCGTTCGTATGTAAATATTTTTATTTTTTACAAATAAAAAATTCATTTAATAAAATTTACCACGATTTGAAAACTTTTTTTAATATATAAATTTTATTTCAACCTTAACACGATTAAGCAAATTTACCTTAAATTTTAAGTGGTATATAATTTCTTGATTTTTGATCTTACAATGTACACTAAATGTGGTTTTACTTGTTTACAGTTAGTCAACGTAATTTTAGTTGATATTTTTAGATGTTTAAATAAGAATGACAACCTCTTCTTGAACCAAGAACTCTCCTGATAACCAAGAAGGAATTATTATTTACGGTTATATTAATTAAATAACTAATAATAAATTGGCAGAACAGTAGATAAGAAAAAAAATTACAAATTAATTTTTTTGTGCTTTTTTAAATCACAAGTAATCTTTGGTGGTCAGAATAAATTTCTTCCTAAAATAAACAGATTAAAAATACGAGTATGTAGTAGATTTAAATTAACATTTTTATTTTCATCTTATTTTTTAATGCAGAGATTGTTGATGAAACAGACATATAGGAAATAAATAATAAAAAAATATGTTTTTTTTAATGGAAATTGAAAAAATTACTGGGGAAAAATTAGCCGGTTTTTTTATATATATTTTTATGATTTGATAACAGTATAAAATCTGCTGTTTATAACTTGATACTTTCAAATTAAAACATCTAATAAGTAATTATTACTAAAGAGATTGTGTTTTTTTATAAAGATTGAGGAAGAATTATAACACAATATATCAGCTAATAAATTGTAAGAGAATTAATACAATATTTAAAAAAAGTCTTCCTGGTGTAATATGGGAGCATTTATGTTATTTTAAATAATTAAATTTTGAAAATTACAAATGCAACCATAATTTAAAATAAAAATAAGATGACGATGTTTTATAGAATTTCTGATAATATCAGGAATATAATATTTAGGTAATATTCAGTTAATTTGATTTATAGATTCCTAAGTAATTTCTTTGCAAGTAGAAGTCCGATGAAATATCATAAAGGTTAAACATTTTAAAGTTGTATGTTTTTTATTTATTTATTTTTTTTAATTTCTTTACGGTATTTTTTTTTGGACGAAAAACATTTTTGTGTTATCATCGGCAGAAAAACAAACATGTGAAACATAATAAACATAAAAAAACAGAAAATGCAAAATCTACTAAGACAACAACAAAATTAAAACAAAAAAAACGTAAATTAGAAAGTTAAAACTCAAACTAAAATATTAAAAACCAAGACAAATAAAAAACTTAACTAAAAAGTTAAATACAAAAATATATAACTACCGTACAAAAAAGAAAATTTCAAGAACATTGAAATAAAAATACCCGGTTCAAAACGTCTTTACTATTACCTTGGAAGTGATGAAAACTCCGGGGCAATTTAAATTCTTTACGGTAGTGCGCCATGATTCAATGATATTGTAAACTACGTTTTTAGGAACTATTTAAAGGAAAAAACACTTGTATTTTTTTCATGTAGCAAAACACCAAGAGTAATACACCATTTTCTGTTCTTATTCTTGAAGGAAAGATGAAAGGAAGTGAACTGGAAAACATTTTACTAGATATGGAAACATTCTTCATGAAAATAGAACAGCAAGTAAAAGGGTTTACATGTCAACTTCTAGGCAGAAATATAATATTCACAACTTTGGAATTAAATTTTTAATCGGAAAATCTAAAGGATATACTAGATTTGATAGCATAAGACATAAATGAAAACATCAAAATGTATAAAAAATTAAAATTTTAAACAAGTTAGAAGGCGATAAAAAATAGTTTACAAAATGATGATATATGATGATGATATAAAACCTTACATTCAAATCCGTATAACTGCCTTTTATTAAGATTTGAACTTAGAACTTTCGACGTCGAAATCAACTGATTTGCGATGACAAGTTAACTACTAGACCAGCCCGGTAGGTTAGTCAAGAAATTATCAGGTTAGACGCAGCTTACCTTCAATGGATTTAAAATGTCTGTATGGATTCCACCGTGTTCAAAACACAGCTGTTGCGCCTCGATTTCCGGTTATTCATTCGCAAAAGGATATCAGTAGAGATCATTTTAAATGTTAACCGAAAGTATCTTGGAACTGCTCGTTTTTCGACGTAACTGCGATTTCGGATTTCTTCTTTTACAAAACCTCAGTGTGCATTGTCAGATGTGATCAGGTCAGGGCTTCTTCTGGGCAAGGCAATGGAGCCGGTAACTCTTTTATCTCACGTTCGATCCAGCGATTCGAAAAAATTTCATTGAGACGCCTGCGGACATTCAAAGAAAAATGTGCTGGGGCACGTCTTGAGAAAATAAATGATGTCAGCGATCCCTTTTGCCGTTAATTCTGGAAGCAACCACTCGTCGATCATCCTCAGATAACAGTGTTGATTAATTCCACCATCGAAAAAATAAGGTCCAAGGCGACTTTCAGCTGTCATTCCAGCTGAAATCATAATATGAGGCGGATGGTGTTCGATTTCCTCAAAAAAGTGAGGGTTGTCTTTTGCCCAGAAGAAAAATTTCGGTCACGAGAGATTCGATAAACCGCCAAACCATCTGAGAATATAACGTTCTTTTTCCGTCTGCATTAAGCAGTAAAGCGTTCAAGCAATAACTGACGTGAATAAACATGTCGATCAAGGTTATTGTCACTCAACTCATTAACTGTGGCTGGACGAAAACATTCAACTTTCAAGCCCTTCCGTATATGATCTTGCATTGTCGATCTTGAAATGCCAAACTCTGCCAAATGCTTACGCGTTGATTTCAACGGTGATCGTTGAATCGATGCCTCCACACGTCTCGCAGCACAAGTCTCGGCTCGAATAGTCGGCTTCTCGTTGCGTGGCACAACAAGAACAGTTCCCGTTGCAAAAGCCTTCATCTCCTACGTCAATAACGTTTGTCGTGATGGTGACTATTTCCCAAATATAATGACAAGAAGTCATTCATAATGTTCTTCATTGTTTTCTCAGTGTGTAGACGTTCGTGGACCCCACATAAACTAACAAACGCTATTGGACAGTGAACACAATCGTATCCGCCATCCTTCCCCATTCGAGACATCAGCACTAAGAATTGACAGCAGTAGAGACGGATTAAGCTGGATTTATAGCAGTGTAAAGAGACTTCCCGGCCAAATCATATTTAGAGTATAATTGCTGTTGAGTGATATAGGGTTAAATATAATACATGGTTTGATTGGGATTAAACTTAGTCAAATTTGATCTCGTTGCTCGATAGGTACCTCGTATAACACATTTTATCAGAAATAGTAAAAGGTTCTTCAAATATTTAAGTCGGGTATATGAGACGCCCTTGTTTTTAACAGTTCTCATTTCATCTACATTAATACCAGATACAGTTGGATGTTCAATTTTTAAAACTAAAGTTGTTTTACGTCATTCATCTTCATTGCTTGTTTAGGCTTAAACGTTTTACTAGTATAAAAATTTACTTCACTAAATCGGACCAATCAGTTGCAATATTATTTAACATGGCCAAAAAAATTCTAAGTCACTAAAAAAAAAAAACATATGCGTACTGTAATGCATCCCTATCTGATGGGATTGAAAATCTGGCCAAAGCCTGATTTATATACGTAGCCAAATACACGTGCCAAAACTCTACTTTTATGGTCAAAGAGTTTACGGGATATGAGGGAAAAATTGTTTAAAAATAATTTTCAGTATTTTCCATCCATAATTCTGACGGACTTAAAACTGTGAAATTTTAAACTTTAAAATAAATGGTTTTATCTAAAGCTCACTTTTCTACGACCACTAGACGAAACTACTTATTATAAATTTAATGGTATCAATAGTCCAAAAGGTTTTTGAGTTATTTTCAAGGAATCTATGTTTAGAAATATTAATCCAAACAAATATTAGTCTGGAGTTAATCAAAATACAGGCAAAAACACATCTACCTGGAATACAATGCATAAGTGGCGGGAGTTCACAATTCTCCCTTCGAATCGCAGAGCCTGGACAGTGTCCCTTGCGCTGTATGATTCTATAATCGGACGTGTTTCAAGGGTTTATATTTAGTGTCGGTTATAAGGTTTAATTTTTGTTAAATTTATGGACGGATTTGTGATTAGCATACCTATCCTTTTTTGGATCAGCGTTCTCGACCCCTTTTCTGGGTCCGACCGCGGGAGACTAGGCTTTTGAGCCTGGTGTTCCCGACGTAATTCCTCTTCAGACCGTCCGCTGAAGTCCTTTCGGTGCTAGCACTTAATAGGCTGTCAGGAATACGCCACAACGGGGCCCTAATTGTGTCGAGGGAGCAATGCGCCCCCTTTTACGAAGGTAGTCGCTATTACTGATTTAATAAATTGTAAGTTTTAATTTTAAGGTGTGGATAAAGGTGAAGATCCATGTGTACCTACTTACAGTTTCAGAGATATTTATAATTTTTTTTTTGTGTTTCTTTGACTAAGGGGGACTTGAAACGTCAAAATTTAAAAAAATCTTTTATATCTAGAATCTTAGCCGATTACTCTACGTTCCCCTTATAGCTGTGTTGCTGTAGCATCATTAGAGATTATCATATTAGATTATCATAAATAATCTAAAAGCAAAACGTTCGTTTTTCATGTTATTTTAATTACTTAAAATTCTCGTAAATAAAATTAGTCTGATTGTCTGGTTCGGTTTATTGTTATTGTATGACACACCGGAATAGTTATTATTGGCCAAAAATCACAGAAAAAAAAACAAAAGGCCACGTAATAAATAAATAAAACAATTGTATAATTTTAAAGATAAACTGGATAATAAAAATAAAATTACGTAAATGAATTTTGGCAAGTGTCGAGGTATAAACAAAAAGGAAATCATGATAAAATGGTTATTCAGTCATCAGTCGTTTAGAGAAAATATACCAAAAAAATCTTAATATTAAAATAAATGTAAAAAAGAAATGGTGTATATAAATTAATGAAAGTAAATGAGATTAGTTATGTAATCTATGTATTCCTTCCAAAACTGAAAAAAAAAGCTACAAATATATGAAATATCAGAAAAATACGTAATATATTTCATAAATTTAAAAATTTATCTATTTTGACCTTATTATAATCTACAATATTGCTAGACTGTTAATTTGAATTTTGGACTCATATTTTACATTACCAAGGATGCCGAAATGGAACGATTATTTTTATTATGCGATTGTGAAACCATGAAATGTATAGTTTTTAATTGGATTTAAATGTTGTAATTAAAGTGTAAGAGTTTTGAAATTTTTAAAAATAATTTTTCACTATAAAATCATAAATTATACTTTCTTATTTAAATATATACAAGAAGTTTTTCATTAATAAAATTAACTAAACATTTATCGATACGATTTTAATTAAATTTCTGTTTATCTGTTGTGTGGTAGTAATTTGTAGTTAATAATTCGTACCGTTCGCCCCAGAATCAATTATAACAATATAAATTATACTACATTAAAGTATATATTTATACCTCTTTATAGTTTAATTTGACGATAAAACGTACAGGATGACACGTGTACACGTGTAATACAGGGTTTTAATTAAAATTTGTTTACAAACATTTAATTATGTTATTATAGAAATAGTATACAAAGTATTTAAAATTAAAATAATACTTGTTATACACCTATATTTTTTATAACCCATAAATACTGTAGATATAATTTTACAAAAGTATCGGTTAGGTTTTATATTTCTGTTGAAATCTGAAAACCGAAATTTTTCGCGATAACAATACTTCCTTGTACAAAGAAGTAATAAATAACTTAAGTTATTAATAAGCAAAGTTCTTAAATACAATAATGCATCCGCATTTACTTCGTGGTTCACAAAAAAAAAAAAAAAAACAATAAACAATAAAAATAAAAACAAGTAATCAAATAATAAAATACACGTAGCCGTACATAAGTAAGGTCAAAAAATGCCTTAATGAGACAATAGACACATAACAATGTAAATAGTAACAAGAAGAATTTAACAATTAATAATTAACAAAATAGTTTAAAAGTAAATAAAAATAATAATATTATAGGTGATAGTAATTGCAATCTGATATCCAGTATTCCCCAAGTTAAACACGTAGAGACCTCCGGACGTCCTCGTTGTTATGAAGCAGATTGATTGTAAAGTAGTTCATGTGGTTTTTAAACGCCACTGGTATTTAATAGTGTAATGTTTCACAACTTTACGAACAAACAGATTAGCTAAGTATTCGTGAACTATAGCGCTTCCGCAGTTTTCCTGATTGCCTTGTTTTGGAAACGTTGTATGACGTCGACATTTCCTTGTTTTTACTTGTTCCCTACAACTTCACACCGTAAGTTTATATTGGTCGTAGGAGAACTTTGTGTATCAGAATTTTATTAAACAATAAGAGGTTTGGGTTTCCCCTCATATGACAATGCATAACGATACCTTTTTTTTTTTATAGCATGTGTAAAAACCGTATCTCTCCGGGAGTCGAGCACAGAACATTCGGATGAAACAGACCACTCCACCACAGTGGTCGGCTTTAAAACAAATTCTTTAATTGTATGAATAGTAGTCATGACATACAGAATTATAATACAAGGTACATTCTAATATTCATGATTGTAGTAATCCAGTGAATAATGTACAGAAATCAAAATATTTCCAATATACTCGTATTCTATGACTTATTAGTAATAAAATATAATAAATACTGGATAAAATTTTAAAATTAGGAAATCCCTCTTTTTTGTAATGAAAACAAAATCTCTAATAATACAATACGCAACTGGATAATTGAGAGTCATAGGGAAGGAAGTTTTAATTAAAAATTTAATTTAATTAATTAAACAAAGAAAAATCTTGGGTTTACCTGTTTCATTAGAATAAATTTGACTGTTTTAATTAAAAACAACAAATATGTATATTTAAAGAGAGAACGAAAGAGTGGATCTTTTATTGTTGTTGCTATTAATTATTTTTTTTATTGTTATTATTTTACTACTTCAATTAATAAGCAGATAATTTGTATCTTTAACACACTTGCAATGCTCGTAATTTCTACTTAATTGTAATTCAAAGCCATCACTCACGATTCATTCGTTAATCATTATATTTAAATAGAACTGCTAAACATGCAAATTAGAAAATTGGATAGACGAGTTATATATTTTATGTCGGTTTTAGAGACGCAATAAGAAATGATTTTTCAATATAATTTATACTGGTAATCAGATAAAAATAAAATAAGTTTTATAAAATTTAATTTTTTAAGTGAAATTATCTTATATTTAATATTTTCAATAGTTTTATTATGAGTATAGTTTAACATTAATATTAGAAACTTCAAGGAAACAAAGAGATAAATATTAAAAATTAAAAAAACACAAGTGCCAAAAAAACATTGCTGACAAATATTACTCTTTAATATAGAATAATTGAAGAGCGTGCGGATGGAAATTTATTATATATTATTTCAATTTTTTTAAATCTATTAAAACATATATATATATATATATTTATATAGCCTATGACAGGTAAGGATTCCAACGCATATTCATACATCAAAATCGGTTCAGCCGTTAAACTGCTTTTTTTCCTGTTTCGCCTCTGGAACCACTGTCAGGATTATTTCAGTGGAGGATGATAAGTATGAGTGTAAATGAAGTATATAGTCTTGTACAGTCTCAGTTCGACCATTTCTGAGATGTTTGGTTAATTGAGACCCGACCACCAAAGAACAACGGTATCCACGATCTAGTATTCAAATCCGTATAAAAGTATAAAGTATAGTATAAGTATAAGTATAAGTATAAGTAAAGTATAAGTATAGTATAAAGTATCCGTATAAAAGTATAGTATATCCGTATAAAAGCCTTTACTAGAATTTCAACCTTAGAACTCTTGACTTCGAAATCAGCTGATTTATGAAGACGCGTTCAACACTAGAACAACCCGGTGGGTTAGCCGTTAAGCTGCTACGATGAAACAAACAAACGTACATATACATAATATATATATATATATATATATATATATATATATATATATATATATATATATATAACAATAAAAATTACACTACTTTTTGGACAGTCGTATAAAAACACTAGTTGCATTAATAAAACTTATCATTTGTCTATCAAATGATAGATTTGAAAAAATCTATTAGATGAATGAATAGTTTTTGAACAACTCGCAACTCAACGCTTCACAGTGAACGATTCGGCAATGTCGTATCTCATACGTGATATGCGAGTCATTCAATAAAAGAAATAGATTATTAGTTAATGTTTAGCAATAAAGAACATGATTACATGATCGAACATACTGCCCGTCAAAAAAATCATAAGATTTTTTCTTAAATGTTTATAACAATAAATAACAAAAGTAATAATAATTACAAAATAAATTGATAAATATTCCTACCGTAATTCATTCATTCAATATCACAGCAGATCTTAAAACACAACTATTTTCGGTACAAAAAACCGATACGGAAAATATTATCGATTATCCTTTTAAAAAAGTAAATATGATTTTTTTGGCTTTGTACTTACAAGTAAACGTAAATATATACATATTTATATAGGCTAAGACATTTCCCACAATATAAGGAGTCCAAAGCGGGGTCATACATCTAAATCGGTTCGGCCGTTGAGCTTCTACGGTGGAACAAACATATATACATACTCTAAACACACACTCTAAAAACTTTATTCCATTTTGGGCAGTCATGTAATAATATAAGTTCCAAATTGGTAATTTTTATAATTATCTTTAAAAATATACTGATTGTGATCTTATGATATATGAATGATGAATGCTATTAAAATTATGTAAAAATGAATCTACTAATTTTATGAACACATGAAAATGTTACGGCTAAAAGATGTTAAAATATAATTTCAGCTTGTTCGTCAGAGTAATTAATGAAGATATTATATTTGATGTTATCAAATGTTATCAATGTTATTGATGTTATCAATGCTCAAAGATTTCTTCTATTTTGTCTAATAATTGGATGTTCTATTTAATTAAGTTTATAAAGTGTGTGCAATAATTCATATATGATAAATGTAACAAAAACAAAATCATTATCATTTGAAATCTGTGTATTTTATCCTGTATTTGTAAATAAAAAGAAACGGATATCATTATGATAACCACTTAATCATATACTTTACGTTATATTATTTTTTAACATTATATTTGGTTTTGTAAGTTTTTAGTGAATAAAATGTAAATTATATTAATAAAAGTTTATTGTCTAAACGTTTTATTAAAGGTTTATTTCACGTTTTAAAAGATTTTATTTCACGAATATAATAATTTTTATAATTATTGCAAAATTTTCTCATTTAAACAATTTTAATGTATTACAAGTTGCATCTGATGCCTTGAAGTAGTCGGTATAAAACCACCAATTAACTAAAGTATTACAAGTAACATCTGATGCAATGAAGGAGTCTGTATAAAGCCAGCAACAAAGAAATATATTACTACTAGTATCTGACGTCGTAAGAAGTTGGTATAAAACAGCAATTAACTATGTATTCCTGCATCTATATTCAAAATTTTTGTATAAAATCTCTAATTAATTATTGTATTTCAAATTACAACTGATACGGGGAAAAATGAATTATGTAATCAACATTATAATAATTTATTTAAGGTAATGCCTAAATATTGCATATTTATAACTAAAAACAAACTCGAATTTATAAGGGTATGATAAATTTTAACTAACAGGTTGAAAGGGCCGGCCGCCATGGCGCGAGTAATAGCGTCTCGGCCTTTCACCAGGAGGTCCCGGATTCGAATCCCGATCAGTCATGGCATTTTCACGCACGCTATAAATCCTTCATCTCATCCTCTGAAGCAATACCTAACGGTGGACCCAAAGGTTAAACAAACGGGACAACTATGCTAAATAGTTTCTGCTTCTTTCACAAATTTGAAATATAAAATTTCTAATTATAAATAAAACCAAACCTTAAAAGGAATATGTTTATGTGGTTTTTTGTATCGTCAACTTATATAACTAAAAATTGGAACGTTATTTTAACGCTGAAATCTTTTAAAACATTACAGTTTAACATATAAATAATTATTCTGTATAAAATGTTCATTCAATTTATTAATAGTTCTTTTAAATTTAATTTAAGTTTCTGCTGAAATAGAAAAATAGCAACAGTAAAATAAGACTCATTATTATTTAGTTATTCTTTTGCAAATAAAAAATAATCTGCATGAAAATATATTTTGCGAAAATGAATAGTATGGAATCGAGTAGAGTAGAGAAAGCTACAGTGAAGTCAATATTTTCAACCAATAAAAATCATATAACTTTTTTCTTAAATTCCAGTACGGTAGGAATTTTAAAATAATCAGAGACAAAATACATATTACATGTTTTAAGTGCATATTTCATATAGTAATGAATTGTACTTTTGAACGTACGAAAGAATAATTACCAATAAAGGTTAAAATGAGATTATATCATTGTAGTTTTAATTTTTGGATCGTACTCACTAGCTTTTTTCCTTACTCTGTTTCATTCAATAGGATAAAATAACAATGACTTGAAAGCGAGGCTTCTAGTAATACGTCCCAACCAATACAATAAACGTTTGCATAAAGAATAATACAATTAAAATACGACGAATAAAAAATTATAACTAAAAATCCGTGCAAAGTACATATAAATCAACCAGTAGAATCAACAGAGAAAAAATGACAAATGGTCAGCTCAACATTTCAATTGTTAATAAAACAAAAAAGTACAATATTAACCGCTTAATAATCTTAAGATCCAATATATATGCGCAACCTTTTCAATCGTCTCATATCCACACTGTAATCTAATAGGTTAATAAAGAAACGGTTTTCATGCGTATTAAGCTTAAGAATATAGTTTAAACTTCTCGTGAATTTCTTCATGAATAGATGGCGTCCCTAGGTAATCGTGGATTTCCTTTTTCTTCGCAAACACATCGGCCCCTTCGATATGTAACAAATAAAAACATTCTCTTTTTGAAAAACAGGGCTATCTGTTGGACGTAAAAGCAACACACGCTGTAGTAAATATTTTACTATTCCATTTCAATATTTCCGGTATGGGTGTTCGCTATAGATTAAAAAACTACGGGATCGACTTTCGCGCAGGGATAAAACGCGAAAGAGGAAAAATAAAAAAAGGTAAAAGGGAAGAAGGTAAAAAGGAAAAAAGGGAGAAAATGGAAAAAAGGAGAAAACGGGAAAAAGAAAATGGAAAGGGGAAAAGAGAAAAAAGGAGAGTGGAAAGAGGAAAGGGAACAGTACTGGTGAAAGGAGCGGGAATGGGAAACAGGGAAAGGGAATATGGTAAAATGAACATGGGGAAAGGAGAAAGGGAAAGGTTAATTTTGTAAAGTTCCTTAATGTTCATTTTGGTAATGTTTTATCTAACTTTCAATTCGGTTCACTTAATCTATATATGCACTCAAATAGCGAAGCATTGTCGGGTCTGCTAGTATTAAATATAATTACAAAACATGATTCGGATCGCAAGTAATAAGTATAAACAAATAAATTTGAATATTTAAATAGTTATATGAAAACTGTCAGCAGAAAGTGTTTAATTACATGATAAAACGGTTATAAAATTAGAAAATTTTAAATTGTTTTCTGGGGCAATTTGTAAAACAATGGCATTTGTAGAACTATGGCAGAACTGGGATTGATCTGCCAAAGACCCCTTCACTTATTTAAATATACTTTATAGAATTAGATTAAATAAAATTACTAATAATTTAAAATATTCATCTTGAATGCTGTTTAGTTGTAGAACGAGTATGTATTTGGCTGAAATGATCGTTGTAAAGATGAAATGAAGTAAAACATATTATTATTGAATAGTTAAATTTTAATTTGTCACATTAGACATTTTTTGAATATCGAAAATACAAATCACATTAGACCGATGAATAAATGACACATTAGTCAAAATTATACAATTGAACATTATCAATAAACACTATAAGCCACATTAGACTTTAGACTACAAAATAAAACTATTCTGCACTTGAATGAAATATTACATTAAACAAATGATGACCGCTCTAAGCGGGATCCGACTCTCGAATAGTCATATTAGACTAACTCGCCGGCCAGCGCTAGTAGATGCTAGAGTGCAGCACCAACCGAATCAACATGGAACGAAACAAATACTTTAGGTTACAATACGAATGATAGATTACGTCCTAGGTAATGTAATTTACTGCTTCATAATTTATACAAGGAAAATCTACAACTAGAATTTTTACTTTCCCGCCTAGCGCTACAGCAGAGCTAAAGCTATAGAAGGGAAAGTATGGTAATCGGTCCAATTTGGGCATATACGGTTTTCACCGGATTTTTACCTTTTGACAGCTAAGGAACCCAAAAACCGGATGAAAATTTTCCGAATGTTCGTATGTAGGTGTATGTTGGATGTTAGGTGTCGCAACTTAAATCATCTTATATCTCTAGACCTATTCGACCGATCTTGACCAAACTTTGTCAGATTACCTCTATATATGGAACATTAAAAAATTGCAATTAATTGGTGTCATTAATTTCTCACTAAAAAGGTTAAAAGGGTGAGGTTGTAGAGCAAGGTCATCCTCAGTATCACAAAATTTCGGATAATTAAGGTCTAATTTTTCTTAGGCAAATTTGTTAACGGTTAAAAGTAATAATATTCCCCAAAATCTCACCCCAGCCCTAAAAAATTCTGTAAATAAATTAGTGGCTAAGTGGGTGTATTGTGTCATTAGTACCTCCTCTCGCCACAAGAAGCGCTAATGTGGCACTGACGTACAGCTTCTGTAATCGCCTACTATGTTGTGACGTCACAGTGATTGGCATAAATTAATAAATGAATAATATTTAAAGTGTAAAAACGTATGCAAATTGGCCGCTAGTATCGCCACAACCATGCGAATGAAATACGGTATGCGTGCGCGCTTTAATTAGAATAATTGAATTAAACAAAAAGTATTATATTTATTTTAAATTAATTTAAGTATGTATGTGTGTGTAAGCCGTGCGTCAAAAAAAGCTGCATGACGGGAAAGTCCTACAACGGTATTGTTAGCTTAATTTTTATTTTAATACATGTATTTAATTTAGTAAGTTGATATTTTATAAATATATCATATGTAGTTATTACGTAGCGAATAAAGCAGTAAACCCACCTTACGTACCGGCGGTTTTAAGCACTTTCAAAACGATAAAAAATTTAAAAGCTAAACGAGTGATAAATCGGAAAAATTTACTGCAAAGTTCAACTTCCTTTTATTCATGACAGTATTAAACATGTGAACCTTTGTTTAAAGGGAATTTTTAATTTATTTATATAATTTGTTTTGTTATAGAGGAAATTTTATAAAATATTTATTTGTAAAAAGATAAATCTTGTTATTATTGCAAATGATAACCCACCTATAAATTCATAAGAAATAATGTTATTACAAAACTAAGCCTATAAAAAACGAACTGGTTTTAAAATACTTTATATAAAATAAAATTTTAAATAATAGAAAAAGAGGAATTATTACAAAAAAAAGGCATTAAAAATATTATTAGTTAACTTTTCTTTAAATTTTTACTTCTTGAAGACCCTTATTAAAAAAAAAATAAAAACTAGTCAATTCTAAAAATGATTTAAATACTGTTAGAGATTTAATTTTATTTTTAATACTTTTTTATAAAGTTAATTATATTTTATATTAAAAAGGATTATATATGTTTTATATTATTTTGTTTTAAAGTATGGATACGTTTAAAAAAAATATTACTTTTTATAAAAAAAAAAGTATGCAAGAAACACAAAAAATGAAACATAATTTAATATAAAAAAAATATATGTAAAAAATCCGGAATGTACAGAAAACTTTATATTATTTACTATCGATATATATATGTATAATTTATACAGAATATTTTTACTAATGATACTAAAAAAAAAAAAAAACATGGATTGCTTGAATAATATGAATCACTCATTACATTATTACAAGCTTTTCAAATATTACAAGCATTTCCGGGAATTTATCGTTACAAGACTACGGATATCCGATTACTTCAGGCTATATGTTGTTGCAGTGTATAATCCTATAATAACTAAAGATATATATCGATAGTGGGAAGTCCAGTGCATTAGAAGTGAGAGAAGTTTGTTACTTAGGTGATAATATTACAAAAGTTGGACGAAGCAGTGTATCCAGACATCAAAAGCAGATTGGCGTAACTAAGGAGTGCTTTCATAGAGAAAAGCTATTATTAATATTAAATATATACATGTAATAATTAAAAATAATAAGTTTTGAAAATATTCATTAGAACGTAAATTTTTATGTTGATAATGAATGAAATAAGGGAAAAACTACAGGAAAATGATAGACGACTTTGAAATATGGTAATACACATTGAATTTACTTGACATGTTTAAATATACTCGTAGATGGATTAATAATATTATAAAATACGATATCTTATGTAAATAAAATGGTAGAGAATTTTTTTTTTTTTTTTTTTTTGCTGAACTTGTTTATTGACAATGAGCTTCTTTATAAAGCTATAAATAAGTCGTATGACAGATTATCACTTGAAATAAGATAATCCAATGATAATCCTCAACTAGAACAAAAACAATTAATATGATTACTATGAAATATGAATAACTTTATATTTGATAATGTCTGAGAATTTAGTTAAATATTTTTACACAATTAATCAAGTCGGGTACGTAAATAGAACGACAATAAATAAAACATTAACTTTTAAGATATGTATAACCGAAAATAAAAAAAAATAAAAATAATTATAAGAAATGGTATCGCCAACAAATCCAATATCATCACGGTACATCAACCAGATCAAGCACATGGGACATTTTTAGCCTTCTAACGTCTTTGCTGTTGTCAAGTAAATTCGAAGTTAGATAATTAACATGCTTCTCCAGCCTGGACAAATATCTCGAAACTAGGCGATCAACTTCTCAAACGTATGGAATTAATATGTAATCCTGTATCTCGAAATTCCTCGCGAACCACCGCGCTTGTGTTGTGTTCCGTAGTATTTTATTCTGGAACCGTAGAATGGACTTCACATTTCTGTTTCTGCTTGTGACCCAGAGTTTAATTCCGTAAGTCCATACCGGCTTCAAGAAAGCCTTATAAAGCGGAACCTTGTTCGAAGAAAGTTGACATCCCTTGCTCAATATCCAGTACATCATTTTAAATTTAACGTCAAGTAGCCTCCTTTTCTCCCTTACATGATCTCCTCAAGTTAAACGGCAATCAATGTAAAAACACAGATATATTATTTTACCGGCATGAGGAATTCTGACACAGTTTAAATGAACTTCAGGACAGTCTTCTCTTCTCATCGTGAAAGTTACATGGCTGGACTTTGCCGGATTTATCTTTATTCTCCATTTACGCATCCAACAGCTGATGGAAACCAGTACAGATTGTAATTTCTCCTAGACTATATGCAAGCTATCATCAACCACGAAACGGAACGGAACGGAACGCAAGAATGGCGGGAGATCGGAGAGCCTGAACAATGTCCCTTGCTGCTGTATATTTCTATTATCGAGCGGATTTCTTCGGTTATTTAGTGGCGGTTATAAATTTTAAGTTTTATTTATGGACGGATTTGGTAATTTGCGTTCCTATCCGTATGGACCAGCGTGAAATTTATTTACTGGTTCTGACCGTGAGAGACTAAGCTTTTAAGCCTAGTAATCCCGGCGTGATTTTCTCTCAGTCCATCCGCATAGGTACTTTCGATACCAGCACCTATGGGCTAGCAGGAGTGCGCCTAGCGGAGCTCTAGTTATAAGGAGGGAGAAATGCATATGCTGACTAAATTTAATTGTGGTCTCTTCGTGGGACGGTGTGGGGTGATGTCTAGCTTTTTATAATTTTAAAATGATTTAATTGCGAAAACGGTCATTTTCGCGGCAGGAATTTCTGTGGGTTTCCATTTATAGGTTACGCGATATAGAGGCTTCTAAGCTTGGTTTGTCATTTTTGACTGTCGTACCGCCTCTTCACGGTGGTTCGTTTAATACGGCAGGAGGCCGTTTTCTTATACCCCGTGGAGTACGGTCCTCTCGGCAGATGTCCCGAACAATCTGCGTGCGTGCGCCACGCCCACCTCAGATACGGTGTGTACTCCCGCATCGTAGCGAAGAGTGACGTTTCTGACGAACCATGGTGCTCCAAATATCGTCCGCAACGCTATGTTTTGGACGGCTTCTAATTTCTTTTGAAGCGTGGAGTTCAAGAAAGCTCCCCATGCCGGGTAAGCATATGTTAGAATTGGCAGGACGTATAGCCGAAAAATGAGCAATTTGGTCGCCAGTGAATATGGGCTGGCACTGTTCAGTACTGGGTATAGTGAGGCCCTCACGGCCTTTGCCCTTTGAGTCACATATTAAACATGTTCTCCTAAGATAAGCCGTATGTCCAGGACTAATCCCAATTTGACTATTTTCCCAAAGGAGATTTTCTCTCCTGAGATTTCCAGCTACCTGGCTGGAGCACGTGTCTTGTATGTGAACATCACTGCCACCGATTTTTCACCGTTGACTTTGATTCTCCACATATCGAGCGACGGCTCTAATAGATCCAGTTGCCGTTGGAGTTTCTCGATCGCGTAATCTACACTTCCAGATTCATAATAATATGCCGTGTGGTCTGCGTATAGAGCTGTTTTGACTCCTTCCGACAGCGGCATATCGTTGACGTAGGCCGTGTACAAGAACGGCGAAAGCACTGCTCCTTGGGGGACTCCAGCGGCTACGTCTCTGGTGGAGAAGATTGTTTCCCCCACGCGTACAACAAATTGTCGGTCTAGTAAATAAGACCGTATCAATCTGACATAGCGACAGGGAATCGTCATATGTGTGAGTTTATACAGCAAGCCGCTATGCAAACTTTGTCTAAGGCTTTAGCCACATCTAGAAAAACGGTTGCAGTTACAGCTTTTATATTTAGGCCTCCGACAAGACTGTCGATTATTTTAACCAGTTGGAGGGTCGTCGAGTGGCCTTACCTGAACCCAAATTGCTCAGGCCGTACTCCTTTTCCCAAATGTCGCCTAAGTCTCTCCAGGAAAATCCTTTCGAATAACTTTGACAATACTGGTAATAAGGAAATCGTCCTGTAATTCTGGGGAAAGAGCAGACTTTTCCCAGTTTTAGGTAGGCATACCACCTTTGCAGTTTTCCAGCAATTGGAAAATATCCAACATACAAAATTGACGTGAATATTGTGGTTATGGTCGTTACAAGAGCGGGTGGAACATTCCGGAATGCGCGGGCACCGATCCCGTCAACACCCAGAGCCATTGTCAACCACCAAGATTTCTTTGTCATTTGCATATGAAGCAAATGTAACGCAGTCTGGATTACGTAGGTCAGTAGTTTAGCCAAGAAATAAAATATGTCCCAGAACAGAGCCCTGTGGAATTCCTGAGTTATTGGCGAAAAACTTAGACATCTCTTGATTCTTATTAACTCGTTAGAAGCGACCATCTAGATAACTGCATAAGTTAAATGACCATCCCTGAAGCCGAATTGATGGTCGGGAAGAGAAATATGAAGAAAAGTCTTGTAAAAGTACAACTTAGATCGATAGCCATGTCTTAAGACATTCAGGTTTCGTTAATTTCGTAATGAAGGATTACATAAAAGGTAAAACCTGTAGTGGAAGACAAAAACTAAAATACATAAAAAAGATAATTGAGAATATAGGTGTAGTTAATCTGCTGACGGTAGAAAGTTAGCACAGAATAGAGAGGAATATATCATCAAATCAGTCAAATAATTTAATTGCAAAAAAAAAACTAAAAAAAAACACAAAATCATATATTTAGTGGAGCTTACAGAATTCAAACGAAGTTGATTCGGTATTTAAACTTCCAGTAACAGAAAGTCAAAGTCTGCACGTTCGAAAAATACATGCTGATGAACATTTAAAATGAGGGATGCCATTTTTGAAAATAAAACAGTGATTTAGATCCGAAATAAAGTAAAAATTGAACTTAGCATGATAAAAATATTCTCTTCATACATTTTCTTTTTAACCTCCGGAACGACTATTAGGTATTGCTTCAGAGGATGAGATGAATGATAAGTAGGGTGTGAAAATGTCATGCCTGACCGATATTAGAACACGGGACCACCGGATGAAAGATCAAGACGCTACCACTCGCGCCACGGAGGCCGGTATATAATACATTACCAACAATCACTGGCACCACTCGCTGAAACATTGAGGAATATTGATTTTAGAAACCCTCAATATCTTTCCATCACGGATCTACTTGAAAGTATATGGTTTTTAGTGGATACAACCACACACCACATAATTTTTAAGATCTTTGAGAGCTATTCTTTAGGAAGCTTGACCCAAAATAGTCCAAATATGTTAGAGGAAGACACAAATTGAAATATACAAAATAGATAATAAGGGTGAAGGATGTAGTAACTAAATTTAATTTGAAAGATTATTACTCACTAGAACCAGGAACCAGGAGTAGTAAGGAGTTGTCGCAAACGAGACAACTGACTAATGACTCAAAAAAATAATAATTAAGACAAAACGAAGAGAACAATTTGAAAACGTAACCTCTTTTTTAGCTTTTTTTCTGTTTAGCCTCCGGAACCACCGTAAGGTATTACATTAGAGGATGATATGTATGAATGTAAATGAAGTGTAGTCGTGTACAATCTCAGATAGACCATTCCTGAGATGTATAGTTAACCACCAAAAAACACTGGTATCCACAATCTAGTATTCAGATCCGTATAAAAGTAGTGTCTTCACTAGAATTTGAATCTTAGAACTCTCGACTTCGAAAACAGCTGATTTGCGATGACCAGTTCACCACTAGACCAACCCGGTGGGTGACAACGTGTCCTAAAAATCTTTTATTTTATTTTATCACATATTTTTGATCAATAAGGATTTGTTGCATGGCAAGAATAAAGTTTCTTTAATGATACTAAATACATTTTTTCCTGAGCGTACACGTTATATGAAGTTTTTTAACCAAATAATTTGTTTTTCAGAAAAAAATATTATTTTAAAATCATATTTAAATTTTTTTAAGGAAATGTGAGAAGAGATTTTACTTTCGTAGAAAAATGTTTTAAATTGACACCATGAAACTTGACAAATTATTCTTTAATTCAACATCATCTGTTTTCTGCCTGGTGCCAGTTCCCTACGCCACCTTCATCTTCATTCATTTCCATCCCAAGCATTCTCCTTCGTTCCGTTAAGTTATTAATTTTCACTTCATCTATTAATTTCATCCCTATTCCTCGCTTTTTTTCTCCTTTTACTGAGCTTTCCGATGCAGTTATCTAAATCTCACTTCCTCTAACAACACGTCCTAACCGGTTATCTTTTCTTTTGTATACTTCCCATATAAGTTGTCTTTCTTCTTTAATCCTGTTCGTTCAATTCTGTTTGATTCCTTACTTTATCCATCCACCTTATTTTCTTTATCCTTCTCCTTATATACATCACAAAATCCTCAATCCAGTATTTCTACTCTTCCTTATCATCCATACTTCAGTCCCACACAAGATATTCCACACACAGCTCTTTAGTTAATCTCTTCTTAACCCTTAAGTCCACACTTTTACAACAGAATAATTCCCTTTTCTTACTGAAGGCTTCCTTTGCTACTGTTCTCATTTCTTTTATTTCTATTGTACTTTTTCACTCCTTTTTACCGTAAGTCTTTTGTCCTTACCGTTATATTTTTTAATTACCTATTATAAATTAAAACAAATACATTTAAAAAAAAAGAAAAATACTAAAATCTTTTAACATAAATCCAAAAACATAACCATTACATTTTAATAATTACCTGTAGTTGTTTTTTTTTTAATTTTATGTTAGAAATCATAAACAATAATTTTCTATACATTCATGAAGTATTATAAATTCTCTTTTGCTCAATGTAGTTTACCGTACTGGAAGAGTACAAAAACAAAAATTGCGCTCACACACACACACACACACACACATTTATATATTAGTTTTTTCTGATTCTTATATTACCGCATTTTACAGTTCATACATTAATGGTGACGAGTAGAGCGCGATTTTTGTAATGTAAAATAAGGAAGTGAAATTTTCAATAAGCAACTAACCCTGTCTACATTATTCTATAGAAAATCATTCGTGCGTATGGAAATTGCTGATATAAGCATCAAGTCACATTGCATTATATACTATATAAAAGGAAAGAAAAAGAACTTTTGCAACGTTGGTTACTGAATGCATATATGAGTACTACAAACCCTACATATATTAATTTAACTTTTGAAAAAAAATTAATGATTATCTTATTATATATATATATATTATATTACTAAAAATATTTCGTTTATTCTTTATATTAATACTTATTTTTCATTGTGTTCAATTTTTTTTTTTGAAAATTCCAATATTGGAAAGATTTTTCCAGTATATATTTCAAGATTATGCTGAAGGGAACGCCCTATTTTTTTTTATCAAAAACAGGTTTTCCGCTTTCTGTTAAACTGATCAATAAGTTATGGCGAGTAATAATTTTTTTTATTTTAAATTAAAATCAATTTTATTTCATAATTACCTCACAGTAAGGTAAGTGTGAAAATGTGAAACATTTTCACACTTACCTTACTATCTATAAAAAAAATTAAAATTAAAAATGTTTCAATTTTTGGGAACTTTTATTTAAAAAAAAAAAAAAAAATTCATATGTAAAATCTCTGACCAGAGCACATACGCTAACGATGATAAATTAATTTTATTTATAAATTTCTCATTTATTTTATATTTAATAATAATTAATTTTAAATGGCTATAAGTCTAATAGAAATTTTTATATATTATTCAAAATGTTTTATTTATGCTGTTATTTTTTTTCGTAAAGTTATAGTTGGACTTCCATCTCTTTCTGTAAAATACTTTTAATTTCTTACATTTTCCGGCTTATGTTTATTTACATTAAAATATATTTATATTATTTTCAACAATTCAGGATTCAAAATATAATTGTGTGTATATATAAAATTTTGATAATCGTTTGCGAAAAAGGTCTCAGGTTTCACGGATATATTTATTTATATCACGATTTTACAAGGGAAAAGTTAAATAAAAATAAAACAAAGAATTTTAAGAAATGTAATAACTAAAAAAAAAAATAATATTTAATCATCATTTTCTATTGACGACTTTATTAATTGTCTTAATAAAATATTAAGACTTTATCGAATGAGAAATAATTTTATAAAAAGGAACATTTACAAAAATCTTAATTAATTAACATCTAAAATAATCATTTAAAAAAATGTATTTACTAAAAATGTATTTCATTTACTATATAATCATTTATTTCGTAAAGAACATTTCAACATGTGTATTAAATTTTATGAGAATTTTATTAATGATTTTTGAGGTATAAATTTCTACCGAAAATCATCATCAAAGATAAAACAAAGGAAAAGCGATGTGTTATTGAATATATTTTTAAAGGAACTCTATTCTTATAAAAGCAATTAATTCGCTTTCTAAAATATCGTTGTTTAATTTTGGAACATTCCAAATAGAATGGTTTAAAATTGGGAAATCATCAAAAATGTCAAACATAAAAAAACTCTGGATTTATAAATTTTTAATTTTAAAGAATATATTTAAATTAAAATTAAGCATATTTTTTTAATAATAAAAAGATCTTGTAGATTATGAAAAAAAAAATCTTTTTAAAAAGAATTTTTAAAACGAAATGGAGCGAAGTAATCATTTTATTCCCTTAAAAAAAACAAGGTAGATTCATATATACTTCAGCATATAGAATGAAGTTTCATGTTTTACCCATAAAAATCCATGTAAGGAAAAATAGACTTTTATAATAATTAATTCAATACACAATACTTGAAAATACCACAACACTTGTAAAATAACTGTTTTTTGGTAATAAGCCGTTCTACACATGCACGTGCGCGCACACACACAAAAACACGTAAACATTAAAAAAAAATCTAATATGGACACCATATGACGTCCTTGTACACCTATTAAATTACACATACAATTTTTATTAAATAAAAAGTATATAAAATTTTATTTCACTAATAACTTCTGATTTTTTCAATTTTTTTTCTTTTTTTTATTGCTATTATCGAATTATTATTTATTGTAAATTTTTTTTTTTAAATCATAGATAAATAATTATTAATAAATCAATGTATTACAATTAAAAAAAAAATAATAAAAAAAGGAAATGAAGTCGGATTCGAACCTATGTGCGCCTTCCCCTTGAAAGATTCAAATATTACATTTATTACAATATTATTTGGCTATAACTCTGGAACCAATTGAAAATGAAGACCACTTATTATAATATATCGTTGAAAACTTATTCCGGCAGTTAAGAAAAAGTCCAAAATCCAAATTTGTTGGATTTTGGACATTTTTGGTCAAGTTAATTGCAATCAATTGGAAAGATGCATAATTAGACGTTAAAAATGTCCTAAAT
The DNA here is from genome assembly GCF_047948215.1 of Lycorma delicatula. Lineage (NCBI taxonomy): Eukaryota > Metazoa > Arthropoda > Insecta > Hemiptera > Fulgoridae > Lycorma > Lycorma delicatula. Next base: position 50,220,480 of record NC_134460.1, read on the forward strand.
CCAAAATTTCAACATTTTATGGCTAATCGTTTTTGAGTTATGCAAAATACATACCTACGTACTTACAGACGTCAAGCCGAAAATTGTCAAAATGGATATTTCCATTGAAATCTGTAAACCGAAATTTTTCGCAATTACGTTACTTCCTTTACTTCGTACAAGGAAGTAAAAAGTGTAATCATGATCAACAGATTGTAAATAACTTATCAACGAATTGATGTTGCATCAATTATTTAGTCTGTTCAACTGAATAATAAAAATTTATATCATTAAATAACTAAATGGTTTATCGAAAATCATATTTTAATCAGAAATAAATGTAAAACAAGATAATCAAAATGAAAGATTTAAATAACTGTCATTCCATCACTTGATTTCTGTTTTAGTATTAAAATTAGCTGAATTACATGATACCCGTTTAATCGATCCTAGTTAAGGTAATTGTGTTAATTGTAGCGTCTGTGAGAGATACGAGGCAGTAGGCACACCACATAACTAAATCAAGCTTTAAACCTAATGTAATTTCAATAATACAGTAGTATAATTATCAATCTATTATTTTCATTATCGTTGTTGTTGTTATTATTATTATTATTATTATTATTATTATTACTTCTTCAGTCTATTATTACTTTTTTTTTTTATTAGAATTTTTTTATATAATAAAAAAAAGATATTTTTAATTTCGTGCAACTTGAATGATTCTCCGCACCAACAACAATCAGTTGTTAAAGTGGGAGTTTTAGATTCATTTTTACCTCATGATTGGTTATTTAATTTATTTAACCAACAGTTGCGAAAGGAGTTCAACAGGGCTAGTTCTTTTATCGTCCTATATCAGAATACGTAATGTACCGTATTTTTTATTTTATCTGTAATAAATATTATATCATTGGATATTCGAGATTTTTTCATTAACGAAACTAAAATTACAAAAAGTTTAATAATATTGCTAAAATTTTCTTTTTTAGTTTTACTGAAATTAAAATTAAACACTTTCCAGTTGATAATATTAAAATTAAATTATGTTGATATGTCATAATATGTGATATAATTTAGTTAAAATAAATACAACATTTTAGAGATATAAATTACAATATTTTGGGATATTTAAAAAAAAAAATTAGTTGTAAAATTAGAGAATTTCTACTGCAATAACTCTTCATTCAGAGAAAACTACTAAATATTACATCATATTTTTTATGTGTTTATTTTTTACTTGTTTAAAATATAATCTCAAGTTATTTTATAATGTTCAATAAAAAAACAAATTAAAAAATAAAAAAAAAATAAAAAATTAAATCCAATAAACTCCCATTAAATTACAGGAGGCAGGCAACCTCCTGATTTTAATGGAAGAAGTCCTTACCCTAGCCTTTCAATCTCAGACTACTTCCCCAGGAACTAGGCCGGCCTGTTTCAAGGATTCTCGGAAAGGAAAAGAGCCGGCGCTCATTGAATTTGCGCATTTCTAAACATTGAATATTTACCGTTTTCTTCTTGTGTCTGTTTCACCCTCCGGAACCGCCTAAGGTATTACTTCAGAGGGTAAATGAGGAAGATATGTATGTATAAATGTAAGTGAAGTGCAGTCGTGTACAGTGTCAGGTTGACCGTTCCTGAGATGTGTGGCTAATTGAAACCCAACCACCAAAGATCACCGGTATCCACGATCTAGTATTCAAATCCGAATAAAAGTAACTGCCTTTACTAGGATTTGAATATTGGAACTCTCGACTTCGAAATAAGCTGATTTGCGATGACGAGTTCAACCCTGAACTTGTCATCACTAGAACAACCTTGGGGGGGGGGGGTGATCACTATACCAACCCTGTGGGTTGAATATTTACCGTCTGGCAGACGTAAACGGGACCCACATTATCAACCTGCTAGGGACCAATTTAGGGAGATGACTAAGAAGTACAACGGTTACACACACATCTACACAGACGCTCTGTCTCGGCCGACTTGTGTGGCTGTTCAATTATACTCCCAGTTAACGTGAAAATATATAAGCTTAGTGCTTATTTCCCTGTGTTTTTTTTGCGGGCCATACACAATTTACTCTGCTAAGAGTTACTGCGATCCATATTGACGACAGCTTCCTTATAACAATTGACTATGAAATTCAATACTTGTGACTTGAAGTCGCGTACTTGAAAGCTTCAGCTGAAGACGATCTAAAGTCATGATTCAAATAATCTACGACACCCTCTCAAGAGTAGAAAAGTCATGGTATAAACGTGGTATTCGTATGGGTCCCGTGCCATTGCGACATCCTTGGAAACGTACGCGTTGATGAGGCTGCAAAGGGAGCGTCAACAAATGACCTCCGATTAGAATTAACATGTGAGAGCGATTTCACAAAGACAGTCCGTTTCAAACTGCGTAATCAATGAGTGGAATAATTTCTGGCTGCTGAGTCCCCCTACAGTCTTACACGTCATCCGGGAGAATGACTTCGAGAGAGCTTTTATCCTGAACAACAGAAGAGGCCAAATCATCCTAAAAAGGCTGAGGTTTGGGCACATAAAACTAACCCACGCTCATCTATTATGCTCTCCTCAGCAGAACTGTGAGACGTGCAATGTAAAATGGTCCGTAAAACAGTTACAGATAGATTGCCTAATGTTTGGGTCTGTTCGTCGATAATTAAACCTCGGTTCACGTGTGAACGGTTTATACAAGCGGAAAAAATACATCAAAAGACTGTTGCGGTTTCTCTGTGAAAATTGTATGAAGAACTTAATTTTGCGGCTTTGCTTAGGTGAGATCCTAACGGAATACTGTGTGCACAGTGAAAGTGGTTTAGTGGTGATGTTAAAATATTTTTTACCCATTTCTTATTCACGTTCCCAGTTTGTTTAGTATTATTGTCTAATTATTTATGACAAATAATTTTTATTTATTTTGCTATTATCGTTGATGCGACTATAAAAAAACAACAGAAAAAAAAATTAAGGTTTTTATTTTATTTTTATATTATTTTCACTGTGCTATTGTATACTTTTAATATAATAAATAGAATATTCGCAGGAGTAGAAAGTTTGCTTATTGTCTACCTTTCCTTCAGGTATATTATTTTCCAAACCTTAATTTTGATTTTTCAAAAATTATATACAACCAGTCTCCATAACGAACAAGCAATTATATCAGAGACTTTGGTCGCGGGATAACTTATTCCTAACGGATAAAGTCATATAGAGGTCATCGATACACCCAATCATATATTTATATATTACATATCGATTTGTTATTTAACAGTAAAATTTATTTTCAAATAAATTTTAATGTTTTACTTTTCTTTGTTTTAAAAATTAATCATAAAATTATATTACTGAATTTAATTTTTTTAAAAACACAATGAGCTTAAATAATTAACAAAAACATACCTGTTTACACCTGGCAACTTGGAGGTTGCGGCTGACTGAGAACTGACAACCATTTTTTTTTTTTTATATTCTTCACATCATTTTCTTTCAAATGACGTTTCATTCACTTAAAAAAAACATAGTTGCAATTCGTTAAAATAAATTAATTACAATACATTTAATTAAAGGTAATTGCGGCTAATTTTTCTATGCAACCCGGCAGTAATGTATTAAATTACCATTAATCATTCATTTAAATCGAGTTTCATTAAAAAGAACAGATACCTGAAGAAATCAGCTGCCGGATCTTAGACTATATTTTGTTACAAAATTTTATTATTGTGCTCTACAATACAGTACTTGTTTAAAAAATAATAGTTCAAATACTATTTTACCTTTTTTTAAAGTTTATTAATGATTACTATAAGAAGTCCTTTAATTTTGTTACATTCACACATTTTGGACATTAAAAAAAATCACAGCTTAATCTTGCCATTATTTATTCGTTGTGGTTTTCAATCAGATATCTACACCAATGAAATATTATATAATTTTAATATTTAAAAACAGATATTTAAATTTTAACCAATATTACTTATAAAAAGTTTTTTTTATTATTGTTACAAACTTATAAAATATTAATTTATTTTTGGAAGAATATAAAACTATTGGGCAAAAACTAATTGTTTGTAGTCTGATAAAATATTTTATTTCACTAATGCTTAAATTTCGTGATACTCAGACTATGTAATTATATATCTTTCTCTTTTCTCTCACTTATACAAAACACACACACATACACACAAAATAATATTACAAAGGGTTGTTCATTTTATTTCTTCAACATTGCTAATTACGTCTAATTCGTCCATAACGTGCAACAGAAGTTTGATAAGAATTTTTTTTTTTAAATTAAGTGTAACTAAGAAAAAACCTTACTCTTCACCAGCGGAATATCATGTTTCTTTTTTCTCTCTTCATTAATAAAATAAAAGTTGAAGGTAATGAACTTTTTTTGTTAACCTTATATTCTAAAGTAATTATAAACGTTTTGTAGATTTTATTGTTTCCATTATCAACACAACATGAGATATCGAAGGAAAAAAATAGAATATTGTACACCGTTATTTATATAAAATAATCTTCTTAATAGCTCTTTAGATTTAGTAGAAAAAACTAAATTCTCTCTAGCAATATCGAAAATAGAATTATAATCAAATATATAAATATGTTTCTTCCACTTCTACACAAACTTACTGTTAGTTGTTTTGTTTTTCTTTTTATTTTTTTTTTTTTTAGTACAAATTTATTTACCGTCCCAATCATTACAACTCGTGTCATTCATGTACCATACATATTTGAATTTGTCAGTTCAGTTTAACTAATTACATTTGTGTTGTTTTGAAAAGAATGTTTATTATTTTTTTTTAGATGTGAACCAGGCGGCATCTGTTGATTGACCGTAGCTAGTTATTACCAATATCATCTTCCAAATCCAGCATTAATAAAATTCTTATTAATGCAGGTGCAATTAAAACTATGCTACTGACAAACTGAAACTTTAATAAATAAATTTTTGACCCAACAGGAGGAGGTGATTTTTTTTTACATATTATATAAGCACCTATTTTGTTTCTTTGGACACCCAGAGTTTTATCGACATTTATTTCATACACTATTCTCAAGAAAACCTCTATACGCATTCGTTTATTTGACTGAATCACAAAACTTTCAGCTTCTGCCAATAAAATTGTACTCTTAGGTACGGTTTGGGAATGAGAAAATGTATGAAATTGTGTGGAAATTCGTTACTATTTTTATGGTTTGGTAACTATGGTCTAAACTATTGGTGGCGAACTTATCACTTTCGGGTCAGACGTGACCCACGAAGGCTTTTTAAATGACCCACGCGTTTATTTTTATAAAATTATCGTAAAAAAGAAAAAAGAAAATCGAAAAATATTAAAACATTTGAATGAAAAAAATAATTATGACGAATTTTCAAAGATAAATTGGTTAAATAATTTAATGTTCTTATGTGACATCATTCAGAATTTCAATGAACTGAATAAAAAAACTTCAAGGAAATGGAAAAATTGTACTAATGATGTTTGAATATATTAAAATATTTTTGACGAAACTTGATATCTTCACTAAAAATCCGGATATGAATTCATGAAATATTTCCCTCAAATTTAAAAACATTTTCATAACAAAATAATTTTTGAAAATACGCTTGGCATTCAAAAAAATTCAATTAAAAATTATTTAATAATTGTACAGGTAATAAAAGAAGCTTTTCAAAAGAGATTTAATCAATTTAAAGTTTGGAAAATACATTTCACTTTATTTTATATCCATACAAAACAGAATTCGAACCAATGAAGGAATTAACCGAATTTATGTGGCTAGATATCCATAATTTAGAAATGGAATTAGCTGAATTTTAAAGCAGAACAGTGTAGGAAAAAATTTTTCACATTTGAAAACTTGATTTCAGAAGTAGAAGGAAAAATTTCTGAAAGTAGTGCAGATAATAATGATCCCACATTAAAAATTGAAAATATCATACTAAACGTTTGGGATTCTATATCAAACAATTTTATATCTATGAGAAACTTGCTAATGCTCTTTTGTTGATGTTTGGGTACACACATTCGTGTGAAAAATTGTTTCCCTCAATAAATTTTTTAAAATCTACCAACAAAAAATAAACTTGGAAATGAATTGATTGCGAAATGCGTTAAGCTAATGAATAAGGAATATGAACCTCCTAGTATTAAATTATTGCTTAAGCAATAACAGATTACACATTATATATACTTTTATCAACTTTATTATAGATATACATTTCTGTAACTATGTTTATTAACAAAGAACAAAAAACTGTTAAAAGTAGAAAAATGAAATTTAGCAAAACTCTGCTACCTAAACACGATCTAGGATTTCGGTATGAGACCACCCAAGATCTCAGGGTGCTGCCAACAAAAAGAAAATTTAATAATTTTAAATGGAAATAGTCGAAATAAAAATCACGTACCATTTATTGTCTGTTTTATGTCAAAATTAAATTTAGTACGCAGTCAATGTCTCGTTTTTATTTCAATCCAATACACTAAAAGTGACTCGCTGACATACAGATCGACCAATTTATCTGTAGAGTTGGCCAAATGAAGAAAAATTTAAAATTCATAGATCGGGAATCATAAGCAGCGGGAGGTTTTCGTACTTATTCTTTCCCAAATATTATGATTTCGCATGTCATTACGTGTACTTATGATTTCGCAAATCATTTACGGCGTCTTTCGACATCGCAACTTTGGAGGACGCAATACTATTATTGCGTACTATGGTTCACGCTTTCTTATAGATAAGAAATTAGCACCACTGGAAGTCTCGTTTTCATCGCCTTGAGCAAATGATACCTGGTCTTCGATCGCATTCCCCAACACAGGCTAGAGATTAACCCGCACAATTGTTTAAAAGACTGATTAAAGAAAAGCCTTATTAAAAGTGAAAAAATAGTTCTACAATGAAAGGTTACTAACATATACTTACAACAAAATATGATTCCAGTTTTTCACCTTAATGATATTTCTGAAATTTTCAAGAATGTCTGCTTATAAAACCAACAACAGATATCTGCTATTTAAAAAAAGTAATTATGAGAATTATGGGAGAATATTATTCTATTCTTCCATCATAAGGATGAAACCCTTATTTTACGCTTTTACAAAAATTAGTTTAAACAGGCAAACGGATGATAGTCATATTACTTGACATTAAAATATATTTAGTAAGAATTGTAAATCATAAAAGTACTCAAGAAATTATAAAGTTAAAAAGAAACACATGACGTTGAAGGTCAAAAATGATGCTTACAAAGGAAATGGAAAGGGTGAAATATTGACGGAAATATTTACAAAAAGTAGAAACAAATTGGAGATGTTACTTCTGACAAGGAATATACATCAAAGTGAAAAATTTTGCAACAGTGACAAGATGAAAGTAAAATTTATATATATGTGTGTGTGTATATATAAATTTTACTTTATATATATATATATAACTTTCACTATTGCACTACAAGAATATAATAATAATAATAATAAAAATAACTATTATAATAAAAGTAAAAATAACGTCTACATCAAATTTACTATATTTCTAAAAAAAGAAACTTGGTTAATTTTCATTTTTATTTATACTGGTTTTACGTTTTAATTCATAAATATTTTAATTAATCACGATAAATGTCTTCAAAATGTTTGATAAAATTTAGAACGAAAAGTTTATTAAAATATTTAGTTGTAAACATTTAAGCACTAAATCTTAGCATATTTTCTTAGAAATTATAATAATTTTATTCAAGCAAACTTCTACAAAAACAAAACGGTTTATGACCATAAAAGTTAACAAAAGAGAATTCAAATTTCTTAATAAACTTTGACGATAAAAAAAAAAAATTAAGAATAAAAAGTTAATTCTTTTTATTTATAAAAAGATATTTTAAACGTGTTTTTTTCAACTTACGTTTAAAATATAGTTTTAATTGAGCTTAAATGTTTTTAGGTACAATTTTATAAAAACTTTTACTTTAATTATTTACACTAAAATGAAATATTTAAGTAAGAACATGTTTTTAACTGAATATCATCAAAATAGCAGTATCGGACTAATGACTGTTTCTTGAGGAACACCTCCCATTTCCTGTTTGAAATTATTATTATTCACCACTAACAGACCCGGCAATGCTTTGCTATTGCTAGATTTGAGTATATATATATATATATATATATATATATATATATAGATTAAATGAACAGAATGAAAGTTTAAAAACATTAACAAACTGAACTTCACAAAATTTAGCCTTCACTTTATCCCTTTTCCCTCTTTTACTTTTCCCCATTTCCAGTTTTCCCCTTGCCCCACAAAAATTTTTCTTTTCACGTTCCTAATATATATTCTGAATATGAGCCAATCGATCCATAAATTCAATTTTTCTTTCTTTCTTTCTTTTCCTGTTTAGCCTCCGGTAACTACTGTTTAGATAATTCTTCAGAGAATGAATGAGGATGATATGTATGAGTGTAAATGAAGTGTAGTCTTGTACATTCTCAGTTCGACCGTTCCTGAGATGTATGGTTAATTGAAACCCAACCACCAAAGAACACCGGTATCCACGATCTATCATTCAAATCCGTATAAAAATAACTGGCTTTACTAGGACTTGAACGCTGGAACTCTCGACTTCCAAATCAGCTGATTTGGGAACACGCGTTAACCAATAGACCAACACGGTGGGTTAAATTCTATTTTTCTAAATATCTCAACCCTAACGCCATTTAGCGGATCCATTTTTTTGCAGAGGTATTTCTTTCTATGAAAGTAACACAATTCTGAATGTCAGCCAATCGGACCATAAATACAATATTTAGAAATATCACGACCCCAGCGCCTCCATTTTTTTGAGAAAATATTTCTTTTCACGTAATTAATATATATTCAAAATATCATCCAAATCGGACTTAAAAGATTTTTTTCGAGATATCTCGACTCCAGCGCCACCTACAGGGTCCAAACTAATTCAGATATCTTCGCGGGCGTGCGCATAACAACTCACTAAAGTTTCATCTCAGTCGGATGAATGGAACAGGAACTCATACGGGACAAACATTCATTTTTAGCAGACCCGGCAGCGATTCACGATTGCCAGATTTGAGTATATATATTATATGAACACAATTGAAAGTTTGATAAAACACTAAAAAACTGAACATTACGGAACTTCAAAAAATTTAACCTTTACCTTTTTCCCTATTTCCTTTTTATTTATTTCCCTTTATCCTTTTTTTCCCTTTTTACAGTTTCCAGTTTTTCCTTTATTCCCTTTTACCCTTTTCCATTTTCCTCTCGCGTATATCGGTCCATTACTTTTTTGGTCTTTAACGGACACACATACGAACATGCCTTTTATATATATATATATATATATATATATAAAATAAAAAAGTCTGTTTGTATTTTTTTTTGTTTGTTTGTTTTGTAAATATCTCAACACCGGCCCCACCTACCGGGTATAGATTTTTGCAAAAATATTTCCTTTCACGTAACTAATATTCATATTCTGAATATGAACCAAATCGGTCCATAAATATAATTTTTCTTAATATCTCAACCCGAGCGCCAACTAGCGGGTTCATTTTTTGCAGAGATAATTCTTTCCATGTAACATGTATTCTGAATATTAGTCAAATCGGACCATAAATACATTTTTTCGAAATATCTCGACGCCAGCGCCACCTAGCGGGTCCAAACTAATTCAGAAACCTTCCCTGGCATGCGTCCAACCATTCTCCACAGTTTAATCGCTATCGAATGAACGGTTTAGGAAGGCATAAGAGACAGACAGCCAAACATTCATTTTTATATATATATATAGAGTTAACTAAAGCATAATATTGAATAATCACGAGATGGAACGAGGATTGTACTAATAAGCTATAATTTAACGATAACGCATTATGTTTATTGAATTTTATTTTATTTCAATTTTTATTGGGCTATTAGTCCTAATATAGTTGAAATCATTCTAATTTAATAGCATTAATGCAACATAACAACTATGTTATTTTTTTTTTTTATTAGCAAGATATTTCACATTCACATTCTATTTAAAGAGACATCTTTTTCATTTGGTTCCGATAATCAGGAATACTTCTGATCTAATCATTACGAAATTTTTAACTTATGCTTTCTTACGACCCCAGAATGTTTACCAAAGTTTATACCTTACCAGTCTGACTAATACTTAAATCATAAATAAAATAACTTTATAAATAACCTAGAACATTTTTTACTTTATTTAATGAGTTGTCTATATCGATTATTAACACTTAAATCGATCACGTCTATGTTAATATCGACTTCTTCAGACACTTATGTGATTTACGAAATTTAATATCATTTTCTATAAGGAAATTAGTTTGATAAAAAAATTAAAAAGAATGACGACTATTTATATCTATTAATAAAATTTTGATGGTTTGAGGAATATTGAATTTCGATATGGATATCGACTTCTAAAGAAATTTGTAATGTGTTTCATTAAATTTAATGTCAACGTTTCATCTTTAGCCCACCGGGCTGGTTTAGTGGTTAACTCGATTTCGCACACAAATCAGTTATTTAAAAGCTAATTTTCGAAGTCGAAGGTTTTGAGATTCAATCCTATTAAAAGTTGGTTTCTTTTTACGGATATGAATACTAGATAGTAGATACCTGTGTGCTTTGGTGGTTAGGGTTCAATTTACCACACGTCTCAGGAATGGTCAACCTGAGTCTGTACAGAACTACACCTCATTTAAATATCATTCTCATCTAATTGGGCCGTGGAGGAAGGTCGCTTATTGTTCAGTAATTGAACAGATTGCGACGTACAGATTAGGAAAAATGAAAAACGCACGAAAACTCATCCTCATGCGTGCAAAGTAGCACGATGTAGAGTTTTATATCAACTAAGAAGTTCCCTTAGATTAAGCATACACATAACTGGGATAGAATCGATTTTTCAGTTTGCCGTTAATATTTTCATAACGCCTAAGTCGGCGAGGTCTCAGAAAGAATAACGTACTTCTACGGCTAGTATAATTTATTATCGTGCACAACGTGAATCTATAACAGAGTATTCTCAAAGATTTGAAGAGCAAGGTATAAACACTGACTCATAATCGAGTTCAATCTTCAAGATATATGTTAGTTCTCAAATCAGATTTACATTATCACCCTAAAACTGACTTTATTGAATTAATTTAAAGTCAAAGTTGTTCAAATAGATTACACGATAAAAATATGTAATCATTGCAACTCCAAGAAACTGATAACACAGCTGTAGAAATTTCCGTCACGCGACTTATTCTGACGCATGGCTTACATACACATACACACATAGATTAATTAAAAATATTTATCATTTTATTTAAATATAATATTTTTTGTTTATTTAATTCAATGATTCTAACTAAAGAGCGCTCGCATACCGAAATTCATTCACACGGGTGTGACTTAATAGCGGCCACTTTAAATATTATTCATTTATTTAATTTTATACCTGTTACGTTTCACTGTTTCACCTGTTACGTTACAACATAGTAGACGACTACAGCAGTTGTACATCAGTGCTACTGAAGCGCTCCTTGTGGTGAGAGGGGGTTCTAATAACGCAGTATACCCACTTAGCTACTAGTTTATTTAGAAACTTTTTGGGGTAGGTGTGCGATTTTGCAAAACTTATTTTAGAAATATTATTTTTTAATTGTTAATAAATGTTCCTAAAATAAATAAGACCTTAATTCGGTGTAATCTCGAGATACTAAGATTGACCTTGTTCTACAGCCTATTCCCCTTGACTTTTTAAGTTAAAAATTTAATGTCATCAATACCTTATATATATAGAAATAACCTAAGTTCGGTCAAAATCGGTCGAGTAGTTCTAAAAATATAAGGCGATTTAGAGGGCAAAACCGAACATATACACGTACATACGAACATCCGGACAATTTTCATCCGGTGTTTGGGTTTTTTGGGTTGCTTATGTGTCAAAACGTAGAGATCCGTGAAAACAGCATATGCTCAAATTGGACCGATTACAATATTTTCCCTTTAAAGCTATAGTTCTGTTGTAGGGCTAGACGGGAAAGTAAAATAAAGTGATGAAACTTCTGTAATTCGCTGTACCGGGATCAAAGAAGATCTTGAACAACTTCAATACGCCCCTGATTTCATTAAACATTTGATTTTGGGAGTATTTTTTACCTAAACATTTTAATTTATTCAGTAAATTGTGCATAACTCTTAGAGAATCACCACAAACACAGTTACCAAACTATTTTCAATTTTTGAAGTTCTATTCGTATATAGAACGGTTGAAGCCAAGATGAGGGATGCTAATAGAGTACAAAATTGCAACCGCTACTCACGCAACGACAATAAAGTAACATCATATAATTAAAATTTCAGTGCGTGTAAGAATGGACAGAATGATAGAATTATATGACTTACAATATTAGAAAATAAAATGACATGTTTATTTTTTTATTGAAATGCATAATTTTCCGATAAGATCAATCATAGAACAGAAACAAAAAGTAAATAATAAATCTTATGTATAAATAAGTATAACCGAATTATTCTAAGTTACAGTGATATAAAAATTCTTTTCGTTGTTTCACTAATACGATCAACACATAATAAAACAGTATATTCTACAACTTCCATATAAAAAGAAAACAATAAACATCACACCCTGAGGAATTACTTTATAAACATATTAAGTTAAATATTTGCCAAAATTAAAAAAACGAATGATAAAATTATAAACAATTGTCATTCAGTTATTTAACGTACTTAATATAATGAAAAATAATATTTCAATAATTACATTAAAAAAAAAATCAAAAATACAAAAAGTAATTTTTTTTAAATAAATAAATAATTCCTGTATTTAATAAAATAAAACAAGATTCATTCAAGCAACTTTTAAAATCTTTCTTTATTATTTTTTAGTTATACATATTTATTTATAAGTGATTATCATTTTGTTAGGTTTTAAAGAATATTCTCCTGTATTCATTTTATACAATTTTTCTGAATTTTAAAACTGATATAAAAAGGATTAAAAACCAAATCTTCCCGGTAACTTACCTACAGTTTATTAAAAGACTATATAGGAAATTAAATGAAAAAAATAGGTAAACTGAAAACAATTTAAAATCTTTCAGTTTTTTTTATTATTCAGTGATTATAAGCAGATATTTTAAAGAAATAATGTAATTTAAGAAAATCTACATTTTTACTACTCTCATATTAACTCGCTCTTGGATTATTTATTTGAGATTCATGGTACGGAACATTTCAGTCGAATTTTTAAGCACTTCCGCTTATCCATTCGCTCTAAAATTTTGCATACTAGTTTGCTCCTGATGACTACACATTTTACAAACATTTTCAAGTTGCCAATATGCGTTAATAAATGAAAAAAATTCTCCTTGAACTTATGCAACCTCGTTTACATATATATTTTCTCAGTGAAAGAATTTTCCATGTTTGTGATATTGTCATTTCAAATGATTAATTTGAAAGAAAGTATTTTTTCTACGGCTGAGGCAAATATTCAAACCCATCAAGTCAATATTCAACACGTCCAACGACGGGCTCGTACAGGCATGTGATGTCATTCTAATTCTTGTAAACAACGACTTTAAAGAATTATTAACAGTTTTTTATTAAGTGAGTGGAACCTTAATCTTGTTTTTAAGTCCCTTTGTAGTTAGGAGGGGAACTTCCTTCCCCACTATCCCGGCCGTGATAGGACTATCGGGCTCATACTAGGGGTCTGTGCGTTTGAGGTCCTTCCGTATCTAACAACCTCCCCCCCTAATAATCCTTACTGATCTGGTTTTCGATCTTCTGGTTTTGGTTTTCTAATTTCCAAAAATTGACTCTTCCTCGACCACCCAAAAATACACCTATGTGTGAAATGTGATGGTGATAAGATTATGTAACGTTCATAGCTTCAAAGTAAAAATTTGATGTTTGCTAATTTTTTCATATACTTGATGAATGGTCTGAAGAGTGAGTAGCAAAGATTTGTACTTTGACACGAGCTCCTCATTCTTTAGGCCATTAATCACGCAGATGAAAAAATTGGCAGAAACATCAAATTTTTAATTTGAAGCTATGACATTCTACATAATCTTACGTACCACCATCGAAGCTTGCTGTCAAATCCATTCTAAGATACCGTACTAAAATTATTTGTTTAGTGCGTTTAATTAAAGAGTGGTAGTTTAAATTTTTTTTACATATTTTTTTTATTTTCAACTTTTTAATGTATTTCAAATAAGAGAGATTTTTAAAAAGTTTATATATATATATATATATATATATATATATATTGTTTATTAAAATTTCATAATTTTTTTATTTTAATTTCAGTAAATATTATATAGAAACCTCGATTTTAATGAAATATCCAAAACAAGAGTAACAATTTAACATTTATCCGTTTTTAAATTGCTAATCCTTTTTTTGTATGAAAAATACAAAATACTAGTAATAACATTAAAAAATACAAGCAATTAAAAAAGACTTTGAACTCCTATACTAAAATTGATATTTAAAATAATATTATACAGGGCTAACGTAAATATTAAAAAAAAAAAAATGTAATCGTCTGCTATATTTAAAAAAAGATTTATAATTAAAAATTCATAAAAATGATAGAACATTTTTACATGGTACTTAGAATAAAGTCATTTTAAAATTCTATTAATTTTGGTAACACCATCGTACATATTAAAACAATTATACGTTAAATCAAAAGTGTTCCCTAAAACTGTAAATATTTCAAACGTACGTATGAAAGCTTTCTAAATTAAACTTCAAAGTACAGGCAAAATTCTTCATTTCTAATAATTAATAACAATTTATATTTTATACCTGTATTCTGTTAAAATTATTTTATAGACATTTTAAACGTCACATGTCTACTGCAGTCGCATGTATTTCATCATTCATAAAAGGTCAACAACGCAATGAAAATAATGCCAATTCTCTTGTTACATATTGTACGCTGAAAACATGTTATGTTTATAATATTTTTTCGTTTACATATTAATTTTATGTAGTTTATAATTTTTTATTTATTTATACATTCATACCTATTTAATCAACTTGAAATGAATTGATATTCTGATTTAAAACCAAAATTCAAACATTTTATATCAAAACTTTTAACCAAAATTTATACATTTTTCTATTTTTTTGTTTTTTATGAGTTGTACAGAAATTATATACAAGTTGTCTGCAGCTTCAATGACTCACGCGGATTTTTTATCTGTTTCTAAAATATGTTTTCAAAAGAAACATTAATTTTTTTTAAATTCTATAAAAATTTAGAGTTTAACATTTTAGTGATCATATTGAAATATTATGCTATTTACTTTTTCGATGATTTTGGTCTAATGAAATTGGTTTTAGAGGTTGGATTTATCCTGGGAATGTTCGTAAAATACAGACGTTGTTGACAAAAGATGATTACCGTTCGTATACGATGTGTTGTTTAAGGCGAGTAGAAAACCCGATAAAATATTTATTTTAGTACTTCTTTTAAATTACATTAGCGGTATTCCCTTCAAGTCTGAATGACCAGAAAGTTAGTGAGCTCATTCTGGAACAGGCCAAGTAAAATTGTCCATGAAAATAGCAAATCTTTCATTAGCAAATAGCAAATAACAAATCTTTCCGTAGATCAATTTCTGCTACCTTCAAATTCAGCCCTAGTCATAGTGAAATTCAATTTTATGGAAAACTGAAGTCTTTTGAATTCAAAAAAAAATATTCTGATGGTAATATAGGTATTTAATAAATAAACACCGACCTTCCCTCGACTATAACCGGTTAGCACTGGATGACAGCAGTCATCTCCTAGAATACAATAATATATTCATTACATTTTGTTTTGAAAAATAGAAATTTCATGCAAAATTTTGGTCCATTATCTTGCTCAACAAACTATTATTTTGAAAAATTTTAAAACATTTACTTCGTAAACAACAAAGTATTGTGATAGCGAAAACAGAATTCAACGAAAATATCCACTCCGATCATCCTTGAATCAATTTTGACTAGTTTCGGTGTGACGTCTGTACGTACGTATATATGTATTTCGTGTAACTCAAAAATAATTAGCCGTAGGATGTTGAAATTTTGGATTTAGGACTACTGTAACATCTAGTTGTGCACCTCCCTTTTTGATTGCAATCGACTGAAACAGAAACAGAAAAAAAAGCCCAAAATCCAAACAAATTTGGAATTTTTCTTAACTGCAGTTATATATATATATATATATATATATATATTAACTGCAGTCATTGAGAGTTTTTCAACCATATTTTATAACTGGTATTTATTTTCATTGATTCTAAAGTTATAGCCAAATAAAATGTTAATTAATGAAATATTTGGATCTTAGGGGAAGACACATCGGTTTGAATCAGACTTCATCTCCTTTTTTTAAATTTAAATATATTGATTTATTAATAATTATCAACCTCTCATTGTAAAAATAAATTTACGATTCAATAATATCAAAAAAATACCAGAAGTTTTTAATGAAATAAAATTTTGTATACACTTAATTTTAAAACAAAGTGTAAATTTAATTTAACAGGCGTACAAGGAAGTCATGTGTTGTCCACATCAGATATTTTTTTTCAATGAAAATTCTACATACCAATTTTCACGATTATAAGAGTTTTAGTTCCTGAGATATAACATTTTTTTCTAATATACCTCTTTTCTCTTTATACCTCTTTTTGTGTCTTCATGAATGGAGTAACAAAGATTCGTCGCAGCCAACAAAAGTGAAAACATCCCCACATGTTCGAAAGGTTCTGCTGACAGTCTTTTTCGATTCTGAGGGAGTTGTTTATAGTGGATGTATGCCCCGAGGAACAACCAATGCCGAATCTTATTGTGAGACTCTTATTGTAAGATCGAAGACCTGTTAGATTGAACGATGGGGTCATTTTTCTTCACGAAAACGCTACTTCTCATTCAGCTCATGTGGCAACGGAGTTACTGCAAAAATTCTTGTGGTGAGTATGGTCTCATCCGCGTTACAACCCTGACCTAGCACTCTGCGACTACCAACTGTTTGGTCCTCTCAAGCTAGACCTGGGAGTGGAGCGTTTCGTTAATGATGATGAACTGAAGGAAGCGGTCGTTAAATTGTTGAAGGAAATTGAACGAGCGGAATAGAAAAACTTGTCACTAGGTATGAAAAGTGTTTAGAAAAACTTTGTGATTATGTCGAAACAGATAAAAATATTTAATTTTTTTATTCAATAAAAAAAATTGTCTTATAAATATGTGTTGTTTCATAGAGGAGGGTGTAACTTACTTTCTGACTGTCCCTCGTAATTCTAAATGAAAACCGTTTACAGAGGTAGCGTTTTTGAATTTTCCTTTTTTATAATTTTATTGCCACTCCTAAGACGGTTGAATAAGCATTAGTTTTGTTTCCAATATTCATATCTATTTTATTGTATTGTATGTAATCTATATGCAATAAAAACCCTTTTTTTATTATTAATATTACTGAACGGTTTGCTTGAAATTTTATATGTTGTGTTGCTAGAAACTGGTAAGCGCTAGAAACAAATATAAAATAAGAATAAATTATATATACATTTTTTAACTGTCACTTCAGATAAACCGAAGTCGTTAAGATTTTTGTGTCTATTAATAATGGAGTTGTAAACGTTGTGGTTTAGATGGTTGTAAAGAAACAGAAAATCAGTTTCTTCTATAATATCGGGTGTCCGAGAATAATTTGAACAACTAAAAAAAAAAAGTTAAGAAAAAAATAATAATAGTCCTATTAATGAACGGCGGGGCTCTCTTTAACAAGTCGTAAAGTTTTCTTCGCCAAATAGCGCTGTGATTACATACGTTAGTCGCCATGAATCCACAGCTGAAAGCACGACAATGCGTAGAGTGGTTTATTGAAACAAAATCGATGCAATTTTATAACTCGGAAGAACTTAGAGTTATCGTCTAGAACAAGTATTCGTAAATGGATTGATAAATTTAAATAAATTGGCAGTGTTTAATATAAGACGGGTGCAGGCAAACCTAGAACATCAGATGAAATAATTAAGATCATTCTTTAATCTTTTGTTCGCAGCCCTTAGAAGTCAACTCGGAGTGCAAAGCGCGAGTTAAATTTTCCGCGATCTACCATTCAAAAGTTTTTCAAAAAAATGGTTAAAATTGATCCTTATCAATTACAAATATTTCAGCACGTAATACAAAAATATCGCACTTCTTGAAAGGAATTTGCTGTGAAATAATTGAAAATGTTACCTTAAAAAAGTTATGTTCACAGGTAAGGCTACATTTAACGTGTCTGAAAAAAGTGAACAATTAGAACGTTTGAACATAGGGATCAAAGAACCCATATCTTACAATTGACCGTATTACAGATAATCCACAAATTAATGTTTGGACTGCTTCACGGTCGTATGATTGGTCATTTCTTCTTTGCGGAAACGGCAATTAACGGGAATATCTTCCTGGATTTATTGGAAAGTCCAACAAGCTGATTTACCCTCAGCTGAGTTACGACCCGAAATCATATTCCAATTAGATGGTGCGCCGTCATGTAGGGGTTTATTAGTGAGTGAATCCTTTGACAACTAAGTCGCTGAATCGGACGTGATGGACGGATTGTTTGACCACTTCAATCACCGGATATAACTCACTCCATGTGATTTTTTTTAAGGAGTTTCATCAAGAATAATGTATACAAAATTCGTATGATATTGATGATATTAAAGCGATGATTGTTAACGCGTTCAAACTCATGGATGTGGATATGATACAATGAACCATGCATGAAATTGATTACCGTTTGGATATTTTACGAATTAATAATGGTGCTCGCGTTGAATGTGTTTGATTAAAGGTAAACAAATTTTAGTTTTTATATTTTTAAATTCATACAACCCGTTTTTGTATCTTCATAAATAAATAATTTAGTTAATATCAAAGTTGTCTAGATAATTCTCTAACACCCGCTATTATCTTTGTTTATGATTTTCTAAAAAATGATTAAATTAAATGAATAAAGTTCATTCTTGAGATATTGAATTTCTTGTAGCTGATTCTGAAAGGTATTTTCATATTGTAATAATTAAAAGTAAAATTATAAATTCATAAAAATATGAAATGAAGTAGAGTGAAAATAGATAATATAATGTAACAAACAGAAGGTTAAATGTTAATATACTTCAAAAACAGAAATATTTGAATAATTTTATTATGTATAGGTTACAAAGAAAGAATGAAATATTAAACCTAAAGCAAATTGATAACTGCTTTAGATGATATATATATATATATGTAACAAAGACGATTGAAGAACTCTACTTACTGAAAAAATGTCTATAGAAAATAATGTATTTAGCCGAAAAAGATAAATAGGATAAGAAAAAGAAAATTTTTTTGAAATATGACGAAACACAAAAATTATAAATTCAGACTGATTGAATGGTGGAACAAAGATATTTTTTTAAAGAAACAGGTAAACAGACATTAAAATTAAAATCTTGTATAAAAGAAAATGTTAGTGGATCATAATTACGACACAAAAGGAAAATTAATTTGGTCGTAGTACATTATATACAGTAAAGGAAGACAGAAAGAAGAATATAACCAGTGAAATAGATGGATCGCAACTGAATTGTATTCTTTTCTTGTGAAATTCTAAATTATTGTTAACAATCTTTTTGTCTTTCTAAATACATAACTTTGTTTTTGTTTTTCAACTACGTTCCATAAACTGTCGCTTGCTTCACACGCTTTACTAAATAAAGCTATAGAGTTGCTATCAAGGAATCGGTGAAAAAATATACTATTTTTTTAAGTAATAGATTTTACTATAAAATTTCTTATCAGATAAACAATTCTACATAATTAATTACATAACAATTATAAATGTAATCTGACCAACGTAAATTATAAATATAATCTAACAAAACTTAACCTGTACTCGCTTCGCTTGGTAACCTTGAATAACGAACGAAGTGAGCGTCCTTCCCATTAAGTTTGGTAAGATTATATTTATAATTTCTCTCCAAATACTCACTGATTTGGAAGAAAAAATTTAAAAAAAAGGGTCTCGGATTTCGAAAAAGTACCAAATCAGATGTCTTCCACATCCACATCATTAATTGTAGGCTATAAAAATTTTGAAAACATCTCAAAACGTCGAATTTCATTGACGGTAACGTCATCTCAATTTTCATTTTTGATTATGTAAGGTCCAATCAATCCTCCAGCCCAAAATCCGCACCACACCTAGACTCATTGAGGATTTATAAGTAAATCTTCAATCTTTTTTGGATTCTCTTACTCCTAAATTCAACAAGTTTGTTTACTGACAAAGCCGGTAGGAAGAAAATGTACCTCATCGCTAAAGATGATTTTTTTTTCGAAAACTCTAATCAACTCGTTATATTATTACTTTTACAATTTCTACGGATAGTTCAAGTGTACCTCAATATTTATTAATAAATTTTTGCTCTTGTACCGCCAAAAAAAATTGCTGCAAATTTAAAATATTAGTTTATTTTAGGACACCTTTTAGAATAGTACGTAATAAAGAAGAAAATAGTGTAAATTAGATGGAAAAAAGTCGTATTAGAAAAATTAAGCATAACCAAATCTGATCAAAATATTCAAATTACTAAAAAATATGAACCACTCTGTTTCAAATTATAATGAAAAAATTTTATCCAAAGGATCTTTTCAGCAGCCCTCCTTTAATTTAGTTACTGGTAGTATTGTTTAATAAAGGCTTAAAAAATGAGAAAAATCTTTTATACAATTATTATAATTGTATGAAATAATTTATTCTGCTTTAATTAATTCATGCAATATATACTGTGTTTCTAAATTTCAAATTGTTTTAGTGTACTGAGATAAAAGGTTTTTATGTACCATATGTAAAATGTCTATGTTGAATATGTAATGTATTCCTCATAAATCGAACGTAAGAGGGCATCTAGCCTATTAGATGTATTTCCTGTATTAAAGTAATTGTTTATAAATAACTTAATTGTTAATCATTTTAAACAGAAAATATTCTGTGTAGAGAAAAAAAGAAAAAAAATTCACTAGGGACTCTGTAAAACAGAACCAAACAATATTTCCATAGACTATAACGGAATTGGTTTTCAAATTATCAATTTTTGACATAGAGTTTGTCTCAATGGAATGCTATTAAATCTACTTGCCGATAAGCTGTAAGTAATAAGTTCAGAAATAATTTGAGGGTGGGATATCAGACCGTGGTCGACAAATATGAAGGAGATAAGGAAAATAAGAAGTTAGAGGCCGTAACTATGAGTTGCAGAAACTCAAATGGACTTCTTTTATTGCCTCTATTATAAACACTAGACCTAGAAAATATATATATATATATATATATATATGCTGCGGTGAGCTAGTTAATAGGATTTTCTTTGTATTATTGCAATTCTCTTTGTTATGGAACACAGATGAGATTATTTCATCCTATTTTGAGCTAATCTTATGGATAACGAACATGTCTTACAGTAATGGTGATCAATAATTTCCGAAATGCGCGTGAATACAATTAGAACTATTTTATCTTTAGAGTAAATTCATAATTAATTAAATTGAATTAAATATTATAAAGTAATATAAGTAAACTTATATTAAATATCATTTTAATATTTAAATATTACAAATATATATATATATACACACACACACACACACACACACACACACACAGAGAGAGAGAGAGAGAGAGTGTGTGGGAGAGAGTGGGAGAGGGGAGAGAGAGTTTAAATGAACACAATTGAAAATTTGATAAAAAAATTTAATAACTGAACTTCACAAATTTTACCTTTCACTTATTCTCCTTCCCTTTTCCCTTTCCAACTTCTCCCTTTCACCCTTCTCCCTCATCCCTCTCCCAGTTTCCTTTTTACCCTTTCCCGTCATCATTTTCCCCTTTTTCCCTTTTGCCCACGCGTAAATCGGTCTATTACTTTTTTCGTCTTTAGCGGGCACACATATGAACATGCCTTTTATATATATATATATATATATATATATATATATAGAATAAAAAAGTCTGTTTGTATATTTGTTTGTTTGTTTCGCAAATATCTCGACACCGGCCCCACCTAGCGGGTATAGTTTTAGCAAAAATATTTCCTTTCACGTAACTAATATTCATATTCTGAATATGAACCAAATCGGTCCATAAATATAATTTTTCTAAATATCTCAACCCCAGCTCCACCTAGCGGGTTCATTATTTTCACAGATAATTCTTTTCGTGTAACAAACATGTATTCTGAATATGAGGCAAATCGGACCATAAATACAATTTTTCGAAATATCTGGACGCCAGCGCCACCTAGCGGGTCCAAACTAATTCAGAAACCTTCCCTGGCATGCGTCCAACCATTCCCCAAAGTTTCATCGTTATCGGATGAACGGTTTAGGAAGGCATAAGAGACATACATTCATTTATATATATTATAAATATTAAACAGAGATTTTTAATAATTTAATGTGAAATTAAATAATTAAAGTCTAATTTAGATACATAAGTATATATAAATTAATTATTACAAAATATTTTGTTTATTATTTCTTTTGAATCTAAAATTGTAATAAATAATAATAATAATAATAAAAAATTCCCGTTTTCAAATTTTATCATGCATTAAAAAAAATATAATGAAAATAACTAGTAAATAATGTATTTTAATAACGCTGATTACTGCAGTTTTTGTTTCCATTTGAAATGATAGGAAAGAACACAAACACAAACACACAAAACGAGAGTGAGAGAATTTTGTGTTTTGTTCAACTGAATTCAGAATTGAAACCAATACGGGGTGGGTAGCTAAAACAATTTGCGGTTTTTATCTTGTGTAACTTGCATGCGAGTGAAATAATTAGTTTATATGTTTGATGCGCAGCGTATCTTTATTATAACTAGAAATTATATTTAACGACTTAATCTGGAAGAATAATATTTTTAATTATTATATAAAATTCCTAAAACTAAATTTCACAAAAATAGCCTTAAATATATAAATTTTGTTATCATATTCATAACTAAAATCGTTCACAAAAATAAATAAATAAAAGTCACGTAATTTTAAACCATAGCAATCTGGATACATCTGAAACAAATAGCCTAATTTAAACCCTTGATAAAATTCTATTTATGAGAAATATGCGGAACAAAAAGACATTATTTTCGAGTATGTGAACCACTGCTAATTACTCGAGTAGTATTTCTGTTACCCATAACGTAAAATTTATTCCTGAATTTTTAATGAACAAAATTTCACGTTTTGATCAAACTGATTAATATTTTATTAATTATTTTATTGATTTTTTTACAAAAAAAACATAATAATTACTTTTGTGAAAAATATTACATCTTATATTATTTTATTATGTTTCATAACTTCTTGATTAAATAAATTGGGCTACATTAAAATTGCAGGATAAGGTCATTGGCAATCAAAATCTTTGTTTCTTATTAAGAACCATAATTAATATTAATAAATTAAAAATTTTAAAATTTTGAGGCATTTATATTTATTTAATAAAATTATCATTACTACCAAAACCAGGTACCAAAATTATTTTCGTGTTACACGATAATATTTCCGTCTATAAAAAGGATTTTACTTCACTTCTATTCTCGTATTTAATGAGTAAATTACCTAACCTAAAACATCTTCTAGAGAATTTATTTCGAATTAAATAAAAGATTTTTTCTTTTATAGAAAGAATATTATTCCTTAGATGAGTTTTAAGTAATAATTAATATTATTAGACAGATTTCATTAGAAAGCTACCTATTGTAATGGGTACCATGATTCGACTTCTGAAAATTTCGAACTATCTTCGTGTTTCACATCCCCGACCCCAAAACCACCGTAAGCTCAAATGTTTATATATATATATAAATTATAATATTATATAAATAATAATATTATATATACATATATTTCACTTTCTTGTGGACACGATAACTGCCGTATGTTAGCACCAAATATTTTTAAATTGTTCCTTAAAAATAACTCGTCCCAAAATATCGGTCGAATTCGTTAACGACAAATATCGGACCGTGGGGGTGAAAATGGAGAAACTAAAAAAAAAATATCGTTATAACTTTCTTATTAAGTAAAACATCGAATTCGTTTAAAGTTCCTACAATTCTTTGGATAAGGGCCTAAAACTTATAACTTATCTAAGTAAAGTTTTTTGATATTACCAACCATTGGCCCAGGGGGTGGAAAAAATGGGCTTTTGAAGAAAAAATCATACATCCCTTAATAGACACAGTATCGAATCGCTTTAAAATCGTCGTTAGTCCTCTAAACATTACATAAAACACTTGTCTGAAACATTTTTTGTTATGATCAACACTTATTGTAAGGGATGACCAAAAATTTGCTGGAATTGTATGAAGATGGAACTTGTCATATGCTAAACATGTGAACTTTTTTCACATGCAACCATTGTCGTATAAGAAAATTTGAAGTTTTTTTAACAGGTGGAAATCTTTTTTTTCCTGCTTAGCACCGGTGAAATCTACCTCCGCCTTCAGGCGTGCCGAAAGGGATTTTTTTTTTAATTTCACAACTGTATTATACATTTATGACCTTTATATAGATACATTGATTTGTTTTCTACTTTATGATGCTACTCTGACCACGAGTTTTTTTTTTTTAACAAAGATTTGGCTAGAAAATATTTAGTAATTCTTTTCGAAAATCCTTGCTCTCTTATTATTCATTATGTGATTAACTCAAGTTATAATCATAATAATATATTTATTTATGTTGTAAATTCAGTTAGTGTCTAACTGATGAATAATAAGCCACCTTGGTTTAATACCTCGGTTGGATTTAAATTATTCTACGTATTCTAGTATTTGTTGGTTCATTGAAATAAATAAAAGTTCTTGTGTAGATTATATTCCAAATGACTTTTATTATAATATTCAAACTTATACTTCATATATGTAACATTGTTATAAATTTACTAATTACACATGAATGTGACATAGATGTTGCGTCTCTGATGGTTGGCACTAGAGTGACTATTTTAGAAGAAGCCAGCGTAAAGTAAAGCTTTGCTTTAGCGTGGATGGAACTGAGTGAGCCGCCAGGAGCTGTGTGCAGCTGTCCGAAGGACTTTAAAAAATTTTAAGTTTAAATTTTAAAGATCCTCATTTAAACAACCCTGCGTCTTAACACTAACTGCACAACGTTTGTTCAATAATTAATTAAAATAATTTACTAGAAATACTCTTAGCTAAATTAATTTTTGTTCCCAGCGAATATAAAGCAGACGATATAAATCCTTCCCATTTTTCAGAGCTCTCGTCACTGTGTTATATGTATTTCTATAGAATACTAATGACGTATAATAAAGGCTGCAAACAAGATAGGAGCCTTGGTACTTTGGTTACGAGGCCTTTGCGTCAACCGGATACAGTAGTTCCTCCAGGACCAAGAATTGACTTGTTTAAACGTTTTTATTCATACTTAGGTCAAAAATATTTAATCACTTACCAAGGGAATTTAAATTCATAGAAAACTCTAAAAGGTTTTCACTATTAATTTACGATTCGTTATTGTCAAATGAAGAAGTAGAGAGTTTTTTTAATTAATTGAACC
Source organism: Lycorma delicatula (assembly GCF_047948215.1). NCBI lineage: Eukaryota > Metazoa > Arthropoda > Insecta > Hemiptera > Fulgoridae > Lycorma > Lycorma delicatula. The sequence continues at coordinate 50,246,167 of NC_134460.1, forward strand.
GTGATTCTGGGTGGAATCAGTGACTGAAAGTTTCATATTTTTATTATCTTTATTTTTCTTTTAATTTTACCTAGGATTATTTAATTTTCAATTTTATCATTGTATTCATGTATTGTATTTATACTTTTGAGTTATTTAATCCGTGTGTATATATAATGTTGAAATTTTAGTACACTATTTGAAATTTACACTTTATACACTAGCTGAAATTTTAGTACTGCAAGACTACTATCGTGTAATTAATTTTGAAATCCAAGTTGAAAATCTACACTTAACCACTATTCAACAAACGATTAGTTTATTATTTTACTCGCTGAAAATAATTAGATGGTAACCTCCAATAGAGTTATTACTATAGAGTTATTACTATAAGATTATGTAATAAACGTTTACTTTTATTATTTTACTTCTATTTTTTTACTGAGGAACTGAAGAATTATGAAGCATATCCAGATAAACGATACCACTTACGGTTGCTACCTGGAAGAAGAACGGGCCGTACAGTCTTTGTTTGCTTACTGCACAAAAAATATTGATCTTAAGGCTATCCCAAACGTTCAGTAAAGTTTCATGAGGGTTTTTTCTACCTGATACTCGGCAGTTATACGTGTTCACCTCGTCACTGCTGTGATACGTTGACTCGTAAGTAAAAATTACATTGTCTAAAACTGTATCGTTTTTTGCAATTCTATCGGGTCATTTGAGCACAAAACTGCAACTTTTTCGTCATCTGTAATGTGTTGAACCACGATTAGTATACCCGGTTTCAGAGGAATCATTTATGTAATTCGCGCCCCAAGCAGTCGTTTGTGGAATGCCAGTCTCACGTAACGCACGTGACAAAACTAACAACAGACAAAAATAACCTTGCAGCTAAATAATACTAAATAGAATTTTTAACAAAAATCTTACATGTCGGAGTTTTAAAAACAGATCAGAAAAACCAGTGTGGGTTTAGGGATACACAACTTATATAAACTATAAAAATATAATTACAAAGGAGAGTAAACGGTTCCTTCTTGTGAAAAAATAATCAAATGAAAATTACCGTTAACAGTATATAATTAAATAGTATGAAAATATAATTATTACAAATATAAAAATTAAAGTAAAGTTTTTAAAAATATATAATTATCAACAGACATACTAAACAAGAAATCATAAATTATGGCATCCAAACATCCCGTAAAAAAACTTTAAATATTATTTAAGATTCTATGCTACCATCCAAAACAACCGAAATCACGAAGTTGGTTAGGACTTTGCCGGTAAGAGTCCGCAGAACTGGACGGCATGGCGAAGTCAACGAACTATGTTTACAGCTCTAAACATGACCTAACCAAAAAGTGAAATGAAAATCGGGAAAAATAAATAAAATAAGCGTGAAAATATTATATTTTAGTTTAATTAGATTAGTAATAAAGAATACTTTCAAAAAATACCTCGAATTTTGTTAGACAACGGCTTTTTTCCTTTTGATGAACCGCGGGACTCGAATATGTCATTTTAATCATTTTCTTAATGTACCTTTACGAATCGCGCCGATAGATAACAGTACTTGATAGTACTAGGTAGCGTACAAACACTTGATAATGTACTTAAAATAATAAAAATTAAAAGAAAATATACTACAACTTGTTTTAACAGTAAATATTGTTATGTAAATGAAAGTACTGAAGATGAAACAATTTTTTTTAATTCCCATAACTTTTTTAAAACAAAATAAAAGTATTATTTTACAAGAGATTATAATAATTTTATTAAAAAAGGAATATATAAAACAGAAATAAATTCGATTAATAAAATTTTTATTCTACAATTAGAATTATTTGAACTAATCGAAATAAAAAAAAATCCATTTAATAATAATATAAAAAGTGTGCCCAAGGTTACGATAAAAATCGAGGTTTACATTTACAGGAAATGCAATAATACATCACAGATCTTCGACTCGTGAAGGTATTAATACTAGTATTATTAAAAAAGGAAAAATATGGTATGAAGTGAATGATACGATTATCAACAAAAAAATTAAACGTAAATTCAATTTCTTTGTTCTAAAGCAATAAATTTTAATAATAAACCCATAAGATTACAATGAGTAATTTATAAAAAAAATTAAGGAATAATGTAACAAAACGCAGTGATATAAAAAAAAAAATACAATAAAATTGTAAACCGTACGGTAAGAATCTCGCAGATTCATTTTTTCCGCTCAAAAAACAAAAATTTCTGTAATATAAATAAAACTGTTTATAACAAAATGATAGTGATATCAATAAAAGATAAGAAACTACACTTCAGTTATGAAAAGCTGTTATTAATTTAGAACTTTGTTTAAAAAAAAAAAAAACATGTTAAATATATGTAATAGACAATTAAAATACAATGATAGATAATAAATAATGTTTAAGCGTTCCTTATAATAAACAAAAAATAGAAAAATTTGTTACAAAACTCTTACCGACCCGATGTCATTTTTATGTAATACATATCATATTTACAGAAATAATATAATTCTTATGATTATTCGTTGTTTAATAAATGAAATGGGGCCGGTAAGAGTATTATTTAACATATTTTATTTTTTTTTTTAAATCGTAACAGATTTTGATAATAGAAATTTAGTGTCTTACCTTTTTTGATATCAGTATCGTTTTATTAAAAATAGTTTTATTTATATTACAGAAATTTTTATTTTTTGAGATGAAGAAATGATATTAGCGAGAAAATGTTACCGTGCGGTTTACAATTTTATTACAATTATTTTGGATATTATATTACAGCCTAAACCGAACGCTGTAAAGCAGACATTGTCCAGCAATTTGTGATAGGTAATAATTAAACGGTAATTACATCTAAGACACATGGGAAACCTCGTCCCTCCGATTTTTTTCTATTAGAAGAGAAATATGGCAACACAGTATCCATTATACATCGAACTCTATTATCTTATTGTTGCATTCGAGTTGTTCGGTCATGTAACGCGAATTATCGGTATCATAAAATAGGAAAAATCAGAAACAACAAGACGATTAGTTGAGTACAGTCTTTCTTAGAAACTTTATAAATCGGCCTTATTGACGAGAATTCATACATAGACTTCATACATGTACCTAGTAGAAAGGTACATGTTTTAGAAACAGCTAATTATATATGTGAAATGAGTAGTTGTGTAGAATACAAATATAGTCGCTCATAGAATTACTATGATCACATAAATACTAAAATCACATAGTATTTATCTGGTTTGATGTATTTTAAAACCTGTAGTAAAACTCAAGTAATACATGGAAATCAAAGTTCAGGTTTTATTCCTGTGGAACTATTTATATTTTTTGAGTGAATTTTGTATTTTCTTTTATTATATTCCATTAATTCAATTTGAAAAAATTTAATCTTTTATTTAATTTATATGGTATAAAATACCATATAATAGGTATTTTAACTTTTTTTTCAACTTTTATTTTATCATAATTTAAATAATCTATTTTTTTTTTTAAATTTCGTATTTATATTTAATTTCTGTACGCGTAAATTAATGAGTGCATTATTATATCAATTTGTTTAAGGAAAATAATTTAAGTTAAGATTACTGATCTTTCTTTCTATTTATATATTTATTACACGTCAAATATTAAGAACGCGTTGAAGTTATTTCTTAAACTTTAATTAACGACCTACGTGTAAATGCATTTCTACAATAATAAGAAAATTGATTAATTAAATTTCTCTAGAAAATCCATGGTGAATTATAAACATTTCTAACTAATTGCATTAAGACACTATCTCTTATGTAATATCAAAATTAATTAATAATATTCACTTTTCATATCTACAACTACAAAATGAAAAAAGTAGAAGAAATTTATGGAATCAGATGCATAAAAAGTAATGTACTAAAAAAAAATTTTTTAGTCTAATTTCAAACGTTAGATTAACTGAAGAGAAAAAATATCGTACCTATTTAATTATGATGTTTATTATTTATTATAAAGACTTAAAGCAAAGGCTATTATAAAAAATAATTTTTATTACATACTTATTAATATTTAAATGTATACATATAATATTATTGAATTACTACAAAATTAATTAAAACACTGATTATAATACAAAAGTTAAAAAGATATAAATACAAATAACCAATAGCTTACCATTTTTCCAACGTAGAAATGATATCTTCAATAGACATTTAAATCTTCATAGTAGCAAAATATTCCATTTGTTGACTCAGTACTACTGAACAAACATAAATAAAAGGAAACAAAAATCACGAAGAATACAGAATGAAATGTTAAGAATCATCACGAATGTCATAGATATGTTATTATATGTACAATCATATTACACTAAATAATTCCCGGTAAATGTAGCACAAAAAAATATATATATATTTTCTTTAAACATCAAATAATAAAAAAAAAGAGATGTAAATTGTATGAAATTAAAAAAAGATCAGTAAATTACCTTATAACGATATTAATACGAACGCTATTAAAGAAACACTCAACAAAATGACCCTAATAAAAGAACCTCCCGGTTAGGTAACACGCACGCACTTTATTTTTTACGAAAAACATAAAAGTAAATTATTATCAACCAGTGGATGAAAAAAAATAATAAAAAACTGAAAATTTTGTGGTAAATAAAAATAATGAATTTTTCTTAATTTTACTTACGATTTATTTATATTAAAATATTTTCAAAAGATATTAAAAAATAATTAAGATCTAATCAGATATCTTACAGAAAAAATCTGTAACATAAAACAAAAGCCATATACTATCCAGAATTAAAATACTAACAGAATAATAGTTTCATAATGCTGGGTAATTCACTGTACCTTAAATTTAAATTAATAATATGAGCATAGGATGCAATCAGTGGACTTCAAGATTTAAGATCGTATATCATTCTTAATTACTTCTCTTTTAGTTTGAAAAAATACCTGCCATTCAGAAAATTAAATATTTGACTACAATATTGAAAGAAATAAAAGAATACAAAAATTAGGTTTTCCTATGATATGTAAAAAAAAATATTAGGAGTTTGCTCTGTTATTCAAAAAATATATATATATTTTTGGATAGATCGATACAAAAAAAAATCGACTGAAAAAAATTATATATTATTCTGTTTTATCAAAGTATAAATTTTTTTAAATTAGTCAGATAACTAACTTGCTGCTTTATATATTTATTTTTATTGAATATTCCTTTAGTGAGTTTGGTGAAAGTTTTGGCTCTTTTTTATTATACGCCCCGCACCCTATTTTATTATTTCTCGCAAATTTATATAAATTATGATGTAATATCGTTTAAACTAACAAATTAAATAATGAAGATTAATAATTTTGTAAACTGTTACATTTATTAGCCTGTACGGCTTATAGATAATATCGCGATCTGGTATTTTTTATACGCTAAATATCGCGTTGTTCTGTTCACTAAAATTTGTAAGCCTGCATAATAATGTTTCATTACTCAAAAGTATTATTTAGGTTAGATTTAGTCAGTTAAGTATACAGAATATATTAAATGTGTAAATTACGTGACTTTTCTCTGTAAGGAAAATCTGCTTTTGGATGACCTTATTAGGTCGTTACAAAATGGTAAGTGAAAGTTTGAATTTTGTTAATATTCCATTAGTGTATATTTCTCTGTGATGTATCGTTATTTGCCATGTAATAGTACGCCGTAAAACGGTTGTTATGGGTGGCACGACTCTGTGCACTAAAGATTGTCCTGCTTTACTATAATATAGAGTGAGCACCGTAAAACCGAACCCATAATGAAACCGCTACCCAACACTATTTATGAAAGACTCTCACACAACTAGCGCTAATAGTGGATGTATAAGTTACTACTGATTGTTGGTGCCATTTGCCAGGTGGTTACGTGGCAGTGCAGCATACGTTTTGTTGCAGTGCAGTATTGTGAGTGCAGTAGTATTTGTGTAAACCCACCGGGTTGGTCTAGTGGTTAACGCGTCTTCCCAAATCAGCTGATTTGGAAAGTCGAGAGTTACAGCGTTCAAGTCCTAGTAAAGCCAGTTATTTTTACACGGATTTGAATACTAGATCGTGGATACCGGTGTTCTTTGGTGGTTGGGTTTCAATTAACCACACATCTCAGCAATGGTCGAACTGAGAATGTACAAGACAACACTTCATTTACAATCATACATATCATCCTCATTCATCCTCTGAAGAATTATCTAAACGATAGTTTACCGGAGGCTAAACAGGAAAAAGAAAGAAAGAAAGTAGTATTTGTGTAAAATGTCTTATTCAACCCAGGAGAGGGTAGCTACATTTGAGGCCTATATTCGTTCTGAATCGTTTGAAGAATCACGTCAAGTATCCATAGAAAAATTTCCGAATGCCTGTATCCCACCGAAGAGTAGCATACACGATTTACTTAAAAATGGCGTACAACATGTTCGGTTTCAAATGCTAAACGAAATAAACAACCTTCCGTTAGGACTCCACAGACCATTGCCGATATTGAAAGAAGAATTACTGCCAGTCCAAAAAAAATCACTACGCAACTTTTCCAACAATCTGATGATAAATACACATCTTGTAAAATTCTTCATGAATTAAAATTGAAACCGTACCGCGTTACAACTGAAGGAGACAGACAACCCGAAACGACTTGATTATTGCAACTGGCTTCTCGAAAACATTGTTGCTAGACACAGAGATCCGATCTCGTATTTCATATCAGGAGGCATGATTTCATTTACCCGGCCATGTTAATTCACAGAACACCTAGTATTGGATGACGAGGAATCCTCACGAGATGTTCGAGCGTCTACACGATAAAAAATTGGTGTTTGGTGTGCCGTTTCCGGTAATCGTATAGTGAGACCAACATTTCTTGACCGGACTGTCAATACCCAATTTTTCCTCACAATTTTCGAAGAATTCTATGCGCGATTAACTGATAACGAAAAAGATTACAGCTTCTTCCAACAATATACGGAGCAACGTGACACACATCAAACGTTTCACGGAATCGCGTTCAGCAGCTTTCACAAATGAACGAGATATCAGCAGAAGACGATGGCCTTCACGTTCCCCAGAGTTATCTACTTGCAATTTTTTTCTTTGGAAAAACTTAAAGGAGAGAGTTTATGCATCTAATCCCCACAACATTGATGAACTGAAGGTGAACTTTCAATAAGAAATCAACGCAACTGACAACAGTGTTTTGCATCAAACGACTCTAACTATGATCAGTCGAGCACAAAAGTGCATCGATGCCCAGTGTGCTCATTTTGAACATCTTTTGTATTAATACGCTAAAGAAATGCAACATTTAAATTACGTTTTATATTTTTCTTATTGAATTTATCCGTATTATTTATAAAATTTCATTCCAACATAACCGACCGATTCTGCAGCGGTTAGGTTACGAGTTCGGTTTTATGTTTCTCACTCTGTACTATAAGGTCGCAGTGTCCAAGTGGAAAAGTGCGAAACTCGTGTTTGAATGGTCACAGGGCCGGCCCTAGGCGGTAGGCAAGGCAGGCAACTGGCTACGGCGGCAAAATTTAGGAAAGAAAAACCCCTGAACTAGAGCGCAAAAATATAAAAAACATAACCCACAAAAATATATTTCGATTACTTGAATTTAGAAAATAATATTATCTACTATTTATTAGTACAATAATATTATTATTGTACTAATCTTGTTTATTGTTTTAAAAGTATATTTAAATTATCTCTGAAAATAGTAGGTACTAGTTTTAGTTTGCAGTAGTTAGCTCGTTAAAAATGTAAATTTTGTTTTTTAATAAAAAATATTTTCCGTCTGCATTAGGATAATTATCTTAATTCAATTATAAGTCGTTTTCTGGTTAATATGGTTGTTTTATAATTCTGTTTCTTTTTTTTAAAGTTTAAAATGTTTTTGAAACTTATGGTGCGGCATTTTTGGTTTGCCAACAGCGGCAAAAACGGTAGGGCTGGCCCTGATAGTCATAGTTTCAAAATTAAGAGAATATGTGGAAAAATGACCAAAAATGCATAAGAAAAGAGTGCGGGCAAACAACAGAGAAGATCCAAAGGTTTTTTCAAACTTTCTTATTACATTTTATTTTTGTTATATTTCTATATTGGTTTATATATGTTCCTGTCAGATATTATAATCATTTTTTTGTAATCTAAAAGCATGAGTATGGTTCATGAACACTTCTTCTTGTTAGATTTCAGGTTGAAAACAATATATTTGTCCTTAAAACAATCGAATAATTAAAAGCAAAATGGATACAATATTTATTAAAACTATATGTTCTAGAAGTAAATTCATTGAGAGTTGACTGTTACTTCTTATTTATTTGTTGTACACTACTTTAATACTTCATACCAGTATCTTCCACATAAATAGAATGTTCGATAAGAATTTATGATTACTCGTTTAATGCAGATTTTTTAAATCTAAAATCAAATTCAATGAAATTAAATACATTGAAATTAATAAATAAAAGTAGTTTATTCTTAAAATTTAAAAAATTTAGTCCAGATAGGGTAAAAAAGGAAACCAGTGCATCTCCGGTAAGATGATCGCGAATAAAAACCACACTTGCACAAAGAAGATATTTCTACGTGATGTTATAAATTGCAACACAGTTTTGTAAGCTACGGAAATATGTCAACTCAATACCCAATGCTATTATTCTTAAAAATGTGTTGGTAGCATACATTTTATAATTTTATTTAAATAATTATAAGTTATTCCAAACAAGTATCATTTTGAAATATAATTCTACATAATGTATATTAATTTGTAAAAATAAATCTATTTAACAGTAGACTAATTCACGTAATATAACATAAATGCACAATATTTCTGATAAAATTTTATTTTTAATGCCTATATTTTAGAATCTATCGCAGTAAACACTTCCTAAATGAGCTACGTTGGAACATTTGTTTAAGAAATTATCAACTTAACTGAGATCTATTATAGCGCAACTAGAATTAGTCCACCGACTGAAATTTACTACCGTAGATTTATATGGTACTATATTCTGGATTAAAATAAAAAATAAAAAAATAGATACTATAAATTTCAATATTTCATAATACGTCCATTATTTTTACAGTTGACACTAGATATAAATAAAAATTTGTATCTATTTATCATTCAAACCATGAATTAAAATAAATGCAGTTTTTTTACTATCATGTGGGTCTTTAGAAGTGTTATTTGTTTTTTGGAAGAATTATGTTTGTAATAATATTTTCTAGTTTTAATTAATTACTAAAACAAAAAGAAAATACGAAACTTTAAAATTTAGTTCAAAACTTTAGCGTAGTTATTGATTTATTAAAAGAATTTAAGATTTTATAAACAAATCATAATAATACACCGGAGAAATATATAATAAATAAAGATTTCTTATAAAATTTGAGTAGCCTCTAAAAATAACTATCCTTAAAAAAAAATTTAGATATATTAAATTTGAATAAAATTATTATTAAAAAAATTTAATCGATTTTACGAGAAAATTCCAACAATAATTAATAAATTCAAATTAGAGATGAAAAAAAAATCACACCAAGAAAAGATCAACTAATCGTTTTACCTGATTATATAGTAGTTTATGATGACGTTGATGCTGTCTTTGATGTGGAGATGGTAAAGGCAATCCCAACGGTACAGCAGATGAATCCTGATCAAACCAACCGGTTGCATTACCCACCATAAGAGTAAGGGCAGCACCCAATCCTAAACGTTTCACCAATAACACATAACAACAACATCACATATATCCGAATGTCATAACACATCCGTTGCCTCCGGGATAATTCATTTCCAAATAATATTTCCCGAGCAACAAACTAACATTCACCAATCATTCTACAATGATATTAACAACAATAGAAACAACAATACCGATTGACTGATCGGTGAGGGAATTAATTAGGACAATAAATATTGTTTCATCAACAAAATCGTTGTAATAAGCTGTGGATTCTGTACTGCAGTAAGGGTCACTAAATTTGTACATTAAACGTACAATACTGTAATATCCGATTATATAAACAATGTCGTATAATTAATGAACTAACGTATAATACCGACATAATTTATATTAACTCATTTGTCAAGCAGTGAATACCTAGCATTTACATAATTACAATTAATAATTTTATAGGTATACTATAATCATAAAATTTTAGAAAAAAACTAACTGCTTACAGATTCTAATCAACAAAGCTTTAAACTATTTATTTAAAATATAAGTAGAACATTCGTCCTTCTTCAATAAAGAGTTAGGTTAACATTTCATTATACATTTAATAAAATAGATCATCATCGTATTTTAAAAGTTTCTAAGAATTATTTATGGAAAATAATTTATTATTATACGCAAATATAATATTAATTATAATCAATATAATATAATTATTATACGCAACTCCTTTTGAAATTACATAGTTGTCTAAATGTAAAATAAAATATAGATAGTATAAAATTAAAAATTTCTCCCAGAGATTTTTTAAATAAGTTTTTAATTCTGATTAATTAAAAACTTTTAATGAATCGATTTTTTTCTTTTTTAGTTTTCTGATTACCTTTTATGAAACCCGCCGTATTATTTTTTTTGAAAGAAATGAAACAACAGTTAAAATCAAATTTAAGTTATTAAATAAACATAAACTATGTAGTAAATATAATAAATATGTAGTAAATATATCGTAAATATAGTGGTAGCGTCTCGGCTTTTCATCCGGAAGTCCTGGGTTCGAATCCCGGTCAGGTTCGGTATTTTTTATACACTACATTTCTATATCCCACGCACAAGCTTCCAGCTCTATATGGCGATATCATCAAGAAAAAAAAAGAACTAGAGTATAAATGACTAAAAAATAAATATTAAAAGTATACTAATAAATAAATTAAAAAAAAAAAGACTGGTCATTTAAGAGAAGTTTTTTTTTAACCTCCAGGACCACCGTTAGGTAATGAATGAAATGTAGCGTGTGAAAATGCCATGCCTGTCCGGGATTAGAATCTGGGACCTCCTGATGAAAGGCCGAGTGCTACCAATCGCGCCAAGTAGGCCGGCTCATGTAAAAGAATTAAGTACATTAATACTCACTCGCTATAGTGTCACTCGGTCAGTCCAAGTAGAAAGTTTATGTTCTTAGTCTCTCATGCTTTTAAAAACATTCGATTTGGACTACCTAATGTCTACCGTTATCTCTATATTTTATAATTTTCTATTCAGCGGTTATTTATATATTTTTTTATAAATCCCTGTAGAAATACTTTCATGTAAACTTTCGTAAGTTTAGTTTATATTTATTTTGTTTATTTATTTATTTTTGTAAAACACTTTGGTACTAATGAAGTAGGCGATCTACCGCTGTACTTAGTTCTTAGAGGCGCCACTGAGACGCTATAAATAAATATAATTTAACCAAACTTAACCTACAGTCGCTTCGATCGCTAACTTTCACTTTCCAGTCAAGGTTAGCGAGGTGGTTAGATTGTAATTTTATTTATTTATTTCTTATTTCAATATAATATTTCCGTGGCGTCTTCTAAGAACCGACTATATACAGCAATTGATCGCCTACTACATTAATACCGCACTTTTTGTTGTAACATTTATTTTTTACATGTTACCACATTATTTACCACATTATTATTTAATAATAATTATATTTACCATTTAATTATTTTACCATATTATTTATTTTATGTATTGCGTTTTTTTTGTTTTTTTTTAACAGATGATAGCTGTTTATTTATTGAAAAGTACAATTAGATTTAGTTTTTTCTACTTTTTATTTATGTTTATCGTAGCGATAGAATTAAAAAAAAAAGCCACTGAAAAATAACGTAATCTCGTTATAAATAAGGTGAGAAAGGAAATTGGCTCGATGAAGATGAATTTATAATTTCTTTTTCCTTCTAAAGTTATATTTTCATTTACATTTGTTTTTTTTATTTTTTATTTATATACGTAATTTTAATATTAACATTATGAATGATGGTTATGATTATTTACAGTCAAAATGAACTTTTAAAATTTTACTTCGTTTAAACTTTTTTTAGTTTTCTTAGTAATTATATTCTCATATGAGAAAAATCTTATTTTTTACTTTTTATTTCTACGAGACAACATTAATATCTACGTAAAATGTTGATAATCTAGGATATCGAAAATTCCTTTTGCCAGTGTAAGATAGGTAGAGGAACTGACAATTCTTTTAAAATAAAGTACTAAAATTATTTTCAATTATCTCCTATTATATATATATATATATATATATATATATATATAAAGCCAAAAGATTGTTCTGTTTGTCCCGCATCACGCAAGAACTATTCAACCGAATGTTTTCAAATTTTCAGGATATTTACTGTTATTCCAGGAAAGGTTTTAGCCATACAATGAGATCCTAGCCTCCTTCGGGTAAAGTTGTGAATTATAGATATTCATCAAAGAAAAAAAAAACATTAATCCTTTGACTTCATTATTATATTTCTGTTACCAATGCAATAAAAATGAGTTACGAATTTTTCGACATCAAAGGTGTGATGACGACGAAAGTCGTCACCAAAATGTTTTAGTTACCATAATTACTACTATTCTGTATTTTATAATATAGTTTCTTTTTCAGGTTTCTAAAAACCAGAATACATTAATTGTTATTTATCAGTATTATTCTCACATCCATGAAGGTAACAAATACTGCGGTAACCCAGGGAGTGGAGCCCTTTATATAGACGGAAATGACGAGCGAAGCGAGCTCTGTGGGGTCAAGGATTCGGGGTTCCGGGCAAGACGGGTGTGGTAAGCGAAGGGCTCACAGGGCCTATCTCAGGGCTCTGCGGCCCTGAGGGTACAGCCTGCTAATAATTGTATAATTAGATTGAATAACTTGGAAATAATTCTGACTTAAATAAAGGATTCTAAGAAAAAAGGAATATAAAATAAAAAATACGTATAAATTTCGCTACGTAATGTAAATTGACTTAAACTTTTATTCAGAATATAAAGAAAAACAAAAATTTATCCTCGAAATTTTACATAGAAACGAAATGACAGTAGATTTAGATATAATTTGTTAGTAAATAATCTTGTAACCTTATTTCAAATCTACGAACAAAAAAATAAATTGTGTAAGTACATGACTTATGGTACTGGTTTAAATATACAATAATTTTATCTCATGAGAAGTTCAATTACGTAAAACTATAATTGCGATTAAATTAGTTATTTAAACTTTCCAAACCAATCCCAGGAGTAGTAAAGACAAGCCGCAAATAAATATGTGTATACATACTACATTTCAGCTTATTACCTTCAAACTAAGACATTATGAATTGAAATGCAATTCAAATATTTCCATATGATTCACATACTATAAACTTAATAATTAACATCATTAAAAATATTTTTTAATCGTTTGAATTGTTTATTTTAAATTAAACAAAAATTGCTTCATTTTGAAAAGTTTCAAACGAAATTATTACAAAAAAGTTTTAGGAGAAATATTATGTATTAAAATAATCGTAAAATCCATAATACTCAAATAAATTATGTTTAAATATACAACACAAAATAAATATATATACAACACAAATAACAATAAAAAATAAAACATTTTATTAATTTAATTTTATTGATACTGATTTATAATTACTTTTTATCTGTCTAGCGATGAAGTTTTTACGTATTGACGGCTATTCATGCCAATATTAATTTTAAATGACTTAATCTCATAGATTATAGAAATAAATAAAAATTCTCTGTAATACTAATTAAGAAGATTTATGAAAAATTTAGTTAATATTAATATTCTTTTTATGTTTAATAGAAGTAAATTATTAGACGCTTTAACAGCATTTTTCTCTAAACCACAACAGAAAAATTGTAAAACTGATCAAGTAAGAATTTAAATAGTTTAAAAATACTTGAAAAGTGGTTTTGAATTATATATAAGTTATGCTGCATAGAACCTACATTTCATACTCGCATGTGTGTATATATATATATACAGCTGATATAAAAGTATTTCAAAACTAGGAAATAGAAAAAGATTTGGATCCACAAAGTTACAAAATTACTACTTTACGGTGTAATTAAAGTAATCAGAAGAAAAAATAAAAAACAAAGAAACGAAAATCTTGAAAAAATCCTAGAACAAATAGGTGAAACTAATAAAAATTCAGAAGTAATAAAGATCCTTACAAATACAATGGAATTGTGAAAATATCAGATTCCATCAAAAAAGTAGAGTCAAATTTTTTGGCCACCTTATGAAAATGAACAACAGGCTCACAACAAAAAGGATGGAAATCAATGGACCTTGATGTTATGTAAATTACCTACCTGTAAAACCTTACCTTTTACAGGTAGGTTGTTCAATTCCTTTGTTAGTTAGGTATTTTCAGTCTTGCTTAAGACTCAGTGAGCTGTGTGAGATTGTTTTGGTTAATTAATTAGTAGTATACCGATGGGAATGTCACTCGTGACATTCGCATCGGCGGCCTCCTGGCCAAGGCGGACTGGAATATGTCAAAAGCCGAGGTTTCGAGGATGACCTCTGTTAAAGCCCGTAAGAGCTTGGAACGGAGTGAATTGTGGAGGATGCCTTCCCCTACGGGGTCAGGAGAATCTAAAAACAATGAACTTGTCGGAAAATCAGCTGATTTCAAATTCGCGAGTTCTGAGTAAAGACAAATTCATATCCTAGTAAAGACATTTACTTTTGTTAGGATTTGAATACTAGATCTTGGGATACCGGTGTTTTTTGTTGGTTGGGTTTCAATTAACCACACATCTCAGGAACGGTCGATCTGAGATTGTACAAACTACACTTTAGTTACAATTATACATATCATTCTCTGAAGTAATATCGTATGGTGTTTTTGGAGGCTAAGCAGAAAAAAAAAGAAATGATCTAAAAAAGACCTAAAATGAAAATAGCTGAAGAAACAGTTAAAAATAAAACAATGTTCAAAAGAATGGTTCGAGACGTCAAGGATTTTCAGAAGAAAGAGAACAAAGAGGTCTGGTCAAAAGAGAGAAAGAAAAATGAATGTCGTCGAACTACTGGAGTATTAGGAAGAAAACAGTCAGGTGATAGAGAAATGAATGTAAAATATTTCTTCACATGGTCGTCAGTCGGGCAACTTGAAAAAAAAAAAAACCGAGTCATACCAAATGTTATGAAACTAAGAATATAATCCAATCTATTACATTCTAATAAAACGTTAGAATTCATGTCCTGGATAAGAGGATAAAATTTATCAAATATAAAAATTTTAATTTAATTAAAATTTTAAGTATGTTTGATTTTTTATTCTCTTATTTATAGTCGTATCAACAACTTAATTCAATAAGACTTAAGAGTAATAGAAAAGTGTTTACAGATAACTAGAATTGAAGACTTACAATTAAACATATGTTGAATATTAAACTAAAAATCACCGATGTTTAAGAAATAATTCTAATTAACTGTTACGTATATTAAAATTTGAACCACATAAATTTAAATTAACAATACTAAAAACCCGATAAATTACATCAAAGCTTAACATTACTAATTAAATTTTGATAGACTATAAAAGAGATTCACAGAGATTCATGCTGGTGTAAAACAGAGTGACGTCACAAAATGTTTTATAATTGGCTTGTCGAACAGTGCCAAATGAACACACTTACTTAATCAGTACGTGCCCACTTATGTTCCCAGATACTAGAGCTAATATCTTCAATCTCATTGTATAAACACTTGTAGCATGAACAACGTAACTACAATTGCCTATACTGTTTTATTGGGAATGAGTCATTTTTCAGTATTACTAAGCTGTAGCTCCACGAATTCGGTAAGTTTAAATGAAAATAGAATCAAGAAAAATAAGTTTATATGACCAAAACCGATGGAATTTATTTTTTTAAATTTAATATATAACTCATTGGGCTGGTCTAGTGTGGTTAATCCATCGCCTTAAATCACTTGATTTTCAAAATCCACGATTCTGAGGTTCAAATCCTACTAAAAGTTAGTTGCTTTTATGCCGATTTAAATACTAGTCAGTGGATTTCGATATACTTTGGTGGTCGGGGTTCAATTAACCACACGTCTCAGGAGTGATCGGCCAGAGTCTGTACAAGACTATCCTTCATTTAGATGTCATATGTATCATCCTCATCTCATTGGTCCGTGAAGGGGAGGAGTTGCTTATTGTCCACCAGTTGATCCCGTTAAAGCCCATCAGGGTTTGAACGGAGGGGGGGGTGACGAACGGAACGTCACTAGGCGGATGTCTTTCCCTTCGTAGTTGGTATGTCCACCAGTTGAACAGACTGGAACGAACACATTAAGAAAATAAATATTTAATACATAAAATATTCGGGTATACGCGATAGAGGTTCCAACAAGACTTAAATGAAAACAAATATATATACTCGTATATATTTTTATTTTTCGAAGTCATAATAAATATAATGGCACCTTTTTGTAATTTACAAAAATGCAGCTAATAAATAAAAGAAATGTTGCAAGCGCCAACACGTGATTAATATTTGGTTTCACGACAGCAGTGAAAAAATACTAAATTATAAATCACCCGTATTAAACATTCATGCATTATTACACGGTGATTTATTGGTTTATCAAACAATTTTTTTTTCAGCTACTAAAAAAGTGCATTGAACTAGTTTTCATATTTAAAATGATTAATTTTGTCTAACCAACTAGAAAAATATATTTCAAAAAAAATAAATTCTATTTAAAATTTATTTTAAAAATAATTAAATTTTTTAATTCAATAGTATTTTAACGATTAAACATTAGAAGAAAAAGAAGGTTTATAATTCGAATTCGATATATATATATATATATATATATATATACATGTAGAGTGTATCACGAAGTTCTCCCGGGACTTTCATAACCTATTTTAAGAGTGAAAATAATGGAAAAAGGTCATACAAACAGTTTGAATTTTCAGATCAAAAACTGTAAGAAATCACTAATTCTATTCTTAATTAACGTCATAAAAAGTTCAGTAAAACCTCATTTCACGGGGATAACTGAAATCCAAGCGAAATATTTCACTAACAAACGAAGCACTTTTCCTAACTCGCAAACGAAGCATTTTAGGATATATGTTTATACGTATTTTTTTCCATTATTTTCACTAGTAGAAAAGATTATTTAACACCAGGGAGAATATCGTGATCCACTCAGTATATATAAGCTTATTTTCATCCTGATAAACCAACTTTGATTATACAGAATGGCCTTAAAAGGTGGCCGACTAAGGTGTCGTTTTGTTTAAAAAGAAATTCTTTATAATTGTTATAATACAATTTGATAAATCTAATAATTCCAAGGATATTTAACCATGAAAAATTGAAACGACCACCATTTTGAAATTGTTCAACAAACGGTATCGTTTTTTTCCTATTAAAAGATGTTAATTTAAAATAAAGTACAAAATGTTATTGCGTTATTGCGTTGTTATTGCGTTAACAGTTCTTGAAAAATAATATTTTTCTTAAAAAACACAAAATGGCAGACAGACAGAAAAATATGCGTATATTCATTAAAAATTTTTTCTTCAGGATGTTAAGTGACTTCCTAGAGTTTGGCCTCACCTTTAAAGGACACTGTATTATTACGTTCGCGTGTAAAAATTTCACTTAACCAACTTATAATAATTGTTTTCGATTTTGAATGGTTTCTGAATGAATGAAGCTGATTGTAAAAATAATTTAAGATAAAGAAAAATGTATTATCGACTTTTAAGTTGAAACATGTAGAAAACTTTTGAAAGTTTAACAAAGAACTGAAAGATAAACATTTTTCTGTATTTAGTTTAGTTTAAAGACTTCCAGTTTAAACCATTATATATTTATTTTTTTATAAATAATTTTATTCAATATTTAAGTTTTATACATTTTAATATACCCATAAATAATGAGACTACATGATTTTGTAAAGAGAAAGGTTCTGGCTAAAGTTAAATTCAAAGTAAAATAGTCACGTATTTAGGATGGATATTCCATCAAATTATTTTTCTGAAAATTAATTTATAAATTATTAACAACAGAATAATACAAGAACTACTTTACAAATTTAAATATTTCTTATTGAAAATTTAGCTGTAACAAAAGAAGAATTTAATACAATTTTCGAAACGTTGTTACTTGATTTTGACCGTCAATTACCCGTTATCCGATATATCATCGAGGTCAATAATACTTCTTTAAAGGATCTGAGATATTTTACTGACCTCCGCAGTTTGAAATTGAATTTCATTGTACGATAGTTAAATTTAAAAAAATAGACTGGTGTAGAAATTTCTGCTAATGAAGTCAGTCGATCGGATCTTTGTGAAAAGTGAATTTACTGATTTCAAATTAGATTTAAATTTTTTTAAATTTTGTTTTTTTTAGATTAATTTTATTTTGTTATATATCTTTTATTCCATTTAAAATATTTTTTTAAAATGATTATGTATTAAAATACATATCTATATTAAAAAATAAAAGGTGCTTAAACTACAATGAAATAAATATTTATTTTGCCTCGATCGGTCGATTGATTGCGATGTTGTATTTCGTATACTCTTAAATAATCATTCAGCTTTTTTGTACAAAATAATAATTAATTTGAAAATTAATTTAATTTTCAAATTATTTAGCTTATTTAATTGTGAAATAACCAAAAATTAACCAGACAAGTTTATAAAAAAAGATCCAACTTTGTTGCATTTCGCGATTTTCATATAAAAACAATGAACGGATGAAATTATTTTTGAAGTATAAAGATTTAGAACGAAAATTATAAATGTTATTATGCATTATAATAGAAACAAGGTATTCTATATTTTGAAGAATAATTCCGGCTTTTAAGAAAGACTGTGGGAAGATCTTCCGATTAACATTTATTTTTCCTTAAATAATACAGTAGGGTACCGGCTACACTCTTCACAGCTACCTACACACTTTGTATTTTATCAGTAAATCCTTCTGAATTTCGTTACTCGTAAAGTAAAAAAATATTATTTGTCGACCTCTTATTTTTCTTATTACTAAATTAGATAAAGGAGTAGCTCTCCAAAATTTGAACCGTTTCCTAATCAAACAGTTACAATAATAATGTTAAAAGATTATAACTAGTTTTTTCTTCTAGTAGTAAAGTTAAAAAAAAAATAATAAGTTTCAAAAAAAATAAATTGTCCACCTGTTTACAATACTGCCCAAAAAGAAATGTAATGTATTTAGCGTTTATGAACGTATCTATACGTTCTACCGTATCAACTCAACGGCTGAACCAATTCAGAAGTATGACTCCACGTTGGAATCATTACGTTACCGGGAGTGTCATAGGGTATAAATTTATGTATATATATATATATATATATATATATATATATATATATATCTTTTTTTTTCTTTTCACGTAACTAATAGATATTCTGAATATCAGCCAAATCGGTACATAAATACAATTTTTCTGAATATTTCAACCACAGCGCAACTTAGTGGGTCCATTTTTTGCAAAAAATATTTCTTTTCACTGGTCCATATTTCGCAAAAATATTTCTTTTCACGTAACTAATATATATTGTAAATATGAACCAATCGGACTATGAATAAAAATGTTCGAGATACCTCGACCCCAGTGCCACCTAGCGGGTCCAAACTAATTCAGAAACCTTCGCGGGTTTGCGAACAATTCACCAAAGTTTTATCGCATTCGGATGAATAGTATAGGAACGCATACGGGACAATTATTATTGTAGGTGTGCCAATTCTCCTATTGCGGAATATTAATCAGCCAAAACTCTGCAACGGCACGCGATTTGCAGTTAAGAAATTGATGAATAACGTACTGGAAGCAACGATTTTAACGGGGCCTTTCAAAGGTGAAGATATCCTCATTCCTCGAATATCCATGATCCCGACCGATACACCATTTCAATTTAAAAGATTGCAATTCCCAATTCGTTTGGCATTTGCAATCACAATCAATAAAGCTCAAGGTCAATCTTTAGAATTGTGTGGTTTAGATTTAGATGCGGATCGCTTCTCACATGGACAACTTTATGTTGGGTGTTCCCGAGTCGGCAAACCAGATAGCCTTTATATCTACGCAGAGAGTGGAAAAACAAAAAATATTGTATATCCACAAGTATTGCAAAATTAAACTTCTATGAAACGTATGTTTAGTTTTGTTTCTCATTTCTCATCCATGCAACCACAATGTGCCACAGCGAAGCGTGGCAGGGTACAGCTAGTATATATATATATATATATATATATATATATGTAGAAGTTAGGTCAATTGATATTAATTAATTTTGGATCTTGCTCCGAAACTTTATACGCTTTTTCATATTTATCAATCCAAGGCATAGGCTATGCCTTGAATGTGACAAGATTGTGACAGTGAATGTGACAAGATTATTTAAATATATGTATGCAAGTGATTAAAAGGAAAACGAAATAATCTGGAAACTGATTCTAGAACTTGAAATAAGGAAAAAAATTCATACAAACATATGTCCGAAAAAGCTTTGTTATCGAGTTACTGCTAGCGAAAAATTTCGCGTGGATTTCAGTTCCTCCTGTGAAATTTCAGTATATTAGGGGTAAACGTGATAATTTCTTATGTTCTTTGACCCGAAAAATTGACCAGAACTATATTTCCCGTAGTTTTCATGATATCCAACGTAAAACAGAAAGATTCGATGGAGGAAAACATTTTGTTTTAGGTTAGAAATAATACCTTTGTTAAATGCGTATATTTTGTTATCAAAACGTGTAGAAAATTTTATTCAGTCTATGATAGTCTATGATTCATAGACTAAGTCTGTGAAAAACAAAAAAATCAAGTTTTATTATAAAAAAACTTTAAAAAAATCTTATGCATTTGTAAAAATTAATAACACCTGTTTTTAGTAAAATAAATTTAGATCTTTCAAAATTTAAAATATTTTTAATTTACTTTTAAAAAATACTCCTCGCTGTTTTTTATACCCTAATAATTTATTACACGAATGTCAAAAAAATGAATGTTATGTATTTAGGGTGTATATATGATTTTTCCATTGTAGCAGTTCGAATGGCTGAACCGATTTAGATTATGACCCCACGTTGTAATCCGTACGATACTGGAAGTGTCATAGGTTGTATAAAACTTCTATATATTGGTTTGCTTGGTATTTCTCCCCCCACCACCCCATTCGGTCACCCTATTGCACAAGACCGGATGTCTGTGCCACAAACGGCTACTAAGCCTCGAAACAGTTTAGCGACCAGTGTCCTAAATAGCTCCTAGACCTTACCCAACAGCGTCAGCGACTAAGCGCGGTGCCATAGACCACCGGCTTACGTGTCCCAACCGCTAACTTATCATGTATTTACTAAAATGGGTAGGCGCATCCCGTCAACTACTAAAAATACATATGGTATCCATAAATTAAAATTTACTTCATCTGGACAGCAATTGGCTGCCACGCCTAGGTCGCTGAATTCCAGCAAGTACCTGTCCGAAACAATAAAGCGCTTGTAGTCTTAATTGGCTGGTGATCACTTCTATGTATATGAATGTTTGTTTATTTGTCCCGTATGTTTCCTATGCCATTCATCCGATTACGATGAAAATTTGAAGAGTTGTACGCACGCCCGCGAAGGTTTCCGATTTATTTTGGACTCGTTAGATGGCAATGGGGTATGAAAAATTGAATTTATTGACTGATTTGGCTCATATTCAGAATATATATCCGTTACGTAAAAAGAAAAATGATTGCAAAAACTATACCCGTTAGCAGGCGCCGGTGTCGAGATATTTACGAAACAAACAAATATACAATCAGACTTTCTTCTTATATATATATATATATATATATATATATAAAAGGATATGTTTGTATGTATGTCCGCTATAGACTAAAAAACTACTGGAACGATTTACGCCCGGGTTTTTGTATAATGGTTTGTGTTGTCCAGAGAAGGTTTAAAGCTACTGAAACCCTCGATCTGACCAGTAGAAAAAGTTAGGGGTATTTTGAACGGATTACGAAGTTTAAAGAATAGTTTGAATGAATTTCGACAGGTATTGCTATTTTGCCAATTTGATTTATTTACATTCTGACGTTTATAAACTGAAACGTTAAATTTTGTGGAGTTCTGCAATGTTTAGCTTTTTAATGTTTTATCAAAATGTACTCAAATATAGCAATAGTGAAGCATTTCCAGGTCTGCTAGTATATATATATATATAGAAGAAAAAAGTCTGATTGTATATTTGTTTGTTTCGTAAATATCTCGACATCGGCGCCACCACTAACGGGTATAGTTTTATACATATATATATATATTAAATTTTCATCCGTACGCTATTTAATTATCTTATATTGGTAATTATTCTATATTAAAGAGCAATGTTTTTATTTTGGCAGTCGTGTTTTTTAGTTTTTAATATTTTTTTCTTTTTTAATTTAATTAATTGTAAAATGTCATTAATCGTAAAATTGGAGAATAATGAGTTTATTGAAATCTCGATTTTTGAAAAATTTTTAAAGAAATTTTGGCTTTATATTTAATTTTGATTAAAAAACTATTAGTAAAAAAAAAAAATGCTGGATATCTACTCATTTTTTTTTGCGAAATGAGTACGTAGAAAAATAATGTACATAAGATTGGGTTTAAATGAAAAAATACAACCGAACGTACATTCCTGAATAATAATTATGATCATTTTTGTTTGAGATAAAAACATTGATATAAATGAATTTGCTGGTCATAATAGCTCCTGTCGGTCAAAGTATGGTAACTAACAGAATTGTTTAGAAAACTTTTAAAATATTTGTAAAATCATATTATTCTTTTATCTCAACAAACAAAAAACATCGAGTAAGCCTCAGATATTGTCCGTATTACGTATACTTTAGCAAGTACATATTAGATACATATTATAGATAAGTTAACAGTATCTATAGGCTCGATAGTTGGGAACGGAGACAATTGGAAACATAAACCTATGAAATTGCTTGTATACTCAGTGTGTATTAGTGGATAAATGATGATGGAACCCCACTAAATTTTTATTAGTCTATCATCATAAGTCAGATTACGATTTTTATGGTAAAAAAAAAAACAAATTACAAATGCCTAATGAGTTAAAAGGCTGGACTGGTATGTAGTGAAATCAATAAATATTTTGAAAATTAAAATTGTGAGTTTAGAATAAAAAATACCTAATAAGTGTTACTTTTTTTAAATCAACAATTTCTTTATAAAAATATTTCAATAATTTAATTTCTCTATCAAATTAAAAAAATAAATTCAAAACCTACAGGAAAATTAAAACCAGACTTAGCCTATTGAAACACTGCTAATTGGATATACCGTTTTATTTCACACAATATAATCACATTTAATAATATTTCCTTAAAATTTTATTGGTTGTGTCACTCAGTTGGAATCTTCATAAGCACAAAGCAAACTAAAATTATTGAATGTCTAACATTCAAAATTCAACCAATATTATAGTTCAACAAATATTTATAACTTTTTACTAAACATTTTTCGTAAAAAAAAAAGAAGCTGACAACAGAGTTGTAGGACTTTTCCGTTACGCGGCTTTTTTCTGATGCACGGCTTACACACACAACTTAGTTAAAAATATTTATAATTTTATTTAAATATAATATTTTTGGTTTATAATCCAATAGTTCTAACTAAAGCACGCGCACGTATGCCGTATTTCATTCGCGCAGGTGTGGCGGTACGGTACTAGCGACCACTTTAAATCCTTTTTTATATTTAACATATTATTCATTAATTTAATTCTCAGCTCACCTGTGACGTTACAACATGGTAGACGATTACAGAAGCTGTACGTCAGTTTTATATAAGCGCTTCTTGTGGTAAGAGGGAGTACTATTGAAGCAGTGTACCCACTTAGCCATTATTTTATTTAGAGTTTTTTTTTTGGGATGGGAGTTCGATTTTGTAAAAATCTTCTTTATTTTAAATATTATTTTTTAATTGTTAACAAATGTACCTAAGAAAAATAAGACTTTAATTAAGCGAAATCTCGAAATACTGAAAGTCTCCTGCTCTACAGCCTCACCCCCTTAACCTTTTAAGTTGAAAATTTAATGGCATAAATGACCCATATACATAAGTAATTTGACTAAGCTTGGTCAAAATCGTTCGAGTAGTTCTGGAAATATCAAGTAATTTAGAGTGCAACACCAAAAACACACGCGCACGCACGCGTGCACACATGTACCGGAAAATTTGCATCCAGTTTTTTTGTTTTTTGGTTACTTCGGTGAAAAGACGTAAAGATCTTGTGAAAACCACACAAGCCCAAATTAAACCTATTACCATACTTTCTCTTGGAGAGCTACAGCGCTAAACGGGAAAGTAATAAATATTTTTAATTCATTCGTTTTCTAATAAGACTTTAAATATCGAATCTGATCAGTTCTTACAAAATATAAAAGAATTAATTATTTTGTCAATTTCAGTGAAAAAAGGATGCATTTAGAGTACGTAGGTTTTTATTAAATAAAATTAAAATAACTATTCTTTAATACAGCATAACAAATGTCTTTATAAATTTCCTGGAAATAATCGTAAAAATAAAATCAGAGTATTTTATCTAGTATTTATTACTACTTTTATCATTTTTCTCAATGGTATGTTACAAAATAACAAATATTGAATACAATTATGAACTGAATATAACTGCTAGGTACATAATTGGTGGCTTAGAATTCAGATCATCTGATATAAAGAAAAAAGGTGCATTACCCGCTAGCAGGGAATCATGAGTAGATTTGTTAATAAATGGATAAGTGTTACAGCTATTAAGTTGAAATATATTAAGAAAGCAAACTAAAACTCTCTTAGATTCATCTGACACGTAAATGTAGTAAAAAAAACTGGTAAAGTATTATATGATCTTCCCCGGTTGTTTAATAATAAAAATTTAAAGAGATAGGAGCAAAAGATTAAAAAAAACACTGTATATGTTGTTCAGAGGTAAAAAATAAATTTTAAGAAAGCATTTTTCTAAAAATATTCATATATACTGTAGGTTAAGTTTAAAAAATTTTCTTAAGAATAACTTTCTCTAAATCTAACACCACTTTTAATAGATGCTGAAGAAGAAAAAAATATTTTTCTACATTTAGGTCCAGGGTCTATAATTTTTAAAAAAATTTTTGATTTTTTGATTTCTTTAGATGAAGTATAAAATATCAATTTTTTTTGAAAAACATTTAAACCGAAGAGAAAAATCAAAAAATATATATTTCAATATGAGGTGGAAGTTGATTTTTTGAAAAAAAGTTTTTCAAGTATTTATATATGCATTGTTGGTAAAAAATTTGATTTAAGAAGTCTTCACTAAAATGCCTCTTCAAAAACAACCAAATCATTTTATTCACGATATTCTTACTCCCCTTACGAATTTTAGACAAACAATATTTTCAATGTTCATTTGTAGAAATAGATATTTCTAATGAAAATATTTTTCAATGTCCATTTTTCGGAATCGAAAATCGGTTTGGTCAATTCTGAGATATAATGCCTAAAGCAGTGCTACACATATTACGGACTTTGACACACATATTTTACATATCATTACTTATACTTTTATTTATTTTACAGCAGTAGGTATAAAAAATATTTTGAAGTTGTTTTTTTCTGAAACCACTTCATCCTCACGTAATAATGGTTCTTTATAAAGTGGTATATATATTATCTTATTCTGGTGATTTAAATAAACATATTAGTATTTAAATTTTTAAATATTCTACTATTTCTAACTTAAATAGCTATCACTTTGAAATACTCAACCTTTACAGAAATATTCTGAAATTATTTAAGAACCCCGCGAAACTATTATCAATGTTGAAGCTAATAAATTTTAGAAAATATTTTCCTGTGTTGAGAAAAAAATTTATTTACGAAATAAAACAGCGTAAGTTAATAACTCAAACTACTGAAAGATGAATAAGAAGGTTTACCTTTATTTTTAAGCAAGTTATTAAAACTCAACTCATCGGCATAGATATAATACGATTAGTACAATGTATTAAATTTAAACATATTTCTTTCAAAATATTAAACGTAACATTATCAATTAAAAATATTTTCACTACATATAAAAGAATTTTATTATTATTATTATTATTATTTGTTTGAAATTGTAAGAATATAGTACTTTCCTTGTGAGTTATATAAAAAATGGAACACAGTACACATAAACACGAAAGGTAATAAGTTTTCAAAAAAGAATAGTACTCAAGATTTTTTTCTGGTAGAACGGATGCTTTAGAAGTTATAGCCAGAAACGACAAGAAATTGTTATTGTTTCTACAGAAAATAGATTGCACTGCAAATAAACAAAACTGGTTGCAAGTTACCGTGAACAAAACAACAACTTTCGTAAATTCACCACACAAAATTCACAAGTAATATATATATATATATATATATATATATATATATATATATATATATATGTATACATTAACAAATTTTATTTACATTTATATTTGTAAAAATATGAATCTTACTTTAATAGAAATATTTTATTTTTTAGTCATCTGTTTTACATTAACAGTATATTACAGACTTTTACGCACTATATATTTTTTTTCATTCGTATAAGATAGTAGAACAAAAATATTTCCAAATTATTAAAAACTTGCTTTATACTTTTTAGTCAATTTTTAAAAACATTATTATCATACATTGCATAAGTATAATTAGTAGGTTAATTTGGATTTCAAAAGATAACATCCCTTTTTCAAATTTGCAATTTTTTATACCCACACCTTTAATTTACTTCCGTACGGAGGGATGTTTGCAATATTAATGGAAAAATATTGTATTGTCACTCGACCTTAGTAACTGTGCAAAATTTCATCAATCGGAAATGTCAGGAAGTGTGTTAAATTAAAAATGTAAGAAAAACAAACATGAAAAAAATACATTTTGAATTACATAAAAGCAAGTAATAACATTTTTTAAAAAAGCTGATAATACCAGAACTTTCGGTTCTCGCGCCTTTTTTCTGAGGCATGGCTTACACCCACATACACCCTCAAATTATTTTAAAATATTTGTCATTTTATTAAAATATAATATTTTTTGTTTATTTAATTCAATAATTATAACTAAAGCGCACGCATACCGTATTTAACTCGCGAGGGTGTGGCGGTACTAGCGGCGGCTTGAAATATTATTTTACGCTTAAAATATTATTCATTCAATTAATTCTACCGGTCACCTGTGACGTCACAACATGGCATATATCTACAGCAGCTGTACGTCAGTGCTACATTAGCGCTCCTTGTGATGAGAGGGAGTACTATTGACGCAGTATACCCACTTAAGTCCACCGGGTAGGTCTAGTGGTTAAACTCGTCATCGCAAATCAGCTGATTTCGAAGTCGAGAGTTCTA
The DNA here is from genome assembly GCF_047948215.1 of Lycorma delicatula. Classification (NCBI taxonomy): domain Eukaryota; kingdom Metazoa; phylum Arthropoda; class Insecta; order Hemiptera; family Fulgoridae; genus Lycorma; species Lycorma delicatula. The sequence continues at coordinate 50,273,649 of NC_134460.1, forward strand.
AGGTTCAAATCCTAGTAAAGGCAGTTAATTTTAGACGGATTTGAATACTAGATCGTCAATACCGGTGTTCTTTGGTGGTTGGATTTCAATTAACCACACTTCTCAGGAATGGTCGACCAGAGATTGTACAAGACTATACTTCATACATATCATCCTATTCATTCTCGGAAGTAATACCTTACAGTGGTTCCGTAGGCTAAACAGAAAAAGTAAAAAAATTGTCTCGACAGCAAAATCAATTTGATTGATACCGATAAATAATCGATTTAGCTATCTTTCCTAGGAAGTTCTATATTATGCATTATCCGGCAACTATTCTGAACTGAAAAACGATCTTCTTGTATTCAAATACGTAATGTAAGTTATTATGCTGAAATAATATTATATTGGCAAAGAATTTACACCTAAATTTTCGGTTGATACTAAAATAATTTATTCTGGTCACGTTATTTAGAAATAACGATGTTTTAAATATTGTAAAATGTTTTATCTTTTAATATTTGAACTACCCAAAAAAAAGCTCGCAAATCATTCATTTGAGGACATTTATAAAATAAAATTACAAGTCGTTAGCAATTACAGGTTAACCGCTCAATTGCAGTCACTAATGAAAGCTGAATTTTGTAGAGTATGAAAAATATTAAGTCTGACCTGGATAACCTTCCACGTGAAAGGCAATGACGTTAACACTCCGCCACAAAAATTGGCACACTGTCTTATTATCATTGAAGTGATCAGGAAAAAACATAAAACTATTCAATGCTCACTTAAGTTTAATAGTTTTTTTATAATTTTCTTCAGTCCTGTTGAATTATCATTATTTAACTATTATTATCATTTAATTCTTTCATGTCATTAAAAGCTTTGATCAATAAATTTACTGGTCTATTATTATTAATAGTTGCAAGTAGTTATACATTTAGAAAGAAAAATAACATTTACATAGATAGATTTAAATAAATAAACTTACGTTTAAATAAATAATAACAGTAAAATTGTAAATTAAAAAATTAAAACGACTTCAAATATTGATAAGTTTTTTTTTTTTTAAAAAAACTATTAAATCCATGTCTTTTAATTTGGATATTACGAATTGGTATACCACCCACCAGATTTACTAATAAAAAATCAGACCTCAAAGGATAAACAACCAAAAAAAAACTTCTAAAACCTCGGAAAAAAGCAATTAAATACAACACACAGCGAACGGATCACTTCCAGAAAGGGGAAAGATATCCAGCCTCGCAACAAGCAAACGAGTCAGCATACGCGGTATCCAAAATTCCGGAGCACGAAGCAAACGGGAAAATAAAAAAAGAACAATACCCCAAAAGGTAAGTTCATTAATAAAATCACAAAAAATAAGGCGTAAAACAACTCAAACGTTATCCTTAAAAGTTTAAGGATAATTAAACTTTAAAATTAAATTTAAAGATAAGTTTTCAAATGGTTTATGATATGCCGTTAGCATATGCAGCTCTGTAACTGTAGATAATAATAATATATATATAGTACTCATTTCACCATATAAAATTAAAAGTTACTTTAAAAATATATATTATTATAGCGTGTACGAGTCTGTGAGGTACAAGGCTGGATCTTTCCTTTTTCGGATAAGATCCAAACGAGTGACCAGTTCGCGGTGTTTTGTTTCCTGCCAATTATATTTATGGCGGGAAAGGAGGAATATTAGTCCAGTCAATAGGAATTTATTTTATGATTTTTTCTTCTGTTTTTTCATGATTTTATTGATTAATGTGATACTAATTCCATAAAGTCAAAATTTTAAAAATAGTCGAACGAACTAATTTTTTACTTATTAACGAAATGCTTATTTTCCTTAAATGTTTATTTAATTTAAATTTTGTTGTTTAATGTACGAACAGATTTATAAAACATACCTTACAAGAAGAAGCCATTTAAAAAAAAATTCAAAAGATGAAAAACAAAATTCTTAATAAAAATAATAAAATAGATCCAATTAATTCAAAGCTCTTAAGAATAGTTTAACTTCTATTACTTTTTACTTCCTTGTAAGATGTAAAGGAAGTATTGTGATCGCCAAAAATTTTGGTATTCAGAATTCAACAGAAATATTAATTTTAACTAGTTTCGGCCTGACGTCTGTATGTACGTATGTATGTGCTTATGTATCTCGCATAACTCAAAAACGATACCCGTAGGATGTTGAAATTTTAGATTTAGGACTGTTGTAATATTTAGATGTGCACCTCCCCATTTGACTGCAATCGACTAGACCAAAACCGTCCAAAAAAGCACAAAATACTAAACGTTTGGATTTTGGACTTTTCTTAACTGCAGTAATAGCCCTCATTGAGAGCCTTTCAACTATATATCGTAAGTGGTATTTATTTTCATTGGTTCCAGAGTTATAGCCAAAGTTTAATTAATGAAATATTTGGATCTTACAAGGGGAAGGTACATCGGTTCGAATCAGACCTCATCTCCTTTTCTTTTAACTTATTTTTTTAATTTAAATATATTGATTTATTAAAATTTATTAACCTCCGATTGTAAAAAAAATTTACGATAAAAATAATTCAATAACTACAATAAAAACAAAAAACGAAAAAATATCAGAAGTTATTAATAAAATAAAATTTTATGTACTTTTCATTTTTTTCTAAATGTGTATATATAATTTAATAGGCGTACATGGAAGACATTTGGAATCCAAATTATATATTAAACTTCATTTTCTTGAAGTTTTACACGAAAATATTTTGAATATCATAATGACTTAAGTAGATATCACTATGTCATAAAAGCTTAGTGCTATATAATGATAGCTAATAAATAAAAAGTTTTCAAATCACATAATGACTAAATAATATTTCGTTTAAATAGTCATCAACTCAAGTTATTCCGAAGAAATTTTAATACAACATTACCAGTAGAATAACTTTTATAAAATAAAAAAATAAAAATTTAGTGAATTTAATTCCGAATATGGATAGAACATTATGTAAAACAAACTTACCGGTTGATTTGATTTGATTTGACCGGTATTTAGCATTGTTAAAATTTATAAATATAGATAATGAATGAGAGCACAATGTTAGTAATTTTGTTTTTTTTTTTTATAATTTTAAAACAATTAACTGGATGTAACATAAAACGTTTACACAGCAGAGTGAACAGAAAAGCTTTTGTATTTGAATTAAAATAGAAGCAAAAAGAGACATATTACTAGTACTCTTTCACTAAAATTCAGACTTAACAATTTAAAGTAAATTACGAAAATGTAAAAAAAAAAAATTATATAAAATACTCGTATAAAATGTAGAGTTAGATAAATCTTGTTCGTCGAGGTAAATACGAATCAATAGGGATCGAACTGTATGCGACGTAAATAAATTAGTAAGTAATAAAGAAATACGGTTTAATAAAAAATAAATAAAAAAAATGAAAAAACTTTGTAGAAAAATAAAATAAATCTATCAGGACAAAAAACTATGCAATAAAATCTGGATTGAAAGAATAAAATACTAGGTTAAATTTACGAATAAAAATTTATACTTCGTATTTTATTTTTACGTATTACAATAAAAAAAATATACAGGAATATTTTATTTTGTCAAAAGTATAAGAATCGTTATTTTTGAGATAAAAGAAATGATCTTAAAATTAAAAATTTTCTTTCGGCACGCTGGAAGGCGGAGGTAGATTTCACCGAGCAAAATATGGGTAGGCAAACTCGGATTGTGAGCTCGTATCAAACATTACCTTCCATGTTTTACGGACACTACGTTTTTTCATTAGATTACAAGCTATTGCTAAATTGTGTGAAGACTACCTTATGATTTTTATTGAACTGCTTGACAACACACCTATTTGAGGATTAGTGGGAGATTCTACGTTTGTCTCTTTGTATTGATAAAAAAGACAATGTTTTCAGAAATTTTATTTAAAAACATATAAATACAACAGTGATGTTGAGATGATTTGAAAGTACAATAGGCCTACATTACTCACATTAAGTATTACAACTTATGTTAGATACCCTACCTTACTTGAATATACCGAACGTTCCTTAAGTCTAGGAATATTTACACACTTTGACATTACGCAGAAATAACAGACAGAAAAATCACACTTCTAGGCAATAAAATATTGTCACTTACATAAATTAAAATATACACAGTACGGCAGTTTAAATGCGTTCACTTCAAATTCACTCAATACGACAATGGTTTCATATCTAATCAAGTTTTACATATTTAGCACATGGTAAGGCTCTTCTTCTAACAATTCCAACAACATTTTAATCATGCTTTGTCGTAAGGGTTGATCATATTAAAAATTGTTTCAGACAAAAGTTTTAGGTAATATTACAGGACTAACAATTACTTTAAACCTATTCGATCCTGTGCTTATTAAGGAAGATATGATGATTTTTGTCTTCAGAACCCCATTTTTTCCACTCCCTGAGCCAATGGTTGGTGATATAAACAAACTTTAATTAAATTAAATTTTAGGCCCTTATCCAAAGAGTAGTACGAACTTTAAATGAATTCGATATTTTACTTAATAAGAAAGTTATAGCGATATTTTTTCTTTTGAACCCCCCCCCTCCATGGTCCGATTTTGCACATTAACAAACTCGAACGAGATTTTGAGTCGTTATATTTTATGTATCAATTTGAAAGTGATTAGCGAAAAATTACGGCCGTTATCGTGTCCACAAGAAAGTGAAATATATATGTATAAACATTTTGACTGACGGTGATTTTGCGGTCTGGGGATGTGAAACGCGAAGATATGTCGAAATTTTCCGGAAGTCAAATCATGTTATCCATTACAATAAGTAGCTTTCTTATGAAATCTACCAAAAAGAAGGGAAATGTTTTTTAATGAAATGGATATGCATTCTGGTCAGTTAAAGCTGTTATAATTATTTTCATCAGACACGTTTTTTTTTTCCTTCAGTCATTTGACTAGTTTTATGCAGCTCTCCATGATTCCATATCTAGTGCCAGACGTTTCATTTCGGTATACCCCCTACATCCTACATTCGTAACAATTTGTTTTACGTATTCCAAACCTTGCCGGCCTGCACAATTTTTCCTTTCTTTTTTCTGTCCCTCCAATATTAAAGCGACTATTCCAGGATGCCTTAATATGTCCCCTATAAGTCTGTCTGTTCTTTTAACTATATTTTTTCCAAATGCTTCTTTCTTCATCAATCTGCCGCAACACCTTTATCTACTGTAATTTTTCTACCCATGTAATTTTTAACGTTCTCCTATAGCACCGCATTTAAAAAGCTTCTAATCTTTTCTTCTCCTCTGGTACTTTTCATCAAACACGTAAAATATGTAAAATAAATTTAGATTGTTGCTTGTCGGAAATGAATGGATTTAAAAAATATTATGACATTTTTTCTAATACATTTTTTAGGGAATGAAAGAAAAACTTAAAATAGAACGTCCCAAAAATGATCGACTATTCCAAATAATAAAAAAAATTAAGACAATCTGTGACATACATATACGGAAATATAAATAGTGGGATAAATCATAGAAATGTTAGAAATTTTCTACGCAACTATAATAATATTTAGTTATTTTACACTCCAATAGGGATCAGGCTAAATCCCAGTATTATTCAGTTGACATATGACATAATATAATGGGTTGAGTAAGGGATTCTTTTAAGGAAAATCCTGGATGAAAATAACCTCGGTTCTTCTGTGAACTATACCTTTCTCGTGGTGAATGTTTTTATCTCATTTCAAGAGCACTCGGTGAGTAGTTCATCCCTTTATATCACCGTCCAAATCTTTTCGTTATCCGTAACCCATTTACTACTCAAATAGTTTTTGAAGGTTTATTTGTTACTGAACACCCACTGTATCCTTTTTAATAATATAAGGAATTTCTTTTAATTATTACTACCTTGACATCTTAACTTCAGTTTTAAGAGCAGCTCTGCCCATAAAATGTTCAGTAATTGTTTCCTATTCACTGGCTATAAAAAATGCTCAACCTAATATCGACAAGAACTGGAAAAAATTTATAATTTTTGTTAATACAATAAAATACTAAATTATAATTTTTTTAAACCGGAAATAAATGTAATTACGCAAGTATTCTCCGGTTATTATAAAATATCTACAATAAATTTTGAAGATTAAATTTTGCATTGCGTAACTAAATTTGTGTAATAAAATTTTTTTTTCGAAACGTTTTTAGTCATCTCTGGGATTATGTTAAGTGATTTTACCATGGCTTAGTCGGTGTGTTTTACGGCTGGCGATTTTTTTTTTTTGGCTTGATGATTTCGCAATATAAGCTTGAAGCTTGTACGTGCGTTATAGAAATGAGGTTTCTTATTTTTTAGCGTTTAAAAAATGTCATGTCTGACCGGGATTCGAATCCGGGAAAGGCAACCGGATGAAAGGCCAAATTAAAAATTATCACTGATTAGAATATCATCGAAACTTTTGTTGGATTTGAAACGTGTCTGTTCTTTTATTATATTGCTGTATATATTTATCGTTTATATATATATCGTTGTGTATACTTCATTACGTTCGAGTATATAAAATTCTGATACTTTTTTAATGAAATTTAACCTTGATACTCTGGAAATACAAAAAGAAAAGACCAGATCTAAATACGTTTGAACATAACAAAATATATAAATTCATAAAAATAGACTTCTATAGAATAAGTAAACAGACATGTTTGACCAAGTTTGTTACTTCCTTTTACAAAATAAAGGAAGTATTGGGATCGCGAAAAATCTCGGTTTTCATATTTCAACGGAAATATTAATTTTGACCATCCCTGAATTCATTTTGACTAGTTTTGACGTGAGTCTGATGTACATGTGTATGTATGTATCTCAAATAACTCAAAAACGATTAGCCGTAGAATGTTGAAATTTTGGATTTAGAACTACTGTAACATCTGAAAGAAATGGAAAACCAACAAATGTCCAAAATTTTACTCTTTTATAAATACCCATATATATAATTACGGCCTAAATTAAAAAAAAAGAAGATATTTATTATTTTGTATAGCTATGCATAAAATATGATATTCCCAAAAGCAAGTTATTTGGACCAACTTTGGCAAGCCGAAACGTTTGCAGAACTTATGATTTCATGACCTCCTTTAACCATGAAACATAACGTTAACTTTAAAAAAATTGTGGAAGGATGTATGTCGGCCTTTGGTTTTATATCTTCAGGCTGGATGGATCGATTTGATTTCTAATGAAATATCACATTATGATTTCTATATATTAATATTAATAAGATTGTTTGTCACGATTAGTCACGGGGGTAGGGACAAACAGACCTATTGATCCCTTATCTCAAAATTTTACTAAAAGGATAAGCAAATATTTTCACATTCTTAAATATCCTTACATAACTAAGATACTTTTTGATAGTGTTTGGTTTTAATAAAACTATGTAAAGGAGTACAGCAAAAAATCCCGTTTTTATTTTTTGTACTTACCTCAATGTCACATTCTTCAATTAATCAGATAATTCCAACACATTAGTGTATGTCAATTCGGTTACGTATTAGGGAAATTTCATTCAGTTGAGGGGTAAGCCTATTTAAAAATGTTTTTTTGTTGTAAATGCTTCTTATCATCAGTTATAATTCTGTTTAGTAATTTTCAAATGGGATCAACGGATTTTTATTAAACTTCTACGATGACTTCTGAATACAGTTTGATGATGCCATTTAATTTTGCTTACAATTGGTCAAGAAGGTAGGCAGGTATGATTAGTTAGTATGCCATTTAATTTCTCCGAGACGGATGGTGGTGTCTTGGCCTTTCATCCGGAGGTCCCGGTTTGGAATCCCGGTTAGGCATGGCATTTTTCATACGCTAAAAAATTGTTATTTCATATTCCTAAGCACAACCTTCGAACTTATATGGTGAATTAATCATAAAAAAAAAGAAATCGGTCAAAGAGGAAAGCAGATTTGGTTAGTATGAGCCCCGTAACACAAAATTTAACACTAAGAGTAGAAAATTTTTTTTTATATTTCTTTACTTGCAATATTTATTTTAATGATCCTACTAATTCTCCGACTCTGTGGTAATGACTCGTAAAGTTATGCGACTCTTTTCCTTCTGTTTTTTTTATTTATTTATTTATTTTTTATTATACTTTATTTTTGACAAATTTTTAAGTACCTTTCGTAAAGGAGACTAAGGTAAAATGAAAATCATGTTGTCATTTTTTTAAGTAAACGATTAAAATATGGAATTTTTAATGAAAAGATTAATAATTATTATACTAAACGTGTGCTGAAAGAAATGAGATTATCTTTAAACATGGATACTCAATTGAAAATAAGCAAATTTAATTTTTGTACTGATAATAAAGCAAATAGTTCATTAGTTACTTATTTCTATATTTTCTTTAAGTACAATTTCTTTAAGTAACAATAATAATAATATGATTTTTTTTTTAAATATTCCAATTTTAAAATTAATTTATTAATAACTTTTAATAAAGTTAATAAACATATCTATGAATAATAACTGAACCAATTATTTTTCTTTTATTAAATTCTTTCAGAAAGTATAATTAAAATATTATATTAAAAGACTGTGGCTTGAAATATTATGGAGAATAAGAAAAAATAAAATGAAACATGTCGTGGAAAGAACTAAACATTCAGGTCAAATAATGTTTATTACCAAAGAAGACCAGAAAGAAAGTTTACTATTTTCAGAGACAAGCAGTTAAAATTATTAGTTTTACATGAATCCCACCCTAGTATATTTTTTCTTCTACCCAAGATACAATTTCCTTACATTAAGAAATATAAATTTTCAACAGGAAGTGTCAGCAGGGAAAATATATACATATATACTACTGCACTTGTGGTAATCCATGTAAAGGAGTACAATAATCCTAAATCTTCAAATCATGGCATATTTAACAACAATTTTATTGTTATATATCCTGACCAAAAACGTTTAAATGAAATTTAAGGACTCTTTTTTTCTATTAACAACACTCGTTAAAATTTTATTGCGCTGAAAAATGTGTCACGAATATATTCATGAAGTAATTAAATGTAATTTAGTAGCGTTCGGACAGTTTCATAAGATAAGCTTATATACTGAAAATAAATTCACGAGCACACATTTTTCCTTTTTGTTATGTATTTGACACTTTTTATTGGCTTTGAAATTTAGAAAAAAAAAAAGTGAAAAGAATAAAATTATAAAATGTAATAAAATAGTAAAAATATATGTTTACTTTCTAATTATATAATAACACAAATGTACCATGAATATACTGAATTTAAATAAAACATAGCAATATATTATCGTAATTTGTAAAAAAAATAAATTATAATGGAATTTTTTCCCGCGGATTCAAAATGTAAATTAAATTAAAATCATAATTTAAATCTCTTTCTCATAAAAATGGATGGTGCGTGGATTTGTTTGTTTGAAACTTTTACTTCCTTGTACGAATTAAAGGAAGTATTGTGATCGTGAAAAATTTCAATTCTCAGATTCCAACGGAAATATCCATTTTGACCATCCCTGAATCCATTTTGACTAGTTTCGACGTGACGTCTGTACGTACGTATCTCGGATAACTCAAGAACGATTAGCTGTAGGATGTTGAAATTTTGGATTTAAGACTGTTGTAACATCTAGTTCTGCACCTCCCCTTCTGATTGCAATCGACTGGAACAAAAGTGTCAAAAAAGGCCCAAAAACCTAAACATATAAATTTTGGACATTTTTTAACTGCAGTAATAAGTGCTCATTGAGAGCTTTTCAACGATATATCATAAGTGGTACTTATTATCATTGGTTCCAGAGTTATAGCCAAATAAAATTTTAATTAAATATTTGGATCTTACAAGGGGAAGGCACATCAGTTTAAATCCGACATCATATACATATTTCTGTTTTACTTTTGTGTTTAATTTAAATATCTTGGTTTATTAATAATTATTAATCTCTGATTGTAAAAAAAAATTATAATAAATAATATTATTATAATAAATAATAATTCAATAATAACAATAAAAAAAAATATATGAACAAAACATAAGTTACAAGTGAAATCAAATTTTATGTACTTTTCAATTTAATTCAAAAATGTTTACAGAGGTTAACAATTATTAATAAATCAATATATTTAAATTTTAAAAAAAGTTAAAAAAATATATGTGTATGAAGTCGGATTTGAACCCTGAGGGCATGGTGACGGATCTGACACGTTCTCACTTATCATGTAACTAATTAAGCGACGTGAAAGAAAATTAACATATAAACTAAAATAAAATGCTGATACGGTAACCACAAAAAAAATGTGATGCATTATGCATCACCGCAATGTCCACCGCAATGCAATCGTGTAACTATCCATTTTATTAAAGAATTGGAGGATCGTATGTCAATTTCAAATGAAATAAGTTTAAACGAGGGGAACAAAAAATGTGTATATGTAATTTAGTAGGCGCACAAGGAAGTCAAATGGTGTCCACATCATATTTTTTTATGGTATTTAACTAAAAAAAAATGTATATATATATAAACAAATAAACAAAGTTTTTCATCGATAAACTAATCACTTATGAAACACTTTTGTAGATATCTGAAAACAAATTAAAATTTCCAGGAAACAAAAGCTTATCAGCTTATCGGTAAATAACTCATAAGATCTATTAAAATGTGCTTTACGATAATTTGTTTCTATTACTTCCGATTTTGTTGATAGTAGATTAAAACTACTCAATAAAAATGTTTTTTATAAACTGTAGTACTTATTATAGAAATTTTTATTTACTTATTTTTTCTTTTAAAAATAAATAGTTATATTTAAAAATCGTTAAACATTATATAAATTAAGTGACCATTCTAAAGTAACTTTTCAATAATATTTAAGAATCAAAATGTGTAAAAAATTAAAATCCATTTTGAAAGCAATTAAATCTTTTAATATAATTTTTTTCATAGAAATACCCACGAGATGTCTTTATTTCACTTAAAACAGACGCTGAAAAATGATTTACAATTCAATATATTTTAGCTAAAGGTAGTGAAATAATTTAACGTCAGATAAAAAGGAAAAATATATATTGTATCTTATCCGATACAATAAAAGGCTTTTGTAATAAAACACAATAACGAAACCGATCTTTTTAATAATGAAGAAAAAAAATGATTAAATCCAATGATAAATGTTGCAAACCGTCAAATTTAATTTTGTATTTTATATTTCGTTAGTAAATGGAAATTCCAATGTAGAATAGCAACGGTACTGATGATTTTAAACATTTAATAAAACCGTTTAGTGCTTATACAAGCTTTTTTTTTAATTCACTACAAAACGTTTAAGATAACCTGTATCATTACACAAAGAGTGATCATTAATTGCATTCTTTTGAATACAACTAGCATACATACGATCTAGTATTTTTTAAACCTTAATAAAAAAAAATCAAAAATATATAGGCATTATTGAACCAGGAAGAAAATATATAAATATACGTGTTACGCAATTTTTTTATCGTTCCTATTCATAAAAATTAAACTATTCACAAAATTAAAAAAAAAATGCTCACAACACAGTTGTAGGAATTTCCCGTCACGTGGCTTACACACGTATACACACACAACTTAATTTAGCACGTCATTGCTACACTGGGACTCCTTGTTGACTGATGGTACTATTAACGCACTACGGGTAGTTCAATTCCTTTGCTTAGTAAGGTCGAAGGACCTTACCACAACTCACCAACTTATACAACAACTAGAACACAACTCACCAAGTCTTATGTAAGACTTGAAGACTTGGTGAGTTGTGTTTTGTTTTGAGTTCATTAATTAGTAGTACACCGATGGGAATATCACTAGTGACATTCGCATCGGTGGCATCCTGGCCGAGGCGGACTGGAGTATATCAAAAGCCGAGGTTTCGAATATGATCTCCGGTAAAGCTCATATAAGGACGGCTCGGAACGGTCGGGGTGGTGAAGGTTGTCTTCCCCTACGGTGGTGAGTATATCCACTTAGCCACTAGTTTAAAGCATTTCTTAGGATGGGTGTGTGAATTTTCAATTTTTTTGCAAGTATTATAATTTTTTAATTGTTAAAAAATGTGCATAAAAAAATAAGACCCTAATTAGGCGAATTATTGAGATACTGATGTGGAGCTTGCTCTACAGCCTCATCCCCTTGATCTTTTAAGTTGAAATTTTAATGGCATAAATTCCTCAAATGTAGAAGTAATCTGACCAAGTTTGGTCAAAATCAGTCTAGTAGTTCTTGAGATAAAAGGTGATTTAGAGTACCGAACACACACACACACGTACAAACAAACATCCGGTTTTTTGGGTTCGAAAAATTTTAATCCGGTTTTTTGGGTTCTTTATGTGTCGAAACGTCAAGATACTGTAAAAACCGCATATGCCCAAATTGGACCGACTACAATACTTTCTTTTCTAATGCTTTCTTTTTCTTGTTTAGCCTCTGGGAATTTCCGTTCAGGTATTACTTCAGAGGATGAATGAGTATGATATGTATGAGTGTAAGTGAATTGTAATCTTGCACAGTCTCAGGTCGACCATTTTTGTAATGTGTAGTTAATTGAAACCCAACCACCAAATAACACCGGTGTCCACGATCTAGTATTCAAATGCATAGAAAAATAACTGTCTTTACTAGGACTTGAACGCTGGAACTCTCGACTTAGAAATCAGCTGATTTGCGAAGACGCGTTCACCGGTGGTTTGTCCATTCTAATACTACAGCTCTTCTAACGCACTAGACGGGAAAGTAAAAATATAAACATCTATAAATCATATGGCACCAAGTGTATCTGCATCACATAAACACATTCTCTGTCCACATAAATGAAAAATGATTTTCTTTTTTTACTTTGTTGAGAGATTTAATTAAATTCTTAGTTCTTAATTATATCAATTGTTAAAAAAAAAAAATACATCTTAGTAAGTATTTAACAAAATCTTTATGTTCATAAAAATACTGTTCGATACTAGGAAAAGTTAATCATGTTTATTGTTGCTTGGTTTCAGGAAAAGTATAGGGACAAGGGAAGCAATTTTAGGCCTCAGATTAATAGTAGAAGGAAGAGTAAAGAAAAACAAACCAACATACTTGGCGTTTATAGACCTAGAAAAGGCTTTCGATAACGTAGACTGGAATAAAATGTTCAGCATTTAAAAAAAATTAGGGTTCAAATACAGAGATAGAAGAACAATTGCTAACATGTATAGGAACCAAACAGCAACAATAACAATTGAAGAACATAAGAAAGAAGCCCTAATAAGAAAGGGAGTCCGACAAGGATGTTCCCTATCGCCGTTACTTTTTAATCTTTACATGGAACTAGCAGTTAATGATGTTAAAGAACAATTTAGATTCGGAGTAACAGTACAAGGTGAAAAGATAAAGATGCTACGATTTGCTGATGATATAGTAATTCTAGCCGAGAGTAAAAAGGATTTAGAAGAAACAATGAACGGCATAGATGAAGTCCTACGCAAAAACTATCGCATGAAAATAAACAAGAACAAAACAAAAGTAATGAAATGTAGTAGAAATAACAAAGATGGACCGCTGAATGTGAAAATAGGAGGAGAAAAGATTATGGAGGTAGAAGAATTTTGTTATTTGGGAAGTAAAATTACTAAAGATGGACGAAGCAGGAGCGATATAAAATGCCGAATAGCACAAGCTAAACGAGCCTTCAGTAAGAAATATAATTTGTTTACATCAAAAATGAATTTAAATGTCAGGAAAAGATTTTTGAAAGTGTATGTTTGGAGTGTCACTTTATATGGAAGTGAAACTTGGACAACCGGAATATCTGAGAAGAAAAGATTAGAAGCTTTTGAAATGTGGTGCTATAGGAGAATGTTAAAAATCAGATGGGTGGATAAAGTGACAAATGAAGAGGTATTGCGGCAAATAGATGAAGAAAGTAGCATTTGGAAAAATATAGTTAAAAGAAGAGACAGACTTATAGGCCACATACTAAGGCATCCTGGAATAGTCGCTTTAATATTGGAAGGACAGGTAGAAGGGAAAAATTGTGTAGGCAGGCCACGTTTGGAGTATGTAAAACAAATTGTTGGGGATGTAGGATGTAGAGGGTATACTGAAATGAAACGACTAGCACTAGATAGGGAATCTTGGAGAGCTGCATCAAACCAGTCAAATGACTGAAGACAAAAAAAAAAAAATTGTTGCTGAGAATAAAGGTTTGGCAATATAAAATTTCATGTAGAACCTTTGCTTATAATCGTCAAACAATTAAGGAGAGCCCTTCATCGTTAATTTTTATTTAACTGTTTAATTTAAAAAGGTTTTTATTAATTAAATTTCATGACATTTTAAGATTATTAATAATAATAAAATGATTGAAGATAATCACAGTATTTGCTAAGTAACCCATCTAACCTACCTTATTCTAGCGGTAAACTCGTCGTTATAAATTACATGATTTCGAAGTGAAAGTTCTCGGCTTTAAATCCTAACAAAGGTAATTGCTTTTATTTGGATTTCAATAAAAGTTTGTAGATACCAGTGTTTTTTGGTGGTTGAATTTCAATTAACCATACCTCTCAGGAATGGCCGGCCTGAATTTGTTCAAGACTATGCATTTACCGGTACGGTTACATTACACTAATAAATCGCTAATGAATTTAATTTTTGATGCGACTATAAATAACAGTATTGAAAGAAAAATTATTAACAAAGAAAAAAATTACTACGTAGTCATTGTTATCAATTAACACTCCCGTTAAAGAATGGGCGGGGGTGGCAACCGGAATGCCACTAGGCGGGTATCTTCCCCTACGGGGTTGGGATTTTATCAATTAAAATTTTATTTTATCTAATGTTTTATTTTATCTAATGTTTTATTTTCTTTTTTTTATATTACGGAAAAGTAATTAATAAATTGGATTAATTATATAAAAACAACCTAATATTTGCTTTTAAAAAATTACGAAGTTATTAAAAATTTAAATACACGTTAAAAATACTTAACTAATATTTATATTTTCTTAAAAAGATATTTAATTCATGAGGTGTAACTGGACTGAATCGCATGGAAAAAGGTAGTTTGATTGAAAAAAGTAGTTTTTTAAATAGCTCAAAAAACAGATTAAATGTGATTACTAGTAGAAAATAAATAAACTTCATATGATATCCGTCTCCTGAAATCAACATTTTTATAGAAAAAAAATATTCATTTTTTCTTTCACTCCTCCCCTCCACTAGTAAGAAAAACGTAATAATTTTTTCATAAAAAAATAGCTTTCATAACTGTATACTTTTTTCACGCGTATAAAAATTGTCAATGGAAATAAAAAGTGAGAAATGAAGTAATAGTGAAAAATTCGAACAAGAATAAATATCTAATTATCAGTAAGAAAAGGAAAATAAACTGGTTGGGAAATATCATTGATTAAAAAAAAAGTAAGAAGGATCAGGAGAAATTCAAAGAAGAGTTTCAATATTTTAGCTGAAAATAGAAGGAAAATGAAAACAGACAACGATTAAGGGACCTGACTAAGATTAGAAAGCAAATGATGAACAAATTTTAATCAATTTCGGAAGTGTTTATTTTTTCATCTGATCTATTTTTACTTTCCCGGGGAATGCGGCTAGAATAGCTATATTAAAGGTGATCATGTCAGGTGGTGATCATGTCAAAAATGAAGAGGTAACGCGTTTTTTGTAAATTTTTATATTTTAGGGTTAACTAATGATTCCAGAACAAAGAAATACAAGTATCTATTACGTACGTTAGGACGATTACGGGTAATCGTTGTCCGAAAATCATTGACACTAAAAAGTTGCCAATTACTGTAAAAATTAATTTCCCGTCCATCTCCTCTGAGGAGGGACGATCATGCTTTGTGGAGCGTGACGAGGAAATTCAAGCGGCTGCCAATCTCTTTTCTGCCGTTGATGATAACTGATCAGTGTGCCTGTGACAACAACCAAAAAGCCAAGTTATTCGCTGAGCACAGGAAAGGTGTTTCGGCCGCATGAGATTCACGGTAATATCAAGGAGGAAGTTAGTAATTTCTTAAATAGTCCGATTCCTTTGTGTCTCCCTTTGTGACCCTTCTCGAAGGTGGTGATAGCACAAGAGGGGAAGAGGATGGGGTTGTACGGCAGGCTCCAAGGTTTGGCTAAATTACACATAAGTTGATATCTTCATTACCGTCTCGGGCGTTTCTTACATACGGGACATATTTAATGCGATCCTTCCGACAACTCACTACCGTTCGGAAAAGAAGGTGTCTCCAATAACGATGGTCATGAAACCTGGGAAGCTTTCGCAGGAGGTATCTTCGTACAGGCCTGTACGTCTGCTACCGGTTTTATCTAAGATCTTTGAGAAGCTATTTGTGCACAGATTGTGGTTACTGCTGGAAATTGAAGAAGTGATATCCGACCATCAAATCGGCTTTATGGGTGGTCACTCGACTGTGAAATAAGCCCATAGAATTACTAGTGTTGTCGTCAGGTCTCTGGAAGAGAAACAGTATAGTTTGGCAGTCGTTTTGGACATAGAGCAAACATTTGACAAAGTTTGGATAACCGGTATTCTTTCGAAATTGAAATCGTGCCTATCACAACCAAACAGTTTATATCTAGATGGTCGCTTCTCGCGCCTTAATTACAGTCAGGAGATGTCAGCGTTTTTCGATAACAACTCAGGGGTTCTGCAGGGCTCAGTTCTGGGCCTGTTCTATTCCTGATATACACTTCTGAACTGCCTATTCCAGCCAATGTCACGTTTGCGTCGCACGCAGATGACACAGCGATCGATCATGGCATTGACGATAGCCCGGCTACTGCCTCGGAAAATTGCAATCTGCAATGGATACCATCAGCGTTTGGTTGCGTACATGGTGGATAAAAATTAATCCGGCGAAGTCCAGCGACGTGACGTTCACGATGAAGAGGGAAAATTGTCCTTCAGTTAGGTTAAACGGTGTCAGGATACCAAGTCAGTATGGTACGTACCTGGCCTTTTACCTTGATCGCCATTTGATGTGAAGGGATCACATTACTGAGAAGAGGAAGTTGATTGACAATAAGCTTAAGAAGATGTACTGGATGTTGGGTAAGAGATCACAACTTTCTTTGTCCAACAAGGTTCTGCTCTAAAAGGCTTTCTTGAAAACGATATGGGTGTAGGGGATTGAACTCTGGGCAATGGCCATTAATAGCAACGTGGAGGTAATTCAACGGTTTCAGAACAAACTTTTACGGAACATAACTCATGCCCTGTGGTTCGCGAAGAATACTGAGATCCACGATTACGTAGGCATTCCATACGTTCGAGAGGAAGTTGGACGTCTTGTTTCGAGATATATGTCCAGGTTGGATACACAAATGAATCATCTCCCTTTGAATCTGCTAGACAACAGCGAGAAAGTTAATAGCCAGAAAGGCTCCAAATACTTGATCTTGTTGATGGCCCGTCATAACGGGCCATCAAGCCGCCGAACCGGATCATCATAATGATCCGGTTCGGCTTTGTACTCACGTTTCTTGTTTCTTGACTGTTTCAAATTTACTGTATCGTTTACTGTTTTATTTAAAGTTATTTCTTTCTTTGTTTTAAGGTTAATGTTGACTGGACATTCAAAGCCACTATCAAATGTTATATTATTTATGTTTTACTATTGTTTGTTCGTTATTTTATACTATTGTTCTTGTATTACTTGGGGATTATGACTGGGTGGTTCTCTTTCAAGTGATGGTCAGTCATACGACTTACTTATGGCTTCATTGTAGAACCTGATTGTAAATAAATAAATTCATTAAAAAAAACAAAAAAAACTGTTGTAAAAATGAGATTTTTAAAGTTTCAGTGCTGGATTGGAAAACCTTAAGACCTGCCTCGTCATCCCTAAAGAATTAAAGAACAGCTATTTCTCTAAAAAAAATCAGGCTTTTTCGCTACAAAATTATAATGGATTATTTAACGACCATTTTTTATTTATTTATTACTTTTTTTTGTAGATAATGTTCCAGGCTTTATCCTCACAATTTAGTTGTTAATCATACAGATTAGAAGAAATATGGGTTTTCCGCGGACCGAAACTTTAAAATAAATAAAAATAAAAATTCCCTATAAACGTGGTAAAATTAACTTTTAACCGTGCTTTTGTTGTTCGTTGAATTCTTTGCATTCACACACATCAAAGTAATCAATCGCATATAATATTTTAGCACTCATATTGTGCATACATATTTGTCGCACTGTATTTGGCCTTGTATCTTAGGTTTGGGAAAACTAAATTTTTCTTCAAAATATGGATCATTGATTATATAATTTCTTTTTCAAAAATTCTTTAAGGTGCTGGTGGATGTCGCGAAAAAAACAATTTCGATTTTCTTCATAGGCATTTAAAAAAAAACTTTATTAAAGTAAATTTATTACCTACAGTACTTATATAAATAATTTTAAAAAACTAAAATTTTTTTCAAAAAATCAACGCCTACCTAAAATTGAAATATGTTTTTTTTTTTACAAGACTACAAATCTAGCCTTATAATTAACCGTAGTAATCAAATAAAATTATTACTTTCATTTTGCTTGTAGTTTTTGAGGTTAGATGTCGAATAATAGTTTCAGATGCGCTCTAAAAATTTGATTAAACATTAAATAAATATAACATAACTTTGTAATAAACATCTCTGATGGTGTGGATAACAAAAACAGATATTTCATATCCAACCTGTTTAGTATAAACCATTATGAATTTGAAAATCATCATTATCCATTATTCGGTGTCTATTTCTAATTTTATGACTGCATTATAGGTAATGTTAGAATAACTTTACCGTACAACAATTCCGGGATAGAAACGATTTCCCCAAAAAATTATATGTATATCTTTACTTCCCTTATCGTTATTTTTTCTCTTTTTATTACTTTAGAAAGTGCTATTCGAACATTAGAATTCGAAGAGAATTCTATTGAATTAACGTTAATGACTGTACGACTGATGCATAGGAGAACACACCTTATCAGAGTTAAGTAAGAGGTAGAGAAATACACCTCTCCAACTCACCCACCGTTCATTTTCACACCCCTCACTTTGTCTTTTCAAGGATCCCAAAGCTCACGCCTTACTTCATTTATCTCGTAGTATATTCCTACGTAACTATTTTTAACAATATTTCAATATTTTGTACTACGTGTTATTTTTAATGAACTTAAAAAAAAATTAAAGCAAATTTAATTGATATATATTTCGTCTACGTTTTGCCTTACTTTGCAATAAAGTAGATAGTTCTCCGTAAGAGAATAGCGTAGGATCGAATTAATTTTATAGATATTTCTACTAAAAAATTTCTAAAAGTATTTATTGATTTAAGTTCTTTCACAGAAAATTATTTTTCCTAACTGCTTAGAATATAAGAATAATTTTTAACTAAGTGTACTGGTTTTCATATATGCGTATACATTTGTGCGTTTATGTTCTTTCTACATTTATTGAAATAAAATCTATAATATCCTTTAATCTAAATAATAATAATAATTTAATTTTTTTTTTTAATACAATACTGATTTTTTTTATGTGAAGAGATTTTAATTTTAAAAGAACAAATTTATTCATGATTGCCTATAAATATTATTTCATAAATGGATTACTTATTCAGCTGGAAGAATACAATACAAATTCTAATTTTTTCCTTCCTATTCAGTGAAATGTACAATACAATCCAATATAAGTGCTATTATATAGAAAGATGAAATAAAGCGTGGATCATATGATGATAATAATAAAAATAATAATATTATTATAATTTTTAAAAAAATATATAATAAAAACAGTACAATCGAAATGTTTGAAAATAGATCAGAACAATAAATATAAATAAATAAAGAAGACTTTAGGGTATGTTTATTAAAATAAAAAATAAGTAGCCCATCTATTTTTAGATATAAATTGTTTAATAAAAGAAAATATCATAATTTTAGATGTAAAATAAAAATAAATAATGAATAATTTTATCACAAAGTTCGTTAGAACTTCGTCGGTAATAGGTGATGAAGACAATGAAATACGTTTAAATCTGTAAACATGACCTAACCTAACAGTGAAATGAAAAAAATAAGAAAATATGCGTGAAAACATTATATTTTAGTTTAATTAGATTAGTAATAAAGAATACTTTCAAAAAATACCTCGAATTTCGTTAGACAACGTTTTTTTTTTTTTCAATTTGATGGACCGCGGGACTCGAATATGTCATTTTATTCATTTGTTAATGTAACTTTTCGAATCGCACCGCTAGATAGCAGTACTTGATAGTACTAGGTAGCAAATAAAAACTTGATAATGTACTTCAAATAATAAAATTTAAAAGAAAATATACTGCAACTTGTATTAATAGTAAATGCTGTTATGTAAATGAAAGTACTAAAGATAAAACATTTTTTTAAATTCCCATCACTTCTTTAAAAAAAAATAAAAATATTAGTTTACAAGAAATTATACTAGTTTTATTAAAAAAAAATAAATAAATAAATTTGAATTAAACTATAAAAATCGAGGGTTACACTTACAAGGCAGTAAGTGCAATATTACATCACTTATTTTCGATTCGTAAAGGTCATTATAATAGTTTTATTAAAAAAAAGAAAAATATGGTATGAAGTGAATTATATTACCACCAACAAAAAAAATTGACCGTAAATTTCAGTTTGTTTGTTCTAAGGCTATAAATTTTAATAATAAATCTATAAGATAACAATGAGTAATTCATAAAAAAAAATTATTATAAAAGAATAATCTAAAAAACCGCAGTGATATCGAAAAAAAATTACAATGAAATTGTAAACCGTACGGTAAGAGTCGCGCAGATATTTCTTCCGCTCAACAAACAAAAATTTCTGTAATATAAATAAAACTGTTTTTAACAAAACGATACTGATATCAAAAAAGGTAAAACACTACATTTCTATTATCAAAATCTGTTATTAATTTAGAATTTTGTTTAAAAAAAAACATGTTAAGTATATGTAATTGATAATAGATATACAATAATAGATAATAAAAAATGTTTAAGCGTTCCATATAATATGCAAAAAAGAAAAAAAAAATTGTTATAAATCTCTTACCGGCCCGATTTCATTTATGTGTAATTCATACCACATTTACAGAAATAATACCATACTTATGATTATTTGTTGTTTAATAAATAAAATCGTGCCGGAAAGAATTTTGTAACAAAATTTTCTATTTTTGCTTATTATATGGAACGCTTAAACATTGTTTACTATCTATTATTGTCTATTACAAAGTCTAATACATATTATCTATTCTCTATTACATATATTTAACATGTATTGTTTTTTAAATTAATAACAGATTTTGATAATATAAATGTATTGTCTTCCTTTTTTGATATCAGTATCGTTTTGTTAAAACCAGTTTTATTTATATTACAGAAACTTTTGTTTTTTGAACAAAAGAAATAATATCTGGGAGATTATTACCGTACGGTTTACAAAAGATTAAAATAGTTCAAAATCTCAAGTTTGAAAACAAAATTTATAGAGAATTGATTCTGTGAAATTTAATGTGAATAACGTCAACTGGATATAAAAAAGAATGAAGAAATTTCAATTTTATTAAAAATAAAATACATAAAACAAAAATGTGGCAGAAAAATATTATTTGTATATTAATTCTTAATTATATGTTATAATTATACAGAGTACTTAAAAGGTGTGGCGAAACTCTAGGATTCTACGAAACATACTGAGAAACAAATGTCCAGTGAAGATAGGTCCGAAAACGCATTTTCTCTGTCCGCCATTTTTGTTCTTTAAGAAAAAAATTATTTTTCAAAAACGGTTGGAGATAAGTCAAAAAAAATTATGTACTTTATTTTAAACTAACGTTTTTTAATAGGAAAAAAAATAACGACACTTCGTTGACAAATTTCAAAATGGCGGTCGTTTCAATTATTCAATTTTAAATATCTTAGGAATTATTAGATTTATCAAACTGTGTTGTTATTATAAAAATTATGAAGTATTTCATTTGAACAAAACGATCCTTCCTTAGTCGTAAAAATTCGACGACAAACAATTGCTAACCGTAGATCTAAACCGTTATGGCGGCCATCTTACCTTTTTTTATTATCGTGGTTAATAAAAAAATGTAGTAATGTTCAAAGAAAGTTTGATTTACTTATCAAGTGAGTCATGATAATAAAAAAAAAAAGATAGCGCCATATCGGTTACGCGTACTTTTTGCAATAATTGTGTTGTTTTTCATCGAATGTTTACTACTAAGGTGTCGTTTTGTTCACAAAAAAAAATTCATAATTTTTTGAATACAACACAATTTGATAAATCTAATAATTCCTAAGATATTTAAGATTGAAAAATTGAAACGACCGCCATTTTGATATTTCTCGACGAAGAGTATCGTTATTTTTTTCCTATTAAAAAATGTTACTTTAAAGTAAAATACAAAATTATATTGCGTAATCTCCAACGTCATCAAAAAATTTTTTTCTTAAAAATCACAAAATGACGGACAGAGAGAAAAATATGCGTTTTCGGACCTATGTTCACTCGACATTTTTTTCAGTATAATCACTTCCTAGAGTTTGGCCTCACCTTTAAAGGACACTCTGTATACACATTTATATGTAATGCTATTCTTTATAATAGTATCCTTGTATTAGAAGATCAAGATTTCTAGTTTAATTTGATTAAATATATATATATATAAGCATCCCCGCTGCGGCTATTTACCCTCGCTATATGGTTGCTTGGTTTTCCTATCGAGGTCAGGGGATGTTCAGCCGGTCAGGGCTCGCTTCAATCACCTTTCCCGTCTAGCCAGGGGACTCTGCTCCTGGACCCTCCTGTGTTCATAAAACTGACGTTTGTGAGAATAATAAGGATAAATTAACATTAAAGCCTGTTAAATTTATAAAAACTATTATATATTATAATTTCTTCAGAGCAACAGTTTGGTCAACCCACTAATTGGTTTATTGGATTTTAGATTTCCCAACGAGTCTTCGCTCGTGAAATACATAATCAGAATTAAAAACATAAAAAAGGAAAAAACTAAAAAGATTATAGAACATTTAAAAGAACCGTTCTTAAACACCAGCACAATATTAGCAAATTTTATAAAGATTGATTCAATAGCGGTAGAATAAAACGGCAAAAATTAAAAAAAAAAATTCATTTTTTTGCCCCTAAAATATTAAAATTCAAAAAACCCGAAAATTGTTTTTGAATGTTTAACTGAAGAATATATGCATGTTCAAATCGATTGAATATTTCGTTTAGCATAGACGGAAATGTAGAAAATTTTCATTGATTATTAGAAATTGTTTTTACTTTTCCTCGCCTTTTTCAAGGGTGAATTAAAAAAAATTTCGAGAAATTGGTTTTTAAATATTCACATGAATATTACATGCTACAAAAGTCAAATTGATATCTTCATTTTTTACTATTAAAAAAAAAGCCCGGTTTCGAAAAAAATTCAAAATCAATTTTAATCCTTTAAACTCGAAATTTCAAAAAATATAGAAATGATTTTTTAGATATTCATATAAAGGTTACAATACCAAAAATCAAGTTTTTATCTTTACTTCTTACCGTTAAATTAAACAAATAAATACATTTCATTGCTACTCCATTTTAACCCTTTAAAATCGGAATTTCAAAAACTCCTTCCTTACTGTGCACTTAAACAATAAGAAGAACATTTATACCAGTAAAAACTACTTAAGTAGTTTTTTCTGGGCGTTGATGAATCAGTCAATCAAGACAAATTGCTTTATAGGTAAAGATATATATATTTTTTTCTTTTTTTTTGTAGTGAATAAATAACAATATTTCATCATTTTAAATTTGATCTTAAACTGTGTATTTATTTACAGATAAAAATACATCAATTACAAGATACAAAATGGTGAGATATTTCAAATTTATAACAATCAGTTTTTTCGTAACAAACATAACGACATAAATTACCTGATTGTCATATTTATTTTAATAATAATTTCTAGTTGCTTTGTGAAAGAAGAAAAATTTGTATTAAAAATTATTTTAATAATAGCTTCAATAATATCATAACCACCAAAATTTAAAAAATCTTTATTTATTATTTTTCATAATTTTTTTTCTTCAAAAAAGTGTACTAGAATTTTATATACATATTATATTTTAGCAATGTACGTCATTGAGTAGTTAGTTTGATGTTACAGTTTTAAATATATTATTGTATTATAACAAAAAATATTATTCAAATTGTTAAGTAATAATATTAGAAAATAAATTAACAATAAATTTGTTTTCAGTAAGACGTTTACATATCATTAAATTAATTTAATAGGAAATGAATTATCCCAAAATCATATAGAGACAAACAAACCTGTTATGAGTAACGCAGTAACAATTTTAGAACGTGCAGAAACAACAATGGCCATATTTTTCTTCTTTTTTTTCTCTCTTCTATTTTATATTACAAACGAAGAACTTAGGAATTCACACTTAACACTGTCACACAATGTTCAATAAAGGGTAAAATGTTACTAGAATCGCACAATCAAAAGTCAAGTCACAAAATGTAGACAAACCATCAAGATCCATCGCACGAATCTCCGACTGATCTCCCCATCGAGGGTGATCAAAAAACGAAACGTTAAATGAATTTCAAGACCGACGCAAAGAGGTTTCACAAAATAAACGTAGTACAAATAAAAAAAATCAACTTTCCGTATTACTCTAATCAAAACGTTATTCAAATATTTATATATCAATGTTTTGAAATGTCTGCACCATATTTATTTTTATAAACTGTAAATTCAACAAAATTTAAATAAAAATATCTGTACAAATTACAATAAAAAATTATTTTTTTTTTTAATGAATAAATAATATAATTTTTATTAAAAATAAATAATAATTTCCTTTTGTAAGCATAATTTCTGTAGATTAATTTTTTTTTATTTATTTAACACGTTTACATAATAAAATTAATATCAATTCATTGAAAATTTAAATTTATTTTCGTGAAACACTGTAATTATTACGTAAATTCTAATAAATCTTCACTAAACGTTATCGTATAAAAATGTATAAATAAATGATATTAAAAATGAATGAAAACAAGATTACAAAAGCAAAATAAACGAAAACGAAGAAATAATAAAAATAATTTATTGTCAAATAAACAAAATTTATGGAGCAATACAAAACAATTTTAGAATAAGAGTGAAAGAAACAAACAACTGTTGTTTTCCCAATCCCAATAGAAAACGAAAGTTTAGGTTGGAACCATATAACCAATTGGATAACTTCATTTTATAGTGTTTTATAAGAACTGGTTTATTCATCAGTTTTTTTTATTTTTATTTTTTACTTATATAATGAATACTGATGATGATTGTTTAACACTGGAAATGTTCATCTAGTTTTAAATTTAAATGTTTTATAAACAAATTGTTAACTTAACCTTGCTTTCCAGTTTATTACAATAACAATTTAGCGTTTTTAACTCGTAACTACTTAATTTGTGTTTAATTGAATAATATATATATATATTAAATTTAAATTTATTCAATAAAAATGTTAAAGAAAAGTTATCTATACATATAAAAATGAATATTTGTTTTACCCATATACGTTCCTATACCATTCATCCGATTGCGATGAAACTTTGGTGAGTTTTGCGCAAGCCCACGAAGGTTTCTGAATTAGTTTGGAACCGCTAGGTGTCGCTGGAGTCGAGATATTTCGAAAAATGATGTTTATGATCCGATTTGGCTTATATTCAAAATATATATTAATTACATGAAAAGAAATATTTTTTTTTGCAAAAAATGGATGGATTAGATGACGCTGGGGTGGGATATTTGGAAAAATTGCATTTATGGACCATTTGGCTCATATTCATATACATATTTGTTACGTGAAAAGAAAAATTTTTGCAAAAACTTTACTCCCTAGGTGGCGCCGGTGTAGAGATATATACGAAATAACAAACAAATATGCAATCAGACTGTCTTCTTCTATATATGTATATAAAAGGTAATGTTCGTATGTGGGTCCGATATAGACTAAAAAACTACTGGACTGATTTACGCACGGGTTTTTTCAAAATTGTCGTGTTGTCCGGAGAAGGTTTAAAACAATTAAAATCCTCGATTTGACTAGTAAAAAGAAAGTTAGGGGTATTTTAAACCGACTACTGTGTATAAAGAGTAATTTGAATTAAATTCGATAGGTAGTGTTGTTTTGACAATTGGATATATTTACATTCTGACTTTTATAAAGTGAAAGGTCAAATTTTGTGAAGTTCGGTAATGTTTTGTAAGTTTCTTAATGTTCAGTATTAATTGTGATTATTTTGCAGCCATATCTCTTTTCGATAAAAGTTATTTTCCACCAACTACTGCGTGAGTGGTTTGAATTAAACCCGATAGGTAGTGCTGTTGTTTTGCCAATTGGATTTATTTAAATTCAAACTTTTATTAAGTGAAAAGTTAAATTTTGTCAAGTTCTGTAAAGTTCAGTCTTTTAATGTTTTATCAAACTTTCAATTGTGTTCATTTTATCTTTATATATATATATATACACTCTAATCTCGCAACAGCGAAGCATTGCCGGATCTGCTAATACCTATATTTTATAAAATTTTATATCTTTTTTTAATTTTACAGGGAATATTTAAAAATAAAAATTATTTCAAATTTAAAGGATACGTCAAAAGCATTGTTTTATATATTAACAAAAAAAAACCTCTTTAATACCGGTGACTCATCGTATAATCTGACGCCATCTAAGCATTACCTTTATAATACCCCGAAATATTCTTTTTATGAATATTTTTTTCTAAACTAATAAAACTTATTCCTGTTAAATTTATGTTTAGCAGAATGAAGAAAAAAATTCTTAAAGAAAAAAAATGTTCCTTAAAGAAATAAAAAATCCCGCTCTGGCACGAAATAATGTGTACAAATCGCTCTTCTAAACATGTTTATGCCATCCTGTAAAAATGATTTATTTCAATTAATTTTCTAATCCAATCTTAATAACTTTTTTGCTTTTTATATAAAATCCTAACGGAGCTAATCAAAACTAAGAAAAGCAAACTTATTAAGGATAAATTTATAATTATAGTCATGATATTAATACTAAGATTATTTAGGATTATTTTTATATTTTATTTTATTTTTTATCATTTTTTTTATATTATTACAAAATAGTGTTAACAACATAACAGATATAGCAATGTTTATGTTACTTCAATTTATAAAATAAAGTAAACATAAAAGTGTAAAACGATATAAATATTATATACATCATCTTTAACAATTAATTTTACTGTTTATAAGAACTTTAATTTATTTATTTAGTAACTTTTCGTTACTACTATTTATTTTAAAAATAATTTTAATTTTTATATTCAATTTTTAGAAATACTGCCTCCTGCCTGCGCACTGGGGAAGGTATTACGTTTCCTAATTATATATTGTAATTCTTTTTTTTTTATGTCATATTTTGTAAAAGGAAAATAATGATTTATTCATTCATAAGATTTACAAGTGTAAATCTAATTTTATAACGAATTTGTTAAATGAATGTTTTTTTTTATTCCTTTACGCAGATGTCTGATTAAATTTCTTCAGTGCATCTATGAAAACATAAAATTAGGAAGAGACGGCAGTAACTCGTTATTAAATAAATTGAAAACGTTAAAAAACAAATTAAATTTACATTGGTTTTTGAGCCACTGTCAA
Organism: Lycorma delicatula; assembly: GCF_047948215.1. Classification (NCBI taxonomy): domain Eukaryota; kingdom Metazoa; phylum Arthropoda; class Insecta; order Hemiptera; family Fulgoridae; genus Lycorma; species Lycorma delicatula. The sequence goes on from NC_134460.1 coordinate 50,301,462, forward strand.
CATTTAAATCAGAATGACTTCTTTACTTTTAATGTAGATCTACTTTATTTTTACACGTCAATTTAAAAAAAAAAAATAATTAAATGAAAAACATCAAATAGGTGTTAAAAGTAATGATATTTTAACGTACTAGTGTTTAAATCTTATATTAAACATGAAGAAAGTCTATTTAATTTTTAATCACGCTTTAAGAATAGTATAACTTACGATACGCAAATAAGACGAGTTTTCATAATTACAAAAACTATATGGTTTGTAGAACATTAGGAAATAACTGTAAATAAAACCAAACACGATTATATATGTTTAATTTACTTGTACTTAAAACTTTTTTACAGTTTTTTTTTTACAGTAAAACGATGATTTACTGTATCGTTAAGAGCATAATCCTTTAGTTCTATAAGATTCAGATCCCATTCCTGGTTTTAATATTCATACGAATTGTTTACTCATATATAGCAGATATAACAACTTATTACTGTTATTTACTTTAAAATTTCAAATTAGATTTATATATTTGATTCTGTAATAATAATTCACAATAATTTTGAATTATTACTAAATGATATCAATTAATATGTATATAAAATAATTAACAAAATTAATAAATGAAAAAATCGTATAACTGAAAGGACAGTTGAGATGTTATTGAATAACGAAAATTGGAAATATCACGGACAAAAGAACTCAATTTTGAAAATATAAAACAACGGAAAAGAGACGGTTGAAAAAAGCTAAATAATAAAATATAACAGATAATAAAATCAGTTTTTTTCGGCATATATTTGCCACTAAATAAGAGAAGAGATCAGATAGTCTTTAGCCACTAAATAAGAGAAGAGATCATATAGTCTAACTTGAAATGTTTAAACTTGTAAGATGATATAACCTTACGATTGCAGGTGATCTGATGCGAGGTAAATTCAATATAGCAGGAATATTAATTATTTTTAAGGATACCAAGCATTCCGTATCAGAATTATTAGAGAAAGTAAGAAGTGAAGTAATTTCTCGTTATAATCAATAAACAGAATATGTTATGTTCCGTTATCATCATCCAAACCAACAAACTTTGCCGGCCTCCGTGGCTTGAGTGGTACCGTCTCGGCCTGTCATGCAGAGGTCCCGGGTTCGAATCCCGGTCAGGCATGGCATTATCACACACGCTACAAATCATTCATCTCATCCTCTGAAGCAATGCCTAATGGTGGACCCAGAAGTTAAACAAAAAAAAAACCCAACAAACTTCAGGTTATATTTAGCTGAACGCGACATTTATACTCTCCTAGATAAAAAATTTGATTCCCATGTCATTTGATTTACATACGTTATCGTCATTATAATGAATGCAAAAATTCTTCCTTTGTGAAACCGTACATTATATGTTAAAAATCAACCGAAAAATTTCTAATAATATTATAATGTAATTTATATTTAAATTTTATTTAAATGATTTTTAAGCGAAAATTGCAGAAGAAATAGTATAAAAGTAAATTTACAACTAAGTAAAAGAGGTAAAATGGATTCCATAATTGATTTTTGAATATAATTTGAGCTAAGTAAACAGGATTACTTAGATAAAAAATATATTTACAAAATTAAAAATGGTAGAATTCAGTCAAATTACTGTTCAATCTTTTTTTTTAAAATTCTGAGAACTAAGAAAAATCTTTTCACTAAGGATAATTAAAACTAGAATATATGAAACGAAATAGTTTTTCACAGAATAACTTTGAATATATAATTTACCTTGATATTAATAATGTAAGGAAATATTAAAGGTTTTCTTTAAAGTACAGTGGTAACGAAGTAAAAGTATAAAGTTCAGCATTCGCGTCTCTCCGATAAATAGCGTCATGTCAAAACAAATAGGTTATATCATAAGTTGAGCAACATACTATCGTGAAGTTCTCACGAGTGAGGGAACAAACCTTTCGAAACTTTGACTAAACTACATGCGCAGTTCGGAGATATGACACTAACACATCATATGCCTACAGTTGGGCCTGAAAATTTAAAGGAGGGCTTGAAATTGTAGAAAATTAGATTCACAATAAAACGTTCAAGGACAAGTGTGACGCAGGATTCGATCAATCCATTCACTGAATGTGATCAGTACCTTGTAGTCGATAAAATTAATTCGGATATGGTATCAGTCATGAAAAGTGCACATCTTATTATTATAAAAAAATTTTGAGTTTCGCGAATTCTGAACAAGGTGGGTTCCAAAACCTTTGACAAAAAATCAGAAACAAAGAAGATAAGAAATTTTCCAAAGCCTCCCGCAAATTCATTAAGACGAGAGGGAAATAATTTTTTGCATCGAATAGTTTACATGTTTTGAAACGGATCCAATACTACATTCCCGATTCTCAATCAGCTGGTATGGATGGATTATTTATTATATATTATTTTAATAAATATATATTTTAAATTAAATATAAAATTAATTCAGAAAATTTTGCAGATCCACAGAAAATATATTAATTAGAAAGCTGTTTTTTACTTCCTTGTACGAAGTAAAGAAAGTATTGTGATCGTAAAAAATGTCGGTTTCCAGATTTACACGGAAATATCCATTTTGACCATCCCTGAATCCATGTTGACTAGTTTCGGCGTGACGTCTGCACGTACGTATGCATCTTGCATAACTCAAAACGTAGCCGTAGAATGTTAAAATTTTGCATTTAGGACTGTTGTAACATCTAGTTGTGCACCTGCCCTTTTGATTGCAATTTACTGGACCAAAAGAGTCCAAAAAAGTCCAAAATCTCCAAAATGTGGATTTTGGGATTTTTTTCAACTGCAGTAATAAGCCCTTATTTAGAGCTTTTCAATTATATATCATGTGGTTCAATTATTTTCATTGGTTCCTGAGTTATAGCCAAATAACACTTTAGTTAATGAAATATTTGAATCTTACAAGAGGAAGACTTCATTCGAATCAGACTTCTCTTCCTTTTTTTTTAATTTAAATATATTCATTTATTAGCAATTATTAACATGTGATTGTAAAAAAAAATTTACTACAAATAATAATTCAATAATTAAAAAAGAAATATGAAAAAAAATGTTTATTAAGAATTGGAGATCGTATCTCACTTTTAAATGAAATAAGCAAATGAAGTGCAGCTAAAAATGTGTTTATGTAACTGAATAGGCGTACAAGGTAGTCATGTGATGTCTACATTTTTTTACAATCAGTAGAATGATATTATTAATTTTATTTGTTCGTTAAATGTTTGTTTTAAAGGCCATGTTACCGATGAATTAAATAAATGACATTGTCTCTAGAGAAAACAATCAATTAAACTACAAATAGACTAATAGAATGCAACAAAGTGAATGCAACATCAAAATTTATCATTAGTAAAATTAAAAATTAATTATTAAAGCTTTTGTCCGTAGTAATTATAGAGAAAAAAAATTTGTAACGGTATTTCGAAAATTTTTAACGAGAGAAAATCTATACTAAGAAAATAAAATATATTTAATACTTAAAATTTTAATAATGTAATTAAAAAAATATACTTTTTTTTTGTAAAAATGTAATTAAATTGGGTAATTAATATAAAAATCATTATAATTAATTTACTCTATGCTTAGTTTTATTGAGTTTACCTATGTACTGAATATTAATTATATTGCATGTACTGAAGTAATATTAATGCTATTTAACTTAACTAAAATTAACTATATATCTATAATGTTTCTATATTCCATTTTAAAAACTTTCAATTACAAATCAAAACTCAATTACGTTACAAAAATCGTATAATACAGACATATACAACAAATACAATTATGCTTTTACGTGTAAATATCAACACGCACTCAGTCACCTCATCAAACTAAATTCATTTGCACCTCTCAAATAATTTATGTTATATCAGGGGGTACAGTAATTGTATAAAATAATCGTATGTAACCTACCTTACTATTATCTATAGTTTTTTTTTTATAAAAAAAATATTTTTAAAGTTGAATAAAATGTTCTTTTGATTAAGACATAATATTGATACTAATAAACAAAGTTTTATCCGATTAGGATTGTTCGTGCAAGCAAAGAAACTTGATATAATAAAACAACATGCTTGGATATTAATACTGCTCAGTACAGCCAACAAAATAAAAAATAAAAAATTGTAAAGAAAATATCGAATCCACCATTAAAGTTATAACTAAAATTATCGTTTTCAAAATTTCTATTTTTGGAATAATAAGATCATTAATTTTTAACAAAATTTGTCAATTGCATTTATGAGTAAAATACAGTTGCATCTTATGAAAATTTTCTATTTATGTTGGTAATGAAGTACTAACACGCAACTTATACTACAATATAATGCACAAGAGTACGACTAGAAATTCTTACATCTGTATAAAACCTTTCACATATACAATATTATCACAGTTATGATTGGATTTTAAAACACGTTTCTTTTTCCTATTTCAGTATATTATCAACCTCATATTATATAATTCTAATAATAAACGTAATACCACTTAAAATCAGGTGTTTTCAGACAAACATGTTTAATTTTAATAATTATTTTTAATTTTACGTATACATAACGGAATGTTTCATACTTGTCCTATTATTATTATTAATTTTAAAACGACGTAAATTTATTAAAGACATTTTTTTTAATTTAAAATTTAAATTTTATTAATTTTTCAATATAACTTACTAACATTCACACAAGCATAATATATTTATAGAACTATAAAATAAATATTTACAAAATTCCTATTTGGTTATCCGTTACGATATACAGAGGGGTCCAAAAAAATGTACTCACTGTTTTTAATCAAATAATATTTTTAAAAAAAGAGCTTACACTCACTAATTTAGCGTGTAGTGTAGTGTAAGGTATTACATTTGTCGTCGTAGGCAGAGCTGGCAATTTATGCCGCGCATGGGTAGTTGATCGTGGAACGAGCCAGTCATATTAGCCAGTGCAGCAGAAGACAGTCGAGTAGCAACAATGGCTGAGGTTCCCTTATCGTTTGTTCAGCACACGTACATACTAAAAATATGAGAACAATCACGAGGTACAACGGCAGTGCCAGAGAGTTTGGAATACCGCCACCAACACGTTGAACAATTGCTCGCATTCACAATAAATTCGAAGCTGACGGAAGTGTTACAGATGTGTACAAGGAAATATCCAGCCGACCACGAACAACTAAAAGTCCAGCGTCCAGTGCTGCGATGTTGCAACATTTCACCCGATCACCGCAAAAATCAGTGAACCAGGGAGCGCGCGAAAGTGGGCTGAGCCGGTCAAGTGTAAGACGCATTCTGAAGAGTGCAATACGGAAAATGGAAATTCTAAGACCGCTACACGCGATGAATGAGGACGACCCAGATCGAAGAATGGAGTACTGTGAATGGCGAGGATGAGGAATTTGTAGGGAAGTTTGTGTGGACTGGCGAGGCGCAATCCGAACTTAACGGTACTGTAAACTCAATTGTGTCTACTGCGCTCCCGAAAATCCACCCGCTCATGTGGACAGGACAGTGAATCTAGTGCGGGTTGCTGTGTGGTGTGGTCTACTAGTGCGTAGTTAAATTAGTCCGTTCTTCTTCAAGGGTACCGTAACTGGTGAGGCGTATCTTGATACAATTCAGACAAGGATTTTGCCTGCCACCCAAAACCTGTATGGTGATAAACGTTTTTACGTGCAACAAACGAAGCCCCGCCTCATTAACATCGAGATGTCAGATTGTACCTCGATAAAACTCTACCCGTACGATGGGTGGGTCGAAGAGGTGCAATTGAGTACCCACCTCGATCTCCTGACTTGAAACCTCTGGACTTCTATATCTGGGGAACCGTCAAGAATGACGTGTATCGACAAAAACCAGAAAAAATCGACGAGCTACGTGACAAAATCGTAAAGTCATGTGCTACCATTACGCCAGTTACACTAAGAGCCGTAGTTCGGTGTAAATTCGGCGCCATGGGCGTTCTATAGAAACTGCTGATGGTCATGTCGACCACATATCATAACATTCTCTCGGTGCCAAAAAATGTCATAAGTCAAATTTGTTACGAGATATGTACTAGCAAACAGTGAGTACATTTTTTTGGACCTCTTTGTACAGAATATGATAATTTACGTTAGAAAAATTAAAGGAACGAAGATAAAAGCCAATATTCCAAAGATAATCTGCAGAAAAAAGAAAGAAATGACCAATTAAAACAATGGAAATATTGTGTTAACAGAAGATAGAAGAAATTAAAACAAAATAAAATAATGAATAGCAATACTAAGGAAATTTCAACAGAAAGAAACAGTTATTATATAGAAAGATAGAAGAAATTCCTTAAGGAGTGTTATGTTTCGACTGTACTTTTGCAAGGCTGTGAACACGGATAACAAAAAAGAAGGAATTTGAAATTTGGACATGAAAGAAATTGGGAAGATTAAATAGATAAAAAAAATTAAAAAGGAAGAAGTAATAAGAAGACGTAACGAGTTTAGCTTTAATCAGGACATCTATAACAGAAAAGATAATTGGCTGGATTGTATCATAAGGGGTGAACGACTAATTAAAACAAAGAAGTTGCAAAAATGAGTGACTGTTAAAGAATAAAAATTGTAAATGCTATAAAATGAAAGGAAAGCATCTCAATATTTTAAAAATTTTCCGGGATAGAGGAGGTTAGAGAGAAACAAAGTGCCAGGGATCAGCCCTCAAGGTAAATAACCGCATTATAATGATACACATTAGAAGGGCTTAATCAATTCAAGATGAAAATCATTAACAAAGCTACCTCCAACATAGTTCACAAGTTATAAAAAATTACCTCTGAAAAAGAGATTTATCAAGCACAACTTCTCATATTGAGGAAATTAGTTGCTTTTAATTCTTTTTCAACAAGTTACTATTTTAAATATTGCATACCATGAGTAATAATAACAAATGAAATTAACTGACGGGACTGAAAATTTATTATAATTTTTTTTAATAGCTAAACAAAATGAATATAACATGAGAATAAATTCAAGAAAGTTTTTTTAGATTAATGACGTACCAAAGATATTAAAAAAGAAACAAAGGAAAAAATTATTTTTCCCAACAGAAAAAACAAAATTGGATTGTATTTTAAGTAATATTAAAACAGAATGAAGGTTAATAAATAATTGACAAAATATTCGAAGTAAAGTTTAGTCATTTTTAATTTATATACATTATTGATTTGATTATACATTATGCTTTTCCTAGCATTATCACTCTAACATTGTCAAAAAAAATTTTAGCACCGAGTCTTCCTGAGTTGGAATTGTCGAATAAACATCGATGTCAAACTCCCTTCTACTCTGTTGCATGAATTGAATCTTGAATAGAATCAAATACATTTGATAGAAAAAGGACATCAATGACAAAATGAAATTATAAAATCTACGAAAATATTATATTATACAGAAAAAAGAAAACGTTTAAATATTCTATAAAACATGAAAATATTCAAGAAAAGATTAATAGAACAGGATATAATTATTAAAAAATTAAAAGCTCAATCCGACGTAATATTTCAAAATCTAAAATTGCTAAACTATTAAAAAAAAATCTGAGATGAACAACACATGACTTCCTTGTCATGTGTCATGTGTCTCACACCTACTAAATTACATATACACTTTTTTTTTAATGTTAAGTACGTAAGATTTTATTTCATTAACAACTTCTGATATTTTTTCATATTCTTCTCTTTTTTTTTATTATTGATTTATTATTTATCGTAATTTTTTTACTATCAGAGATTAAAAAAAAGGAGATGAAGTCTAATTCGAACTGATGTGCCTTCCCTTAAGATCCAAATATTTCATTAACTGAACTTTAATTTGCTATAACTCTGGAACCAATGAAAATAAGTACCACTCATTATATATCGTTGAAAAGCTCTCAATGAGGGCTTATAATTGCAGTTAGGAAAAAGTCCAAAATCCATATTTTTTTGGATTTTGGGCGTTTTTGGACACTTTTGGTACAGTCGATTGCAATCAAAAGCAGAAGTGCGCGACTAGATATTACAACAGTCCTAAATCAAAATTTTCAACATCCTATGGTTAATTTTTTTTGAGTTATACAAGATATATATATATACATACGTACAGACCTCACACCAAAACTAGTCAAAATTGATTTAGGGATAGTCAAAATGGATATTTCCATTGAAATCTGAAAACTGAAATTTTTCACCATCACAATACTTCCGTTACTTCGTACAAGGAAGTACCAATTACAAGGATTACTTTCTAGAAATTGTAGAAGGGAAGGGACAAAGCAGAAGAGGCGATGAAAATAGGGATAGATAATCGGAGGAGCTTAACGTGCTATTTATTCGACGATCGCATCTCAGGAAGTCTCAGTGTTAAAAATAGTTTTAAGAATGGTGAGACTCCGAAACGCGTCAACTACGAATGGTAGTGTCAGTGCTAGGTAAGACAGAAAATAACCTCCATTCAAATCAATAATAATAATCCTAGCGGAAATATAAAATATTATCCAAATTTTACATACATTAATAAATAAATATATAAATCGTAATTTTTCTTTTTTTTTAAGCAGCACGTTTAAGAAATTAAAATAAACAAACTTATTATTTTCATTTTGATTCCATTGGAAACGTATTGAAAAAAATTAAGGCTGTTGGATCAAATGTAAAAGGTATTTATCAAAAGGTATTTTTTTTTCAGTTTGTAATTAGAAAAAGAAATATAGAGGTTAACAAAGTTCAGTTTAATGAAATAAGGCATATGATTCCAATCAGTGAAGAAATAAGTTATTGAGAGATCGCTTATCTAATTATTAATGAAAAAAATATGATACAAGATGAACATTTTAAAAATATTTCTTACGAGTGAATACAAAAGATACTTCTCAGAAAGAAAAGAGCCTCCTACCACGGATATAATAAAAATCTAATAAATAATGTAAAAAAGATAAAAAATTAAAACGGTGCTAAAATTTAGATAAATAAAAAAATATATTTCATATTTTAAGAAAATATTTATTAAAAAATCCTATTCGTTAAAAAGGTTATTAAAAACTGTGTAAAAAGCTTTTAAGATTTTTATATTAAAATTATTAGATAATTTTTCACTTTAACCTTTTATATATATACATAATTTCTTAATAACATTAATACTTCATACTGGAATAAAAAAAAAAATCATAAAATTTTAAAAATAAACCGAAAGTAAAATATTACAGAGATTTTGATGTTTAAAACATCAAATCACTTTCAGGTATTGAGGAAACTTGAAGTAAAAGTGATTTAATGTATAATAAATACTTACGGTTTTACATGATTTTATTTTTTTTTAATTCCTTTTCACCAACAAAAAAAAAGAATTAATATTACGGGAAATACATTTTTATATCAGCTACATTAAAAAATAAATAATTTTAATAATTCAAAAGTTGATTATATTTTTAAATTTACATTACTGTAAAAATTAAAAATTAACGATTAAATCAAAATAACCTGCATATAAATACGTACGCGCGCGCGTGTGTGTGTGTGTGTGGGTAATAATAATAATAATCCAATATCATTTTGGAGTATCCTATGATTATTATGAGAACATATAGTTAACAAATATACATTCTAAATTTGTTCGATCAACTAAAGGAATAAATAATTCTTGAACGTCATAGAACGTTGCCGGATATGATTAAAGAATAAACTATTTTTCGCATACATCACTTCACCGATGTACATATTTATAAAAACTAAATGTACTTAGTCGGTATTGGAAAATGAAAGAGAGGGTAATAAAAATAAATAAATTTTATGGTAATTTTTATGGTTGCTACTTTACTTCATCCATTATGTCCATGGACGTTAATAACTTATTTACAAGTACATTAGAATGTACTTCTAGAAATATTATCTTGATTTTTTTTTACAAAACGATAAAATAATAATAAAAAAGGAAGCAAAAACTAAAATACAAAAATTAAAAGTGCGCGTTAAATTAGGATTATAGATCTTCGTAAAAACGCAATGGTTCACAAACGATAAAGAAAATAAAGAAATCAAAATACACAAAAATCAATAAATCCAGAGTTTCAAAATGTAATTACCTCGGCGAAATCATAACGTTTCAGAAAACCTAACTTTAGGGTTTTAGAAACCCTAACGTTTTAGAAAAAGAAGCGATGAGATAAAGAGTCAAGAAAATGATTCTCGCCTTTAGGTTAACAAGATACATCTACAACAAAAAATCACTATCTTATAACACTAAGCTAAACCACTACAACACAGTAATTTTCCCCGAAGCCTTATATACCAGCCAAATGCCTCCAAATATTTTCAGATAAAGAAATTTTTAAAGTTTAAAAAAGAATTTACAGCACAAACTTTAAAAAACGTAATCCACAAACTCAAAAACGAAAACGAAACTTACAGAAACATAGATAAAATCTACAACACAATAAGAAAAAGAAGGCTACAATTTTACGGCCACTTGTACAGAATGGATACAAAAAGACTTACAAAACAAATCTTTGATAGATTAAATTGAGCAAAAACTAAACTCACAGGGTTTTCGGAAGTCGATAAAGACATTAAAAAATTAAACACAAACGAAAACACAGTACAAAACGGAGATCAATTTAGAAAAATTATAAAAAACGGTCGACTACCAGAGAAATCGAAAAGACCAGGCATAAAATGGACTGAACGTAAACATACGTATCGAAACACTCTGTATAAAATACATTTTGTTTCGATATTCCTGTACCCGCCAAACAAAAGATTGGCGGGAACCAAAACACCGCGAACTTGTCACTTGTTCGGATCTTGTCCCCTGATAGGCAGAAAGATCTAACCTCGCACCAAGTAGCCAAGCCGCACACGCGCTATGCATCGTAGGTTCGCCGAGAAACCGAGGTATTTGGGATACGGTTTCGAGCCGGATCATACCGGAGCGGAACGGAGATCACAATGCACCGGATCTAAATTTTTTTCAGTTGCCTTCTCCCGCCTGCGGAAAAGGCTGCAGAGCCTCGCGATGGAAGCATGGCATTTTGAATGGGACACCACGACTAAGGGAAGATCCTTGTATAACTTTTTTATACAGGATTTGGGGGGATGATATGCCTCAACCTCATTTTTAAGGGCAACAGGTGCCCGGATGCTCACCAACCACGCTAACTTGAACCGACATCTGTTTCCATTCCGACTGGAAAGGTCCAGTCAAATGAACACCTGATATTTGACTGCCCTGCTCTCAGGAGGGACAGAGACCGGGCCACCTTGGAACTTAGAGGTCAAGGGGAAAATTGGCCACTCACAAGGGGCGAGTCAGTGTGGAGAGAGCCGCATTGTCGGACCATGTAAGAGTTCCTAGATACAGTTGATTTGTTCAACCGGTATCCGAAGTTTAGTTAAGGGAAAGACTCTTACCGTGCCGTGGGAAGCTAACCATGAGTATGGCTGACCACCAACCAATTATTATGGCTCCAACGCTATAAAATGGTGGACAGGTACTTGCTGGCATTCAGCGACCAAGGCGTGGCAGAAAATTGCTGACGATATAAATTTATTTATTGAAGTCATATATATTTTTCGTAGTTGACGGGGTGCGCCTACCCATTTTAACTATATATGACAAGTAAGCGGTTGGGACACGTAAGCCGGTGGTGTATGGCACCGCGCTTAGTCCGCTCACGCTGTTAGGCAAGCTCTAGGAGCTATTTAGGACATTGGTCGCTAAACTGTTTCGAGGCTCAGTAGCCGTTTGTGGCACAGACATTCGGTCTTATGCTTTAGGGCGACCGAATAGGTGGTGGGGGAAGAAATACCACGGAAACCAATGTACCGTAGGTTCCGTGGAAAAGATTTACTGAAGAAAGAAAACGAGAACAAAGTAGCAGAATGAGAGAATACAGGAAGAACAACAAAATTAATTCTGTTTGATTTTGTGTGCGTGGTCCCTAGAGACCTAATTGAAAAAAATGGAAATTAATATTACGTATTTTATATTCATTTTAAAATGAAAAATTTAATAATAAATATATATATTTATTACACCAGAAAAATACTACACGAAATTAGAATTTTCGTAGGGTACAAAACTGATGTAACAAAAAAAAATAATTATAACAATTGCAGAACTGAAATAAAAAACCGAACTGATCCATTTTTTACTATATATTTGTATAATTAAATATGTTCTATATATATATATGTGTGTGTATTGCATAATTAAAAAAAGTATAAAAGCAATATTTAATAAAAAATTAATAAAACTGTTGAATATTTACATACGTTTGAACGCAAATTATCCATCGAGGTGTTTTGTTGAAAATATTTTTATCAAACGAATTTTGCATATTAAAAGTTAATTATTTGTAAATTATATACAAGAATTTTTCTTTTTAATTATTATTGTTAATAATTGAAACAATATATAATTCATCTTCTATTTTTTCACGAAGATTATAATGGGATTAACAAATTGCGTTATCGTAATAATTAATAAAGTAAAACAAAAATTATATTTACCTATAAATATAATAATAATTATAATAATAGTTTTTTTTTTTTATAAATAACATTTTTTTTTTAAAATTTTTATTAAAATACATTTATTACAAATACATTTCCTTCTATTTCATTACATATGATTTTTTTATTCACTTAATTACGTTAAAACATTTTTTTTCCAGTACTAATAAAATTAATTAAACATTCTTCATCTCTCATATTTATTTTTTTCTAAAGGCTAAATCATAGCAATTGTAATTTAATATATGTGTATGAATACACAATTACGTCTGTAAATATTTTTTGTATATCTAAAAATTTATTCTAGAAGGGATCATCAATTATTTTTATAATGTTTTTTTTTTAATAATAATATTAATATAACAAAAATAATATTTACACAAATTAGAATTATATAGAAATTAATTTTTAAATAAAAATATAAATAATTAAACATAATTGGTAAAAAATAAAAATATACTCTTTTCTAGGTATTTCATATACGCGAGGGAAATTGTACATATTTTTTAATAAATATTTATTTCTGGAATTCATCATATTTATTAAAAAAAATAATTTACACATTAATTTGATCAAAAAGTATGATTACTACTTTTACAAAGGCAACTTTGGCCAGTATTTTTTAATTATACGTACATAATTTACAACAGAATATTAACCGAATCTTAATTGTTAGGAACTTAAATTTATTTTTAATAATAATTTAGATTTTAATGATTATGAAATACTTAAGTTAAAATTTTGTATGCTGAAGATATATACAAAGGAATGATTTTGATCACCAACTTGATAATTTATCATATTTGTATGAAATTATAATTCTAGTCATTCATTTACGAAACCGTTTGGTTTTCCATTGTAGAGAATAATAGTTACCGTTCAAATAAGCTTGAATATGACGCTAATTATAATAAATTATTTCAGGATATTCATTTTTGCATCTAAGATTCACTGTATGAATGTCATGAAATTTACAGGTTTAGTATAATTAATTATAATTTAAAGAGTCCTGAACTATTATACAATTTTCAGGTTACAGAATCTAATTATTTTATATAGAGTAGATGTGGTTTTTGACTGTTAATCAATTATGCAGTAATTATTATATTATTAATTTTATACTGGAAACATAAACACTTCATTAAATTTTCTTCTGTTGATATTATCAATATTAAAAACTTGAATACATTTTAATCCGTGTTAAAAACTATATTTACGTTAACTTTTTATTTATTGCGCAATTTTAAATTTTTATGCTAATAATTTTATTCGATATTATAAATTGGAACGTTTTGTTCCATCTTTTGAATCAGATAGGTATTTGCTACAGGGAATGAAGAATTATTTACAAGATTTATCAGAATGAAATGGAAATAATTTTCTTTGGAAAAAAAAGAAGCCAACATTAAAAAACGGGGTGCGAAAAGACTGCACATTCTCCATATTTGTTAAACTTAAATATACAAGAGGCCATCGATAGAGATAGTGAGGAAGTGAGTATAGGTGTAAGGATTTACGGAGAAAGAGTTAACATGTTAAGATTTTCAGACTATATAGCTGTAATTGCATAAAGCGAAGAGGATTTGAAACGAATTTTAACTGGTATGGATAGGTTATAGAAAAAGAATTGCACATATGTATTAAGTCACAAAACCGAAATACTGGTATGCACTAAGAACAGGACGAATAGACCAACAATAAATCTGAGAGGTGGGACAATTCAGGAAGTAGAAGAGTTAAAATATTTGGGAAGTAAAATAACAAGTGATGGAAGAAGCAACAAAGAAATAATGAGTAGAATACACCAAGCAAATAACGCCTATAACAAAAATAAAAACCTTTTTACAGCAAATAATATAAGCCTTGATTTGAGAAAAGAATTATTGAGAATATTCGTGTGGAGTATTGCATTGTATAAGAGCGAGTCATGGATAATTAGTGGAGAGGAAAAAAGGAGATTTATGGGTTCTGAAGTACGGTGTTAAAGAAGGCTATTGAAGATAAGTTGGATGGAAAAAGTGTCAAACGAGGAAGTATTTAAGACACATTCTTACGCACCAGTGTCTGGATAAGAAGATGATAGAAGGGCAGATGGAAGAAAGAAATTCTATGGGAAGGCTTAGTGGGAAGGATTCTTACTGAGAGCTAAAGAGAAAGGCTAATAAACGAGAAGATTGGAGTCCCGAAGCCAACCAGTCTAAGAGCTATTAAACAAAGAAGAAAAGATTCTAATAATGTATTATTGGTTTTTACTTCTTTGTAGAAGTAAAGGATATATTTTGATCGCGAAAAATTACAGTTTTCAGATTTCAACGGAAATATTCACTTTTACCACTCCTGAATCCATTTTGACTAGTTTCATCATGGCATCTGTACGTACGTAGTAAGTGCGTTTATATCTCGCATAACTCATGTTATGTTCGATGTTGAAATTCGAATTTAGGACTGTTTAACATCTAGTTGTGCACCTCCCCTTTTAGTTGCAAATCGACTGGACCCAAAAGTGTCCAAAAAAGCCCAAAATATAAACAAATTTGGATTTTAGAATTTTTCTTAACTGCTGTAATAAGCCCTCATTGAGAGCTTTTCAAGAATATATCATAAGCGGTACTTATTTTCATTGGTTCCAGAGTTATAGCCGAATAAAATTTTAATTAATGAAATATTTGAATCTTACAAGGGGAAGGCACATCTGTTCGAATCGGACTTCATTTCCAACTTTTTTTAAAATTTAAATATATTGATTTATTAATAGATATTAGCCTGTGATTTTAAACAATTTTTTACAATAAATAACAATTCAGTAACAGCAATAAAATAAAAATAAATAAATCATAAGTTATTAGCGAAATAAAATTTTATGTACTTTTAAAAACGTGTATATATAATTTAATAGGCATACAAGGAAGTCATGTGGTGACCTCATCAGATTTGGTGAAACATCTGATTATCTAATATTAATTGAAAATTATAATTAAAAATCGAATTATTTTTAATAATGCACATGTTTCAGTCTACTTGATAATAAATATCACTAAAAAATTTGTGATCTTCTCCTGTTTCGTTTTTGTTTTCATTTTGTTGATGTTTACATCATAATAACTTAAAATATAGTATTATTTAAATATAAAACTTATATTTATTTGAAGAGAATTAAAGTGACTTTTACTCTAATATTTCAGGTAAGATTGTTGAATTAATAATTGTATAAATATTTGATTTTAATAAAAACTAATATTTTAGCAATTGTGTAACTGTCCACTTTATTAAAGAATTAAAGAATCGTATCTCACTTTCAAAAGAAATAAGTTTAAATGAAGTGCAACGAAAAATGTGTATATGTAATTTAATACGCGTACTTGAAATTCGTGTGGTGTCCACATCAGATTTTTTTATTCATTATTTTACTCTGAAAAAAAATTATATTTCCTGATGAATATATGTGAAAAGTTTTTTATTAGTGATAAGAATTGAGAATTGTAACCTGATAAGAAAGAATGCCTAGCCTCACCTAGATTTGAACCTAGAATTTTTGGATGAAAAGAAGAGATGTTACTATTTAGTCACCGGGATCAGCAATATTAAAACGATAATATTAGAAAAGAAAATTATAGAAATACAATCCGGGTAGCTGCAGTTATGGTTTATAAAAATGTCCTTTAACAACTGTCATTAATAATATCTTTACCAGGAGATAAGAGGTATCTCTACCAACTTCATCATTTTCGAAATTTACTTTTTAACACTTTTCTACATATCTTTTCGCTTTCTTTTCAGCGGTATAAAGAACTGTCTTCGACGGTTGATAATAAGGGTTATCGTCGGTAAGAAAGGGTACCATGTTCATTAAAATACTGAGGTAAAGAGCACTACGTGGATTGCAGCCGTTTATCTCATGTTTGATATTTTTGAAGTAAATTTCCAAGATCATATGTTAATAAAGAATTTGTATTATTATTGCAGTATACTCAAGTAATAGTAAAACAGAAAAACATTGGCAGTATTATTTTTATTTAATTTGAAGATAAGTATCAGATAGGTAGATTTTTTAAAATCCACATACAATCTTATTTTTCCCAGATTCTGAATAAAATTTATAAAAAATTTCAAACCCTTTTTAACATCCAAATACAATGTCATATTAGATCATTTACAGTTTTAGGATTTCAGCCCGTTTTATAGAAGCTTACGACACAGAAATGATCCGGTAGAGTTTCCAGTAGAACAGACGAATAATTTGTCTTGTAATCAACCACAGCCACACCATAGATCTGAGTAAAGATTCTTAAATGCTTGATTTATTATTCTATTTGATGAAAACATTTTATAGGTAAAGTAATTATTATTTTACAAAAATGTTAAAAAAAAATTGTTGTTTTTTTTAATAATATTTTAATAAACTTTTATTTCTTCTATTCATTTTAACGTTTTGAATTTAATTTTTTAATTTGCTACAACTAAAAATTTTTATTCAGATTGTCTGAGTCTTTGAGTTTACAATAAATTTGAAATATGTTGTTCTTATTTTTATGTGTTTTTTAAATATTAAATTTTATTTCTATGTAAGTCATAACTTTTTAAAACTTTTTTAGACCTAAGTATTTTTAGTTCTGTATGTCAGTATTTTTTTTATATCTATGTACGCTAATATATTTTAAACGTTATCATCATTTTTATGAATATTTTTTTTAATCATGTTAGTTATATATTTTAATTATTTTTTTCAAAATATGTATTAAGATTTCATTAGTTTTACCCACAAATTCCGTAGGTTTTAAGTTTATAAAAACTATCTCAACTTATTCAATATTTCTGAGCGCATATTTTAAATAAGTAATAATTTTTGGTTTTGTATTTATATTAAGTATTGTTTGTACCTAGTTTTTAACATATTATTTGGTAAATTTTATGTAAAATTGTTCTAAAAATTATACTTTTGTAAAATCATTTAGATTGTATTAATTTTTTATTATTTGACTTGTAATTTTTAATTAATTTACAATTTTGTTTTTCTAAGAATTAAGACATTTTCAGTTTACACGAATTTAAATTTGATTAAAAAATTATAAACGGGCATCATAATAGTTCTAATTTTTATTTTCAAATTTATTACAAATTTCTTTCGTCGAATTGCAGTATTTTAAAAACAAGGACTTTAGCTTAAGAACGAGATTATTTTTACAAATCTTTATAAACGAGGTAAAAGGAACCAAGTCCGATCAGTATATCAAAAATTATTATTTCGTTGTTAAAAAGGCTATACTAATATTATATATAAAAATTTTTAAATAAATTCGACAAAAAATGTGCTAGATAAACAAAACAAGAGAAATCATTCCAATTAGCTCTCCTCACGGCTACTGTTAGGTATTGTTTCAGAGGATGAAATGACAATTTCGTAGCATGTGAAAATGCCATGCCAGATCGGGGGATTCTAACCCAGGACCTCCGGATGAAAGATCAAGACGCTACCACTCCCGCCATGGAGGCCGGCAAAAAATTGTATATTTTCAACTTGTCTCGTACATTCAGTGTAGCGAACTAATAATTATAATACGATTTTAATAATTCTTGAAAATTTATATTGAATCGGTTTGTTTGTTTTGTTGAACGTTGTTTTTAACACTAGAATTTCTAACTATACCGTATTCAGTTAACTTGTAGAGTGAAAAATAAACAAACGTTGTGTTTGTGTGAGTTAGTTCGTCATGATTCTGCGAGTCACGTGCGTTTCGTGTATCAGTGCCGATTTACAATGCGGCCATATCTAATTTCAACACTATTGATACTGGGTTTCTCAATAATAGTCTGAATTTTTGAATCTAATTCTTAATGAGATTATCATAACGAGATTATTTCAGGCACATCTTTTGAGAAATGGTTTAACGATGCGTTACCTCTTCTGGAAGATAACTCAGTTATCGTCTTAAGACAATGCCTCTTATCTTTCATGTAAAAAGGAACAAATTCCACCCGTGTCATGGAAAGAATAATATCAAAACGTGGCATAATTCAAAAGTGATTTTCGAAGAGGATCAACTTAAGATGCAATTACTGCAAAGGGTTTCGCGTATTAAAAGTAACTTTAATGTGTATAAAATTGATGAGTTAGCAAGATCCAGTGGTAAAACCGTGATATGATTACCTCACCATCATTCTGAACTCAACCCAATTGGGTTAAAAGTTTTTTGGTTTGCAGAACATCAAAAATTCTGATGCGGAGCATCAGAAAATACTACTTTTAAAATAAAAAAATATTTGATGTTAAACATCAAAATATTTGATGTTAAACATTTATGCTTAAAAGCTATCGATAAAACACAAAAATGGAACTACCTGTAAAAAATGTAACGGATACTGATAAACCAAATTGGGAATTGGATAATATAATAGAAAACAAAATAGAGCTTTTCATTGTATCTCTTAATACTAAAAACCGTATGGATTTCTCGCAATCAGGTGTAGAAAACCGAACTGAATTTATTATTTGCTTATTATCATAGAAATCGAATCTAAAATATTAATGGACTTTTACTATTAGCGGATAATTGAGAATTTTATAACTCTTAAAAAAACAAGAAAACTACGTAAAAATAAAAAAATTCTATGAATAAAATACTCATAGATTAGATGAGCCGAACAAGGTAAGAAATATTTATTTATCAGTTAACACGTCTTTTATTTATTTATTTTAATTTAAAATATAATTTTTGTAAAATATAATGGCGTGTGTTTATTAAATATTAACGTTGCGTAGTTTCATTTATCTGCAACAGGATTTAGAGGAGATGCTTGTAAATCGGCCGCCAGAACACTCGTATCCGCAGTCTGTTTACTTGAACTTTATAAGCTAACTGAATTAGGTTATAGTCTTTTATAAGAAAAAAATTAATAATAATCTTTTTTTTTAATAGAAATACTACGCATAAAGTAAACATCAACTTCTTTGTATAATACAGTCAATTAAGAAAATATTAAATTAAATTTTTATCCTAAAATATATTTACATCAATTTTATTATTATTATTGTTATTATTATTAATATTATTATTATTAATACTATTAATACTATTAATAATGGGTGACCATTGCCAACGAGGAACGCACTCGCACGTTCCTCGCATGGCAAGAGACCTGGGACCACGAGACCAGAAGACGATGGCCCGCAAGGCTTACCCCTCTGGTCAGACCGTGGACGGAGCGACGGCATGGAGAAGTGGAATACTACAGGACCCAATTTTTAACGGTTCACGGGTACTTCCGCGCTTACCTCCATGTCATAGGGAAAGCGCCATCCCCCGACTGCCTGTATTGCCCCGGTGTACGGGACGACGCTGAGCACACCTTTTTCAAATGTGCTCGGTGGGCGGCAGATAGAGGGACACTAGAGGCGCATCTCGGAGCACTGAGTCCCCACAACGTGGTTGCGATGATGCTCCGTGACTTAAGCAGTTGGGAAATAGTAGCCCGATTCGTCAGCAACATTCTCAGAGCCAAAAATGTTGACCTGGATAGTCCTGAAAATTAGGTAGCACCTAATCAGGCTAGTAGGAGGACTCGACCGGAAGTAATGTGTTAAACGGTTCCGGGTCGAGTCCTAGTATAAAGAGGGGTGGTTTAAGTCTGTAGTCTGCTTATAGTGATTAGATAATACCATCAGCGGGAGCCCGACACTCCGTGCGTAAATGGATTTCCACCTCCCTTCTCAAAAAAAAAAAAAAAAAAAAAAAATGTTATTATAAATATTACATACAAAAAATAATTTCTAAAATATATTAAACAATAATCAATATTTTTTTTATTTTTTTTTTTTGTAAACTTTTTTTAAAAGAAATTTTTAAAATTATTAATAATATGTATATCCATTTAAAATTATTAAAATAAAAAGGGAAATATAAAAAACACATAATAATATTTCATAAAGACTTAGAGTAGCATTTCAGTATTTTATTATTAAAAAAAAAATAAACAAGTATAAAAATAACTGATTCATTTCAAATAAATAAATTTGTATTTTCTATAGATAATTCAAAATATGATACGTGAATAAACTAAGTTTTGGAGACTAAAAAGACGTCTGTAAATTGCAAAAAGCAAATACAAGTATTCTTACGTCACATATTTCGTTAAGTGTTACGACAACACTGGTTTTTTTTTGGTTTTTTTCAATAAATATGTTGTATATACCCTATCAAATGAATCTAGTACATAACTGATTCTTTACTATTTATTATTTTTTTCATTTTTTATTTGTATTAGTTGTAGGGAAAACCAATATTTTCATTTAATTCGATATTTTTATTTATTAGACTGTCAAAATTGAATAATAATAAATAGTTACGTAAAATATAACCAATTTTATCAAATCATTAATATAAATATTATTTTGTGTTTTTTTTCCACTTCGAATTTCCCAATAACGTATAATATTTACATTATTGTTTTGCTGAGATACCTTTTTTTTTTAATTTAATTTCTGTATTATTTGCATTTCCTTGTGGGTTTTTAACTAAAAAAAGTTTTCAAAAGTTTTTTTTTTATAAACTTATAATTAAACGCTTCCTATTGATTTAAGTTCTAAATGCTAATGAATATTTATTTTAAAATCCAATTTTAAAAGTTCAGTAAAATATATTAGTTTAAATGTAATATTTTTTGACTGGCAATTTTATTAATTAATAATATTATTTAATCTTTAGCTCATAAATATAATTATACATTTTTAAATATAACTTACATAAAAAGATAATAAATAAATAGAAAATTTAATTACGCATATTAAAACAGAAACGAAAAAGAAAACTTTTAGTAAAGTAATTTTTTAATATCTTTTTTATTTTTATTAAAAAAAAGTTGTTAAACAGTTTTAAAAGAAAAAAAACACGTAATTATAAAGATAGGAATAAATATATTACAGTATAATTAAAAATAAAATAAATACTGAATAGAGGTTTTTATGTATAAAATAAATAATATAAAACATTAATAAATTACTTTTTAATGAATGGATAGTATAAATTTAACTACATTCCGGAAAGGAATATAGTACTTATATCTCTAAAAGATCATCATAATCATTGCAGGAATATAGTCTTATATATGCTACTGTGTATATATAAAAGAAACTTCAATAGGTTAAATTTTACTGGATTCATTTTTGCATCTTGTATAACTTCTTTACAAATAATATCTCTCGACAGTTGAAAACCTTTCTTTGAAAGAAAGATGTTACAATATTATACGAACAGATAGGTGATTCATTCATTATTTTTCTAAAGGTTTTTAGATATTTTTTTTTATTTTTTATTTATATCTAAATAAACATATACAATAAAATATTCTTATATAAATATCCTTCCTGGTAGTTATTGTTTAAAAAAAACACATTCATTCAAAGAGTTATTTTTTCATTTTATTAAGATGTTTGCCTAATAAACGCTGTTAATCTAATTAATTATAGTTTATGAAATAATCATAAACCGATTTAATAAGAATAATTCAAATGGATTATTTAAATACTTACGAGTTTGAATATACTTGTTTTATGAATGTGTGTATTAACTATAGCTTACAAATAAAATTATTCGAAAAAAAGACAGTAATTATAAAATTAATTTTTGTTTAGACAAGAGTTTGAACCTAATTTTTTTTTTAAATAATTTATTCAGAACGAGGATTACTTCAAAGTTTTATTATACGTGTTTACAAAATATGTGACATATGTGTAAAAATTGTTTGTTAATTTGGCAAATTTGAGTGCTTTAAATTTAGAATAATGTATTTTTTACAGGTAAATTTTTTAAAATTCTTTTTTATAAGTAAATTAATATCTATATTATATTTTAATAAATTTTAATGCTTTGAAACAGATTTTACTATAGTCATCTTATCTTGAACGCCGTTTAACATGAAGGGATCACGTTAGGTAGAAGAGGAAGTTGCTTGAAATTAAGCTTAAGAAGATGTACTGGGTATTGGGTAAGAGATTACAACTTTCCTTGTCCAACAAGGTTCTGCTCTACAAGGCTTTCTTAAAACCCAACGGTTTCAGAACAAACTTCTACGCAACATAACCTACGGGCAGTGGTTCGCGAGGAATGCTGAGATCCAGGATTCCATACGTTCTAGTGGAAATTGGATGTCTAATTTTGAGGGATGTGTCCAAGTTGGATAAGCATATTAATCATGTTGCTTTGGATATATTAGACATCAGCGAGGACGTTAGGAGACTAAAAAGGCTCCATGTGCTTGATCTTGTTGATGGCCAGTTATGATGATTCGGTTTGGAGGCTTGGTGGCTCACGATTATTTTTCTTGACCGTTTAAAAGTTACCGTTTTCGTTTACTGTTCTATTTAAAGTTGTTATTTATTTTACTGTTTTAATGTTAATGTTGAACGTACATTTAAAGGCACTATCAAATGTTATATTATTTGTTATGTTACACTATTCGTTTTGTATTACTTGAGGATTGTCATTGGGTTGTCCTCTTTCAAATGATGGTCAGTCACACGGCTTACGTATATCTTTATTGCAGAAGCTGATAGTAAGTAAATAAAGGAATTCAGAAAAAAATAAAATCTTCGCGTTTCACATCATATGTGTGTATATATATATATATATATATATATATATATATATATATATATATGTATTTCACTTTCTTGGGGACACGATAACTGCCGTAATATTGCGTCAATCACTTTCAAATTGATACATAAAATATAATCATCCAAAATTTCTGTCGAGTTCGTTAATGGGCAAAACCGGACAATGAGGGTAGAAATCGGGGGGTGCTTTATCGAAAAAACAAAATATCGCTATAACTTTAATATTAAGTAAAATATTAAATTCGTTTAAACTTTCTACTATTTTTTTGGATAAGGGCTTAAAACTTATATTGGTAAAACTTTTTGATAACACCAACCATCGGCCCAGGAGGTGGAAAAGTGGAGTTTCGAAGACAAAACAATGATACCTCCCTTAATAGGCACAGTATCGAGTCAATTTAATAGTCCTTAGTCCTCTTAACATTACCTAAAACTTTTGTCTGTAACAATTTTTGATATGACCAACCTTTACGCAAGGGATGACGAAAATTTTGCTGGAATTGTAAGAAGATGGGGCTTGTCATATGCTAAACACTAGAAGAAACGTTTTGTCACATGCAGCCATTATTGTATTGAGAAAACTGAAGTTTTCTTAATTTTAAGGTGATCTTTTTTATCTCCTACTTAGAACCAATAAAATATACCTACGCCTTCCAGTGTGCCGAAAGGGATTTTTTTTTTTATAACTTTTCTACAAACATAATATTTAATTTAAACTTGTGTATCATAAATCTTTTTTCTCGTTTTATGGATTTATTTTTCGTTCAGTTTATAAAAACGATATTGATATTTTAAAATCATTTGCCCAGTAATAAAACATATAATTATCAAGTTTCAGGCTTAAATATTTAAATAGAACTTTTACAGATTATATTATTAGTGTTAACACTTTGGCTAGATATATATAGATATTTATTACACAAAATAATTAGAATTTGAAATGTATGAACAAATTTGGTACTGCAGTTCATTTGGAAAATCGTGCTTTAGAATTGTGTGGTGCATTCTGTTCTTTTCGGCGTTTTGTTGGTTCGTTATAACAGGAAGATATCGGACTTACTACCGCATATAAAGCTGATAGAAAACAACAGAAACTTTTTTCCTACAAAGTAATGTGTATTCAAGAACTGAAACCTACAGATCATGTTAAAACCTAGATTATTGTCAACGGTTTAAACCAAAAATCCGTAGTTATCATCGACAATTTTTTACAGATGAAACGTGGTTTCACCCGGGAGAGTATATTAATTCACAAAATACATGACTGTGATTGATAACTAATGACATGAATTACTGGAACAAGTTTTCTTTACACGAAGAAAAAATTGGAGTATGGATCGGTGTGAATAGAACCCGCATTGTGAATGTAATCTTTTTTAAAATACAGTTAATATTGATCGTAATTATGCTGCTTTAACAAACTACATTAGTTAGTTAACATGTGGAAAACAATCAAGGTTGGTTCAAACAAGATGGCATCATAGCGCACACAGTCAATGATTTTTTTACGAAATGTCTTTGGATCATTTCGAGGAATTTCTGGCCTGCACGATCTGACTCCCCCGGATTTCTTTAAATGGGTGGCAGCGAAACAGGCAGTGTATTACAAAGACCGCGCACGACTGACGAGCTAATTACTGCAATAATTGTATATGTACAAAACATTTCAGTAGATCACCTGGTAAAAGAATCTGAAAACAAATTGAAACGTAGCAGTGTTGTACTGATGTTGGAGGAGGCATTATCAACACCTTTTATAAAATATTCCAATTATTGTAATATTCGTTTCTATAAAACGACGAAATAAAAATACAAAGTAATAATTAAAAAAGTTTCGTTATTACACTTCCATAATTTTAATGCATAGCAACTTTCCAAACGCACAGTATAAAATAATGCTTTTACAGATATATTATTATTCCAGTTAATATTCTTATTTGCGATGTTTTAAAAATTAAAATCATAATTACTTATTACTTTTGATTATTTTAATTCGGAAAATAAATAATTTTTTTTGTTGGTTTGATACATTTGTCTTCGTCTTTCATATAAACGTAATAATGTAAAGAACAAAAGACATAAAGAGCCCTAGTCAAAATTATTTTCTCTATGCAATTCTCGTTCCATAGTAGCGCCAAACTAAATGAACTCTTTTTTTACAGTATTTAAGGATGTGTATAAAAATTTTAAACATTTTTGTTCTATACCGTTGTAAGTATCTTTTCATACGATGATGCTATTTGATGAAACAAATTAAATAAAAATTCATTGAAAATAAAAATAAAAACGTGAATTAAAAACATTGAAAGACTAATAAAAAAGTATTCGTTAAAAAATTCTTAAAGATAAGAAAATATTATGCATAACTACGCCTAAAAAAAAATTCCTTGTTTTTGGTATTAAGACAAAATTTAGTATTACAATAATATCATTAATCCGTTCCCCTTTTTTTTCTTTTTTTTTTTTGATGAGATGACTTATTTGTAGCGTATGTGAAAATGCCATGCCTGACCGAGATTCGAATCCGGAACCTTCGGATGAAAAGCTGAGACGCTACCACTCGCGTCACGGAGGGGTGGCTGATACTGACAACCACAATTGGTACGTTGATGAATGTAATACAAAACCACTTCACTACTCAATTTCATTGGTAAGCCTGGCACATTAATGTTTGTTATATTTTAGATTGAGTTTTGACAGTTTCGGTAATGATTTCTGTGTTACATATCGGTTGACTTTTTAACAGCTATTTAATAATTCATTGGTTTGACCAACCGGAGTAACAGATTAGCACTGACATCACACCACTGTAGCCACCTGTGCTTTCTGTTGATTCTTTCTCTAGATAAATAACGCGCATGAACAATTGCATGTATATGTCTGTTGAGCGGGGTGGGATTCCGCGTTCACGCCGCGTATACGTGCGTTCTCTTTGACGGCTAGAACATTACGTTTTTTTATTATCTTTCTAATAGATTATAGTAGTAAATCCAAATATTTTCAACTTTGCTCTAAATAAACAATTTTCCCGCCAAATATGAATATTTGGTAGATTATTAGAAAACAAAAAAAAGATATAATAAAATTCTCGACTTTTTCGTTTATACTGCTCAATATTAAAATAAAAAAAAAAAACAAAAAACAACTAGTAATTAATTACACAGACTGAAATTAAAATGAAATAATTATAGTATTAATTATTAAAACAATTTGCTTTCGCGTAGTTAAAAAATATTAAGGCAAAAAAGACAGAGTAAAATTAATATTTTCACAAAAGACACCCTCGAGTAACTTTTTTTAAATGCAACTAATGAATAGAGAAACTTTTATAATTGTTTCTTGTTTTTTTTTAAATATCATAAACCTTTTAGATTAGGTATTCATCAAAGGATTATATGTGCATGGATTGGCTTTTTTAACAGCTGGTTTTAATAAACCATTCGTTTAACGAACGGGAGGAATGTATTAGCATTGATATTACACCACTATAAACACCTGAATGCTTACCTATCGTTTTTAAGTATTTTTCTTTATATACATTTATGAAAAAAATAGATCTTTTTTATGAATGGAGAGAGAAAGAATGAATTATTTTATTTTAATATAAATGGGTTTTAATATATTAAGAATTTAAAACTACAGACAAAAATTAATAAAAAGGTATAAATGTGTTTTTGTGGAAAATGATTAAAAATTCGTAATTAACAGTTAATAAAAAATTATAAAAAACTTTAATATTATCATGAAAAAATAAAAAACGAGAAAAACTTTGCATTAAAATAAGAAAGCTGACAAAACATTACAAAGATAGTTAAAGGAAATATTTCCAAAAATACGTAATGATTCATAAAAAATACCAATAAATATAGTTGAAAAATGCTTGTGAAATATAATTAGGATTTTTTTTATCTTAAAAAAATCAAAGAAATGATATGGTGAACTATTTAAAATACACGAAATATGAATGTAGATGTTAGCAGTAAAGTTTTTTCGTTTATTATGAAATAATGCAAATAAAGACATCAGAATATATATTAAATTGGATTTACGATAATTTTATTTTTTAATTTAAATACAATTTAAATCTATTTTTTACTTTAACGAATTATGTAATTAATGAATTAGAAAATACGGAAAATCTAAAGTGTACGTTTTCTTTTTATTCAATTGTGTTAAAATAAAAAAAGAGAAAGAAATTTGTCCAGATTTAAGTAATACTAAATTTTTTAAAATAATTTATCTAAATATGATAGCCAAACATCGAAAGATTTAATATTTTAGTCCTTTTTTCCTAAGGTCCTATTTTAACAAATTAATTAAAAAGGTAAAAATATTTTAAGTTATTATCGCCGTTACTTTCTAATTATAATAATATTAATAAAATAACAAAATTTATTTTGTAAAAAAAAAAATAATTAATAATTAAAATGATAATTTTTCATTAAGAAGGCAGAAACTATAGTTTTCTTTTTAACACACTATTATTAGCCAGGGCATTTAAAAAGAAAATTTAATTTTTTTAATTTTTAAAGATTAGAAAACAACGACAGTTATGTATAATTAACGCTATAGGAGTGAGAGTGATAAGAAATGTTGTTTAATTAAAAAAATAATGATAATTTTTCTTTGAAGGTAAAGGAAAATTTCCCAATGAAATTTCCCTCTTTAGTAAAATGATATATCAATTAAAAGTATTATATTTGGCAATATAATTAAACAATCGATAAAATCAAAATTAATTAAATATGCATGTGCACCTTAACATATAGGTTCAATTTGTATATATATATATATATATATATATATATATATATATATATATATATAAGTATATATTACATTTAAATCGGAAAATAAATTTGTTGTTTATCTATGGAAATATAGTTTCAAAATTTTTGTAACATAAAAAATTACAAATCTAACAAAGGGATTCGAATCTAGGATCTTCCGAAAAAACTCAAGAATTATCTCTAAACCACGAAGATTGGTTAATGTAACATTACAGATTTATGAAGTAAAAAGAAGAAATCATACATTTTTTTCAGTATATATTCCATTATAATAGATAATACCATTCAGTAGTTTAAAGGTTGATCGTTCACATAAATTTCTGCTTAATCATTTCTGAGGTAAAACCTTTAATACAATTCAAATCACCAAACTAAGTCGGTTAACACAAACAATCAAATTTAGTCATAATTAATTAACTAAACCATTAACTGAATTTAATTTTCAACTTTCTGCACCGTTTAACAATAATTTATTTAGTATCTCATCAACACTAAAATCGCTTATTATTTCGTCTATCAAAAAATTTATATAATAATATATATATATAAAAAAAAATATAGGTATAATTTTTCTTTTAATTTTTCAGATTTTGGTTTGGAAAAGAATTATAACGTTATCATCATCACGATAATCAGAAAGTACATAACATACGTCATACGTCTAATTAAATATAAGATTTTTTACAAAGCCATTTTTTAGGTCCTTGATCTCATTAACCTAAAAAATACCTTAAAGAAAGTGTATTTTTAGTAAAGATATTTTTTTGATTAATTTTGTATAAAGTTTGTTGTGTTTACTAGAATTTTCTGTTTTTATTTTTTATTTATTTATTTTTTTTATTTTTTTAATAAAATGACTACAGAAATACAGGTAACAAAAATATGAAATATAAAAATGCAAATTGAAAGTTAAAAAAGTAAAATAACAAAAATTACAATTATTTTCATATTGAATATACATACATACATATATAATATCCAGTTTTTATTTTAAAATTAATAAAATTTAGAAAAAGATGTATTTAAAACAAAATTGTTAAAATGAAATTTATAAACAAGAAATTATTTTTTATAATCAGTTTTATATAGAAAGATATAAATTATGGAGTAAAAAATGAAAACGTCATGAAATAGAATACTGTTAATTATAACAAATATCATTTTTATTTTTCTTATAATATTTAATTTATATTTCAGATACTATTACAAATTCAAATAATTTATCGATTATTAAAACATAGTTTCATTAAAATATATAGAATATTAGATTTGTTACTTCATAAATTAAATATATTTCAATATTAAAATTATATATTATTTAAGAAATTTAATATAAAATTTTAATTATAGATATATAACATAAATTCTGTTTATTTATTTATTTTAAGGATAAATCAATGCAGAAAACCTTCAGTTCTTTTTTTTAATTATATCTGCTAAAACGGGAATTTTTTTTAGTGTAGGACTGATAACTTTATTGACAATTACACGCGTATAAAAAATTTAGCAAAAAATTAAAATAATTTTTTATTGAAAAAACATTAACAATATGAGTCGCTTATTAATAATAGAAACCCCGTAGTATATTTTATTTAATGTTTTCAGTTAGAATAATAATATTTAAAATTGCATAGTTATTCGTTATCAATTTATTTAAACTTTTTATAATAGCTATATAAAATTTAAAAATTCATTACGTTCAAAAACTCAACTTTTACGTTAATGATGGGATATTTAAATTGTAAAGACAGAAATTTTCTTGTAAAAATTAGTATTTAAAAAAAAATCTAACTGCTTTATATATCTGTTTACTTTTAAAATTTCATCATTATCACCATAAATTACTTGGTAATATAATTAATTAGAGCTAAATTATAAACCTAGCGTAATATTATTGTAATCTTTTAAAAGTAAAATAAATAAAATAAATACAGTATAAAAAACACAAATGAAAAGAATTTCTATTTATTTATACAGTTCTAAATAAATTTGATCCATCAATACAAAATAAATATAAAATTTAAGTATTATTCAAATATGATACTCACTAAATTTATTATTTACTTAGTCAAAAATGTGTAGATTTTAAAAACAATATAAAAATTGAATCTAATAAATTTTAAATATATAAACTTTCTTAACCTACAAATTAATTCGGCGAAGCAGTATTTAAATTTATGTAAATGAATTCTAAATATTATTTTTAAATTATACCCGGTATTAAATGAAACGATAAAGGAATTTTCATAAGAATGGATCGATTAGGTTAGGATTTACAAAATAAATTTAATAAATAAAATTCACTTTAAAATAATTAGAATAAATAAAAAAAGAAGAAAATAAAAGGAACGATATAACGATACAATTTTATAACATTATGATGATTTCTTTTATGGTACAAACATTAAACGTCGACGTACAAAGGATAAAATTTGAACCCTCGACAAACGAGTAACGGGTTTACACCAGATGCGATCACGCTCGGAAATGTGCGCGACGGGTGACTATAACGCTCTTACCTTCAAGCGGACGGAACGGTAACTAACCGTGAAGAGTGAAGGAGCGTTTGTTCAACTCGCGCTTCTCTATACG
The DNA here is from genome assembly GCF_047948215.1 of Lycorma delicatula. NCBI lineage: Eukaryota > Metazoa > Arthropoda > Insecta > Hemiptera > Fulgoridae > Lycorma > Lycorma delicatula. Next base: position 50,331,986 of record NC_134460.1, read on the forward strand.
ACGACGCAATATCGCACTCGTTTTCCCCAGAACCCGTTAATCCCTCTCTCCGGGGAGCATGATCAAGCGCGCGCACAAAGAATCACCACAACTCTCTTCAACCAGATTTTAATGAAAAAGTTACATTTCAAATACTCAGTATAAACACAGTAAACTTCGTATCACATATCAGAACAGCATTACAATTCTTCATGCTGAATTCTTTTCCGTGTTCTAATATAAAAAAAAGAATAAAAAGAATTCTGATGTATCAAACCATTACATTTTACAGATATTGTGTGGTATTCTCAAAGGTGTGTGTATATATATTTTACACATTCATTGGAATAAAAAGCTTTGTAAACCAGTTAGTTAAACAGCTTACGTTTAAGATTATGTTTACGTAAAAGAACATTGTACTACATATATAGAATAGAGATTTAACTATCAAATTTAAAGATAAAAGATAAAATAAAACTTTTATTTAACTATTAAACGAAAAGATAAAATAATTTTTTTTTTAAATTATGCTGTCATTATTTTAAAATCCCCTAAACATATTTAAGTAAGTATTCACAAGTGGCAAAAACAGTACTTCCTTACACAGGGGTAAAAAAACCATCAACCAAAGAGCTTTTACATTAAGGAAGATTTAAGTAATCCATAAAGCATACATATATTTAAACCAGCAGGAGATTTTACATCTTGTATAAAATTGTATTACTGAATCTCATCGGATTAATTTTTCATACCTACTAAAATCAGTTTATATGTACACACGCTAGTATGCGCGAATGTGTTTGTTTATTTATTTTATTTTATAGCTCACGAATGGTTTAACTAAGAAATAAAATTTAGTTTTTTAGGTATTGGGGGAAAAAAATTGAATTTTTTTTTTTTTTAAATTAAATAATAATAAATAAAATATCGTATATAATAAACAGAATTTTACATTCGAAAGTAAAAATTTTCGAAACCTATTGAAATAAACCTATTGAAATAAAAACAGAAATTGTCTCCGATCCTCTTTAATTGTGCGTTAGAAAAACCAATCAGAGAATGGAAAAAATGGTTAGATAAATAAAAAATTAATAGAAATGTAAATGTACGAACTAAAGGAAAATTCATCCCCCTAAACATCCTTGGGTTTGCAGATGATTTAGTAATTTTGGTTAAAACTGAAGAAGAAAAAAAACGAGAATTAGAAAAATGTGCCAACATAATAGGTAAACAAATCTGCTTTGAAAAGAGAGATGGTTTTCCAACAGTAAAATTAATACAAAAAAATAAAAAATCAAAGTTTCAGAAAACAAAATAATTAAAAGAACAAATAAATTAAAATATCTGGAAGAAATATTAACACCAAATGTCTTGGGAAGAGAAGAAATGATAACTAGGATAAGAAAAATGGAACCGGCTTTTCATTTAACAAAAAACTTACATAACAAATAATTCCTTTCAAAAAATTCTAAAATTAGACATCACAGAAGAGATTTACAGAAATTTTGAAATAATGAAATTAAAATAAAAAAGGAAACTTAAATTTTGTGGACATCTATACAGAATTGATGAGAACAGACTAAGATAAAGGTTATTTGCATACTTTAAAAACAGAAAAAAAAATTTCACGGTTTAAAGAAGCTGACCAGATTTAAAAATATTAATAATATTTCAGAAGAAATAATTGAAAATACAAAGATATTTAGAAAAGTAATAGATGAGTCTAAATTTCCAGAGAAATCGAAAATTAAATATAAATTATTAAAATGGAGTTAAGAAAGAAGAGAAAAATACAGGGAAAGAATGAAACAGTTTTGAAAAAGGAGAAAAAAGTCTAAAGCTGTGCAACGTAATTCTTAGATGATCCAATCAAAAAATAAAACATTAAAAAGGAGTACGGAAGAGAATAGTATATATTTAAAAGATCGCATTTTATGAAAATTTAATTTGCACATTTGTATCTAGTTTACAAAAAATCCTGATGTAGACACCACATGATTTCCTTGTACGATTATTAAATTACATACACACATTTTTAAAAGTACATGAAATGTTATTTCACTAATAACTTCTGATTTTTTTCATATTTTTGTGGTTATTATTGAATAATTATTTATTGTAATTTTTTTTACAATTAAAAATTAATAAATCAATTTATTTAAATGAAAAAAAATAAAAATGAAAAAAGTAAAAAAAATGTTGGAAACCAAAATAGGCAGAAAGTTTTGCACACAAAGAAAGAATAAAAACATTAGGAGAAGATGATAAATATAAAGAGGAAGAAAACGATCAGATCAAAGAAAGAATAAAAGATTAAGAGATGATGAATACAAAGAGAGAAAATTTGAAAACTAGAGAACGTGTACACAAATTAAGATCAGAAGAATTATATCAAACCAAACAGCGATTAAATGATTGGCAATAAAAAACAAACGAAATGATGATAAACTCCGACTAAAGGAGAATATTGACCGACAATCAGAGGAAATGAACTAAAAGATAAGAATTTTTGCAATTTAAGGGCTTATTACTGCAGTTAAGAAAAAGTCAACAGTCCATTTTTTTGGATTTTGGGCTTTTTTGAACACTTCTGGTTCAGTCGATTGCAATCAAAACGGAAGGTGCACAACCAGATCTTACAACAGTCCTAAATCCAAATTTAAACATCCTACGGGTAGTAGTAGTTTTTGAATTTATGCGAGTTACATACGAACAGACGTCATAGCGAAACTAGTCAAAATGGAAATTTCCGTTGAAATCTGAAAACCGAAATTTTTCCGATCACATTACTTACATTACTTTGTACAAGGAAGTAAAAAATATTATCATTGCAAATGCCACTACACATTATAATACTGAAACATTTTTCAAACAATGATGAATTCAAATTTTTATTTATATAAATTATTTACAAACTTGTAGATTTTTCTTTAATTACTATATGAAGGTGAAATTCTCATGTTATATTTTTCAATAAATTGTTCATTTAAAAATAAGAAAAAATATGAAATCTATTAGCCTGTTATTTATATTACAAACGAAAACCGCTATAGACGATCTGACTACATGAAAGAAATCGCTTCGGCAAATGGCACATTAGTTTTCAAGAACAAAAAAAAAAAATTGTACTCCTATCAAAGAAATTGACGGATTTAATACACACTTAAAATAAATATATATTTTATTTTTCTACGTAAAATAGAGTTATATATAGTGTCCTTTAAAGGTGAGGCCAAACACTAGAAAGTGATTCTACTCAAAATATTGAAGAAAAAATGTCCAAAAAGTATCCGAAAAGGCATATTTTTCTGTCTGTCCAGCATTTTGTGTTTTTTTAAGACAAAAATTATTTTTCAAGAACGCAATAAAACTTTGTACTTTATTTTAAACTAAATTTTATTAACAGAAAAAACAATAATATTCGTTTACAAATTTTAAAAATGGCAGTCGTTTCAATTTTTCAATCTTAAATATCTTAGGAATTATTAGATTGTTCTAGTATTAGATTGTTAAATTACGAAGCAATTTTTTTAACAATACGACAGTATTGAAAAAACCAAGATGGGTGCCATGTCGGTTCAGGGATACTTTTTGTTATAATTTTTGTTTGTAGTCAGTCGGATTTTTACGACTTTTCTTTATCTATTTAGCCTCCGGGAATTACCGTTAACGTATTACTTCAGAGGATGAATTAGGATGATATGTATGAATGCAAATGAAGTCTAGTCTTTTATAGTCTCAGTTCGACCACTCCTGAGATGTGTGGTTAATTGAAATCTAACCACCAAAGAACACCGGTATCAACAATCTAGTATTCAAAACCGTATAAAATAACTGTCTTTACAAGTAAAAAATGAACGCTGGAATTCTCGACTTCCAAATCAGCTGATTTGGGAAGACGCGTTCACGTCTTTGGGAAGACGCCCGGTGGATCCGATTTTTACGACTAAGGTGTCGTTTTGTTCACTCAAAAAATGCTTCATGTGTTTTATAATAACAACACAATCTGATAACTCTAATTTCTAAGATATTTAAGATTGAAAAATTGAATCGATCGCCATTTTGAAATTTGTCAACAAAGATTATCATTAGTTTTTCCTATAAAAAAAAAATAAAGTACATTTAATATAAAGTACAAAATTTTATTGCGTTATCTCCAACCGTTCTTGAAAAATAATTTTTTTCTTAAAAAATTCAAATAAATTTTACAATAAATAGTGATTCAATAATAACATTAAAGAAAAAATATAACAGAAGTTATTAATGAAATTAAATTTAAGTACTTTTAATTTTGATAAGAAATGTGTATATGTAATTTACTAGACGTACAAGGAAGTTATGTGGTGTCCAAGTTGGATTTTTTTAATCAGGTGTTAAAATAATAGAAAAAGCATAAAATCTTTTATTATAGATTTTAAAAGTGAATTAATTTTTTTTTGTTATTATTGTTTTAGTTAAGAAATAAATAATTTTAATAAATAAACAGAACTCAAACAAGTTATAATAATATTTAGCTTCCATCAGCGGAAAAATTGTTCAACTTAGTTAAAAGTTTAACAATATCTTCATTAGCGTTTACTTTAAATATATTTTTATATATTTATTTAAAAGAAAAAAATATTTAAAGGTTTAATTTAAGAGAAAACTACTTTAAAAGGTATTTTAAAGGTGGAATTATTGTTCAATATACAACTAACTTTACGTAAGGAATTTAGTAAGGTATTGTATCGAATTTAAAGTACAGTGGTAGCTTCTACTAGGAACCCCACTTGTATATATACGAGTGTATACTGTTGCTCTTACAGTTCACCCAACAATAACTCATACTTTACTACTATGAAACAGATGCAATATAACAGAACCGCGTGTCAGACATTCCTTCTACGATACATATAATATTATATCGTTACAACACAAGTTCTCTTTGCAAAGAAATCTCAACCAATATTGAAGTTATATGAATAATAGTCTTTATAAATAATATTTTAGTATTGCTATAAGCAAACAAATAAAACAAAGGCTTCGCCCGCTTTATAAAAGAAAACGTTAAGCTATCTAGTGTTCTACCACACACACACACACATATATATAAACTTTAAGTATATTTTCCTCTTGATTGGATAGGATTAACTAAAGTAACAAGACATATTTTACTTAAAAATATTACTTTTATTAATCTCTTGGTTAACCAATCAACTTTACAAACGTAAATTCATTACGTTTCACGAGAATTCGCTAAGCTTCCTCAGGTGACAATACACATTCATACACACATCATACAAAGTTCTCTACATACTGTAAGAGAATTCTCTAAATATGTAAGAGAATTTTGTATGTGTGATGATTGTTAACTGAGGAAGCTTGTTTCTTTTTTTGTTTAGTCTCCGGAACCACCGTAAGGTATTACTTCAGAGGATGATATGTGAATGAAGTGTAGTCTTGTACAGTCTCAGGTCGACCGTTCCTGAGATGTGTGGTTAATTGAAACCCAACAACCAAAGAACACCGGTACCCACGATCTAGTAATCAAATCCATATAAAAGTAACTCCCTTTACTAGGATTTGAACCTTAGAAATCTCGACTTTGAACCATTTAATGTAGAGTTAACCACCAGACCAGCCCATTAACTAAGGGATAAATAAAGATAATATTATTAAGTAAAATATGTCTTGTTATTATATATATATATATATATATATATATATATATATATATATATATATATAATAACAAGGCATATTTTACTGTCTGTGTGTATGTGTGCATTTAATTTTTGTTATCTATAAAGTCTATAATCCATCCTCCAACTTCACATAATAAAGAGTGTTCAAAAGGTGACGCAACCTTATGGGAAAATGAGTACGTTACAATAGTTGTTGAAAGTGGCCTCCGTTGTGCGATTCACATAATTGAAATGACGTTGCATGTTCTTAAATACATATCGTAACGTTTTTGAGGAATTGCAGCAACACATCGTTCAATTTCGAGAACGGTGTGAGGATGAGTTTTGTAAGTAGCATCCTTAAGATATTCCGACAGGAAAGGTAGGAGGGGATAAATCAGAACACGGAGGGGATCCATAATCCCTTTAAATTTACTTATTGAAGACTGATCGAAAAAAGTCATAGAATTGTTGGCTGTATAAGCTGTACCATTTTCCTGCTGAAACTACATGTACTCTAGCCGGTCTTTATTTTTCTGTTAGCCTCCGGAATTACCGTAATGAATGAGGATGAAATGTATGAATTTGAATGAGGTTAGTCTTGTATATTCTCAGGTCAATCATTTCTTTTTTTGTGGTTAATTGAAACCCAACTACCAAAGAACAACTGCAGGTATAGTGTTTACAAATTGTTGCACCTGTATACGTAGCGCTAACTTTTCACTGTGTCATGAAGATTTTTCTACGTGATATTGTACAGAAACGCCCATTTTTTTCCCGTGCAGAGGTGACTCATATAGCTGACGTGGATTTTCCATACACCAAATAGGTTAATTTTGTGCGTTCACGTATCCTTCAAAGTGAAACCATACTTTGTCACACCAAAACCAATCATCGATTTCTACCTCATCTGGTGTTACAGATAACATGAACCGTTGATAAAAGATACACATTTTCCAGTGTCTGCTGGTAACAACTCATGAACAACACGAATTTTGTACGTGTGAATCTTTAAAGGACTTGAGCAATGCCGTGTAAGAAATACGAACGGAAAGATCAAATTTCTTGGGAATAATAGAACTAAGAAAAAAAGGATTCTTATCTGAATAATTTACGAAAGATAAATAATTCAATTTTTTTTTTCATTTAAATGGTTTCTATCACTAAAACATCCACAATTTGTTGTTTTTTTCAATTGTTATACAATTATTATTTTTTTTTTAAACTAACTGTTTTATAAACTGAAATTTATAAAACGGATCATGCTTAAAAAAATTGCAGAAATATGTAAAATCACAGTTGCAAAAACTTATTAAAAAAGTGTTTGTATTAATTTAAACTGTAAAAATAGGACAACATTTTTTTGGCCTAAAAAAACTAACGATTCATTGATACAATTAAATAAACATTTATACGGTGTATTTAATCAAAACATTTTTCCCTTTTCATTTATTTACCGTTTAAACAAAAATTACTGATAAAAAATTGCAGTGATATGCATTATGTATTCATGGAAAGTAATGTATACCAAATAAGCATTTGCATATGTCCTAAATTTACATTACTCAACTGCAACAATTCAAAAATTTAAATAAATGATTAAAATAAAAGAATTTAAAGGGATAACATTTGTTTTAATTAAAAACATTTGTTAACTCGACACATCATCCAACAGTTTTCGATTAAAAAAAACCTTTTGATGCAATTTTTTACTCCATTTCTTGACTGTCATACTTTTTTTTTTAATTCGATTTATAGCCTAGCATCATTCAAGTTTTTAGAGAGAAAATGAAGATTTTTTTCTAATCATTAAAAGTTAAATAATTTAGTTTTTGTAAACAGGAAGTTCCTCAAGAGTACTCTGTATTACAATACGAATTATTTGATTATAAATAGCATTGATTTTATACAATATTTTAGCTTTTATTAAAAAAAAAAATTAATTAAAAACTACTCCTGCCGTTTTTCTTGTACAAAAATCCAAATTATTAAAAATAAAATACAATCTTTAATAGATTATTATAATATTCGTTGTGGCACCAGCATTGTAGTTAGAAACAACAGCAATTATTGCATCTTACATTCAGATAACAGTATAAAATAATATGTGGTTTTTACGTTGAGTAATAATTACACTAAATTTTTTAATTGCATTTTCCGATAAAAGTTGTACTTCCAATACGAAAAACCTGTTTCATCGGGGAACGGATAAAGATAACGGCATGAACTTTTTAAAACTATATTTTCAACATTTTTTACAGCTTTTAGTACAATAGTTTGTAAATTTATTTTTTATCCTCTATAGTATTTTTTTTACTTGGAGGTCAATTGAAATTTTTTTTTAAATTCAAAATTTCAAATTTTTTTTAAACAACAAATCCTTTGAAAAATTATGTAAGCGGAAGTAAATAATATTTGTAAAAGATATCATTCATTTAACTTTATCTATTCCTGAGAAAATGGGTTAAAAGTTAGCATTATGGAGATAGGGCTTTCCAAGCCTCGTTAAATTATATGATCGTACGTACCTACGTACGTGCTCTATGTGTGTGTGTGTATATACAAGCACCACAAAGCAGGTTATATCTATGTACAGATCTGAATAAAACTTGCCTACACTTAGTCCAAGTTTCGGATTAAAAAAAAATCAGGTATTTTATTATTTGGATAAGTTGCCGAGTTCCCAAGAGAAAACAAAACCACGTTTTTTACTTGTTTGTACTTAACCACGCTTCAACGGCTGAACGTAAACGAATGAGATTTTCAATCTATAAAGCTCTACTAATTAAAAAAAGATATAATTTTAAAAATCTATATATATATATATATATATATATATATATATATATATATATATATATATATATATATAAGATTTGCGGAATTAATAAACAACGAGAACTTTTACATATAAGTAAATTTTATATTTTAGCAAAGTAATTTTAAAAAAACTTCTTAAATAAATAACGCCTTATAATCAAAAAAATATAAAGGAAATAAACATGAATACAATATTAGTTGTAATCATTATCCTTTAATTTACACGAAAAAAATTTAATTTAATGTTAATTTAAAATTTAACTTTCTCGAGAAAAGTTCGAAAGCTTAACAATTTTTCTAAATATTTATATTTTATTATTACAAATTTTTAGGAGAAGGCGACCATACTTTTTGTATTCCGTCGTATTCCAGCCAATAATAGACAGCTACAGAGGAGATAGGAGAAATCTCCGATTATTTGCTTTCTCCTTTCCAAATGTTCTTGCCAACTACGCGTTTTAAAGTACACGTCTATTCAGTCATTAACGATGAAATACAACCAGCAAAGGTGCTAGGGTATGATTGGATAACCGGTCGGATTCTCCAGGCATTACCTTGGCATGCGATACGCTTGGTTACTTTGATTTTTAATTCTGTTGTCCGAATTGGTCATTTTCCTGATCAGTGGAGAATTTCACATATAATTGTGATAGCAAAACCGGGTAAAGACCCTACAAATGTAACATTTTATAGGCCTATCAGCCCGCTTCCTGTACTCTCTAAGATGTTTGAAAAGCTCTTTGTGAAAAAACTGAAGCAGTTTGTGGTCGATCAAATTCCGGCTCACCAATTTGGGTTTAGGAAGCAACATGCTGCTGTGGAGCAGGCGAACAGGATTTTTAATGTTATAAATCATGCTCTAGACACGTAAGCGAAACAGTAAGTTACGTAAACGTAAGAGAAACAGTTCTGTTTAGCGGTTTTCCTCAATATCAGTCAGGCTTTTGACAAGGTTTGGCATGTAGGGTTGCTGTATAAAGTGAAAAAGGTTTTACCGCATGTTTTCTATGTATTGCTGAAATCTTACCTAGAATACAAGTGTTTTCAGGTTAAACGTGGAGATGCTTTGACGGATTTGTTCCTTATACAAACAGGGATATCTCAAGGAACCGTTCTCGGACCCATCTTGAATGTGGCTGACTTGCCAATTACGGCAGATACCACAGTTGCAACGAATGCTAACGATACTGCAATTCTTGCTGACCACGAGCATCCGGCTACTGTATCTCGTTTTATTCAAGCTTATATCACTCTCCTCAAATCGTGTCTTACATATTGGAAAATAAAATAAAAGAAAACAAAATCAAAGCACGTCACGTTCACCCTTCATAAGGAACACTATCCTCCTGTTTCTATCTTCAATGTTCCGATTAACAATGTTCCGACTGTAAATATTTGAGTTTTCATGTTGACCGACGAGTTATTTGGGTGAAACATATTAAAAGCGGAAACAGTTGGATCTCAAGTTTAAAAAAAATATACTGGCTGATAGGACATAGATCTCGGCTTTTAGCAGAAAGTAAATTAATGATTTTTAAATCAGTTTTGAAGCCTGTTTGGACTTACCGGCTTGAATTATGGGGTACAGCATCAAACTCCAGTGTTGGCAGTCTTGAATGCTACCAGACAAAAAGATTTCAAAAAATGATAAACACAACCTGGTACATAAGCATATATAATGATCTTAAGTTGCGAACCGTTCGGCAGGAAATCTCTCTGGTCAGCCTACGGTATCAAAATCGTTTGGATCAGCACCTGAATTATTTGGCGATCAATTTAACACGATTGTGATTTTTCAAGATTGCTGAGAAACAATATTCTTGGTTCCTTATCGTTTCAATTATGTAACTTTATGGTCTGGCTGTATGGAGTGCTCTTCTATTTCATTTCGTTGTTATCGTTAAGTCACCAGCCGCTGGGTCTGTGACTTCTTAATGTTAGTTCAAATATAGATCTTATCTATTTATTGTCCAATTATCTTTTTGAATATATTGTAAAGTTGTTGTGTCGTTATAATAAAAAAAAATTGTTACAAGCAGTATTATCATAATGATAATAATAATTACAATAAGCTGTACATATAAAATGTAATGTTAAACGTTATATTAATCATACAAAATAATAATAATATTAGTATATAAAATTACCAATGAGTATCCTAAATTTTAATATAAATGAAATCTGACTCATTATATTGTTAAAACAATACGTACAATATATATAATATTGTTCAAATTCTGAAAAAAAAGGTTAGGATTTACAGTACAATTACTGCATGAATTAATGTCAAAGAACAATGTATCGTTTACATAAAAATCCTAAAACAATAATCAATAAATAGTTAATATTTGTTTATATCCACGACTGCCCTTTAGGGAGTGTTTTACAAACAAATCTGATGCGGGGTGAAGAGAAATACTCAATGAATATTTATGTATTACTCTAAATATGGGGAATATTATACATGGGAATAACACAAAAATCATTCAGTAATTATCATTAATATTAAATATTAATATTTTACTATTTTATATATATATATGATTAATTTTCAATTGAAAATAAAATACATTAATAATTTATTTTATTTTCAATTGAAAATAAAATACATTAATAATTATTGTTTTCATTTAAAATTAAATTAACTGTTATTATTATAAGATAAGAAATCCTTAGTGAATAACATAATTATTTAACAAATTATTTAAAAAAAAGTAAAGCTGAAAAGCTTACAATTTATTAGAAATATTTGTTAGCCCATTGCTTAGAAATAAAGTGGGAACGGTACAAAAATCAATCACTTAGGTCAAAAGGTTTGAGAGATGACTTACAACAGGAATGATTTTTTTATTTCCCGTTTGTATTAATAGATTCATGATTCAAACCAAAGTGCTTTTTCTAAAAACTTTTATTAAATTATCCTTAAATAATAACTATAACGAAATTTTAATTCGTAGAATTTTAAATAAATTAGTAAATTCTATTTTAAAGTGATAATTTATCGTTATTAATTCTAAGAGTTAAATAATAATTAATAAAACTATGATGTGGAACCACATAACTTCTTTGTAGGCCTATTAAATTTAAGGTACACTGTTTTTAAAATGAAAAGTACATAAAATCTTATTTCATTAATAACTTCTGATATTTAATTTTTTTTTTATTGTTATTATTGAATTCATCGTAATTTTTTTACAATCAGAGGATCATAATTATTGATAAATTAATATATTTAAATTAAAGAAATAAGTTAAAAAAAGGAGCTCCAGTTTTTGAACTGGAGTGTCTTCCCCTTGTTTTTTTTTGTCTTCAGTCATTTGACTGGTTTGATGCAGCTCTCCAAGATTCCCTATCTCGTGCTAGTCGTTTAATTACGGTATACCCCTGACATTCGACATCCTACATCCCTAACAAGTTGTTTTACATATTCCAAACGTTTCCTGCCTACACAATTTTTTCCTTCTACCTGTCCCTCCAATATTAAAGCGACTATCCCAGGATGCCTTAATATGTGGCCAATAAGGCTTTCTCTTCTTTTAACTATATTTTTCCAAATGCTTCTTTCTTCATCTATTTGCCGCAACACCTCTTCATTTGTCACTTTATCCATCCATCTGATTTTTAACATTCTACTACAGCACTGCATTTCAAAAGCTTCTAATATTTTCTTTTCACATACTCCGATCGTCCAAGTTTCACATCCATATAAAGCGACATTCCAAACATATACTTTCAAAAATCTTTTCCTGACATTTAAATTAATTTTTGATGTAAACAATTTATATTTCTGACTGAAGGCTCGTTTCGCTTGTGCTATTCGGCATTTTATATCGCTCCTGCTTCGTCCATCTTTAGAAATTCTACTTCCCAAATAACAAAATCCTTCTACCACCATAATATTTTTTCCTCCTATTTTCACATTCAGTGGTCCATCTTTGTTATTTCTACTACATTTCAATACTTTCGTTTTGTTCTTGTAAGTTCCAAATATTTCATTAATTAAAATTTTATTTGGCTATAATTCTGGAACCAATGAAAATAACTACCACTTATGCATATCGTTGAAAGGCTCTCAGTGAGAGCTTATAGCTACAGTTAATAAAAATCCAAAATCCAAATTGTTTGTGAAATTTGGGCTGTTTAGGATACTTTTTGTTTGGTTGATTGCAACCAAAAGGGAAGGTGCATAACTAGATGTTACAAAAGTCCTAAATCCTAAATTTCAACATCCTACGGCTAATCGTTTTTGAGTTATGCGATACATACGTACATACTTACAGACGTCACGCCGAAACTAGTCAAAATGGATTCAGGGATGGGAAAAATGGATATTTCCGTTGAAATCTGAAAACCGAAATTTTTCGCGATCAAAATACTTTCTTTACTTGGTACAAGGAAGTAAAATTAAATCAAATGGCATAATCAGGCCTTATATTATCTCAGAAAGTAGAAGAATTAGTACTAATAGGAAGATCATTTCAATTTTTTTTAATCTATTGCGTTATCAATTTTTCAAAATATTTTGCTGGATACATACTAGTATTAATATTTTAAACGAAATAAAAATATTTTAATATATTATAAATAAAATATTAATAATACTAGTGAACCCACGCTGTTCCACAGCATTATTATTACAAAATAATGTTATTTATTTAAAAATATCAGCTATTTTTAATATGGATGGCTACTGCGGAGAAACTCACATTGTCCAATAAAGTTCTGATTTACAAAGTTACCCTACGATCAATCTGGGCTTATGGTGTGGAATTATCGGAGACAGAAAGCAATAGTAACATAGATATCATACAAGACTTTCAAAACAAGGTAACGAGAACAGTTGCAGAGGCACCGTGGTTCACGAGGAACGATGAGCTTGACGAATATCTGGAGCTTCAGACGGTTCGTGAGGTTGTGAGACAGTACAGTGTTAAATACCAACAACGCCTAGAAAATCACGTCAACCACTTAGCGATAAACCTTCTTGATTACAGGGGGAATGTTCGAAGGCTGAAACTTTTCCAGGTGCTTGACTTAAGGGATACGGAATGACAGGTTGCAGTTACTATCGCCAAATCTAATGATATTGTTTTTGTTCACTTATTATTTATTTATTTTTTTTTTACAGCTACAAGCTGTTTTGTTCTTTTTTTTTATTATCTATTGCTCGATTATTTGTTTTTATTGACCATCTATTTGTTTATTGATTTTTATTTGTTAATTGTTTGTTTTTATGGACTATGAAGCATTAGGAGATATTTTTAGTAATGAATTTTAAGATTATTGCTTCCTGATAACTTTTGTTATTCAATTGATTATTATGGGAGATCCTTAAGAACCCCTTATCATGTGCTTAATATCAAACGATTTACTTATAGTCCCACTTAAGGAGCCGATTTTAAATATGCTAGCTGTGGAACAAAAAAAATATATATATATATATCAGCTCAGAATACCATTCTATTTACAACACGTCTTATCCCTACCCCCTTGTTTTTCTCTTTCCTTCCATCTAAAGGGAAAATATGTGCTCAAAACCTATTTCCAAACGTTTTACTAATCGGATCCGACTGTTTTTTATTCTTCTCAGAATGGCCCGTAGATATATCATCAAGCATCTACGGACCATCAAAGTGATTTTCTTGTGAGTAACAACCTCTGATGGTTCCTCAATTAAGGAATAAATAAGGAAATGAGGATTTCTTAGGAATTCTTAGCGGAAACTCAAGTTTGGGTTCCGATGACGCTTGATGACGTATCTTTGGGTAATTCGGAGCAGAATAAAAAAATCATTCCGATTCCGCCCAGTAGAACGCCCATATCGACTTGAAGTAGGTTTCATCCCATTTTTTTTTAATACTTAAGATTTCTAATGAATGCATACATAATTGTAATTTCTCTTCAATCAAACGTTTTTCAATTCTTCAGCGTTTACAAGTAGGTATTAAATTAAAAATTGGTTAATATCTTATTATCTACATTGTTTGGGGTTGACCTAAAATCATTGAAGATACAAAAATTCTTTTTTTTTTGTTTAAATTTTATCAATATGTTTCTTTGAAAGTTGATTGATTTTAAAATAAGATTATATTTTAATTTTTTAGTTGTTTTCTGAATAAATTTAAAAAACACCGCTGTTCGTTAACAAAAATACTTTTCCAAGAAACGTAAAGGCGAGAATACTGTAACAAGATAAAAATAAAAAAGGAAGAAATGTAAAAAATAACCTAGATAGACCGCTAATGAGAATGACCTAAATATTTATTACTTTTGTATCCCATGTTTTCCCATTAATTTCCTTTTTTAATTTTTTCAGAAAAAAATGTTTGAGTGTCCCATGGCAGCTGACTGTTTTCTAAAATTTTCACATGAACTCCCTTCCTTGGTGTAAAGTATCTCGCAATTATGAGATATAGTTTAATATTCCAATCATTCGAAACAATCAGAATACAAAGTAAAAAAATTAACACTTGACAAACCAGCCTTAATTTCAGTAATTGAAGTTAGAGCCAATACATTGCATACATCACCTCACATTTTATACGTGCGCAAGAATATTTTTCATCGAAATATTTTTTTTACAAATCTTGATGCGCAAACGTTGAAACGAAATTAGTTTTTATGTTGAGTTGTACGATAAACCCATACTTCTTCATTTATGAAATTTTAATTGTTGCCACTTTACATATTTTGGTTCTAAAAAAATCAGTTAAGATTTTGCTGAAAAAACAGCAGCACAAGCCACTTTTTTGTGTTCTACTTATATAAATGTTGTTGGTGATCTGTTCTTTTCCCCATTTGCGGTAGAAAATATTCCCATGAATTTATCCCATATCACTTCACTGTAGTTTTCCATTGTCTTTATAAAATAATGTAAACTCTTTTTGTAATTCATCACTGAATATGCATTTTTTCCTTTTAACCACGCCGAAACTAACACATAATAAGATAATATTTATCCAAATACCGGAAATTAATACTTTTCTAAATACTTCCTATCTATAAATATTTAAAACGTGACACAAAAAAGATTAAAATTTAATCAAACAAAATCAAAACATGTGAGACAACAAACAACGAAACACGTATAGTATATTTATTATACTTTAAATGGTTTTGTTGTATTTGATAACGCAGTTACCGAAAAATAAATACAGTACAGCGCCTTAAAAGAGGTACGAATGGTCACCATAGATTTATACAACATATTGTCGTGTGATCGCAGCTCGATCAGGAAACTGAGAGATTGACAACTGAAAATGTTTATATAGTTAAAATTTATTGGTTTAAAAACATAAGTAAAACAAGACAAATCAGTAGTAATGGTAATAATAATAATAATAGTTCGAGAAAACTAAATTCTTATGTACAAAGATAGATATCACAAGTCTGAAAAGAAAATACGGTAAAATCGATAGGGTCCCATACTTTAAATACCTCGGGGAATTCATCGAATCAAACAGGCCGTGAAAAAATCTCACAAAAAAATCGTCTCCAAAAAGTAAAAAAAACAATAGTTTTTCACAACATTTACAACAAAAAATGAATGTCAAGACAGACAAAACTCCGGCATTACAACACAGTTATAAACCAGTAGTCCTTTACGCCAGTGAAACTTTGAAACAGTGAAACATGAACTTGAAGAAATTAAAAAGGTAGAAAGGAAAACCATTCGTAAAATCCTAGGAGCAAAATATACCCAAAATGGTTGCAGACTGCAATCAGTCAAAACAGCAGAAAAGTATTCAAACATCGAAATTGACATTAAGAAAAGACGAATGAAATTTTTTGGTCGTCTCAGTAGACAACCAGAAAATCGATTGAAAGAAGGGTAATAGAATATGTAACCTCGCTCAAGAACTCAACACCTTGGATGGACAAACTTCCAAAGGACCTAAAAAACGCCAACATAAGTCCAACAGACATTTTAGAACGAGACACCTTCAGATACAAAGTAAACAAATGGGAAGTTACATCAGAGCAACCAAAACAAAAACAGTATAGACCAAAGTGGTCAGAAGAGCGTAAACAAGCTTTCTCGGAAAGAATGAAAACTTATTGGAGCAACAACAAGAACCGAAAGGAAGTTGAGTTATTTGCTTAACGTCTTCCGTTTAGTGGGAGAATTCGAAAATAATAATAATAGTAAATGACATTCATAAAACAAATAAATTAAAAAAATGTATAGTAATCACAACCGCAATAATAATCAGAATAATAGTAATAATAATAACAATTTTAATAATAACAGACAATAAAAATACACGAACTGCAAATACCTTTGCTGTTCACAAATAAAACTATCCTAATAGTTAATGAATGAAATTTAGTACATTATCTCTTTCATTCATAGTCTTCTAATTCACCGAACCATTACGTGTAACGTTACCGCAGTTGCGCCGACTTAGACTACTTTAAAATTCGCTCCTTCACTGACCTCCTCGCAGAATACTCTCGCTGACACTAGTCCCGCTGACTGATTCGCAGAACTCACATCTGCAGACTCTCATCTAGCACATTCTCCTCGTGAAACTGAATTTATCTGGTCTTCCCCGGACGATTTATACTACTACCCTCTTTACCAGCCGGACCAGACCCAACTCAAAGCATGAGAGCAATCGACCGAGCCCTTTCGTTCTAATGCATTCTAGTCTTGGTCCGGTAACTCTTCTCACGGAACGAACATGTGTTTAACGTGTCAATGGACACTATTACAAAATATGATTGTTAAACGGACCTGTTGTCTTTACTAAACGGGTTTCTTTTATCCCCTTTCTGGATACCTCCCGTTATTATACTTTCTACTACTTTTTTCTGAATTGGCAGGAATCCGTTACTCAGGTTCGCTATACCGGTCTTGGTAGAATATGTAGAATAAATGTAATAACATTTAAGTAAAAGAAATTCTTTGTAAAGGGGAATATGTACATACATACTCTCCTTTGATCCAAGTTTCAACTCTACACACTAATTTATTTTATTAATTTTAAATTAGCAGTTTTTCAATTTTTTAGAATCCAGGATTATAAACACTTCTAGTGATTTTGTCAAATAGCAATGATCAACAAAATTTTTTTAAGAAATCCAAATGAAAGAAAATATATTTTTAAGAAAAATATTTGGTTTTCGATAGAATATCATAGAAACATTTTCGGTGCCAAAATTTAAACTTAAACGATTAAAAAATCTATAAAGTTAGAGATTAATGGATAAAGTTAAAGGAACGACAGTGACGGCAGATAGGGGCGTGCGGCGAGTCCAATTGTTGATAAAGGACGTCGACGCCCTTACCAAGAGGAAGAATTGGTGAATGACATGCGAAAGATAGCTGGTAACTCGGTTACGATCTATTTCCTCTCTCTGAGGTCATCATGACGAAGGTGGTGTTGGTGGCGGTTCTGCCGCTGCTGGCTGATCAGTTGCTGAAGGTCGGGCGAATTCGCATCGGTTGGGTGTACTGTCGAGTGTCGAAGAGCTCCACCGAAGAGCGATGTCATCGGTGTTTTGGGGGTAGGGCTCCGGATTGGTTCCTGCAGTGGCCCAACAAAAGGGGAAATTGCTTTAATTGTGGGGCTGAAAGGTATCTTCAGAAAGACAAACCGAGGCTAAATGCTCCTTATGTAAGGTTCGCCGGTATTCACTTGGGGGCCGTGGCTGTAGAACCAGCAGCAAGAAATGAGACACGCCCGCCTTTGCTTTTGGGAAGGTCCTAGGGTTGGGCAGCCTCGTTCAGGAGGAGTGGGAGCCGAGGTGTCCCAATTTTGATGATTGGACGATGACTCCCTTTGGAACTTCACGACGGAACGGGGTAAAAAAAACCGTAGTCCCGGGGGGGATCCCTCTGGGGTTTCCCATTAGAGGCGTGGCGTCAAGACCGGAGTCCCGGTACGGGAACCCCTTGGGTTCCGTCATTAGAGGCTTGGCGAGTGATTAAAGACCGAGTCCCGGCTACCTGGGAGGGAACCTTAGTTTCTGCCGAGGTAGTTTTAAGCGATGGCACCCCCTGGAACTGTGTACAAGTTTAGTTGCTATTCGGCTCCAGGGGGGCGGATAAACAAAGAGGAACGATAAAGAAAAAAACAACACTTTTTATGAATTTTTTTCACAACTTCTTTATTTTACTTATATAAAGTTTCTATTATTCTATTAAAATATATATAATATTAAAAAAGATTAAAAAAAACGCTGAAACTTTTAAATATGGGAATGATACCATAAGAATAAAAACTTTGTTACGGAAAGTAAAATTACTGGAAGACCAGAATATACTAAATAGATTCAGTGAAACGGTTCATAATAAAAATAACAAAATATTTTTTTTAACGAAATTTTTTGGCTGATGCTTACAGGCATTTCAAATGAAAAATAAAAATTAAAGAGATAAAAGAAATGTAATACAAATAACATTATATATAAATATCATATCTCGTATCTGTATACCGAGGACAGTGTTTGTTAACAGACATATGAAGGAAAACTGACATGAAAGAAAATTAAACATAAAGAAAAACGTAGTATTCCAGGAATAATAATTTAAATAATTAAAAATTTCTTAGAAAATTAATATTATTTAATTAATACTTTCTTTTTTTTTGGAGAAATAAAGGTAATTTTATATTGTATATTGTAGGATTACATTCTAAAAATAAAATAAATTTAGTACCGTATATTATTCAACTGGTCCGAATTACTTAACGGTCTTGTCTGTATGATTAGTGTGTTTTGTTTAACGGTTATGTATTTAATCAAAAATCTAATGCGAACACTGTTGCATTACCACTGTTATATGAGCTTAGACATATAACGTTGATTAATTTACGTTAATATTACTAAAGTACAAAACTTAAGTTACATTGTTTTAATTATTGTTGTTGCAGTTGTTTTTAGAGATGAATTGTTAGTTTAAAACCTTGAATAGATTACATTATGTTCTTACTAACCAAATTAATCATTTAATATTATCTTTATATACCTGTAAAATAACTCAAAAACTTTTAAAATATAATATTATTTACAACAAGAAATTTTATTTCCTGATTTATTTCTAACATAAATTAAAAATTTTTGTAAGAATACAATCTAGTACATTGTTTTCCTTATACAATACATCGGGAAAATGTTCGTGTGCACTGAGATTATGGATGTAACGACGAAACTTTCTTAATTATTATTTTGCATTTTTACTTCATTATTTTATAGAAACGGATATTGCAATAACTGGAGTAGTTTATAAAAGGTATTAATAAAACACTGCATCCAAACGTTTCAATTTGTTTTCAAACACTTTAACCAGCTGATGTACTGGAAAGTCTCGTACGTAAACCGTTGTTGCGGTTTTTAGTTTATCAATCGTGTACGGCCTGTTACGACACCCTGCTTGTTTCACTGCGCCCCATAGACAATAATCAGGAGGAGTTAGATTGGGTAATCATACAGGCCAGAAACCCTTCGAAATGATTCATTCACCAAAGATATTTCGTATAAAAGTCACTGACCTATTTCAATTGAGTTGTGTGCGCTGTGGCGCCATCTTGTAGCAACCATCCGTGATTAAATTCCACTTCTATTAACTGATTAATGAAGTTTGTTAAAACAGCACAATAACGATCAGTATTAGGGAACCAGACTCCAATTTTCGTTTCGTGTAAAGATTAATCATGTAAAATTCATGGGGGTTAGTAGTCGAGCACAGTCGTGTATTTGGTGAATTAATATATCCTCCCAGATGAAACCACGCTTTATTATAAAAAACAAATGACAAGCATACCTACGGAATTTGGTAAATTTTAGCGTGATCTGTTAGGTTTCAGTTCTTAAAAGCACATTACTTTACAGGGGGTAAGCTTCAGTTCTTTACTTACAGCTTTATGTGCGGTAGAAAATCCGATATCGATACTGTGCTAACTTTCGTATCGACTTCGACGGACTTTCGGCCATAGCATCCGAAATATCAAGCATCTTTTATAGTTTAGGTGATCTTCCACTTCGATCAGCGTCTTCAACAGAGCCTGTTGTCCGAAATTTTTCGATAAGATTTCGAACCGTATTTCGGTGAGGAAAAGGAGTATTTGGAAGATTTTCAGAAAACTTTGCTTCACTAAACGTGAATACTTTTCACCTTCACGAAAGACGTTTTCAACGACAAAAATGCTTTGCTGTACCAAAAGAACCATTACGTTTCTATAACTATTGATTACGATATATGAAACAACATGAAACAAAGCACGTTCAGTCACAATTCGACAACTGACGTCTTGGTTTAAAACTGAGCAACGCCCAACGAACCCACACGGTAACCAGTCTAACGCCGAAAGAATAGAATGCACCACATAATCCTAAATCATACTTTCCAGCAACTTTCCGAATGGATTCATATTACACAGTACCTACTATTATTTGATAAAATATCGGGCTCAGACCTTGTCAAAATTATTATACAATTAAATTTAAAAAATCATTTTTATCAAAATTTTATGGTCTAAAACGAAAATCGCCAATTATTAAAATATTTAATAATTTAAAGGAAATTAGTGTGTAATTATTAATCAGAGATCACCTAAATTTATATGTAATATTAAAAAAAATTATTTTTCTTTTAAATAATATATATATATATATATATATATATATATATATTAGATTTAAACAAAAGACAGACAAATGACAAAATACAACGAAGAGGGTGTTTACGGATGAAGAAAAGAAAGCAAGATCTGAACGGATGAAGAAATACTGGGCAGCTCGGAAGAGTAAAATAACACGCTTTTCTCAGAAAAGATCCAACTAAAATTGACTTAAGTGGTCCCATGTTGGCCGTAAAAGCATAATAATAATAATAATAATAATAATAATATATATATATATATATATATATATATATATAAAGAACTACGATAAACAGTTATTAAATTAGGAACTGAAAAACGGTTAAATGCTATTTTGAATATATCTCGTACATATAAATACCGCGAATATTTTCTCTTTGTTTACTGAATATGAATATTTAACAATCGGAAAGGCCATTTAATTTAATGCAAGTAAAATCTTTTGAGTGGTTTCTTATTTTATTATTTATAATAATTTATATTTAATGAAATATAAGCGACAAAAACTTAAATGCAAATTTTTGAAATGATTTTAAATCTAAAAAAATAAAAACTCTTTACTAAATCAATAACTGAGATAATCTTTATTTAATGTAATGGTAAGAAATAATGAATAATTAAACGTAACACGCTATACGAAGTTTAATTGGCCAGAACATATCATTGGAGGAAAAAAAAGGGTAAAGGAATGGAAAAATAATAAAGATTATAGATGATGTAAAAGGAAATGAGAGTTATCAGAATAAAAATTCAACTGAAAATAGAAGATTAAAAAAAAAATCTGGTGAAGAATCTTATTAATAAAATTTATCTTTAATGTTCTAGAAATTGTTTTATTGATTATTTTTTTCGGTTGAATATTGTTTCAACCGAACTCACACAGAAATAAGCTAACCAGTTTTTAGTATTACGCTAAAATATGTTTTTTTTTTGTTTTTTGAACTCACTATTACTTATCGCTAAAGAGTCTTTAATCAGTCACGTTTAAACTGGAAACGAAAAAAAATTTCTGGCTGGGGATTTCTAGAAGATGTGTTTAAATGACAAAAACCAGGTGTTGTAGATCTAAACCCATCGGCTTGGTCTAATAGTTAAACTCGTCATCGCAAATCAGCTGATTCTGAAATCGAGAGTTCCAAGGTTCAAATCCTAGTAAAGGCAGTTATATACTTTTATACGGGTTTGAATATTATATATCGGTTACCGGTTTTTTTTTTGTGGTTGGTTTCAATTAACCACAAATATCAGGAACGGTTGACCTGATACTGAACAAGATTTCATTAACAATCGTACATACCATCCTCACTCATCCTCTGAAGTAATGCCTTAAGATGGTTCCGGAGGCTAACGCGAAAACAAGAGAAAGTTATTGTGGACCTGCTTAAGTGAGAAAGTGAAAAGGTCTTTTAAGATTTATACACGCTTCTATATTAACTAATAAATAAATATGTATATCTAAATAAATATATCTTTAAATATACATAGTTCGTCTTAAGGAAAGGTGACTGATGTAAAATAAAACAAAAGACGTTGTTTACTTTTAATTTATATGACTTTTTATTCAAAACAGGCTCCTCGTGAGTCAATAGACAACTGGAAGCGTTGGAAAAATTGTTTGAAACAATTCTGATACTCAACCTTTAAACTTGCCTGCAGTACCACGGTCGTAGCCCTCTGGATATCTGAAATCGCGTCGAAACAATTAAAACACCATGTTTCATCACCTGCTACGATGGAAGACATGAAGTTTGGGTCCCTAGCGGCCGATCTTTTCATGTCTCTGCAGTGTTACATTCTGCAATTTTTTAATCGTCAATAAGCGAGTGAGGATCAAAGCGGCAAAAAATCTTCTTTTAGCCTAAATTTTCAGTTAGAATGCGATGTACAGTTGTTTTAATAATTCTAGTCATCTCTTCAATTAACCTGGTAGATGCACAACGATCATTTCGAAGAATTTCAGCCACTTTTTCAATATTTTCTTCTACTCGAACTGTCGATGATGCTTCTGGACATGAATCATCTTCAGTGCACTCTCCACCATCACGAAACCTAGCATGTCACTTAAAAACTTTTTTTACGACTATTCTTCATTACCATAAACAGATTGCATCATTTTAAAAGTTTCTGTGGGGCTTTTACCCAATTTAAAACAAAACTTAATGTTTGCACGTTGCTCCATTCACGACCGAAGTTCAAAACATACTGTTAAAGTTTTGGTTATTATGAGCAGTCTGTGATGCCAGCGCTGTTAAATTTAAAAGGTAAGGTAGTCACAATACCACAAGATTCAATTCATACATTCGTTTACAGATCGCATCAGTAGTTACACGAATATAAAATCGGTTACCTTTCGTGGGAAACGGACTGTGTATATATGATTGGTAAGGGAGAAATTACGAAATTTCACTAAGAAAAGGTCTACATATTTTAACGTCTCACATAAATTTAATTGTGAAGTAACAATATTCAGATATTGTTAACATATTACTAGTAATCTTTTAAAATAAAAAATTCACAGAAAATTTAGTAGAATCTATATTTATGAAAATTTCAAGTTAACCTAGAATAAAAATATTATTAATTCAATGACAATTTATAAATTTTATTATGGTCTTCCTTGCCATCAAGCATTATCTAAAATAGCGTCGCGGGAGTAGTTTAAGATATAAACAATAATGTAAGTAAAAACATTTCACTTAGACTGTTTGCAACGAAATGTTATTTATTTTGTGGTTTTGTTTTACTTTAAAGACACATATAATTGGTCTCCTATTACTCTATTAAGATTTTTGCAAATTTTATTTTTTTTTCGAATTAATAGTAATCTTTACAAATTTTGTATATGAAACATTAGGGTTATATATTGTAGAAAGTTGGACAATGAAAGTGGAGGGAAAAAATTTATAGGTTTTGAGTCAAACTGTCTAGCCTTAAAGTTAATTGTAGACAAAGTAATGAATCCCAAGGTAAGAAAAAGAGTAGCAAGTTAAATAGGGGTAGTAAAACGGGTGAAAAACATAAGAAAAGATGTTTTATCCATGTGATCATATGACAGAGATGGAACTACGTTAAAAAGGTCATTTAAATTAGATGACAAAGTACCGGATTTATAAGCATCCCAGAGAGTCCTGGCTGAAATTTTTTAAACAACATTTCTAGAAGAACTGAAAAGACTGGCCATATCCAGAGAAATGGAAGGAGTATTGGTATAACCAGGTAGTTCTTCTTCTGTTTAGCCTCCGGTACCACTATAAGGTATTACATCAGAGCATGAATGAGGATGATATGCATGAATGTAAACGAAGTGTACTCTTGTACAGTCACAGGTCGTTCGTTCCTTTAATCTATGGTTAATTGAAACCCAATTAACAAAAAACATCGGTATACACGATCTCGTATACAAATCCGTATAAAAGTTACTTTACTTTACTTTTAGCCTTTACAAGGATTTGAACCTTTTTAAATTTTCCATTGAAATAAGCTGATTTGTAATGACGAGTTCACCAATAGACCAACCCAGTGGGTTTACCAAAGAAACCTAATCCAAAATCTAATCTAATTGGAAAGGACTAAGTAAAAAAATCAAGTATAAATATTGACGATTATTAAATTAAATCAAAATGCGTATTAGTTTTAGATTTTTTTTTGCATACACTTTCTTATTTTTTTTATTTTGGAATATTCTTATGTTTTATATTTCTTTATGTGTGATATTCAATTTTTTTGTTGGGTTTCCTGTTTCTTATTCTCGAAGTACATTGTTAAAATATCTGTCAACAAAATAATAATTTAAAATAAACAAGAATTAACAGTTTCTGCTCTCTGTCTAATATGTGGGTAAATTTCGATGATTTATTCAGTCAAATCAACCCCTAAATTCATCCTTTTATGATTATAATACCGGGTAATTCAAAAGGAACTTCAACATTTTAAAAGAATATAATTTTTTTTTAGATAACTTACAAATTCGGTTGAGGTCTCATTTCATACAAAAAACACATCACTTTCGTCACCCAAAATTCACTTTGATTTAATACGGCTCCATTTGTAATACGATATACATCCCATCTGAAGTCGATATCATTCCAGATTGTAGCCAGCAAGTCGAGCGTTACTTCTGCAGCTGCAGCGTTAATTCGAAGTGATAGCTCAAAAACATCAGCTGGCAAAGTTGGTAGTTAAACTCAATCTTTAATGAAACCACACAAGAAAATGATTTTGCGGGGTCAAATCTAGGGTACGAAGTGGTCAAGCAATTAGACTTAAACAACCGACCTGGGAAACGAGTATATAGAAGATCTCGTACATCTAAGCGATAGTGAGGTGGTACCTCTCTTGTTGATAGTAATGGCTTCCATCTTGATCATCATCATCTAGCTGAGGAATTAAAAAATTTTTGTGTGTCCAAATAAAGAATACTATTTACGGTTGCCTTCTGTACGAAGAACGGCCTATAGTCTTTATTTGTTTATGTGACAAAAAACATTGATTTTAGAGCTATTAAAAACGAGCTGCAAAGTTACATGTGCGTTTTCGCTACTCCGTATTTGGCAGTTATGGGTCTATACCTTGCCATTGATGTGAAACATTGACTCATTACTAAAAATTATATTGTCTAAAAATGTATGGAATTACATCCATCATTTCAGCCGAGTAACTTAGTCGTCATATGTACTGTGTTGAATCATGGTTAGTTTATATTGCTTCAAGTGCAGTCGTTACGTAATACGCGCCAAACAGTAGTTTATGGAATGTCAGTCTCACATATCACACGTCGAGATGATTTCTTCAGACTGCATGCAAAGCTTTCTCTGAGTTGTTCCACAGCAGCTTCAGGGGCGCGTGGGCGTCATGGTGATTTTGTATGTTTAACAGAACAACCTTTCTCAAAAACGGTTTGGTGCCAAGAGTAAACGGTACGCTAATTAGGAGGCTTCCTGCCGTACTCTACGTAAATTACGTTTAACTGTAGGAGCTAACTGCTAATCGTGAAACCAAAACACACAGCACCGAACCAGTAAATGTATCAATTTTTAACAACGCTGGTGGCCAAATTCGGTATTAACTAACTAAAAGGTGTGTTATATAAAACGCAACCCATCAATCACTCATCCATGAAATTTCAAAAGTCAAGCTTACTCCCCTACTCGTTAGTGAAATGGACTCGTCCAACATCTGAACATCGCGGCGACGCAGTAGAACACTACCGATAGTAACAACAATGCAATCAAAACGTTCAGTGTATTGCTAGAGACAAGATGGTGTTTTCGCTACATTAACGTGTTTTCATTGTTGAGTCGTACTTCAGTACGAAAGGGCAGTGGTTGCAGTGCAAGATTTGTTTCGCCATAAGTACCCAGATAAACCAGCTCCTAACAAAACATCAGTGTTAAGGTTAGTCGCAAAATTTAGAGAGAACGGTTCTGTTAATAACAAGGAACACAAAAGATCTGCGTCAGTGTTGAATACAGATACAGTCACTGAAATCAAAGACCGATTACTCGCCTCGCCCAATAAATCGATTAACCGTTCATCCCCCCCCCCCCACGGTTGGGCGACCAAACAATTACAATTACGACCTTATCGCATTCAAACGGTTCATCAACTTCTTGAGCATTCAAACGGTTCATCAACTTCTTCAGCATTCAAACGGTTCATCAACTTCTTGAGCCCGATAAAAAAAACGGCTACAATATTGTCAACGGTTCCGTCGATTTCTGCGTAAGGGAATTAATATTATGGATTCGTTATTTTTCGCAGATGAAGCACGGTTTCACTTGGATGGCTACGTAAACAGCCAAAACAGTAGAATTTGGAGCGCTGAAAATCCCCACGTTTATCACGAAAAACAATTACACCCGCAGAAGTCGGGCGTGTGGTGCGCGATATCGCGGAAGAAAATAATCGGTCCTATTTTTTTCGAGTACACCATTAATGCAGAACGATATCAGGATATTTTATTTCAGTTCATCGCACTCTTGGAAGAGGAAGACAGACTCTGCTGACTACAACATGACGGTGCGACATCGCACTACGCAGGTTCAACTTCCGATTTCGTTGAGGAATTCTTTGGTAATCGTGTTATCAGTCGAGGCTTGTAGCCACCAAGATCTCCAGATTTGACTGCGGCGGATTTTTTTCTATGAGGTTACCTCAAAGAAAAAGCCTATAGCAACAAACCACGAACATTTGAACAATTGAAAGTCAATATTGAACAAGCTGTATTAAATATCCAGCCACAAACTTTGAAAAAGGTTGCAAGAAACGCTGTAAAAAGAATTGAAGTTTGTATTCAAGAAGATGGCGGCCACTTCCAACATTTACTCTAAATGTAAGTTAATGGATGGTAATAATAAAAATTACATTTACATTTACACATGCCTTTTTATTATTTCAATACCTACCAATATAAGGTTGGGTTGCGTTTTATATGGGACACCCTTACTTTTTTTTCAAAACTTGATGTTTTTTTCTCAATTAAATCTGCAAGTTATCTAAGTTGTGAAGTCATGAAAAATATTTAATTTTTAGTGTGTAGGATCTATGTTTGAATACCGAACAAATTTTAATTTCCAACTTGGTACGTTCTTAAAATACTCTGATAATTAAATGAATGATTTTTTTTGCGTTTTTTTATGCATAAAAATTTTTATTCAGTGATAATTGTTTAAACATTTCTAAGTAGTCATAAAATAAAACCTTTTATTGTTCAAAATCTAAAAAAAAAAAAAAATATTTTCTCCAGTGGTAAATTTTATGTTTTTTTAAACAAATATTTTTAAATAATCAAGTCAAGTTTAAATTATCCTGTAGATGATAGTAAAAGTAAGTACGTAATTAAGTTTTTATAAAACGAAAGTTTCATAAGGAAGTGAAAAAAAAAAAAAAAGTATTTACATTAGCAGGACGTATTTCTTCTCTTATAATTAACATTTTGTATATATATAATAAGGAAAAATAGTTAATGTAAGATGATGAGTAAAAAAAGGGTATGAGAAGATGTAGTAGGAGTTAAAAGATGGCAACAGATGACGTGAGGCGATTTTGAAAAAAAAAAAGACGAGCAAGAGAAAGAAAAAGAATAAGAAAACGGTGAGTTGAAAGAAGTAAGGAGGATAAGTTCAGAAATCGAATCTCTTGTCCCCCTTTGAAAACTCCAACAAACCGCTACCACGACTAAAAACTTCCCCCAATCAGCTGCCCGAGTCAGCGGTTTTGAAACTTGTTGGAAAAGTCACTTCTCTTATACAGCCCTTCATCGAAAGAGACCTTTTAAGAAAGACGAAGCTTTGAACAAGTTTACTAATTTTCCAATATGTATACACACACACACACACACACACACACACACACAAGATCCTTATAAAAAGATACGCTGAAAATTGGGAAATTATTTCAGTGAAACGATTATAAATATATATGTATAGATATTGCATAAAGTAATTTTTAAAAAATAAGAAAATGTTTTATCTTGTTTGTTTGATTGTATTAACATATTCACTCTGTAGAAAATTTATAGCGTATTCTCTAATAAACTCTAGGTATGAAAATTTAACTTGGAATAAATTAAAATACGGTTAATTGATTAGTAAATGATTTAATCCAAAAGCGTCCGCATTAAACGAATAATATCAATATATAGTTTTTTAAATACCTTATGAAAGTTAATAATTTTGAAAATAAAAATTATGTAAGCTAGAATTTTATTATAATAAATAATACTTTTCTTCTCTATTTTATTCTAGGGTGTCCCATATAAAACGCAACCCATCAATTGCTCATCCATGAAATTTCAAAAGTCAAGCTTACTCCCCTACTCGTTACTGAAATGTACTCTTCCAACATCTGAACATCGCGGCGACGCAGTAGAACACTACCGATAGTAACAACAATCCAATCATAACGTTCAGTGTATTGCTAGAGACAAGATGGTATTTTCGCTAGATGAACGTGTTTTCATTGTTGAGTCTTACTTCAGTACGAAATCAGTGGTTGCAGTGCAGGATTTGTTTCGCCATAAGTACCCAGATAAACCAGCTCCTAACAAAACATCAGTATTAAGGTTAGTTGCAAAATTTAGACAGATTGATTCTGTTAATAACAAGGAAAACAAAAGATCTGCGTCAGTGTTGAATACAGATACAGTCGCTGAAATCGAAGACCGATTACTCGCCTCGTCAAATAAATCGATCAGACGTTAGTCTGCTGAAATTAATTTGTCTAAATCAACAGTTCATCAGGCGACCAAACAATTACAATTACGACCTTGACGCATTCAAACGGTCCATCGACTTCTTGAGCCCGACAAAGAAAAACGGCTACAATATTGTCAACGGTTCCGTCGATTTCTGCGTGAGGGAATTAATGTTATGGATTCGTTATTTTTCGCAGATGAAGCACGGTTTCACTTGGATGGCTACGTAAACAGCCAAAACAGTAGAATTTGGAGCGCTGAAAATCCCCACGTTATCACGAAAAAAAAAACACCCGCAGAAGTCGGGCGTGTGGTGCGCGATATCGCGAAAGAAAATAATCGGTCCTATTTTTTTTGAGTACACCATTAATGCAGAACGATATCAGGTTATTTTATTTCAGTTCATCGCACTCTTGGAAGAGGAAGACAGACACTGCTGGCTACAACATGACGGTGCGATATCGCACTACGCAGGTTCAACTTCTGATTTCGTTGAGGAATTCTTTGGTAATCGTGTTATCGGTCGCTGTAAATATTGCTAAATAGCAATAGATGACGGGTGATCAAGGGGGGCCAGCTTCTGGATTCTTCTCGAAGTTGTCGCTCATCGATCGACCCCTGGGGACGCCTTCCGGTCGCCTACATTCGGGTAGTGCAGTGCCTAGGTGATCATGCAGGGGCTGTGTGCATACCATATGGTTTGGATCTAGCCCCTGCGTGATAAGAGGAGGAAGTTTTTTTTTAGTGGGTGAGAGCCCCGCAGTGCCGTCAGAGCGGGCCTGACGGCGGCTGGCAGAGCCTTTTCCTCTGCCTATGGAAAAAAAAAATTACATAAGCCTAAAGTCATATACACAAATACACAAGATAAATGTAATTCTTCATCATCATAGTTGTATCTAAGATTTATCAGAAATATCCGAAATCAAAGAAGAAAATCTCGAAAATAAGATTTCATTCGTAAAAATTATTTAATGGATATATTTCACGGAAAAAAATGAATTTTGCGAAGAATGTACAGGACATAGAACTTCACGTTGAAGTAATTTTAATTTTTTTTTTTTTTTTTTTTTTTTAGAAATGTTACATATAATATTTTATCTTCATCTGAATTTGAAATTAACATCAAGGAACACCAAAGTAAAATGATCTAGAAGGCGATTAACTATAGCTAACACAAGGGATGTAGAGATAGTTTAATTATCTCCTACTGTAAATTTCATTTAAAAAACATTTTAAACATTTTACCCTAATCCTCGTCACATCATGTAATATTTTCGTGTTAAAATATGTAGAAAAAGATTATTAGATTTCCATCGCTATCAGCAAGAGAATAAAAAATGTTAGAACCGTTATGAGTATTAATAAAATTAAAAAAACCGCTCCGTTACAAAAACGCTACAATAACTTAAATTTAAAACTTAAAACATTTAACTGAGAGTGAATTTTTTATTCCAAAAATTAAAATATATATATGTATATTTTAAATTTTTACAATGTGTAAATATATTTTAATATGGATTATTACTTAAACTTCTTTTTTTTAACTTATACGTAGTCTATTTTTAAAGTTAGATTTGTCGTCCATATATATTCTATTCAATTTAAATATATTTATTCCTTTCTGGGAAAAAAAATCGATCCTAACGTGATGATGTTTTTCTATTTCAGCATTACATATTTCCACTTCTTTCCCGGTAATTATCCATCCCATTTAAAAAAATAAAAAATGATTATAATTTCTGTATAAAACGTTAATAAAATTAGAAAAGTAAAAATCATATATCTCAGTGTAAGAATGGTAATTAAACATCTACTAAAAAAAATTAATTGTTAAACTAATACCGAAACCAGATTTCGAAGTAGTTGTTCTCCGGTTCAAATCCTAATAAAGGTAGTTATTTTAATACGGATTTGCATACTAGATCGTGGATACCGGTGTTCTTTGGTGGTTGGGTTTCAGTTAACCACACATCTCAGGAATAGTCGACCTGAGTTTGTTCAAGATTTCAAATTTTCCGATACAATTACATTACATTGATAAGTCACTAATTAACCCACGGAACTGATCTACAGGTTAATTCATCATTCAGAAAATTAGCTGATTTTGAAGTCGAGAGTTCTAAGGTTCAAATCCTAGTAAAGCCAGTTACAGATTTGAATATTAGATGTATACCGGTGTTCTTTGGTGGTTGGGTTTCAGTTAACCACACATCTCAGGAATGGTCGACCTGAGACTTATTGATTTACATGATTTACATTCATACATATCATCCTCATTAATCCTCTGAAGTACTACCTTACAGTGGTTAAGGAGGCTAATCAGAAAAAGGAAGATAAGTCGCTAATGACTTTAATTGTTGATGCGACTATAAATAAAAGTATCTAAAAATAAAAAAAATAGGGAATAGAAAGTTGAAAGAGTTTGAAAAAAAATAAATTTATTACTATATGCATATTTTGAATTTCGATAATAAGATATCCTCTTTTCTTAGATATTAAAACAATTATAAAATTATAAATAAAAATATTAATAGTAATAAATAAATATATAACAAGCAAAACAAATAAAATTAAGAACTAAAAGAAAAAGAAAAAGTAACTCACACGCAAAAGTAAATGAAACAAAATAACTAAGGTCTGGGAAGTTCAAGTTGAAACAAAAACGCTCGCTAACAAAAAAAGTCAATTGAATAGGACGTGGCGGCCAGACTGCGGAGAAGGTTAATCGATGTAGACAATGTTGTTTCTGAGTCTTTTTCTTTTGACTTGGGGGCTACTGTCCACAGCTTAGTTGTTCTGTTATTTTTTTAACATAAATATAATTTATTTTTTTTATTTTTTATCTTTATCATTTTTTTCTTTAAAAACCAACTAGAAGAAAATACTTTTCTTAGTGTTTTGTGGTTTTTTTTTTTTACTTAACTTTGTTTTCTTTTTTATAGCTTTTTTAATTCATTTGTTATGTTTACTTTATTATATTCATTATTATTTTAATATCTTTTGAGAATAACTGTTTAGTAGTCGTAATGCGACTACTAAAGTAATATAGAGTAACACAGTTCCATTTTCCCAAATGTTTATATTTGCTATTTTATTAATTCTCAACTTTCATAATCAATTCCAAAGCTGAAAAATGGGAAGATTTTATATATACATATTTATATATAAACTAAAAAATTTTTCTGAATCTATATATATATATATAGATACTAGAGGAAATAGCCATAAGGACAGGACTACAGATATTTTACGAGAAGACGGAATACATGGAATACCGACATCACAAGGAGAAAGAAATAAAAACAAAAGGAGGGAATATCAGGAGAGTCGATCGTTTCAAATATCTTGGAGAAATTATTCAAGCTAATGGACTCGATGAGGCAGCTAACACGGAAAGGACCAGGAAATTAGAAAGAGCATACGGAATAACAAAGAATGTCTACAACAAAAAAAGTATATCATACGGTTCAAAAATAAGACACTACACTAGTGTGCTCAAACCAGAGGCATTCTACGCATCAGAATGTTTGATACTCAGGAACAAGAATGAACTGAAGGAAATGGAAATACGTGAAAGAAGAATATTGAGGAAAATATTGGGACCAAGAAAACTAGAAGACGGATCTTACAGACTAAGAAGTAACGAAGAACTTTATAAAGGGAACAACGGACCGCTGACGTCGACGATGAGAAAACGAAGAGTCAAGTTCTACGGTCATATAACCAGGATGTCGGATGATAGGTTAACGAAGCGCGTCTTAAATTTTTTAACAAATATGAAAGCGACTACGGATTGGGTAGTCGAAGTTAAGAAGGACCTCAGCGAACTACAACTGAACGAAGGCGATGAGTGTAACAGAACTGCGTTTAGTTGTGCAAAAAGTTCAACGCGGTCCAAAGAGACCATAACGAAAAAAAAAAATATATATATATATATATATATATACACACAGAGTGTTTCTAAAATAGTGGGTTGGCTATACTTTTTCGCATTCTACTTGTAAAACTAAACAAAAAATATCCTTAGGAAAAATGGCCATTTCTCCTTCGTTCTCCCACTGTCCGCCATTTTATTATATTTATATAAAAATGTATATCTCAAGTTCGGATAGAGGAATCACATAAATATTTGGTAAGCGTCTTAGGAATAAAGTTTCAAAATTAGCAAAAAATCAGGATTTAAATACCTTTGCAAATTACAAAACGGCTGCCGTGTTTATTTTTCAATCCGTTATATCCCTAAAAATATTAGTTTTATCAAAATTTATGCTATTTGCTAAAATATTAAGCCTTTTATTTTGAACAAAATTACATTTTATTTTTGAAAATCGGTTATCAAATAGTCGAGTTATAGCAGAAAATTGATGTTGTAATTATGTACCTGTTTTCACGTTCTCTACTTTACATTCAATTCGATGTATAAATTATTTCTATTTATTGTTAATTCTAGTATTGTAAATTAAGTAATAATTTTCTCACAATAATATTTATGGCACAAAATTGCAACATCAATTTTCTCTCACAATTTCAGTATTTCTTGACCGATTCAAAAAACTAAAATGTTGCATATTGCCAAGTTAATGGAAGCGTTTCTGAATGCTGTTTGAGGTCTCAAACTTTTATTTTATGAGCTTCTGCTTCAAAACCAATCTAATCCTGAAATACTTCCAAAGCCTCTTACTTCAAAATTTTACG
Source organism: Lycorma delicatula (assembly GCF_047948215.1). Taxonomy (NCBI): domain Eukaryota; kingdom Metazoa; phylum Arthropoda; class Insecta; order Hemiptera; family Fulgoridae; genus Lycorma; species Lycorma delicatula. Next base: position 50,365,942 of record NC_134460.1, read on the forward strand.
TACTTTTCCTAAATTTTTACGGTTTGAACATAAATATATAATTAGGAAATCTCAAATGAAATTCTTTATGAACTGCAGTAGTATCTTTATTTAATTTCTATTAACAAAGAAGCGTAATAACCCGATCTTTTTTTGTGTACTTAAACTCTATTATTCTCAATAAAATACAAGAATGGATTGAAAAATAATTCATTATTTATTATAATAATAATTTCAACTGATAATTAACAACTGCAAAACCAAACTTTACCTTTAACAGAATATTTTAAAATTTAAATCTGCATAAAGTGATACTAACTTTTAGCTCAACCACTTTAGAAAGAAATACTATTTTATAAACTAAATAAACTTAATAAGACGTTACAAGAGAAATATACATACATCATAAAAATAATTAACCATCCAACTTAAGAAATGTAAGATACACAAATGAAAGTACGGTTTGGTTTGATTTAATGAAACAGGCTTAAAAATGTTTAATAAAATCGATGAAATAAAAAGTTATTTTCCAACCACATAAAACAATACTGTATTTCGGCATAGTGTTTATGTGTGTATGGAAAGTATGTCAATTATTTAAACGCACAACCCCAAATTTGTTTTATTAAGAGTACAATTATCATAATAAAAAATTACAAGTCCGAAAACTAAAAAAAAAATTAACGAAAAAAAAAATGATATTTAGACTACAGTATTAGATTCAGTAACCCGTGTTAATTTATTTACTTGTGAAAAGTAATACATAAATTTTCATTTTTCTGTACGGTTCGAATGTTAATCTTTTTTAAAGCCATTCAGTACCGTAGACTTCAAAGTAAGGGTGTGAGGATTACTGTCAGGAAAACCCTATTAACCAACACATAAATCCCCTCTACCAACAATTTTCTGTATAAGCATCCTGAGTTGTAGCAGATTAATTAATAACCAATTTACTTTATACCCGTTTATATGTTTTCTACGTCATTTTGAATGACGTAGAAGTTATTTATATTTTTTGGGTTTGTATTCTTTTGTTCAAATATTACTCAAATCGAGTAAATAAACAATGATAATGAACCATTATTTTTAAAGATAAATAGCTTGGTTATAAACGCTACAATAACGTTTCATATAACGTATTATAACAAATTTTTCAATCTAAACAAAAAAAGGCATCACGTATTCTTTTAAACAATATTAAGTTTTTCCAGATATTACTTATATTTATTTTATAAGCTTCAATCTACACATTAATTAGATTATAAATTATAATCACATTTTTAATTTAAGTTATTACTATCACTATGGATAGGGAACAGTTAATCGAAACGTTTGGTCATTCTTTTTCGGTTAATTTTATCTATTTCTTATTCTTTTATTTCTTTCACTTTTACAGAATTAATAATTAATGGAGTAATCCTAATACTAATTAATATTACTTAACTTAATCATACTTAATTTAACATTGTTTTATAATACAATTTAATATATATTACTTAATTAATTTTACTTAATTTATATTATTTGTAAAAGATGAAAGATTAGGTCTCCATAAGGGTCTTGCCCGTTTTGTGGCACCATCTCTTTTCTATTAATCTTTTTAGTTAGAGTAAGGGGAAAGTAAACAGTTTTATCTTATATAGGAGGATTAGTTTTGGTTCATGATTTTATTCTTCTCTTAAACTATATTTTTTAAATTTTGTATGATAACTTAAGAAATTAATTAATACTAAAATCAATTTGCTTCTGAAGCAGATTGTAATATTAATTATTGTTTTTTTTTTTAAATCACGCTGCATCTTGATGTATTAATTAACTGTTAACTGAGAGATTATGTGATGTTTATTTTTGATGATTTTTAAAATAAAATTTTGTTTTGTTACTTTGTACGGGATTATTGTAATTTTTGAGTTCTGATAAGAGGTATACTTAAAAGACCTAACTTAATAACTACTTAAAAGACACAACTAATTATATTTAAAGTTTTTTAATTATATTCTTTTTTAACTTCCGGGACCACCGTTACTAATTAATTCAGATCATGAGATGAATGACAATTTTTGTAGCGTGTGAAAATGCTATGCTTGACCGGGATTCGAACCCGGGACTCCCGGATGAAAGTCCGAGACGCTACCACCTATATTTTGGCTACGGTCCGACTAACCTTAAGGTTAGGATAGATTCTGTACCAGCTGATGTAATCGACGATGAGACATCTGATTTTGGACGTTATCTGGTATCATTACGACAACGTAGTCCATTAAGTTCGTAGAATAGATGCCCGAGGAGGGTACCTTGTAGAAAATTAATCAGAGGGAACAATTTATCAGGAAATTCAAGCGATAACGACAGTGTAATTATGGAATCCCAACCTATTTGTAGTCAGTGGAGAACCATACCTATACTGAGAAAACAAACTGCAATTCATAATCCTAGCAATTGAGGATTACTCGTATCAAATAGATTTAGGAGTCTTCCATCAGAGTGCACGAATATTTAGAACCAAACGGAACCCTTCAAGCCCCCATTTATTGTACTTTACGGAATAAATGATGTTCTTAGGTTACAAGAACTGACAGAAATGGTCTTGAGTAACGGTGATTACAACATTCGAAGGGTAGGATGGAAACAACTTGGAATTAAATGGCATCAATTACCCAAATCCGTAAGTCATCGTACAAAATTTCATAAAAATAGCTTAATCCAGTCTTTTTTTCTATCTTTTTTTCAGTTTAGCCTCCGGGAATTACCATTCAGGTATTATTTCAGAGGATGAATGAGGATGATATGTATGAGTGTAAATAAAGTGTATCTTGTACTGTCTCAGTTCGACCATTCCTGAGATGTGTGGATAATTGAAAGCCAACCACGAAAGAACACCGGTATTCACAACCTAGTATAGAAATGCGTATAAAAATAACTGCCAGTTAATCCAGTCTGATGATATCAAACCAAACTATAACTGACAAAATAAATAGGTTTGTTATTTTTTAAGTATGTTTCATTGGATGTTTAATTCGGTAACCGCATTTCACGAAAAAAAAACTAATGTAACGTCCATTAATCCGAAGTCATCTAATTAGAACAAGAAAATCTCTTTGAGCACAGAAACAACTAAAAAATCAAAAACGTTCCCCCCGACCCCTCTTATTAGAATTAAAACTGAACACCATGAGAAAGTATCTTAGCTACCTAAAGAATTATTATTACTATTATTATTTGTATGAATATTAAATTATGTGAAAAAACTGACCTACCACCCTATGAGTAAAACTTTCATATCCCTGCCCCGTTGCATCAATGTACCATATCCAAAGACCATCGTTCCAAATTTCAATCAAATCAGTCTAGCAAAAACAGCATACATACATATCAACCAACACACAACCTTTTAGAATTCATCAATGCTGAAATTGTGTTTTTTTTCCTCTGAGGGGATGATGAAACGTTATGATGTGCAAAAACCCCGACATTCAAACTTTGACCCGATTAGCAGCATACTTTCCATTACACAGAGTGAACTTTAAAAGTAAGGCCAAACTCTAGGAAGTGATTCTATTTAACATACTGAAGAAAATATGTCGTGAACATACGTCCGTAAATGCATATTCGTCTGTGTGTCCGGCATTTTCTGTTTTTTAGAAAAAATATTTTTTTCAACAAAGGTTGGAAATAACGTAGCAAAGTTTTGTAGTTAGTTTATTTTAAACTAACACTTCTTAATAGGAAAAAAAATTACCATACTCTTCGTTGACACATTTTAAAAATGGCGGTCGTTTCAATTTTTTAATCTTAAATATCTTAGGAATTATTAGATTTATCAAATTCTGTTGTATTATAAACATTATGAAGCATTATCTTGTGAACAAAATGACACTTTAGTTGTAAAATCCGACGACAAACAACAGAGTTTAGCAACTTCAGATTTGATTTTTTTTTTAACTCCGGGACCACCGTTAGGTACTGCTTCAGAGGATGAGATAAATGATTTCTAGCTTAAATACCATGCCTGACCGGAATTCGAGTCCGGGACCTCCAGATGAAAGGCTGAGACGCTACCACTCGTGCTTCGGAGACCGGTAGAAGATTGAATTAGTTATCAAGTGAGTCACGATAGTAAAAAAAACCAACATGGCTGCTACATCGGTTTAGGCCTACGTTTTACAATAATTCTGTTGTTTGTCATGGAGTTTTACGACTAAGGTGTCGTTTTGTTCACAAGAAAATGCTTCATAATTTTTATAATACAATACAATTTGATAAATCTAATAATACCTAAGATATTTAAGATTGAAAAATTGAAATAACCATCATTTTGAGATTTGTCAACGAAGAGTATCGTCGTATTTTTTCATATTAAAAAATGTTAGTTGAAAATAAAGTACAAAATTTTATTGCGTTACCTCCAACCGTTCTTGAAAAATAATTTTTTTCTTAAAAAACACAAGATGCCGAATAGACAGAAGAATATATGTTTTCGGACTTATGTTAACTGGACATTTTTTCCTCAGTATGTTAAGTAGAATCACTTCCTAGAGTTTGATATCACCTTTTAAGGACATCCTATATAATTTACCACACTGTACAGTGTTAAGTTCAGCTATACAGCTGTACAATGTAATTTTGAGTATACAACCGGTAAAGTAAAAATAAAATGTAAAATAATTATCTATCGTAAATATATATAGTAAATAAATAACTTTTAATATAATAAGAACAATTGCGACCAACCAGTAAGACTAAAGGACCTAATGGGAATACATTGAAGGACGTGAAAGGAATATGGGCACCAGAAATAGACCCACCTGTACTTATAGTATTGAATACAGCCTTTGGTTTAACACATTTATTTTACTTCCGAAACTACAAACTTATACCCAATTACAGTTAACCTACCAGCTGTTCTTTATGATGAAAAATCACGTTAGTTTTATAGCTCGTGAAAAATACCAAATCTGATTACGATTCAATCCTGAACATTTCAAATGAAAATCAAAGAGGAAACCAATAGCGGAACGGTAGTTACTCCCCACATGCGAGTAGTTAAAGTTTATTAGATTATATTGAACGGATAAAATGTTAGTAATAAATATAACATATGAGCTTTATATTGCCAAAGAACAATAAAATAGTATAAACGTAATCAAGGGTAACGTAACGCACTAACAGACATCTAAGTGACGTAATGATACTTTCAGAAAGACATTAAATAATATTATTCATTAGTCCTGGATTGAAGTACTTTTAATACAAATAATACATAAATTTCTTGGATGAAGATTAATAGTGAAACGCTATACCATTTTTAAACGTATGGCGATCATATATTTATTTTAATATATTACGATGTTCTCCCAGGACATTCATAACCTGTTCTACTCGTGAAAATAATCGAAAAACTTCACATAAATATATGTCCTAATATGCTTCGTTTGCGAGTTACAGCTAGTGAAAGATTTCGCTAGGATTTCACCAACCCCGGTGAAATGAGTTCGTTCTAAAATTTTTAGGAAGTTAAGGGAAAAATTAGTGATTTCTTACGGTTTTTGACATGAAAAATCGAATAAAATAGGTCCCAGAACCGTATTTGAAGTAGTTTTTGAGAATTAGTTTACCAATAAATTGGGGTAAAAAGCATTGTTCTCTATGGTTGATGGATAATAACTTTGTTAAATACTGTAGTAACAAAACTTTTGTAAAGAACTTAATTCTGAAAAAATGGTGGTACTTTGCTACATTAGTCAAGAAAATAATTATTTAATGTAAACAAAATCCAGATTCTTTTTTGTTGATGCGAAAAGTTTGTAAAAACAAAATTTACTGTTAAATTACTGCAAAAAAAATTGAAAATTATACAACAGTTATAAAATAAAAATTACTTAGAAATAACTTTTTTATTAATGACATAGAGACAATAAATTATTTAAAAAATTATTATTTCAACGTTGTCAATTAAATAACAATAGGTGATCAACAATGCACAATACTGAGACTTAATGTTTAAATCATTCTGTAAGGTACATTAAGACCATCAGGTACTGTGTACTGTGCTGTCGTTAGGGAAGGTTAAATGCAAATTTTAGTTCATAATTTTAGTTTCAAAATTAGTTATGATTGGTTTACCTTTGAAGTAATTCCGTTCTTATTTACAACAGTGGAATACGATGATATGGTATTTATTTTGGGTGTGTATAATGGTAATTTTACAGCTCCTGCAGTAGAATATGAAATACGTTTTTCGAATCACAGGATTCCAGATCCCAAAACTATTAACGCGATTTTTCGCACTACTGGCGCGCCTTCCACTTCTCTTGTATCATTTCCAGTCACTTAATCATCATTTCCCTGAGAAATAGATCGGTAATGGATGTCCACATTCCTGGCTACCAAAATCGCTTGATCTGACACCTTTAGATTTTTACATCTCAGAATGCAATCTTGTGAGGAATTAATTATCCGCATTATGGACGCGGCTGAGCAACTTAGGGTAGCTCTGAAGAATTAAAAATAGCAACAGAAGCGTTGAAAACGGCGGGCTCATTTTTGAACATTTATTGGTAAAATTTAACTGGTATATAGATAGGTATATCTTATAGACAGATATATATTTTATATATATATATATATATTATTATATATATATATTATTATATATATATTATTATATTATTATATATTATATATATATATATTATTATATATATTATATTATTTATATATATATATATATATATATATATATTATTTATATATATTTTTTATATATATAGACAGGTATATATATATATTTTTTTTTTTTAATTTTTTTTTTCTAACTTTTCTTTGTTTTATTCAACTTATCTTACACCATTATGTTACGAATTAAATTCTCTACGATTAAACTTAAAATTTTTATGTATTTATTATCCATTTAACAAAGTTATTTTACTTTAAACATAAAAAACAAGGATTTTTGGCCCAATTTATTGTGTTTTTCACGCCAGATTTCTCAAAAGCTAGTACAGATACGGTTATGGGACTTATTTTATTCGATTCTTTATGGTCGAAGACCATAATAAATCATTAATTTTGTTCTTAAATTAAGTCCTAAAAATTTCAGTATCATCTCATTTAAACGGGCTAGCTGAAATCCGAGCGAATCTTTCACTAGCCGTAACTCGCGAACGAAGCACTTTAAGGACATATGTTTACATCAACGTTTTCAATTATTTTCACGAGTAGAATAGGTTATGAAAACTCCAAGAGAACTTCGTGATAAACTCTGTATAAATAGTATCACTGCTTTTTAAAAACATATATAAAACTGAAATAAAATAAGTACGTAAAAAATATGATTAACCTTTTTAATATTAATAATAGTTTATTCTTCGAATAGAAGAAAAATATGAATAATCAAATAAAGTAATTTGAATCAATTAATCTTATTAAAAACTAGATATTGTTGAAAAGAGTCTATTTTGTAATCTCACTTAAGACTTAATGGAATAATTTATTTGTGGGAATACGACTTCATAAGTGTTTAAAAGTAGAGTACTTGATGTTTTTTTATGATTTAATTCGACATTTAAACGACTAATATGATTTTAGCTTTGGATAATTACATCAAGATCACATCTGCGCATACGTGATTTAATTTACATAATATATATTATACTCGGCTACCATGCTCTATGGGACTTGGGATGAAATTATTCTGTACGCTAGAGTATATCGCATACGAACTCCCACCTATTCAGAAATATAGCCTTATCAACCATCATACGCTTAATGGAATCCGTTATTACAGAAACAACATACTTGAAATGTTAGGCAATTATTTCAGAAACAACATGTGTGTGTCTTTTTTATTATACAGAAATTGTCATTTCATATTATTCTCTTAAGCAAAAAAAAAAAAAAATAATTATTACAGAAACAACAAATATAGACCATATTTTTTGCAGTAAACAAGCTGACGTAACTTCCGTATAATTTTTCTTTGTAAACCAGCTGTTCATTATTTTACCCTATTAAGTGTACTTTATAGTTAACATTGATTTCAGTGATGAGTTACTGAAATTTTATATTGTGTATAATTTATTTTAGAAATTGTTAGACTGTTAACGATGTCAAATGATAGAGAGTGAGAAATTAGACCACAAGTTTCAAATAAAAAAAAAAATTGTAAAAGGTATTGCAAGTTATCAGAGAACTGAAATTCGTTAATAGACAAAACTTGAAAAATTAGATCCGAGATTAAAAATAACCCTTTTAAAAAACAAGCCCGATTAGAATGATCCAGCAGCAAGGGACTGTCCAGGTTCTGCGATAAAGTAGGGAGTAATAGACTCCTGCCAACTTTGCATTCCATTCCATTCCTACAGCTAAAGTAAAAGAATTATCCTTTACGTGTTACAGTAAAAAAGTAGTTTTTTTTTACAGTAGTTACATCCACGGTAAAAGAAATTTATTATTAGAATCCGGATTATATGCAACAAAAAAAGTTTGAAATATGCAAGAAAAATGCTTAAAATATTCACGAAAACTCTCAATATATATATACTAGCAGCCCCGTCGCGGTTTCGCTCGCTAAATATGTTAGCTTGCCTTTCCCGTCGCAGTCAATTGTTTTTTTTATTTTATGTTATTTAAGTTAAGTAACCCAGATAGAGGTTGGTACAGCCAGTCGTATCACATATACAGTAATAATGGCAGCGGCTGTGTTGGTAGAGTCATTGTCGAACTTCTTAAAAAATTAAAACCCAGCAAAACCTGAACACGGTTTTTAGATATTTTGTCGCAGACGTTCATCACGCTGTTCTCGAGATTCTTGTCTACGAATTTCTGCTGTTCTGATTCGTTGAGCTGCGTTTCTTGCTGCAATTTCTTCTTCCGATTCACGACATCTACTGGATGTCTACGCAACCTATGTCAAACGATGTTAGAAAGTTGTATCGATGAATTAACTTACACCGCCATCTATTAGGAATTCATAGAACTAACCAATAAATACACACTATTGTCGTATAATAAACATTAAATTTGCAATAACAAAATTGAGGTCAATAATTGAGATAAAAACTATGCTATCTTTTAAGCTGGACCAAATTACAGATAGTTACGAAATTTAATCAAAATCGGTTCAGTAGTTTCGGAGTTTATCCCAAACATACATTGTGACACGAGATTTTTAAATATACAAAAATTTTTAGTGTTTTATTTCAAAATCAGCATAAGATTATTAAGTAATTGAATAACATGTCGATAAATTCGATAATTAATGTTTATTTAACTTTTTTTTTACTTTCGTAAACGTAAACAATTGGTACTGTTTCAAATATTCGGAAGTAAGGTTGTATCTTCAATCACTCAAAATATTTTTATAAATGGAAAAGGATCGTTCCACATCGACTGAGGTAACTGGGCAGTATTTGAGTTTGTATGCTATGTTAGCAGTTATTGTTTCTGGAAAAGTTCACCTGTCCCATTGATAAAACTATAAATTTGACATAAAACTTCAAAGTCTGGAGTATTGTTCAAATTTTTGAAATTTTCTTTATGTTTAAACGGGAATACCTCTAGCAATGCGGAGATCATCTGGTACATTTTACTCATTAACTGAATAGATTCAGTCAACACAAAACCTTCAGTTTCAAGCTTTTTAATACGCGCAGGTATGTGGGAAAAATCTGAACTAATCACAGCTATTTTTTTTTAATACTAGAATCGTTAAATGCTTCCTTGGACTAACAAACTGCCATAGCCTCTGCACTATGGAAGTCGTTTACTACACCTATGATGGCCTCGAAATGTTCATTGTAAAATAGTACTGCTTCAATCCACATTCCCCATAGAGTTACTACTGATTTGAGAGGAAATGGTACATTTGGCACTTTTTATTTATAAGTATTATTGTGAGCAAGTGCCTTAAGAAACACTTTCTTTGTTGATGAAATCAGTTTACTCACATTCCCAAACGTGGATCGTACTTCTTCAGCGAGTCGATGTATTCCGTGAGCAAAGCACGTCACATAAATCAAATTGGGATAAACTAATTGGAGGGCTTTGGCTGACTTCATTATATAGAGAGCAGTATCTGTGAGAAATATAAACAAAGAAAATTCAAACAAAATTAAACAAACAAAATTAAAATTCATGTCCTACTGTTTTCCAATATTTATGAGAGTGCAGTTATGTATCATCAAAAACGATCGTGAGAAAAAAGTTTTGTAAATATTGAAAGTAGAAATTTTTAAAGACTTCGATTCGTTTATGTGAAACTTTGTTGTGCACGAAATATTTTTCTGAAAACTCGACAATATAAAATATTTCCGTCGTAAGTAAATGTTCCATGATAATAAGATATCATTTTTGTAAGTAATACTTCACATAAATCCATGCTAAAGTGGTTTTTTTTTTTTGTTTACCTTTTGAAGTTAAATCACTGCTACTTGCCGGTATTATAACCTTGCCGGTTGTGGGCCTTTCTTTTGCAAATTTGCGACATGAGCATTTGTCATGACATACTGGTCTACTTGAAAGTTTTTTGTGCACGAAATGTTTATCTCGAAAACTCGACAATATAAATCATTTCCGTCGTATGTAAATGTTCCAGGGTAGTCATATTCGTATATCCACGAAGACACTGCTTTTTCGAGAAGCATGGTACACATTATATTTTACACAAATAAACAAAAAAACTAAACTGATGCAATGAGCGCATCAACAATAACATGCGTAATTTAATTGTCTATTGGAAGGAATGCAGCAGTAGAGGAGCGCAACGCAGAATGGTAACGTCCGTTCACATCTCACATGAGTGCGTTTTGCTTGGCCTCATAATAATATTATCCTACCAAAACCATAGACGCGCAGCTGCTAATTGCGCTCTAAGAGCCGTACGACTAATAGGTTTGGCCGGCTTTAACGTAAGATTTCATTTATTCACTAGATACCCTAACGAAAAATATTGTAAATATAGTGAAAATATGCATCACTAAATTTTAAGGAAAATATGCAATAATCCGTAAAAATAGGCTTAATATTCAAATGCATTTAATCCGGTCTCTATCTACTACTCTTTTCGATTAAGGTCCGTTTAAAAGGAATAATATAAATATAGAAATGAACAAAATTTCTTCACGCATTCAGAAAATAATTATTTTACATTCCTTTTAATTTATTATTATTTTTATTAGGGTTGTATAAATAAATAAAACTTTCATTAATTTATTTAATAGTATTTTTTTATATATATTTTATATAAAAATGAAGGAGAAATGGATAAATATACTACAGGGAAAATTCTAAAAAAAAATAAAATTCATGTTCTACTATTTTTACAATATTGATGAGAGTGCAGTTATGTTTCATCAAAAAATTATCGTGAGAAAAAATTTTTATAAATATTGAAAGTAGAAATTTTTAAAGACTTAAATTCGTTTAATAGAAAAATTACAATCTTCGTTATTTTTTACTTCTAATAAATCATACATCTCATTTCAAGTTCACGAAAGTGATGTAAAGCCTCGAAAATTTCGTAACCATTCTCAAAAATAAAAGCATTCCATCCTAATCTTAGTAAAGAAAGGGTAAAATAAAATGGTTTTCAGTTGCTTTCATCATGCCAAATCTACGGTAGCGTACCATCAAATAAAGCTCATCGAAATGCAGGTGATATTCAATGCTATAGGTGACGCCTTCATTCGTAGAGCTATGTATATATTTATTTAATAATAAACATATTAATTTATACTGGTTATAAAATAGTTTATATACGTAAAAGCAATTATAATAATGAGTTGGATGGTTTTAATGAATTTTAAAAACCACCTAGAGCAATGAATTACATTTTTAAATTTACTAACACGAGTTGAAAAGTGCAGAGAAATTTATTTTAACCTTTCATAAAATTTTCAAACCTATTCAACGAATAAAGGGGAACAATTAAACGAGCGTTGGGATAATGTTCTGGCTTAGTTCAATCCAGAATTTACCTCAAGGGAGCAGGTTTAGGACAGAAAACGTGCTCTAGGATTTGTTCGTGCATGAGAGACCTATTGTAGCCCTACACAACCGTCGGTTTAAAACGGTAACCTCTCTTAAACTCTATCCTAATTAGTAGCCGGTAATGCCAATAAAATAGACTTTTTATGTAACACAACATACGCCGTTCTCTGTACCGATGTGTCCCTAGCGAGTACTAAAAAACAGCGTCTAAATGTATAAATATCTTGTTTCTCTCCCACTTGTTACACAAACCGTCCATGAAAACTTATAATTGACTTTTCACAAATTTAAAGCGCTTAATTATCAAGAAGTTTGTTTAAATGACTTTCAAAGTATTTGATTGACTAGACAGAATATAAATAAACCTTCAAATTTAAAAAAAAAAAATCTTAAATGGGTACAAATTATTTTAATTGAATAATTTTTTTTATTTGAGGAACAACCCTAAAGTAATTGTTTTATAAAGATTTTGTCTAAGCAAATAGCAAACAATGAAATTCAACAAAATAAACAGTAAGATGTAATGACAATTTAAGATGAACATTACAGATGATAAAAGAATTAATAAATTACGTAAGCTAAAATAATAAATTTTAAATAAAATATCATTACTGTCTATTTTTCATAAAAATATTAACTTCCCTAATAAAAAATACGAGTAATTTTAACTATTAATATTACTATTAGTTTGTTAGTTGTTTCGAACATCTTACAGTCATTGAATCCATTCGTCTATAAAAGACCGGAAGTTAATCTTGTAAGCAAACTGAGAGCTGTATATGGAAGAAAATCCCAAAATATCTTTAAGTTATATATTAGGGTAAAATAATTTTGATAACGATATTAGAGTTTCGGGTTCAAGTCCCGATCTGGAATTTTTTCATACGCTACAAACTAACTTCACACTAATTGAAGTTAGTTAGCGAAGTTAGTTAACTGAATTTGAAATTAGTGTGCACTAACTTCAAATTTATTTGGAGAAATCATCAAGTAAAAGAGTTGAGATTGTTTTCGAATTTGTATAGAATTGGTGGCCAAGTATTAAATAAATACTATAGTTGATCGAAAGAACAAAAATAAAATATAAAATATTCATGTGAATATCATATTATAGATTTGGAAAAGAGAAGAGGAAAATATACTTTAGTATTATAAAAAGAAATTGAAAAGACCGACCAAGGAAATCTCGACGACATAAAGGACATTTAAGAGAATAACAAAAGAAGAACTTTATATCCTGGTAATAAAAATAAAGATCAAACATATAAAAATTATTAAATATAAAAAAAACGATTTGATGCTTTTAGATTCGTAAAAATAAGAAATTCTATAAAAGTAATAACCTAGAAAACAGCAAAAGAATCTTTTACTTAAGATAAATGAAAATTTAATTTTAAAAAATCTCATCAGGAAATCTATTTAAAGGAATTAATAAATTTCATAACTTAAATTAGTAAATAGCATACATTAATTAAATTAATTATTAAAATAAATATATTATTTGCGTTTATATTAAAAAACAAAAAAATAATATATCTTCCCCAAAATCAGTTCAAGCGGAAAACAATTGCAATTATATCTTATCTTTTAATTAGTGTTTAACCGATTGAAGCAAAATTGTATTATTTTTATTTTTGTTTTTATCGCTTTTATTAATACAAATAAAATATCTTTGAATTGCTTTATAACACACTGTTTTATAATCACACAATTTTTATAAGTATTATTTATTTTTAACTGGTTGCTTTCTAATCTCTTTACTAGCTTAGTAGATGTAAGATAGTTTTTTAGTATAGCGATTCTCATCTTTTTCTCTCCACGACTCCCAAAAAGTAAAGAGTATACAATAAATATTTCGCGAACCCCAGCCTTAACCCAATGAAACCTAGTTAATAATTTTCAACTCTGTTGATATCGACATTCATGTATGAAGTGTACAAACATGAACAATTAAACGATTTCAACTTGATGTGTATATGCTCCTTGTAATTAGGTCTGCTTGCATAATCTTCGCTGTGAGAGCATCATGTTCGAACATGAAAATGAAACGTTTGATTACGTCGTGCTATCAGCAGTAAAAAAGAGGCGTAATGGTTTGTATAACATCACATTAGTTTTGAATTTGAAGCGTTCGTCTGGTAACTTAAATTTTTAAAAGGATAATTTCATTAAAATAATAATAATTGAGGTTTCGGTTTTTTAGTGTGCGGTAAAACGGTGTGACAGTTTTTTTTTTAATTAGATTCTTAAAAAAATTGGTAAATTTGTAAAAAAAATGAACTGAAACATCTATATCCAATGAATAGGTAGGTAAAAAAACAAGATTTTACAATGACAGTCATATAAATTGTGATTTTTCCTCATTGCATGGGAAGACAGTGTGTTGTTTGCTTTCAATTACTCTCCGATGAAAGCATAAAGCCATCAAAATTACTTCGACACTTGGAAACTAAACAATCGAAGCATAATAGTAAAACCTTTGAATGTTTCGAAAGAAAATTACATACTTTTAAAAATCAACAAGCTTCTATTTGTAAATCAAGCCATACTGATGAATAAAAGCATCTTATCTCATAGTATTAGAGTACCTAAGATATCTAAACCACATACAATCGCAGAAAGTCTCTTACTGCATACTGCAATTTATATAGTCAGTTTTAATAGACGAGGAAGAAGTACAAAACTGAAAAAACTCCGCTTTCTAACGACACAGTATCAAGGTGAATCGATCACATGGCTACCGATGTTTGCGATCAGATAATTCAGCAAGTGAGTTTTTTAGTATTCAATTTGACGAATTAATAAATGGTGCAAACATTTCTCAGTTCTTATGTTTTGTGATATGAATGCGACAAGGAAAGCTCAGTCAAAGAAAATATGTTGTTTTGCTAATCAGTACTAATCATACCACAGGACAATGTCTTTTTGATGTTTTTTATGAAGTTTCTAATAATTATTACATAGATTGGACTAAATATATTGCAGTATGTACTTATGGTACAAAGACGATAGCAGAAAAGAACAATTGATTTCTGAAAAAATTAAAAGATTGTCTTGTACCAATGGCTAAATAGACGTACTGCATCCTTCACAGATATGCTCTTATAACAAAAAATATGCCGGAAAATCTCAAATATTACTTTGTAAAGCTGTAAAAATGTTTAATTCTATTAAAAGTCGGCCATTACAGAATAGTCTGTGTCGTAAACTATACGATGAAATAGGCGAAAATATTTCTTCTTTTCCATTCAGATATCAGATGATTATAGCGGGGAAAGTGTTAACCCGATTATTGGAAGTGCGAGATAAATTGATAATAATTTTCCTCGATAAACAAACGCCATTCTCAATGTTTTTTTTTTTTTTACAGAATAATGAGTCTATGTTGCGGGTAGCTTACTTAGCTTATGTATTTTCGCATTTAAACGACTTGAAAGTAAATTTACAAATGTAAAAATTTACTTATAAATATAATTAAAATGTTTATAATAGATAATTTTTTCTCACAAAATGATTTTATTATTGTTTACGTGTATAGTTGTAGGCTAATTTCACGATCCTTCATATCACGTGGGGGCCGCCATCCCCGGATTGAGAAACGCTGGTTTAGGAGATTAGAAGTAATACGATATGGTATGCTTGATGTGAAGCGAAAGGGTACGTTGAGCAATAAGGAACTATTTAGATTGATGAAGTTGAAGAATGTGGAAAGAGAAGCACATTTTTTAAAGAAGAAATGGATCGGACATGCTGCCAGAATTCAAAAGTAGCGATAGGAAAAATACGCACCGGATTTTCCCAGAGTAAAAGTAGAAAGTAGAGGAAAAAGGAAAACCAGTTTTCAGGATAAAGGATGAAATTGTGGAGAAAATGAGAGTTCACAAGTAAGAAATGGTTTTATGATTGGGCATTTTAAAAAGACTATGGATTTTGAAAGAATTGTAACTGAAATTTTTGTTTTACAGCTACTTTTTTTTCATTTTTGGGTAGTTGAAAGTGTAATTTTCTTTTAGTAAACCCATTATCCTTAAAAAGGAGAGATTCTTTGAAAAGAAAAAGGAAATAACGATTTATTATTATTTTTACTATTGTTATTATTATTACTGTTTTTGAATTATTAATAATGTTTTTACTAATCGAGATGTGCGTTCCCTTTATGCAAACTGCTCCAGAGCAGTTTGCATAAAATAACTATCAGGACGTTAGTTATTTTATCAAATTATAACAATGTAACATAATTTTTTTTTTATGGAGAAAACATTTTGACATCGAACTTTATTTTCTCACTCATTAAAGTATTTTATATAAATTATTTATGCTAAATATAAAAAAACTACTATTAAGAAGAATTTGATCTGAATAACAACTACGGTTACCAGTTTCAAATAAAACAAAATTACTTTTTTTTTACCTTACCTTCTTTTACAACGCTCCCCCCCCCCCACCCGGTGACGGAACAGCATCAAAGCATAACTCAGCTCGGAGAGGGTACTTTCGCCTCAAACTACCTATGCAGAACACAAGGTCCCGCCCAAGTAGCCGGGACTCGGTCTTGCAGTACTTGCAACGCCTCTAATGGAAGGACCGCAAAGGGGTCCCCTCACCGGAACTCCGGTCCTAATACCCTGCCTCTAATGGGGAATCCCCAAGGGGATCCTCCACCGGGACTATGGTCTTACATTCCCTTTTTACATTAGTAAAAGTTAACTAAAAAATATTTAACAGAATTTTAAAACAAAATAATTTTTTTTATAGTCGCATCAACAATTATAACTGTAGCAGTAAACGTGTAATCTTGAATAAACTCAGGCCGACCACCAAAGAACACCAGTAACTACTATCTATTATTCAAATCCGAATAAAAGTTATATTTATTAGGATTTGAACCTAAGAACTTCTACTTCGAAACCAGTTGATTTACGACGACGAGTTTACACCAACCCGTGGGTTAAAGTTTTGTGATATTTCCTAACAGCAATTTTTTAAATCCTGATACATTTATTTACAATAAGGATAAGAATGTTTAATGTATTGAAAAAGTTAAAATATAAATTTATTAATTTAACTTTTACGTATTGGAATAAAATTAAAATCTCAAATGAAAATTAAAATTTTGTAAAACTCAATTTTTATGTTTTCATTAAAAAGTTAAAATATTTTATTTTTAAATGATTTGGATTAATAACAATAAAACTGGCAAGTTTTAAACTTTCTATTGTACCTAATGTTACTTTTTTGTGGGAGGCAAAGAATTGGCAACTTTTTATGACTATAAAAATAATTAACTAATGCGGTAATAAATTTTAAAACAATTAACTAAAACTAAGCTTAATTACATGATAACTAAAAGTTAATTTTCGCTTATTTCTTCTGTTATCTCACGCGCGTAGGTACGTATGCTTAGATTACTCGTTAGTATTAGTAAGTTTGCGTGCTACTATTTTATGATGTTTGAACATGTTACGCAAAGGGATAAACACATTTACGGTAGTATTAGATAACATAAAATAAAAAATATAAGGAAGTTATACTACGTAAAGACGTTACAGAATAAAGGGAGCAAGGAGTAAGTAATAAAGGTGAATGGCAGTATAGAGGAAAAGCGCCAAGAATTCATTACAGCTAAGGCCGGGTGAATATGACGGCCGATCTTGCTGAGGTTGTGGGAAATGCAATGATGTAATTTTCAGAGAAAATATTCCCTTCTAGTCTTATTATAACTGAAATTTAGCTCATATAATTTTAATATTACTTTCCAACTTGAAAGTTAATTGTTTAAAAGTTGTAACCAAACGTTACAATTATTCCGTTAAAAACAATTTAACTCAAAATCCTTAAAGGTTATTTAATAAACTTATTAAGATGAAAAAAGAACACAAAATTACGTATAATAAAAATTATGAAGTTATATCAAACAATTTAATAAAACACTCTATTATAAACATTGTGCTTTTTAGAAAAACATACCGTCTTAAACCAAAGCCTTGAAGATGTACGTTTTCAGTTTTAATAAAAATATTTTTTTAAATATCTACAGAAATATTTGTCCGGTTAGAATCTTCAGGTATTTTTGAAGATGATTATATTGTATCAAGCGTTTTGTTATAAATAGTAGAAAAAAGGCGAGCCTATGGCCCACCGCGAAAATGTTACATGGTTTATGTTTAATTAGATTTTGTTAAATGTTTTTTGCCAACTGTGACTACATAACTTTCATGAATTTAGCGTACTAACAACAAAAACTTTTGCAACGGAAAGCTTTAAAATCTTAGACATTTTTAGCTGTTTATTGAGATTTTTTAACCCAGCCCTAACCCTAATGTTTTCCTCTTTTATCCCTAAAACAGAAATATAATTTTAAATAATTCGTTCGTACTGATGAATCGTACGTGCGCTGCCCGCAGCCGCCCGATATACCACGTGATCCGCTATGCGCCAGTAGCAACTAAAATAAAAATGTGAGCAAATACATCAAACAATCAAACTGACGAACCATATTTTTTATGGGAAAGATAAAGATCGTAACCAATTTTCATTTTATAATACGCTTAAATATAAAACCGTAAAAATTTTGAAAAAAATTCGAAATTGAAGAAAAATAATACTATCTAATAGACCAGAAAAACAAAAACGTGTAAAACCTAGTTTCAGAAAAGGATAAAAAAAAGCTCAATTTTCATTACCAATTCAAAACTTACCAATAGAATTTTGTACGATTCAAAGAGAATTCTAAAATCGAAATAATCAAATTTATTATATTCATTATTTCTCACATAATATATGGTAAGAGAAGGTTGTAAGTTTAAATTAATTTATTTAAATTTTAAAGGATATAAAATTAAGTCATTATTCTGAAATTTTTGCTACATAATATTGTCTTTGATGAGAAGTTTCACGCAATACTTTAAACCAGATTAATTAAAATTAAATATTCATTACAATAGCTTTTGAATCACAGTTACGATCTCTATTTTATACAGATTTTAAATAAGAATTTCACATACCATAACGATAATTGATATATATCGTAATTCATAATGTTTAAAAGATTTTAATACATTTATTTTTGTACTACAACAGTCCTAAATCCAAAATTTCAACATCCTACAACTAATCCTTTTTGAATTATGCGAGATACATAAGTACTTACAGACAGGACGTCACGCCGAAACTAATTAAAATGAATTCCGGGATGGTCAAATTGAATATTTCCATTGAAATCAGAAAACCGAAATTTTTTGCAATCACAATACTTTCTTTACTTCGTACAAGGAAGTAAGAATTAATTTCCCTTTCAAAAAGTTTTAAATTTTCGGTTTCCGTTTTACAAATACTGATTAGAAGGAACTCTTACTGAAACAAAATGTTAAATGTTAAAAATTACGAATTTACAAAGTTACAAAATTATCAATTGATGGTGTATTTGAAATTTTCACTTTCCTGTCTAGATAGCGCTAGAGCAGAGCTAGCTCTACAAGTCTAGTATAACTCTACTAGAAGTACTATAGTACTATAATCGGTTCAATTTGGATATATTCGGTTTTTACCGGATCTTGACGTTTTGACACCTAAGGAACCCAGAAACCGGATGGAAATTTTCGTATGTTAATATTCTTATGTTCGTTAAATAATTCTTTAATAAAAAAAAATACATAGTTTGAGCTAATTAGAATTAACTTGGTAAATTAATTAGTCAACGGTACAGAAGGTAGGTAAGTATAGTTAGTTCCAAGCACTATATTCAATCGGATTAATTTTATATTTCTGTTACCTTAACTACATAAATTTCTTTAGGTAGTAATATAATACAGAATATAATATAATATATATATAATATGTAGTATGTAGTATATGCAGTAGAAGAATATTTTGTAGCTTAATTTTATTTTTTTAATTAATACTTTGTTCTTTAAATATACACACACGAATTTAATAACTTATACTTCAACAAGTTAAAACACATACCCACCTAATTAGACGTAGAGGTTTTAGATTTTTATATATTCGTTATATCTTTATTTTAAAATTTTATTATAATATCTCTTTACTATCTATATCACGTCATTATTTTAAATTCAGTTATACTTTGTATTTATTTTTATTACTAATTCATTATTCACAATTGTAAAAATAAAAATACCAAGCGAATCTGACAACGTAAAATTAAAATGACTTTAAAAGGCTTTAAAAGAAATCAACTAACCACCAACAATTCTCAACGGGGAAATAAAGTTATAAATTTATCAATTTAGAAATATAAAAACTAAGCCGATATGATATATAATATTTCTACTGTAACATTTTTTCAATATTTATACAGGATTGGACTTTGTTCATCAAAACATTTATTATTTTACTTATTTAATGTATCTCGTAAAATACAAATTATAATTTAACGTAAACTATCAATTTTTATTACGCAGTTAGATTGTCTAATTATTTAACTTGCAATTTATTGTATTTTAATTAGCCCCTTACTTGTATTGAATTTGTTCTTATAAATTATACTATGTTTAACTTGAAGTATTAATTAATATACAGAGTGCATCACGAAGTTCTCCCGTGACTTTCATAAATTATTCCTGAAAATTGAAAAAGTTCATAAAACCATGTCCTAAAATGCTTCGTTTGCGAGTTACGGTTATTGAAAGATTTCGCTCGGATTTCAGTTACTCCGGTGAAATGAGGTTGTACTGAAATTTTTAGAGCATTAATTAAGGGAGAAAATAAGTGTTTTCTTATGATCTTTGAGCTGAATATTGAATAAAACAGGTCACACAACAGTATCTGCAGTATTTTTTGAGAAATATGGGATGAAAACTAATAAATTGGAGTAAAAAACCTATTTTTTATGTTTGACGTACAAATAACTTTGTTAAATAATAGGTAATAAACAAATTAAACTTTAAAAAAAACTTGTAGAGAATTTAATTATGAAAACAACTTGAGATTAATAAAACAAAGAAAAATTACAAAAATTAAAATTTTGTTTAGAAACAGTACATTACAACATTTGGCAGAAAAGTACTTATTTAATGTAAACAAAAATCAAATCCTTTTTTGGTTATGTGAAAAATTTGTTAAAAAAAAACTGGAAATTACCTAGCAATTATAAAATAAAAATAAATAAATAAAAATTACTTAGATAATTTTTATTAATAACAGAATTGCAATAAATTATTTGAAAAATTATTATTTCAAACTTACAAATAAAATAAAAACAGCTGATCAACAATATTGTATTAGTGTTTAAATCATTCTGTAAGGTACATTAAGTATATGGGGCACTGTGAACTGTGCTGTCGATAGCGAAGGTTTTCTCTGAATTTTAGTTTGCCATTTAGTAATGCCATACTTATTTACAACAGAAGAATACGCTGATACGTATTCATTTTAGGTGTGTGTAATAATAATAAAATTACAGCTGATGCAGTAGAATACGAAATATGCTTTCCGAATCGCAGGATTCCAGATTCCAAAACAATTAGCGTGACTTTCCACAATCTTTGGTTGGGAATCAGATTCACTACTACGATTTGTACCAGATACGAATGATCTGTTCAAACGACGTTGTTATTGATGAAATTCTTATCGATATTCAGAGTAATCAAGGTATCAGTACACGATGACTTTCAAGCGGATCGGAGTTTCGCATTTAACGATTTGAAGGACAGTTAAACAAAAGTTTTATCCTTATCACAGCCAGTTATAAAAACCTTTACACCCAGAAAATGGTGTTGAGCAAACAAGAGCAGAAGTAAATCCTCATGAAACGGTGGGAGGAAATTTTCAACACCGACTAAACGTCAATTTATGGTCGGCTTTCTTTACAATCACCTGTTCGTTCATATTTCCTAGCCGCTTAAACGCTGAGGTCTACCTTTACTTTCTTCAAGAAGAATTCCCGCAGCTGCTTGAAGATGTTCCTCTAGCCATGAGACGAAACGTATATTTCCAACACGATGGCGCGCCTCTCCACTCCTCTTGTGCCGTTTCCATTCACTTAAATCAACATTTCCCGAAGAAATGTATACGTAGAAATTCACATTTCTGGCTACCAAGATCGCCTGATCTAACACCTCTAGATTTTTGCGTCTGGGGATTGATGAAAAATATTGAACACAAAAGAAGAATACATTCTCGTGGGAATTAGTTGTCCACATTATGAATGCGACTAAGCAACTTGAGCACAGTTCTGAGGAACTAAAAGGAGCAACAAAAGCGTACAGAAGCGTGTCAAGAAATGTGTTGAAAATATCGTGCTAATTTTTGTACATTTATTATAAACTGGTACGTATAATGCACATTAGTGTAGCGTATAAATAAAATTCGAATTTTTCTAACTTTAATTTGTTTTATTCAATTTATCTTAACTATTCTGTTGAGAATTACATTTTTTTTTTTACGTTTTGTTTAAAGATATTATGTGTTTATTACCCATTTAACAAAGTTATTGTACGTCAAATATAAAAGACAAGGTTTTTTACATCAATATATTTGTTTTCATCCCATATTTCTCTGAAACTTCTGCAGATACGGTTGTGGGACTTATTTTATTCATTTTTTCAGGTCAAAAACCATAAGAACCCACTAATTTTGCTACTTAATTAACGCTTTAAAAATTGCAATACGCCTCATTTCACCGGGGTAGCTGAAATCTGAGCTAAATCTTTCACTAGCCGTAATTCACAAACAAAGCGTTATAGGATCAGTGACGGCTAGCGTATAGGCACTGTGGAACTGCAGCACCTCCTGTTTCCACTTAATATTACCGATAACATTTAATATTAATGAGTCCTTTTTTCGTAAATTCTTTCTTTATACTTATACAATATGTAATCCTTAAGCTTAATATAAGTAGCCATCCCCCAGTTTATGAAAAAGATACAAAAATCTTTGTATGGAACTGTGCGCTTCACAGTTCCAGCGGTGTGGTGTTTGGCTGTTGTGTGCATGCGCACATATGAAGATGCTCGCGAGGCTGCAAGGAAGAGGGAGGGAGAACTGTCGCTTCCGCAGTGCTGACCTGCCGTGGTGATGGAAGGTAGTTTTTTTTTACTGCGCGTGTGTTGTGCTTAAAAACCCTATACCATATTCTTGAATGTGATAAAGTGTAAAATTAGATTATTATCCTGCTTCCACCTATTCTATTTGATTCATTTTTTCGGTTCTTTTATTGTACAGAAAACTCTAACTACGGCCTTGAAGAGGCCCAAGGAAAAATTTTGTGGAGCAGCAACCCCACTAATTTTAGCTACGAGCCGTCACTGTTTAGGAAATACGTTTATATGATTTTTTCCATTATTTTCAAGAATAGAATAGATTGAAAAATAGAATGAAAGTATCGGGAGAACTTTGTGATACACTTTGTATATATATATGTAGTAACTATAAAACACTGTAATTAAATTGACGTTTTATTACATTTTTATATACTAGATACCAACTCATCGCTCAAGTTTTATTTGGTGAGAAGCAAATAACTTTCTACAACTTATTTTGAGATTTATTCTAATATTTTGTAGTAAATATTTATAATGAATATGTTTAGTAATAAAACAAATATCTTAACACGTTAACAATAACTTACCAGTCATTTCTGCCCTCTATTCAGTGTCAGACGTTGTGGCTATAAAGAAGTCATTTGGTTCCCATGGTTATTTCAGTAGGTAATTTTTCATCAATTATGAAATACAGAAATTTTCGTCTATAAGTTTTTACGTCTCACGTATAAATAGTTTTCTAGAATGTAATCAATTTTATTTAAAATATAATCGACGTATAGGTGAAATTATTCATTATTTACTCGTGCTGTGTAGTTGGAAAATGATTTATTATATAAAGACGGTTAGAGTCTCCAATAAATATCATTATTTATAAAAGTATCACAATTGTTATGACAATATAACAATTGTGATACTATTACAATACGGACGTAGTTATTTTGACTTATATTTAACTTCATTATTTATGAAAAATTGTAATATTCTAGCAAACAGCGCTTAACTTATAGTCTTAACCTAACTTATAACCAAATTTTAAGATAATCTGATTAATATCAATATATATAAACGCATTTTTACGAAACTGATAAAAATTGATGTTCAAATTTAACGTTACATCTTAAATGAATTGATAAAATTCGCTGATTATTTGAAATTATATAATGAAAAAAAATCATAAATGTTTAAATACTTTTAAAGCGAAATTATGGGCTTTTTTCACTTAAAAGAAACTTTTAAGTGATATAAATTGGACTAATTTTTAAATGTACATTCATAAAAAATTCATCAAAGTTAATAACCACAAGTGAGGCTGAAAAGTTTTATTCATTAAATTCCCGATTTAACATTTTATTTCATTACATCACTTTACTAGGAACATAAAAATTTAATTTGCCTTTTTTTAAAAGTAATATTAAAAATTCATATAGAAAATAATAATTATATGTACATGGTTTTTATAGAAAATTTATTCAAAAAATTTTATAAAACGAATTTTTTGAATAAATTTAAATATTTTTACTAAACGAAAAAAATAAACTGTATTAAACGAAATAAAAATCGGATATTTTATTTATCAAGTATATTTCAGTTAAAAGTTATTTTAACATAACAATACGTTAAAAAAAGAAGCGATCAACTTGATGCTATAAGCTTTCCAAATAAAAACTTTTGTTATGCAAATTATTTTTCCTCGTGAAGATTTAAGCAAATAATAAACAAAAAGAAAATGATGGCAGTGCAGGAAGCAATCTATAATAATAATTGAGAATATTCTTTCTTTAGATTATTTCAGCTTTGAATTTCAAAACTTACTGTATGGAATATGTGCGCTCATAAACAAGTGTGATCGCGCAAACACATACACAAAAGAATTCAATAGATTCAATTCCATTAATATATATATAAATTTAAATAAGAAGGAATATATCGATATATCGTTCTGTCATTTCGTGACTTCATTTAAAATATTTAAATAACCACTATATATAGTGGTTATTATATAAAGTGGTTAAAAACTTCACGGCAATCTCTCGGAAGCTGATTCTATAGTTACGAAAAAAATTCAGATAAACATAGGACTAAAAACGCTTCGTTAGCGAGTTACGGCTACCGAAAAATTTCGCCTGAATTATGTACCGGCGGGAAAATAAAAAATGACCTGAAGTTCTGGGAAGGTAAATTAAGGAGCGAATCTAGTTAGTTCTTATGGTTTTTGAACTGAAAATATTTGAAAAAATGGGTCCCAGATCTCTACCTCCAATTGTTTTAAAGATATCTGACCTAAAGCACAAAAATTTTAATAAAGTTTAATAAGAAAACTTTGTTAAATGGTTAATTAAGTTCTATATTTTTTTTTTTCAATTAGAAATGTAGAAAATTTAATTCTGAAAAAATTCATGTAAATTATTTTTAAAAAGTTGAATACAGAACATTTAAATTTAATTTTATTAAAAAACAAAACCAAAAAACTACAGAAACTATAAAAAATACTCCTAACGTTAAGAGATGCACTACAAAAGAATGGATTCGTCGAGCGAAATCATGTATTGAAAAAAACGGGAGCCACTTCGAACAGTATTGAAGATAATTAATAACGCTTTCATTAATTTGTAATGTCATTTTATCGTTGTTTTCTAAGCTAAATTATATTTTATGTTAAAAGCTGTTTCCAACCTGTGGACAAAATTATTTATTTCATGCCATTAAATTTTTTTTCACAATTAATTCAATTTTTTTTTTTTTTTTTTTAGTTCCTTGTACGAACTGCAAGAAAGCATTGTAATCGCGAAAAATTTCGGTTTTCAGATTTCAAAGGAAATATCCATTTTAACCATTCCTGCATCCATTCTGACTAGTTTCGGCGTTACGTCTGTACGAACGTACGCGTGTATCTTGCATGACTCAAAAACGATTAGCCGTAGAACGTAGAAATTTTGGATTCAGAACTGTTGTAACATCTAGTCATGCTTCTCCCCTTTTGATTGCAATCGACTGGACCAAAAGTATCCAAAAATTTGGACATTTTCTTATCTGCAGTAATAAGCCTTCACTGAGAGCTTTTCAAAGATGAGTACTTATTTTCATTGGTTCTAGAGTTATAGCCTAATAAAATTATAATTAATGAAATATTTGGATCTTACAAGGGAAAGACAAGGGTTCAAATCAGTCTTCATCTCCTTTTTTTAGATTTTTTAAATTTAAATATATTGATTTATTAATAATTATTAACCTGTGATAGTAAAAAAATTTTTACAATAAATAATAATTCAATAATGGTAAAAAAAAATGTCATAAATAATATAAATTAAAGTTCCGCTTACCAACAATTTCAAAAATATAGATCCAAGTACTTTCGGAGCCGTTACTCCATCATTAGCGATTTCCCATAAGATGTTAATTCAAATTCAAATGTGTATCATATTTAAATTAAAAAATGTTACGTTCATAATAGTCGGTCGTCAAGAAATAAAAATAATTTATACGTCAATAAGACTGCAACGTAATGTCCGTAAGATGTTTACGACTGTTATGAAATAGTACCAACCTATAAATAATTAATTATTGTATAATTTGTTCATATAGAATATCATTATCGAATTTGACTTGATCATACATTAATTTATTATTATTCAAATATATATACAATTTTTCTAAAATACTGGCTTTATAATAATTATTAGTGTATATATATTCGTATACACGAATATATACAATAATATTTTAATATATTCGTAGGGTTTAAGTGTATTATTAAATTAATAAAGAAAAATCTAATTTCGCACATTTTAGAAACTGGACATAGTTATAACCCTAACGAATATATTAAATTATAATTCACTAATAATTATTATAAATCCACTAATTATAATTAATAATCATAATTATAACAAAAAAAAATTATAATATTAATCATAATTATTATAAAACACTAATAATTATTATTATTAGAAAAATTTCATATATGTTTGAATAATAATAAATTAATGAATGAACAAGTCAAATTCGATGATATCCTTTATATAATAATTATTTATAGGTTGATACTATTTCATTTATATTTCATAATAGTCGTAAACATCTTATGGACATGACGTTGAAGTCTTATTGACGTACAAATTAATTTTATTTCTTGACGAACGACTATGATGAACGTAACCATTTTTAATTTAAATATGATTATACATTTGAATTTTAATTAACATCTTATGGGACATCACTGGTTATGAAGTAACGGCTCCGAAAGTACTCGGATATATATTTTTTAAATTGTTGCTAAGTGTAACTTTAATTTATACAATTTTATTAATACCAACGGTGCCAAATGATTAGTAAATTAAATAATGTAAATATATCAAAAATAAGTGTAATTTTAATAGGCGTGCAAGGAAGTCTTGTGGTGTCCACATAAGAATTTTTAATAAAGTTAAATTTCAATATCTTGTATTCAATTTTTTCTTTAATAATTTACATGAATCATTTTAGAATTAAATTTTCTCACATTCTAATTGAAAAAAATACAACTTACTTAACAAAGTTTTCTTACGTTAAACCCAAAAACGTGTTGCTTTTTACCCCTAATTTTAGTGTTTTACGTTAGATATCTTTAAAACTAATGGTGTTGGCGTTCTGGGACCCATTTTTTAAAAAATAATTTCAGGTTAAAAATTAGAAAAAACAACTACACTTGTTCCTTAATTTACCTTTTCAGAACTTCAGGAAGTTTCTTTTCCCCGGGGAAACCGAATCCGAGTGAAATTTTTTGCTGGCCGTAACTCGCTAACGAAGTGTTTTCGAGCCTATGTTTATACGAACGTTTTTCCTATTTTTAGCTATAGAATCAGCTCCCGAGAGACTGCAGTATGTTTTTGAATCATTTTGAACAAATGTAAATAATGATACAACAAATGATTTCGTTATTCTCTAGCGTAAATGTTATACAAAGAACATACATTACGATTATTGACTAAAACTGTTAAAAATTAATTGAACTTGGAATTGGTAAAATGAATATCCCATAGAGTAAAATCAAAACATATAATCTACAGCTTAATTTTTCTAATTAGATATTTGATCTATCTCGTATATTATTAATCTTAATAGAAATAAAATATGTTTAAGATTTCGTGACTAAAAATCTAGGAAACGTAAGGAGATAATTTATTTTAATTATTTTTGGGGGCTCTATTAACTAGGAAATTATAATTCACTATTATCATATTAAACAAATCTAATAAAACATTTAAACAAAACCAACCGTTAAAAACCTTTTAATACATTTACATAATTTATATATTTATACGTACAAGTTGACAAGGCTAGGTGCATATTCAGAGAGTTTACGAACTACTAATGCATACAGTCACGCTCCAGTGGTACTAGTAAAGTAAATGCGAATTTTGCCGTGAGATTAGATTGCTATTTTAAACATTATTGTCTGTATGTATGGACGCAGACACATATCAAGGTAGTGAGTGTTACATGACATTACTTTATTTATTAGCTTCATTTATATTAATGAATTAACAGATGTCATTTTAGTTTCAATGTTTAATAATAAAACATTAGTTTTTCTTCAGTTTAGTTACGGCTATTTTTGTATAAATTATGAATTTCATGTTCGCCCTATTATTTTGTAATAAGAGAAATTGCTTTCTTAGTCAATGTACGTTAAAACACAGGAGTGATGAAAATATATCGTACTAAAAAAGTATATAAAAGTAGATAAAACATAAATTTCTTACATCAATTGTTTTGATTTAAGTAATGATATTATGACGAAAAGACACGCGTGAGTCATAAAACTATGGGATAAAAGTTTAAAATAGGCGTGTATTTATAAGTATTACGTGATTTGCAGACGTGTTATTATTAATATAAACAAATATTTTCTGTTTACATTGGAAATCGCAAATATTGTTACTTAAAAGTAGTCGCGTTAAGATGTCAAGTGACCGCCGAAAACCTTTACGCAGTCAACCACGTCGTATCACGTTTAACCGTATTAATTTTGTAGTCAAAGGAAAAAATGGATTATGAAAGCGACGGAACGTTCTTGCAGAATGTTAAACTTAAGCTGATCTACAGTAATTAAGTGTTAACTACAGAAGTGTAGTGTTGTAAAGTCTCAGTTTGACCATTTCTGAGATGTGTGGTTAATTGAAATCGAACCACCAAGGAACACCGGTATCCACAATCTAGTATTCAAATCCGTGTAAAAATAACGACTTTAGTAGGACTTGAACGCTGGATTTCTTGACATCCAAATCAGCTGATTTGGGAAGACGCGTTCACCACTAGACCAACCCGGTGGGTCACGAAGCAGAAGCTAGTGGTTTTCAAATTCAAACGCCAAAGAAAAAAATAAATATAGTACTCATAATAAATATGAAATAGATGATTTGGACAGGTGTATTTATAAAAAGACAATTTCTTAAATATTATGAATTCTATATGGAAATACGTACTATAAAAAATTATAATACTTTTGTCGTGAGGAACTGAATTTTACCGCTAGTAGCGAAGTAGTAAGGAATATTATAAAATCGAAGGGTTTTTAATTCAGGAAGAGTAAAACAATAAACTGATTTTGTGTCAATGAGATGTTGTAATCGTGAAATGTGCATTTTTTTCTTAAGTATCTGAGAAAAATGCAACTTCTGAGCAAACGAAACCGGTCGTATACTAACATGGAAGTTGGGTGCACACACATTATACGGTAAAAAACTGCTAGCTGGAAAAGTGATGATGTACCTTGTAATTTGTTAGTAGTAGTACCGGTGGCTGATTAATTGAGGCTCATGCGTATGGGAACATGGAATTCATAGATGGTGCATTTTTAGTGTACGATTCCAAGAATAAAACAGAAGATTATCATAAAGACATAAACGATAAAACTTTTTTGAAATATATTGAAAAGCAAGTTATCCCAGGACTACCGACAAATTTTATTTTACTCATAGTTAATTGGATGTGTCTTAATAAACCTTCGTCATGGAATTAATTGAAAAAAAATATTCAAGAATGGCTCCAAAAAAATAAAATTAATTACGACTCAGAGCTAACAAAAAAAGAACTTTTGGAAATTGTCAAACTATACCACCCAGAACCAAATTATAAATCAGACGAAATGCTAAATACCAAACAAATTACAGGGCTTAGAATCCTACCTTACCACGAAGATTTTAACCCAGTTAAATTTATTTGGAATCTAGTTGAAGAAATTCGACACCGCAATATGGTCCCACTTGTCGTTAATAAAATTGAGACCCGTTACATTAGGTGCAATTTCGTCAACTACTATATAAGACTGGAAAATATGAGTGTCGAAAGTTCAGGAGACAATGTATTCTTACTGGAAAATAGATGAGTTAATGGATAATGCTATTGAAAGCATAATTATAAATATAGGGATGGATGATGATCAGACATCAGGTAGTGAAAACGAATTTGAAATTAATTCCCGTGGAAATGCGTCTGAGTCAAACTCAAAAATCAAGGGTTGTTGGCCTAATACAGAAGATAATTCTACGAAAACTGCAGACGAAATCGGCTAAGGACTGTAATAAGGTAGTATTGTTTGTTTAATTATTTAATAAATTAATATAAAAATATTATTTTATTTATTATTCCGAATATCCAACTTGTTGCGATTCCGTACGTCTGTATGTCCAAATTATTACTATCAGCTTTGAACATAATGCTGTGAACTACGATACAATTTTAGTGAAAATGTTTACTTAATTAAATTATTAGGTTAAATTTATTTCATTTATGAATACAGTAATGCAAATTAATATTTTTAATTATGTTATCGTAATCAGAAAGAAATTACAGGTTCCAAAAATACAGTAAACAATTTTGAACGGATAAAATTTCTTGTTTAGAACGACTCGACAAGCACGTCAATTTGTTCAGTAGGAGTAAGCCCAGACCAGACTGTATTGTGTTATATCTCCATCTCTGTCTATAGCCAAACAAAACAACAATATTGCGGTCCTCCCCGAATATGAGCTTCTCCTTGTCGATTTGTAATTAGGCATTGTAATTGTGAAATAATCATGATCAGTAAACACAAATGAATAAGCAGAATTAATACCATTATAAAAACTAAACAAAAATAAATAATTTAAAAAACAAAAAAATTACGAAGCACTGATGTTCTTTCCTATTTGTATTTATCAATTAGATTATTTTTTAAATGTTAAACATTATTCTTTGGTTTTTCTTTATTTTTTTTTCTTGTAGAAAGGAATAATATTTTTTTGCATAAAAAATGAAACACTGTCAGGAAATTAGACAGAACGTTCTAACCCACTGGGGTTGATCTAGTGGTAAAACTCGCCATCGCAAATCAGCTGATTTCGAATTCAAGAGTTCTAAGGTGCAAATCCTAGTAAAGGCAGTTACTTTTATACGGATTTGAATACTAGATCGTAGAAACCGGTTACGGAAGCTAAATAGAAAAAGAATAGAGATACAACATTCTAGATGGAAGAATGGTATTTTTATTTGGTTTTGTTTTCATTTTTAATTTTACATTCCGTTTCTACATACCCATGACGATTATTTAATAATCAAATGAGTTTTTAATATAGAGTTGTAATTAATATGTTTATTTTAATATGCAATTCTTGCTTTTACAAAGAAGCAAAATAAAAAATATTTTTTGTTTACTGTCTAAGTCTGACAACTGAAATAGACCAATAAATTAAAAAAAAAAAGTTAAAAAATAAGCAAATCATATGTATTATTTCGTTATTTTTATAAAATAAAATTTGTTTCTTATTGCTATACAGTTTACCAACTCAGGATAATCTTCAATAAATAACTAAATTTTACATGAATAATTCTGTACAAAGAAAAAGTAGATGGTAGACTGATTGAATTGATAATCTAATATTGTTTTCATCAGTTCAGTTAAAAATGTATATTATGTCATTTTACAGGCATACTATAACTTATGAAACATTTGCTATTTGATGGGAGCAGAAGATTTTGAAAGTTTTATGAAACTTAAAAAAAAATCTTAATTTAAAAAGAAAGTTTATACTTGGATAAACCAGACCGGAATAGGAATTGATCTAGGAAACTAACATATGGGAACCAACTATTCTACCAACCAGTTAATATATTTATAAATTATAAAAAAGTCTATGATAGACAAATAACCTTTAAAAGATACATCAAATTTTCTTATTTTATATGTAAATGTTAAAGTCTTCACAGATTAACTTATCATAATTCTCAAATTTATCAAATAACAAGGTAAAGCAGATTTATTCCTAAGGGAGTCTTTTTCCAGAAATTATTAAAATAAAAATCGAAAAGTTAAATTAAGAAGGGGGATTGAAAGGATGTTTCGAGACCAGAATAATTAAAAACATAGAACTTTACTGGAATGTTTACCTCAGTAGTAAGCTACCAAAGGGGTGAAGGGATATTTTCCTTGTTCATTTTAAAGAGAGTGAAAACAGACTTAAAAATTATTCTACATCTATCTGGTTGTGATAAAATACAGAAACTCGTTATGAATATTTACTAAAACAATTCTTAGAATAAATATTCTATAAAAGGAACTTTCTTATCAGAAAAAACTAACCAGAAGAAGAAGAATTAACGTTATGTTCACTAGTAATTTTATAATTTTTAGAGCAGTTTTAATGACAGTTACTAATTCAACCAAAATTCAAATATTCTATGAAAACAAATTTCATTTTTTTTTTCTATAGATGTATTATGGATGAATTTAAAAATCAGGGTTTAAATATTTATTAGGATATCTAAATATAAGAAATCTGATAGCAATAGATATAACACATAACAAGTTAAATATTTACGGCAAGTTTAGTACAGAAAATAAGAATAATATTTAATGAAGAATTATTTAGCAATTTCACTTTAAATTTCCTTAAGCAGGTGAAACTGAATAAAGGAATTTCATAATTACAGTTTAAAAACTAATGGAAAATACATATATAAAAACAAAGAAAAAAGAGTCATATTAAGAACAATATCCCACTCAAATGTAGGTAGAATGAGATAATCATAGACATCATTAACATAACGAATTTCAAATTGATAACTATTGAAATTTTCAGGCGTGCAATTTTTTTTTTTTGTGTTCAAAGAGGAATATAAAAAAATTAGCCTGGGTGAAGAACGAGTACTCTAGTTAATAGAATTGTAAAATCTGACTGTTAATCATATCTTAACTAACAAGTGTGTAAATTTATATGATTATTCCAATATTAACAAAAATATTAAATAAAACAAATAAATAAAACTCTAAGACTTTAAAAAAAGAAGTAACAATCACTATTGTCATATAATCTATTTCAATTAATCTTAAAGGTAATAATCCTGCATAAGATTATTATAATGATTGTTAGAGGAGCAGAAAAACAGGTTAATTCCTTGCTTGGTACGCTTAGTGCTGCATCGCTAACATTATCCGTGCAAGGAGGAAAGAGGATCTTCTAAAGATTTACGAACCATTTCAAGGATAGCCTTGGCCAAAGTTTCTTGGCATATTCTCAATATAAAGCCAATGTCTGACACACTAGTGCTAATAGTGTAGGGGCTGCTACGACACTTCAAGCTTCTATAATAATCATTTTTATTATTATTATTACAAGCTCGTACATGAATCATCTTATATAAAACTTATTTTATCCCATAATATTTATAAAAAGTATTATTTGCTTAAACTAAATATTATTATTATTTCACTAAAATTTTTGAAATGTTAAAATAAATATTAATTCTAACAGTAAAAATTGTTTATATAAATTTTTTTTCATAATTTTCTACATTTGGTAATGAAAATTTTTTTAAATTAAAAAAAAAATTAATAGCTATATAACTATTATTAGTTTTACTGAAGTATTAAAGATAAAATTTTAAGCCATTTGTTGTGAGTCGTATTTATTTGTTCAAATTGGTTGACAAACACCTGAGAGTTACAGTGAAACCCCAAATTTATGCATACTCATAATTTTCTAACTCTTCTATTATTATTAATAATAACATAAATTATAATTAATTAATTTTAATTCAATAGTAAAGGAAACTTTAAGTGTTAAGGAATAAATTAATGCAATGTTTCATTTGGAGTGTGATGCTCTATGGAGCTGAAACATGGACGATGGACTTTTGAGATGTAGGCATGGTGCAGAATGATATAAATGTCAGTCAGATAGCAAGACATTGTAACAAATGAAAAAGTATTACGGAGAATCAGAGGAAACAAGAAACTGCTAAATGTGATTGAATATAGGAAAAGGAACTGACTAGGACATTGTATAAGAAGAAAGTGTTTATTAGTGAATGCGATGGAAGGCTTGGTGAAAAGATAGAAAGGAAAAGGAAGGAAGACATTTTAAATGAAGAATTGGATTATGGAAAAGTAAAATTAAGCTGAAACAAAGAGGTTAGGAAAGAATACAACAAGGTGGAGAGCAGCAGCTATAACAGGACCTGCCCTAATGGCAAAACACTACAAATGAATGAAAGTAAAGGAAATTAAAACAGACAAAAAAATATTTACGGAGTTATTAATGATTAAAAAATTTTTAATTTTCAATTAGAGTTGTCGTATTTTTATCACAGTATTATATATGTAGTATTTATTAGAGTAAACATTTATTATAATAATAATTGGATGGAGTTATTATGTCTGCATCAACAGACAAACCACCATTCTTTTAAGATTGAGTTATCATTGCCATCTAACGGAAAAATTTGTAATCTATCTATAAAAAATATTTTGTTTAGCTATTTCCCATAGTGTAATTATAATTTTAAAAACCTATGAACATCTATCCAAAGTCATGTTTTGTATATTGCATCACTAGACCAAAAGCTAGACATAATTTTTATTTACTCTTCTAGACAAACTTGCTGATATAATGTCTCTTTGTGTATTGATTCATTACTAGCAATTTTTATTCTGTATTCCAGTCAGCTGCTATGTCAGTTGATAAAGGTTGATATTGCGAATTTAAGTTGGGCAATGTCTGTATTTTTGTTAGTAATGAAGTAATATTATTCTATTGTATGACAATGTGGATAATCTTTGAATAAGGACATAAAACTGGTGGTGAATAAAGCAAAGGAGATTTGCAATGATCACTTATTTCGCAGGTAAGATAACATGATTGTTCATGACATTATTTGGCTGTAGTAACCACGTCTTCACCTTGGTCTGCAGTGAAACAAAATAGTATTCATAGGATTTATGCGTAGCTAATTAGTAAGCATATAGACATTTATCTACATAATTTTCAAAAATAATCAAGTAATCATTGATATTAGACTTGACAATATGGGATTAGGTTAATCCATGACTGCCAAACCTTCATTACATTTTAGTCTACTTGGATATTTAAGTAAATTAGCTCTGTATTTATTAAAAATAAAAAACTTCATAACCTAATAAGGTCTAACTATACTGTATTTTAAGTTTCATTAACATCCAAGTTGAGTAATTTAAAGTATTGTTTGAAATTTGCATAACCTAAAATCTAGCTTGTTATACGAGTTATTTGGCTTCTCTTGAATATTTCTCTGATGAATCTTCACAAGAATCCTTTGTACCAGCTATTGTGAGCAAAAGTATTGAATTCAAATGTTGAGACAATATGATTGAATTAACTTCTGTTAGAATAAATAACCAAGACAATTTATTAAAAAATTCTGAGCAAGAGGAAATAAGTGAAGATTTTTTATCTCTTTCTACATCTAGTTTAGTGAACTCTGATTTAAATGGATTTAATGGTTTATACAATGAAACTATTGTATCTGAATCTACAAAAAATCTTTTTAAGCAATGACCTGAAACAAATTGAGAATAATAAAACCACAGTAGAGAGAGACTCTCATTAATACCTTGAATTCTGGATGAAAATAGCTCTTTTCAATTTGCAAATAAGACAATAGATAGCAATACTCCAGAGCTTTTAACTTTTCGCTCTTACAGTAGGCCTAAGAAAGATAAAAAAAAAATAAATAAATAAAATTTTCGTCTCAAAACTGGACCATTTGTAAAGAGCTATGCATTAGAAATGAAGAATTTATATCTCGGAGAGGAAAACTGTCTCTAACCAAAAGAGTTCCATCAATACATTTGCTTGTATAAATATTTAGAAAAATTTAAGATACAAGACAACTTTATAGAGTTTAAAAATTCTATAACGTTGATTCACATGATACTCACAGTGATCACCCAAATTGAAATTAAAAGTAAAAAAATAAAGATTCTAACAAAAAGTATCATTCAGGAGTTTTAAGATTGAAGGAATTCAAGAGTGTAAACAGTATTTCCTAGACACTGAGAATTTTTAACTTTAAGTGAATACAACTCTAAAAAAGCTGCAGAAGACAGAAGATGTTCGGGTTCTTCACTGTACTGAAGAAAACACAAATAAAATGAGAGACCTACATGTTCAAGAAGTGGTAGACCACATTAGTATATTCCCAAATTATAGGTCCCATTATCTATTAAATGGAACTGAAAATAATTATTTGATACCAAAAACAACTATAGAAAAATATACAACTTATATAAAGATGAATATAGAATTAATTCTGTTTCAGAAGTATTTTTAAAAAAAATATTTTTGACTAGGTATAATTTCAAAAGGAAAAGTCTGAAGAAAGATACTTACAGTCTGTATGGCTGCCTAAATACAGAAATACAAAATGCCACTTGTAAACGACAAGAACTAGATTTAAGGAAGGAGATAAATGACACTTGGAGAAAGTAGAAAATGTATAGAAAATAAACATGATCTTACTGAATCTCATAAAAACCCAGATTAGGAAACACTGTGCATTGACAGAGAACTTTGTCATTACCAAGAATACCTATCTACTAATATAATATTCCACAAGTGGCAGATATGGGCTTACAATCTTGGTGTACACTGTGGAAAAATGAATAAGGACCACTGCCATGTTTGGGTGGAATCAGAAATTGAACGAGGGGCACAGGAAGTTGGTTTGATTCCTGCTGTGGGCAGAACCATAATATTAAAATTATATTTATTCTTAAAACAAGTTTGAAGGAATAATCAGTAGTTAAAAGAACAAAAATGCATTTCCTTAATTCTGGACACTTTTTTTGGATAACAAAGATTTTAGAGATATTGATAGTGCCCTAAAGTTTTATCAACGTATTTTCAGTATCGAAGATTACAATGAAATAATCATACCTTGTTGAAGAAAAAATACTTTACTTGTACATAGAACAAAAAGTAATGATTTTTTGAGAATTCACAGCTGTAAGCTTTGATTGTGAATCAGAAAAAGATGTTGATTCAAATAAAAGCAACTGGTTAAAAGTACAGGAAATTACTCTGCTGAAAGAGAAACCATTTAATCTTTTTCTAAAAACTGAATTAGAAGGAAAACAAGTGGAAGTGGATTTGAAGAAGAAAAGAGGATGACCTAAAGTAATGATGGAAGCAGTTAATTTTAATCAGCTGCTTCTTCAACTATGATCTAATGGGAAAGCAATTTTAGTTTCTAAAATAAATGTTATCAAGTCTCCGATTTACTTGATTCCAAATGATAATCGTGTTACAGAAAACGTTTTAGTGATGAGAAGCTGATATAAAATGGTTTAACGCAGACCCTGATTTTCACTTGGAATATTAATAAGGAAGTTATAATAATCCTTTTTTTTTCTACGTTGTTTTGTATTGTTTTGATAATTTTTTAAGTTACTTGTCAGTATCTTTCACTTTCAATGTTAGTGTTAGTTTAGTTTTGTTTTAAATTTTTATAATAATTTTTTACTCAAAAGAATTAATAATGAAAAGGTTTATGTTTTAATGTTCATTACCTATAAAGACATAACTGAGAGAAGCCAACAATAATATGTGTTGACTTAATAAAAACCCTACTTTGATGAAGGAACAAGATGCATCTCATACAGCCTCTCTCATTCAACTATTAATCCCACCTTCAAGCATGGTAGCATGGATAGCTAGATGGCGCACCCTGTTTTCACAGACAAGAATATGACGACCGAGCTATCACCAGTATTAATTATCATCCTTCTAACTAGTGCCAACAGCTTCTGAATAAAGTGGATGGGAAAACACTGCATTAAAGATTAAAGTTCCATAGGGAATCATTAGTGGTTCATGACATGGTATGGGAACTTATTGTAAAAGTACCTGGAGATAAAGCCTCCCCTCAATCGGATCATGGGAGGAGAGTACAATAGGGTTTCATGCATATGAGGAAGTTCTATGGAATGGAGGACAGACAAAGAGAATTTATAGAGGTAAGATAAAAAAAACATAAAGAAGAAAGATAAAAAAACCATTAAGAATTGGAAAATGGAATGTTTTAACTCCCCTAGAAAGTGGAAAACATGAGATTCCAAAAATGAGAAGATCAAACATAACTTAGACATACTCTGCATGAGTGAAATGAGACGGAAAGGAAATGGAGAGATATCAAGTGGAAATTTCAAGTTTTACTTTTCAGGAACGGAAAGATGTGGTAGTAATGGAATAAGGTATACTGATAAATAAAAAGCTGGTAAGGAAAGAGTTAAGGTTGAGTTAGTTGATGAAAAATTGATGATGGGGATAAAGGCAGAAGATAAGATATTGTAATAATTCAAGTGTACATTCCAACCATTCAGCATATAGATGAGAAAGTAGAACAGTGTTGCAAAAAGATAGACGAGTTAATTGGGAAAGTAAAGAATGGGTGATGAATAGTAATACTAGTTGATTTGAATACTACGGTTGGAGAGAAAAGGTAAAACATGGCAGTGGGAAAATATTGTTTAGTAATTAGAAATGAAAGAGGAGGAAGACTTGATAGATTCTTTATGGTGAAGGGACTCGTTTTAGGAAACATCCTGTTTGAAAACTATAAAAGAAGATATATGTGGGTATCACGAATAAACAGAGAAAAATATCAAATTGATTATATTATGATACAACGAAGATTTAGAATTTTAAGAATGGCAAGGCTTATTCAGTCAGATTACAATCTAGTTGTGGAAGAATTGAATATTAGGCTGAAGAATATTGGGAGTGGCATAAGAGATTACTATGACAGGACCTGCCCTAATGAAGTACATCATGAATGAATGAATCTTTGCTGAGTATTTTTCAAATTTTTTATCGTTTCATATGTATAATAATGCTAAAGATATGCTATTACTTTAATTTTTTTTATATATCATGAATATTTAAATCTTTATTAAAAAAATAAAACATATCTGAGAAAAATTTTATTAATTTTTTAAGTACATGTCATTTAGTCGATTGATAAAAGGTTTTGATAATAATAAAATCACGAATAACCAAAAAAAACATTTAAAGAATTTTCTTTTTTTGTTAAACAAAATAGTAAAACAGGCATGCACACCAGTTTATACTGAATTTTTGCAATCTAAGAAAAAAATCACATTTAGTACCAATCATTTTTAAATTAAATTAAATTTTAAAGGCATTTTGTCTCAGTTTTTTCCTATTGGTCTATTGATGCGTAACGTCAATTTGTAAACCGGATTGTTTACAAATTGGCGTTACGCATCAATTTGCCAATTTGTAAACACTCCAAATTTATTAACAATACATGCTAATGATTAAATAGTATTTATTTTCACTTTAATTACTACAGAGTTTAAATTATTATCATCTAACTAATTATGATTAAAGACTTACACAAATAAAAATCCTAAAACTGTTTAATTAAGTCATTAATTATGCTAAAAAAAATATATATATATTAAATGGTATAACTATAACCAATATAAAATTAAATAAAAATGCAAATCAAAGTATAGAGATAACGAATAAATAACAACATTGTTCTACACATTAAAAAATGAAGAATAAAACGGAAATAGAGAATAACCACCTTATTCTTACAGAATAACAAAATAAAGAAAACGTAAAAAGATCATAGAGTGAAGTGGTATTTCTGGTTAGTAGAGGAGCTCTACAGATTATTTATTATCTAATAGAAGAAGATTGGTTTATAATTTGAACTTAAAAGGTTTCTTTTACAATAGAATTGTAGCAACTAAAACTATGGAAAATTGTAAATAAATAAATAAAATATATATTTTATTTATTTATTTACAATTTTCCATAAACCAATCTTCTTCTATTAGATAATAAATAATCTGTAGAGCTCCTCTACTAATCAGACATACCACTTCACTCTATGATCTTTTTACGTTTTCTTTATTTTGTTTATTTATAGTTTATATATTTGTATTTTTATATTTTATTTATTATTATTAATATATATTTATAAAACTTTTTTTTTCATTAATGATTACAGCTTTAACAACTGCATTAGGTTAAAATTTAGTAACTCATTATTTAAGTATTAAATTAGATTAAAATCAATAAGTAGTTAGTTTAATGGAAAATTTTATGACATTACAAAAAAAATAATTATACTTAAAAATTATAATAAAAACAATAATTAATGGGACAAAATAGTTTCCAAATACAATAGTTTTCAAAATAGTTTAATCTCAAATTTGTCAGTTTTATGTATAATTTAATATAGTTACATTAATTAATAATAATAATTAGATAAAGTTTAACAATTGTATTCCTTAAAATAGTAAAAATTAATATTAGTTTTTAAAAAAAATCCCTTTCGGCACGACGGAAGGTGGAGGTAGATTTCACCGGTGTTATGTAGGAGATAAAAAGGTTTTCCGCATTAAAGTTAAGGCAAATTTCAAATTTACACAATACGAGAATGGTTGCATGTGAAAAAAAGTTCAACATTTTTGGCATACGAAAAGTCCCATCTTCTTACAATTCCAGCAGCAATTTGGCCATCCCTTACCGTAAGGGTTGGTCATATAAAAAATTATTTCACAAACGTTTGAGGGAATTTTTGAGGGTTTTTTTTTTTTTTTTTTTTAGAACACTAACAAACACTTTAAACCGATTCGATACTGTGCCTATTAAGGGAGGTATGATTTTTTTGTCTTTACCAAAAACCTTTACTTTAATAAGTTTTAGGCCCTTATCCAAAAAGTAGTAAGAACTTTAAACAAATTCGATATTTTACTTAATACGAAAGTTATAACAATATTTTGTTTTTTCGAAAAAGCTGCCACATTTCCACCCCCGTGGTCCGATTTTGCCAACTTACAAACTCGACTTAGATTTTGGGTGGTTATATTTGATGTATCAATTTGAAAGTGATTGGCGCATAATTACGGCAGTTATCATGTCCATATATATATTTCCCGATTTGGCGACATTCCTTGAACAGCCAGATCAGGCGTTCACCTGATCTGGCTGTTTGTGATTTTTTTTATGTGGGGGTATCTCAAACAAAACATCTTCAGTAGTCGACCACAGTCAATTGCAGAACTCAAGGAGGCCATTCAACGAGAAATTGAAGCAGTTCCACAAGTGATGATTGAGCGAGCAATGTCAAATTTTAGAATGAGTTTAAGTGAGTGTGTGAGAAGTAATGGAAAACATTTGGACGAAATATTATTCAAACAAAAAAAAATCATGTAAGTAATTCACTATAAATAGCAAAAATTGATCTTTAATTTGATATATTAACTGTTTTAATAGTATGAAACACAGTTTAATTATTATCCCTCAAAAATCGTCAGGTTTATATGCCGGACCCTATTTACATTCTGACTTTTATAAAGTGAAAGGTTAAATTTTGTGAAGTTCCAAAATGTTTTGTAAGTTTCTTAATGTTCAGTATTAATTATGATGATTTTTCAGCCATATCTCTTTTCGGTAAAAAGTTATTTTCCACCCACTACTGTGTTTAGAGAGTGATTTGAATTAAATCCGATAGGTATTACTGTTTTTCTTTTTCCGGGAATCACCATCAGGTATTACTTTAGAGGATTAATGAGGATGATATGTATGAGTATAAATGAAGTTTAGTCTTGTACAGTCTCAGATCGACCATTTCTGAGATGTGTGGTTAATTAAAACCCAACCATCAAAGAACACCGGTATCCACGATCTAGTATTCAAATCCGTATAAAATTAACTGTCTTTAATAGGATTTGAACGATGGAACTCTCGATTTCAAAATCAGCTGATTTGTGAAGACGCGTTCACCATGGGATCTACCCGATGAGTTAGTGCTGTTGTTTTGCCAATTGAATTTATTTACATTCTAACTTTTATAAAGTGAAAGGTTACATTTTGTAAAGTTCCGTAACGTTCAGTTTTTTAATGTTTTATCAAACTTTCAATTGGGTTTTTTTAATGTATATATACTCAAATCTAGCAACAGCGAAGCATTGCCCGGTCTGCTAGTATTTTTAATAAAATAATTGAAAAGGAAGTTTATTAATTATGAATTCAACACATATAATTAAATATGTTGACAAAAGTAAAGAAAAATTTATACGCGAAAAAAGGAAAAAAATAGTCAAAACCTAATTAACGGCAAACAGTAAAAATAAATTAACAGCATAAAACAAAGACGTAATAATATACCACAAAAATCGTATGTTTTATCCTGGTATTTTATTAATTTACTTAATTTTATATAGAATTTAATTTTAAACATTTTTTTTAGAAAACAAAGACTACCTATGCGCTCTTACACAAATAGATGTGTATGATATTGCGAGACTATTAAAATATTCAAAGAAACATTTTATTGTAGTCATTTGCTTTCTTTTTTTTTTTTCATTTTATATAATTTTTATCGTTCCCGTTAAAACCGTAGGTAGTAAATAATACACGCATATTTTATTTTAAAATAAAATCACTCATCCATTCTACTTAAAAAAAAATAAAATAAAATAAAAATAATATATAGAATTTCATATTGTAGAATATTTATTCATATATCAACGGTATTTTGTCCTCATATATGTACGAGTGTATTTATTTAAGTACTGAATATATTTGCGTAAAATTACAAAAAATCATGGACGATCTGGAATATTTTTTTAAACGTTTTAAACAATATAACTTTACTTCCAAAAAGGATATTTAAAAATACTCTCTCAAACAGAGTAA
Organism: Lycorma delicatula; assembly: GCF_047948215.1. Lineage (NCBI taxonomy): Eukaryota > Metazoa > Arthropoda > Insecta > Hemiptera > Fulgoridae > Lycorma > Lycorma delicatula. The sequence continues at coordinate 50,408,927 of NC_134460.1, forward strand.
ATCGCTTTTTTAAAATGTTATAACATCAATATAATACAAAGATTCATTTTTAGAAAAGAATTTAGTTTAAAATTCAGCGTTTTTGAATTACATACAATGATGAATAATGAGTTTAAATTAATATATACTACAATTTTTCATTAATTTATGTTATTTTATGATAAATAGATATTGAATGCGCAGAAAACTAATTAAATTATCACATAAAATTCAATTCAATTTTTTTTACAATATACCTCTCTAAAAAAAAGGGGAAAATATATGTAATAATTATTATTTGTATTACATTGTATTTCCCATATTAATAAATAAACGATTCATAAACAGTTTACGTATGTGAATTAATTTATTTGTTTTCAATAATTTCCATCCTGTTTTCTAGAGTATCTAAGGGATATTTATTGTTCCTAGACATTTATTAGATAGATTTCATAAGAAAGCTACCTATTGTAATGGGTACCACGATTCGACTTCCGGAAAATTTCAACATATATTCGCGTTTAACATCCCCCAGACCCAAAAACCATCGTCAGTTGAAAAGTTAAAAATTTATATATATATTTCACTTTCTTGTGGACAAGATAACTGCCGTAATTTTTCGCCAATCAGCTTTTTCGAAAAAAACAAAATATTGCTATAACTTTCATATTAAGTAAAATATCAAATTCGTTTAAAGTTCCTACTATTCTTTGGATAAGGGCCTAAAAGTTATCAAAGTAAAGTTTTTTTTCATATTACCAATCATTGGCCCAGAGGGTGGAAAAAATGGGGTTTCGAAGACAAAAAAATCATACCTCCCATGCATAATAGCCACAGCATCGAATCGGTATAAAGTGGTCATTAGTCCTCTAAACATTATCTAAAAGGTTTATTTGAAACGATTTTTGATATGACCAACTCTTACAGCAAGGGATAACCAAATTGTTGCAGAAATTGTAAAAAGTTGGGGCTTATCGTATGCTAAAAATGTGAAACTTTTTTCACATGCAACCATTGTCGTATTGAGTAAATTTGAAGTTTTTCTTAACTTTAATGTGGAAATCTTTTTTATCCCCTACTTAGCACCGGTAAAATCTACCTCACCCTTCCGGCCGAAAGGGATTTTTTTTTTTTTTAATGCTATTGTTATTATTATTAATAGATGATGCTAATAATGATGATAGGACAAAACATTGTCCTTTGTAGGGGCAAAAGTTTTTCCTTTTTTTCATCAATAATATTTTTCTTCTATTTTTATCTAAGTTTCTTTTCGTAAGTATTCTTTTTCTTAAAGACAATAAAATTTCTATGAATACAATAACAATTTATCAAAATTCATTCACTGAAAGTGGATAAAACATAGGAAGGGTTCTGACCGTTTTATATATTTGAAAAAACCCCTATCACAAAATAAAATATTAAATTATTCATATAACTAGTGACACAAATCAACCGTCATTTTTTATCCTAGCCAAGTTAGGTTTGGTTAAACAATTACTTCTTATTATGTAGTCGTTAGTTTCTATTCTTCAAACAAAAACATTAGTAAATGTATTTGTTACGCTAATTACAATCAATTCAGTTGTCACATTCAATGTTTTCTTTATGGTTGATAGTTTGACAAGGATTTCACGTGTACGTTTTACAGTTTTCTACTAATGGACTGCATGACAAGTTGACCTTATATCATACAGTTTAAATTACTTAATTACTATAATTTTAATACAATTTAATTATAGTGAAATATTTTTAAATATTACGGCTCCTATTAAAAATTTAATTTAAAAAAAATGGAACTGACATCAAGGCCATGTAATGTGATGCTCGTAAATAGAATTATAAAATTCCAACTGTCGCCACCGATGCTGTATATTATATATAATGAATAATGGTTTTGAAAAGTTTAAGACGAGATAGCTAGATTTTTGATGATTTTATTAACGGTTCTACATATCTTGTGCAGAAACTCACATTACCTGCCCTACAGGAAACCATGTAACATCATCTAACGTGACGCATACGCACAGACTGTCAGGAATCCCACTGTCCCTACCCACCCGCCGGACAGCGAAAGGATTTTTTTGGTAAATTTTCAGACAAATTTTTTTGGTTTAAAAAAATGCGGTGTTGATTGCAACATTTATTTAAATCGGATTAATAGGAAAAAAATTATGTGCAAACAAACATAAAAAAAAACTAACAACACAGGTGTAGGACTTTTCGATCACGCGGCTTTTTTCTGATGCACGGCTTACACACACATACGCGCACAACTTAATTAAAAATATTTATCATTTTATTTAAAAATAATATTTATTTTATTTAACTCAATGATTTTAACTAAAGCGCGCGCGCTTACCGTATTTCATTCGCGCGGGTGTAACACTACTATCGGCTACTGTAAATATGATTTTACACTTTAAATACCATTTATTTAATTCCACCGCTCACCTCTGATGTCACAACATAGCAGGCAACAACAGCAGCTGTACGGCAGTGCTACACTAGCGCTCCTTGGGGTGAGAGGGGTAAGTGAATATACTCTCTTAGCCACTAATTTATTTACAGCATTTTTTGGAGTGAGGGTGCGATTTTGTAAAAGATGTTTTTTGGAAATATTATATTTTAATTGTGAACAAATGTGCCTAAGAAAAATAAGACCTTAATTAGGTGAAATCTTGAGATACTGAGGATAAACTTGTTCTATACCCTCACACTCTGACTTTTTTAGTTGGAAATTTAACGGCATCAATGCCCCATATAGAAGTAATATGACCAAGTTTGGTCAAAAAATCCGTCGAGTAGTTCTGGAGATAAAAGGTGATTTAGAGAACGATACTGAACATAGACAAGAACATCCGGAAAATGTTCATCCGGTTTTTGAGTTCCTTAGGTGTTAAAATATCAAGATCGAGTGAAAACCGCATGTCTAAATTGGACCGATTACAATACTTTTCCTTTTAAAGCTATAGCACTACCCGATAAAGTAATATACGGGTCAAGCAAAAATTTATTTTACCGAGTCGGTTAAAAATAAATAAAAGGTTCAGAAATAGACGAAAAAATTTAATGTTGGTATTTCTTACGTGATATTCAATTTATAATTCGATAACGATGGAGACATTCATAATGACAGGACATTAAGTTAACATAATTTTAAACATATGACAACCACTGTTATATTATGTTACATAAAGAAATTTACATGACGAAGTTTAAATTTTATTAAGATTATAATATAACATTTTTAAGTTCCTGATAGTGAAATTTTATTCTTAAAGCGCTTGAACGTATATATAAAAGAATTGTTGGTAAGTGGATTCTTTAATTATTGATAACAATTTATAATTGTTTTGTTTTTGATTGTTGGAATTAAATAATATACAATTTATTGTGAAAATAGTTTAAAAAAGTATGACTATAATAATATTTCATGAAACATTTCTCCATAAAAGATTATTGCAACAAATGTTATACATTACAAAAAATTTGCTGAAAAATTACCATTACAACAGAGCATAAAACAATAAATTTTTAAGTTACTTTTATTATAAAAAAAAGAAAATAAATTTAAAAAAAATTGTAAAATTTATTTTTACAAAGCATACTTAGAAGTATAAAGACGCCCTTGTTTATTATGCTAGTTGGATGGTGTATATTTCTTATTATATACCTTGTAAAATAAACAACTAATTTATCTCTATCCTGATATCTAACTAATGCTTTGTAGACGTGAAAGGATCAAGTTTTCATATAGTAGGCCTAAGTGTTTACAAACGAACACAATAATATTAGATTAGTTGGTTTAGCTTCTTGCATTCCAACAATTAATTGCCTAATACCGACACCTCAACAAACAGCTTGCAACAACTTCATAACTTTCAAGTGTATCCAACTGTAACCTAAAACTCTAACCTACAACCTTTATAACCTCTATTTCGCTCCCCCTCGCGGTAAAATACTTTACCCACCCACCAACTACATCTTCATCGTCATCATCATCATCATCATTACCCTTTCATCTATCTAGCTATCTGTACGTCTGTTCATCTAACTCTAACATGGTCAATCAATAAAGTTACGCCTGACAAATAACACTGACTCTTCGGCCGGAATCTATTAATTTTGCTGCAGCAAACAGGTCATCTCTACCCACCCAATCAGCTGTTCCTACTATTCTTATACAACTCTGTTCGTCCGACTCATACCCTTGACAACTTTTTTTATTTAACCCTCATACCTCTGTTACGTTTACAATTTTTGAGGATCTACACACGCTCATGCGCGTGAGTGTAAGAACGGGAAGAACAGACACACTAATTATTTAATATTTGTTATTTGTTTTACATTAAACGTTATACATTATTCGTTAAAAGTTTTACTTAAAAAAAAGTTTACTAATAGATATGTGTCTGTATATATATATATATATATATATATATATATATACTGTACCTCTAGAGACAAAATCACTTATGATAACTTACTACTAAAACCACACCCCAAGGAAGTTTACTTGACATTATACCGAGAGTTTAAAGAGAAATTAACTAAACATCCGAAACACATTAGGTAGATTTTTAACTTAACTCTCATACTACCTTATAACTCTTTAAGAACTATAACCTTTAAATTCTTTAAAGCAACTACAAAGCAGATAAATTTTTACATAAAATGAAATAGAATGTTAAAAATTAGCCAAAAAAAACCCTCAACTAATAAAAATCCCAATCACAGTAAATCTATAATAAATTTTAACTGAAAGCTCGTTGACAGATGTTCTTCAAATATGTTTTAAAAATCAAAATTGACGTTTAAAACTCACTTATTTTCTAAATGAAAATATGTGAATTTATATAATAGATATGATTGATGTTTATAGTATTAACTACAGAATACTATATAAAAACATAAAAAAAATTTATAATATTTTTTTATTTATTTTTAAGTTTAGACGGTTTTTACAATTTAGACACGAAATCAAAATAAAATACTTATTAATAACTTCCTGTTATTAATAACACTTAATATTAGGACCGAATAAAAAAAATTTAATTTAAAAACTAATAAAAACAGTATTAGTATTTAAAATACTAATAAATAATTTAATGACTAACAAAAATGTAAATTTACAGAAATATCGATAAGTAATATTTAGTAAATATTATGCATTTTTTCCCCTTAGTAGGTTTTACTTTATCTTAAAAATATATTTTACATGGTATTTTACAGTTTTATTTTTATGAAAAATATGGATACAACTATAAAAAGGTATTTTATTAAAACACAAAGAAAAAAAGACTATATTTTGATAGAAATAAGAAATTTTATATATATAAATGACAAAAAGAATCTCTATTAAGCAGACCTTAGGCAGTGTGAGAATACATTTTTTTTTTTCAACTGTTTTTTTTCCTTGTATGAAATGAAGGAAGTATTGTGATCGCGAAACATTTCGGTTTTCAAATTTCAACGGAAATATCCATTTTGACTAGTTTCGGGGTGACATCTGTACGTACGTATATATCCCTGATAAATCAAAAAATATTAGCCGTAGGATGTTGAAATTTTGGATTTAGGAGTGGTGTAACATTTAGTTATGTACCTCCTCTTTTCATTACAATCAACAGGACCAAAGTATCTAAAAAAAAACCAAAATCCATAATATTTGTATTTTGGACTTTTTCTTAACTGCGGTAATAAGCCCTCATAGATAGCTTTTAAACGATATCATATGTGGTACTTATTTTCATTGGTTGCAGAGTTATATACTCAAATGAAATTTTAATTAGTGAAATATTTGGATCTTATAAGAGGAAGATATATCGGTTAAAATCCAACTTCATCTCCTTTTTTTAACTCTTCTTTTTTTAAGTATATTGATTTATTAATAACTAAAAATCTCAGACGAAAAAAAAATTTACAATAGTTATTTAATAATAAATAAAAAAAAATTAATAAAACCAGAAGTTATTAATGAAATAAAATGTTATGTACTTTTCATTTGAAAAAAATTTGCATATGCAATTTAATAGACGTACAAGGAAGTCAAACGATATCCACATCAGATATTTTTGATAAAATGGCGTGTATGTTAAACTGAAAATTTTTACTTTTTGAATATCTCTATTCCTCTGAGTCTGTCCATAAGACCATTCTCTTCGGAAGAGGTAGGGACTACCTGTATCAAAGTTTTGGAAGAGGTGGATTAGATTCTACAACGCATAAGATGTTATTTATGTTACCGTTTTCGACTGTATTATTCATAACTTGTTTAATGGGATTCTTTGATCGACAAACTTCCCTCTAGAATGAAAAATCTCTCAGATGACGATGATCCTAAAGCCAGGAAAATCCTCATAAGAGGTTTCTTCTTACAAGACGATTAGCCTTCTGTCAATTTTATCTAAGATCTTCGAGAGAATTTTTCTTCGAAGGATTGGTCCTATTTATTAATTTAATACCCGACCATCAGTTTGGTTTTAGAAATGGCTACTTAACTATAGAGCAAATCCGTAGAATATATAATGTTATTATTGCGTGTCTGAGGACAAAGAAGTTCTGTCTGTCTGTCTGTCTGCGGCGTTTTTAAATGTATAAAAGGCTTTCAGCAAGGTTTAGTTACTAGGCTTGGTCTTCAAACTGAGATCTTGCCTTCTTCCTCAACCTCATTATTTAATTCGGCGACGTTAATTAGATGTTCGCTTGTCGCAGGTTATATGTAATCTACCTAATTTCGTTGAAAATGCCTCTGGAGTGCCGCAGCTCGGAATTGGGACCGGTTTTATTCCTAGTTTCTGACATAAATGACGTCGAACAAAATTAGTGTCACCTTCTTTGTCCACTACCTGTTAAAACTGTATCATAGATGGGATGATACGACGATCTTAGCAGCTGACGATGACTGGATTGTACAGCCTCAGACCGGCCATTCCTGTACTTAATTAACCCGAACCTCCAAAGTACATCGGTATTCACTGTATAGTTTTCATATCCGTATAGCAAGTAGCTTTTACTAGGAATTGAACCTCAAAACCTTCGGGTTCGAAAATAAGTTGTTAAACAATTGATTTGCAATTGTGAGTTAACCAACAGAACAGCCTGATGAACAAATACAATTTTAGCATGAAAAATTCGGAAAGGATGTATACCATCTTGGCTTGATTTTGTATACTATCTGCAGGCACGATGGACTAATCTGGATAAATTGTGCCACGTTAACTTCAGAATATGGATCATCATTGATTCGATAAAATTCCAGTTAAGATTTTTCAAGAGGGTATGGAATTACACTACCCTGAGATACGGAACCCACAAAGTTTCCGTATCTCAAAATTTTGAGTCCGATATATCCGTTTGTATTCGCTGCGACTGCCAATTAACTGTACATTACATCCTTGTAGATTGTGTCTATTAAACGGCATTGCGTCGGTAGTTTAAACTAGGGCCTAATTTCCTAAATATCTTAGGAAATAATGAGACGAATGTTATCGAATGTTTTATGATTTCTCAAGGCCGTCCGTTTATAGTCAAATATTTGATTTTTACAATAGTATGTATAAGTTGATTTTATAATATGGAACCGGTTTACATCAGTCTAATGTATAAGTTAATTTTTAGTTGCTTACTACAGATGAAACGACGCCTTGTTTTGTGCCCAGGCAAAAAATGTTTTGACATATGGAAATTTTGAAACTTATCGTATCTCAGAGGGTAGGAAAGTTTTTTCAGAAAATGTAATGACTTACAGGTAGCTAAGATATTTTACTTTCTGATGTTATTTGATCTTATTCAAACTGTCTATAAAGAGGTGGGGGCAAACACTCCTTTTTTCTGTTTTTTTTCATTTCTGAGCTCAATCATAGTCTTTTACTAATTAGATGATTTCATTACATTACTGTGTCACTTTGGTTATCTATTTGGTAAATTTCATAGAGGACCCTAGAGGAGTGATGGGCCTATTATTTTTTTGCTTTGCTTTGTTTCATCAATTATGTAACTTGCTTGATATCTTCTGACCGAATTAAGAAATCTATATGAACTTTTTCACGATACTTCTGAATACGGGTCGTCATTTAACTTCGCTTACAATTATTCAACGGGGTGAGAAGATAAATGAAAACGAGTTGCATAATTCCAACATTTTTCTCAAAGAAAATTATTGTACTCTTATGTAATATTTTATGTAGTTCTTTACTTTCATATTTACATAATTTAATTTTCCTCCTAAGTAGCACTTTGTTGAGGGCGAACTACTACGTAATCGATACTGCATCATTTCCCTGAGGAAACCGGAAAAACTATCTACTGTATTCCGATTTTTAAACTCTATTAAAAATGGGGACTGTTTACATCGGGAAACAAAGATTAGAGTAAGATATTTAACCTTAAAATTAAAAACAAATTAGTATTTTTTTAATATCTACCAAAAACTGTAAAAATAAATAATTATAGTTAATAAAGTGTAAATTCACATTTTTAGGCTATATATTTCCTCTATCAATTAAAATATTTATATTTTTACACGCATTTTTTGAAGAAAATTTACATAATCAATATAACCCATTAAAATGGGTCTAATAAATATTTAAATAAATAATTATCAGTTAATTTCTTATTTTTATTTCATCCGGTTAATATTAGTCTGTATTTTATTTGAAATTACGGATTTTCGTACATATTTATTAAAAATAATTCAAGAGAATTAAAAGATTAGATATTTGTAAAGAAAATAATCTAGAAAAAATTAAATTATTTTTTTTTCGATAACCAACCAAAATGATTTTATTTTTTTATCATTTATAATTTTACGACGAATATTTTTGTAGTATAAGAGAAAAAAAAATCATAAACGTTTTTAAGGGGAAGCAAATTTAAAAGGGTAGAATATTATTAAATAAGAATTCAATAAAGAAGAGAGAAAAAAAGAAAATTGAATTCCCTAAGGTGGCTGTTTGAGTGAAAAGTAATTACCCGAACTTCCGGCAACCACCCGTAACAACCCCTACGAAAGTGTAAAGCACATCGTCATCATGAGTTAGCTTTCACTATGGCAATATATTATAATGTTACTCCAACATGCATCCGGTAATTTTTGTCACGAAACACACGTCACGGACCTTATTGAACAATTAGGTTATTTTATTTTTAACGCATACATATATACACCGAACGTGCCCACACATGACATAAAAAAATTTTTATGGGGTTTTATCAGGACTGTAAATAAGTAACAGATTTATAAAATAAAAAATTTAAAAAAAGCTTGCCGCAATGCGTAAAATAAATATGATGTAAATAATCCATTATTTATATGGAAGAGGGATATACCTTTGTATTTTTACCATAGGTACACATTTAAGAAGTGTGTCGGAGAAGCGTAGACGATTAAGCGCTTTTATCCTGTACAAAGCTTGATAGTTCGAGAACCGACCGATTATTTTTAAGGCTAAACGGTACCTCTATTCCATCATTCTATTGTTGGAGTCTAATTAACAACACATCCTAGTGATTTATGAAGATTTAACAAACTACAAGTACACCCATTACTTAAACATGAAACCCATCTGCCTGCTGGATCAAGATCAAAAATGCTGCAGTAATTATCTGGAGACTTTTCCAGAATTTCGTACGAATAAAACTGAAAAATAGATCTAATAGTATTAGTATAATGATAATGAATCACTTGATACGAATTTTGAATGTACTTAGATAAGTACATACAATATAAATGAATTTGAGTGAAGACTTACGTAAGTAAAAAAAAGTTTAACAAGAAAAAGTTTTCACAAAATATAGATTCGTATAATACAGACAACACATAAACACATTCATATTATTTATAATATATATAATTAACTTATTAAAAAAAATTACTCCTACTTCTATAAAGATTAAAAAGCTTATAATAATAAGTTGCGGAACTTTTCCAGCTTTATTTAAATAAAATGGATTAAAAGGAACTATCCAACCCCTTCTCCTATTTATATAAAATATTATAACATAAATTAAAATTATTACTTGGTATGTAATCTCCATACTAAATTTCATTATACGTTCATCCGTTTCAGAGATATTAAGAAAAATTAATTAAAAGTACAAAAGAGAGTAAGGTTGTTCTTCCGTCAAATAAATTAATAATATTACTAAATACTACTAGAAACAAGTTTCTAGTAGTATTTAGTAATATTATTAATTTATGTCTTCAACATTGCATTAATACGTGATATATCTTAATTAAAATATGATTTCTTAAAGTTCTTCAAATTTATAAATTATATCTGTATAAATTGAAATGACATGTTCAAAAAATATTTCATTAAATTACATTATATTAAATTTTTTATAAAATTTCCGCAAGTCAAACTGACGGAAGTATTGTTTTATACGGTTTGCATTGTTAGAATAACAGTAGGTGAATATCATTGAAACGAATTTTCTCTAAATACACCGAATGCGCCGAAATATAGATTCATATGTCCTCAAGATATCAAGGAATGAAAGAACTGGACACCCCAAAGTTTTCACTCGTTTACAGTACTTTTCCTCATAGTATTTTAAACTATAATAATCAGACCTTCATTAATTATTTTTCTCGAAAAATTGGGTACATTAATCTACGTATTATGCTTCAAAGTATTCCATCTTTACTTTGACGTCTAGAGCTATAGGTTTAAAAGGGAAAGGATTGTAATCGATCCGATTTCGGTATACGCAGTTTTCACCGGATCTTGACGTTTACACACATAAGAAACCCAAAAAACACAAAAACCGAATTGGAATGGTCGCATGTAAGTATATGTGTTCGCTGTTTCACCACTTATATTTCCAGAACTATACCGATTTTGACCAAACTTGATCAGATTACTTCTATATATGGTGCATTGATGCCATTAAATTTTCAACTTAAAAGGTCAAGGGGGTAAGGCTGTAGAGCAGTCAACCTCAGTATATCGAGATTTCGCCTAATTAAGGTCTTATTTAGGCATTTTTGCTAACAATCAAAATATAATACTTCCAAAAAAGATTTTTGCAAAATCGCACCCCCTATCCCAAAAAAAATTCTCTAATTAAACTACTGGCTAAATGAGAATAGTAATTAGTACCCCTCTCACCACAAGGAGAGCTAGCACTGGCGTACAGCTGCTGTAGTCGTCTCTCTCTTTCTTTTTCTGTTTAGCCTCCGGAACCACCATAAGGTATTACTTCAGAGGATATGTATGAATGTAAATGAAGTGTAGTCTTGTACAGTATCAGGTCGACCATTCCCGAAATGTGTAATTAAATGAAACCCAACCACCGATGAACACCAGTATCCACGATTTAGCATTCAAATCTGAATAAAAGTAACTGCCGTCACTAGGATTTGAACCTTAAAACTCTCGACTTCGAAATCTGCTGATATCCGATGACAAGTTAACCGCTAGTCCAGCCAAGTGGGCTAATAAATGTTGTACTACTGCAACATGCTTATCAACAAGATGAAACCAACAAGGTTGAAAACGTTTTTTAAGGTATAATTTAGATTCACAATTAGGTCCGGCCTCCCACGGCTCAGATAACTTGAGAAAGCATCGAAAAATTTCTTCGGGAAGTACTACCTCAACCTATGCTGTCCTAACATAGCGCCATCAGATTTCTACTTGTTTTAATCCATTCCAGGAGACATTACATAATAAAATGTTTAATGATAATGACGATGTTAAAGAAAACGTATTAAATTGGATGCGATATCAAAGACAATGATATTTTTCATTATAAATAAGCTGATCAAAAGATGGGAAAAGTGTATTAATGTTGTTGGAAGCTGTGTCGAAAATCTGTTTAATGACAAATTATTTAAAACAACTGTTTTAGCCCAATTTTCTATTTTTAATTATTGGATGACTCTCGTACTTCATATATATATATATATATATATATAAATATAGACACGGACACAAAAATTGTTTATCACGTTTTAAGTTTCTTTATTTTTTATGTATGTTGTTAGAATCCGTACTGTTCAGATGTACTTATCTTTTATTATTAAAATATCTTCTCGCACTAGTGATGAATTTTAATAATGCAATACGTAGAACAATAATTGTCACGTTCTACAATTATTTTTACTTCCTTGTACGAAGTAAAGAAAGCATTGCGATCGCGAAAAATTTCGGTTTTCAGATTTCAACGGAAATATCCATTTACACCATCCCTGAATCCATTTAGACTAGTTTCGGCGTGACGTCTGAACGAACGTATGTATGTAGGTACGTAAGTATCTCGCATAACTCAAAAACGATTAGCCGTAGAATGTTGAAATTTTGTATTTAGGACTGTTGGAACATCTAAGTGTGGACCTCCTCTTTTGATTGTAATCGAACGGGCCTAAGTGTTCAAAAAAGCCCAAAATCAAAAATATTTGGATTTTAGACTTTTTCTTAACGTAGCAATAAGCACTCAATGAGAGATTTTCAACGATATATCATAATTGGTACTTATTTTCATCGGTTAGAGTTGTAGCCAAATAAAATTTTAATTAATGAACTATTTGGATCTTACAAGGGGAAGCGGCACATCAATTCAAATCCGACTTCATCTCCTTTTTTTATTTTTATTTTTTTAAATATATTTATTTATTAATAATTATTAACATCAGATTGTAAAAAACACACAATAAATAATAATTCAATAACAACAATAAATAAAAAAATATGAAAAAAAATCGGAAGTTATTAATGAAATAAACATTTCATTTAAAAAAAAAAAAATGTGTATATGTAATTAAATAGGCGTACAAGGAATTAATGTGGTGTCCACATCAGACTTTTTTTAAATTCATAATTAAAGAATTGATTGACACATTTTAATGAAATTTTGAAAACACTGAACAAAACATCCTCTACAAAATGAATAAGTTTGAAATTTTTAACTTTGAAAATTTAAAATAGAGGCCATTTAATTTTTTAATCATTAATTAATCCGCAAATAATTGTTTTATTAGATAAATATTATGCTTTTATTGTAAATAAATCGATATATCTAATTTGTTTAAATCGTTTGTTAAACATCTGAGGTACGACTGAAGTTGTTGCAAATCTTACAATGGGAAGACACATCGGTTCGAATCCGACTTCATATACATTTTTTTAACTTGTTTTTTATTTAAATATATTGATTTGTTAATAATAATTATTAATCTCCGATTGTAAAAAGGTTTTTACAATAAATAAATAATAATTCAATAATAAAAATAACAAAAAAATGAAAAAAAATTAGAAGTTTTTAGTGAAATAAAATTTTATGTACTTTACATTTTATTGGTTAATAATTATTAATAAATCAATATATTTAAATTTAAAAAAAAAAAAATTAAAAAATAATACATGTATATGAGGTAGGTTTCGAACAGATGTGTGTACGGTTACGGATCCGACACGCTGTCACTTACACCACATAACCACTTCAGCGACGTGAAACAAAATTAATATAAGAGTACAAACTAATACAAAATTCTGATACGGACAACACAAAAAAATGCGATGCATTGTGGTGTCCACCACAATGCAATTGTATAACTGTCACTTTATTAAAGAATTGGAGGATCGTATCTCACTCAAATGAAATAAGTTTAATGAAATAAGTTTAAATGAAGTCCAGCAAAATATGTGTATATGTAATTTAATAGACGTACTAGGATATCATGTGATGTCCACATCAGATTTTTTTATAATGCATAAAAACATTACATACAAATACGTAAATACAGATTTTTTATTAAGTCATTTTTTTATATTCGTAGAAATTTTTTTCTAAAATTCTGATAGGGAGATGGAATCCTGATAAATCAAAATTAAAAATTCGGTTTATTAGAACCGAAAGTACATCGAAAATTCAAGAAATGCAAAATTTCGAGGAACAATCGTTTTTTGTTACATTAACACATACAATGTGCATACATTATATGCACTTTATCAGTAGAGAGAGGTAAAAATTTAAATTTATATTACTGATGATTATTGAAAAAATTAGATTAAAGAGTAATAATCAACATATATATTTAAAAAAATTATTTCACCAACTAGCTACAGAATAGTAGATTAATTTCATATCAGCTTTGGTACTCTAAAATTAACCATATACCCTCCTTTCTCCCTCTTCAACACTACAGTCAAGTTCAGAGAGTGTACGGTAATTATTATGGAAGGTCACTACACCTCCCTACATTTCCTCAACCCCTCTTTCCGAGTCGGAATAGACCAAACAAAGGCTTGATCTGATCTGGTATGGAAATTAGACCCACTCGCTCCACCTACGTTTCCCTGGCACACAACATGGCCAGAGTTACAGTCTGAGTTCACTAAGTCTCATGTTGTTAACGACACCGATAAAATAACCGATCACGTCCTTTCCCTTCCTTGTTTCTCTTAACTTTCTCATCCAATCTCTTTCACCCGCTTTCCTTTATCTTTCTCTTCATCCTCTTTGATTACGCTAACGCCGCGCTTACTATTGGCTAACTGAACCTTTTCAAATTTATACTTAATCTATAATAAATTATTAGTTACAATAAGTGGGCTTAAATAAACAGGTAATCCCGTAATAAACCTGAAACTAATCAAAACTAAAACAATGATAATTTAATTATTTTTGTAAAATGTAAAAAAAAAGTATAAATGAAGGTCCTTTGTAAAAACTACAAACATTATATTTTATTAATTTGACAGGCTGTTTTGGTTTTAGTTTTAATTTAAAATTTTTTTCAACAATACTACTACTCAGTAACAAAAGAATATTTAAAAACTGTTTAACATCAAATCATCAAATATACAAATAAGTCAATGAAACATAATGAACAATCTGATGAGGCAACACATGACTTCCATGTACGCCAATTAAATTACATTTACACTTTTTTTTTTTTAAATGATAAGGACATAAAATTTTATTTCATTAAAAAATTCGAATATTTTTTCATATATTTTTTTGTTATTATTATTGAAATATTATTCATCGTAATTTCTTTTTTACAACCAGAGATTAATAATTATTAATAAAAACATATATATAAATTAAAAAAACAAAGAGATGAAGACGGATTTGACCAGAGATGCCTTCCTCTTGTAAGTACCAAATATTTCCTTAATTAAAATTTATTTCGCTATAACTCTGAAACCAATGAAAATAAATAACATCTATGATATATCGTTGAAGACCTCTCAATATGGACTTACTACTGCAGTTAAGAAAAAGTCGAAAATCAAATTTTTTTGGACAATGGGCTTTTTTGGACACTTTCTTGTCCTGTCGATTGCAATGAAAAGAAGAGGTACACAACAGAATGTTACAAATAACAGTCCTAAATCCAAAATTTCAACATTCTACAGCTAATCTTTTTTGAGTTAGCTGAGATAAATACGTACGTACATACATATATCCGTACAGACGTCACGCCGAAACTAGTCAAAATGGACTGAGGGGATGATCAAAAAGATATTTCCGTTGAAATCTGGAAACCGAAATTTTTCGCAATCATAATACTTATTTTACTTCGTACAAGGAAGTAAAAAGGATATTATAAAATATTTAATGTAAAAGTAATTGTAAAATTTAAATAGTAAAATTACAAAGTATGACCAAATTTGAATACACATTACTAGCAGACCAGAAAAAGTGAGAAAAGCTTTCATACAAAAAAATAAATTTACTGATGTCAAATATAAATTTGAAATTATAAATAAATCTGAAAAAATAAAACCTTATATAGGAATTTACACCTCATTCAAAGAAAGAAGCAAAGAATTATTAGATAGAAAAATGAGAAATTCCAAGAATAAAGAATATTTAAATATGGTATTGAAAATTGGATATATTAACTAGGTTTAAACACGAGTCGGGAAAAAAATAAATTGGTAGCCCTAGAAAGTAAAGTAATTTGGTTGTTGAACGAAATTTTAATGATAAAAACAAAAGAGGAAGACAAAAAATATGATTAAATTTATAAAACGCATAATGAAGGATGTAGAATGTAAGAATTATTTTGATTTATCCAGACTGATCAAAAAACATTCAGAAATGCAACAAAGCAATAAAATGATAGACAAAAATCGATTCGACATCAAAAATAATAAAAAGAAAGAGTGATCCTCATTTTGATTGTTACACAGTTATCATCAATAAATCTTTTTTTAACGTTTTCTATTATAAAAGATATTACTGTCGAGTAAATTTGAATATTCGTTCCTTAAATTAGGTTCATAAGAAGAAATATTTTCTTTATTGTTTTATGGTTCATGCTATATCTATCTTTCTTGAAAATTAAGTCGTGGCGGGCAGTCTTAGTTGAGATTTTAAACATTTTAAACTTTTAAGCTAACTTTACGCTTTCGATTGGGATTACCTAAACCTTTTTACATAAACCTTTTTGTTTTACCGAACCTTTTTACATTTTAGCCAACAGCTATTTCTTTTTATACACTGGTACGTATTTTTTTTTTTTTTTTACTCTTTCAAAACCATTGTTTATTTATTACTAATTCTTCATTAACATTTTTTTTCATTTATTTTTCTTCTTCATTTTATTATTATTATTTTATGCCAATTTCCATGGCGGAGTGGTAGTGTAATGACCTTCATCCGGAGGTCCCGTGTTTGGATCCCGATTAGGCATGGCATTTTCATACATTAAAAAACTCATCATCATTAAAATTACGTAACTGGGCATAAACCTGTTGTTGCTTTGAAATAAAATAATAAATTATTATTATTGTTGTATTTTTAATATAATTTTTCTCATTTAATGCTATTGTTTAATAATCGAAATGGCCATCTGGTTTTAGAATAAACTGTTTTTTTTTTGTTTTTTTTTTAAAAGTCATTGACTGTTGAGTGCTCGTTTGTTTTCCAATTCACACCAGAAATAATATTTAAAAAATGTTAATTGTTATAATCGTTTACCTTTTGTAACAATGAAAGTTGTATACTTTTCTCGAACACAGCTCGAAAAATATTTGAAATTTCATTTTTTCCCCTGGACACTTCGTTTTGCGCCCAGGAAAAAAGAAAAAGAAAAAATTCGTGTCACTAATTTTAATTTCCCGTCTAGATAGCACTATAGCAGAGCTACAGCATAGAAGGGAAAGTATTAATCGGTCGAAACTGAACATATGCGGTTTTCACCGAATCTTGACGTTTTGACACCTAAGGAACCCAAAAAACGGGATGAAAATTTTCCGGATGTTAATGTTCGTATGTACATGCGTATATTCGGTGTTGGATTCTAAATCACCTTGTATTTCCAGAAATACTTGACCGAGTTTGACAAATATTCGTTAGATTACTTATACATATGAGGAACTGATGCCATTAAATGTTCAACTTAAAAGATCAATGGGCTGTAGAGCAAGGATACCCTCAATATCTCGAGATTTTGCCTAATTAAAGTTATATTTTTCTTAGGAACATTTATTAACAATCAAAAAAAAAATATTTACAAAAAAAATTAGAAAAATCGCACCCGACCTCAAAAAATGCTGTAAACTACTGTTATATCGTGACGTCACAGATAAGCAGTAGAATTAAATAAATGAGCATTATTTAAAGTGATATACAGTAACTCGGTCAGGCTGGTTTTCGAACACGGGCGCCCAGTTGACTCGGTACCTGGTCCATTAAGCATCGCGGCTACACCAGTCTGCCGACCGTACATGCGAAATTTTTTTTATATAAGTTGTGATTTTACATTAGTTTAGTTAGTACCGACCGTTACCGCTAGTATCGCCAGACCCACGTAAATTAAATACGGCATGCGCGCGCGCTTAAGTTAGAATCATTGAATTAAACGAAAAAATATTATATTTAAATAAAACTATAAATATTTAAAATTAAGTTGTGTGTGTAAACCGTGCATGAGAAACAACCCACACTTGTAGGAGTTTCCGGAATACGGCTTTAGTCGCGTGACGACTACATTTAATAAATTCTATTTTATTTTAACGAAAAAATATTATATTTAAATAAAATTACAAATATTTAAAATTAAGCTGTGTATATTAGCCGTGCATGAGAAACAACCCACACTTGTAAGAGTTTTCCGGAATGCGGCTTTAGCCGCCTGACGACTATATTTAATAAATTCTGTTTTCACATATCAACGAAGTTAAAAAAAACTGTGGATATATTTATCTTTCCTACTGCTTCCATTTATTAAATTTAAGTCCACCGATTAGAATCACTTATGACTGTTTAAAATTCAAAAATGTCTATTTTTCTAGCAATTGCGCTACAGTTAGCTTTGAACTGAACTAACACAATAACAACTGTAAATTATCAAAGTACAATTTTTATCTACGTCGGAAATAAACGTCTAGTATTTACAGTATGTTTATTGATTTGGAGCGACCATTTTTAAGTAAAATTAAATAATACATTTTTTTGTTTAAAAAGATATAATGATTTTAATAATAATTTTATTTCCTTTTAAAAAATGAACCGTAATTTATTAATAAAGATAGTAAAATGGTATTTTATAGAAAAGAATTAAGCTAGTTGAAATAGAAATAAAGTTAATTATAAATAAAAAGTGCATGTTGATAATTCAAGGGAAGCAAATTAGATATAATAATATATTTGTTAGTACAAGAATAGTTTAAATGGACATCTAAAACATAAAACGTAATAACAGTCTGGAGAAAAGCTTTGCATTTTAAATACATCAATTTTTTACCATTTTATCGTATGCAAAACAAACTTTTAAATAATAAAATGGTAATATATTAAAAAATAAAAAAGATAACTTCCTATAAAGAAAGGAAGAAGTGGAGCAAGAATAATAAATAATACTGAAGGAAGAGATTGCAACTTTGATCAATAATAGTAGTTATTTTATTAAGTTTTAAGTAAACTGCATAATGGGCGTTTAAGTAACATTAACGTGTTATTTTATATAGAATATTATACTTTTTTTAAAGAAACCTCCCCTAAAACATTAAAAGAAATTAATCTTTTAATATTAAAAACCATCCACAGTTTATCAAAATAAAGAAAAACCATTTGGCTATATATATTTTACTAAAAATCTTATGTGGACACAACACATGATTTCCTTTTAAAATTCCTTTTATTAAAGTACATTTAAACATTTTTTTTTTTAATTAAAAGTACATAAAATTTTATTTCATTACAAACTTCTGATATTTTATCATATATAGTATTATATATAGTATTGAATTATTATTTATTCACCGTAAAAGTTTTTTATAATCAGAGATTAATAATTTATTAATAAATAAATATATTTAAATTTAAAAAAAGTTAAAAAAAAGGAGATGTAGTCTGATTTGAACCGAAATGCCTTCGCTTAAGATCCAATTACAATTATTATTATAATAATATAATTATTATAATTAATAATTATTATTATTTAGTAATTAAAATTATTATTTCATTAATTAAAATTTTATTTGGCTATAACTCTGGAACCGATAAAAATATGGACTACTTATGATACATCGTTGAAAAGCTTTCATTGAGGGCTTATTACTGCAATTAATAAAAGTCCAAAATCCAATTATTTGAATTTTGGGCTTTTTTGGACACTTAGTTGATTGCAATAAAAAGAGGAGGTGTACAATAATCCTAAATCCCAAATTACAGTATCTTACGGCTAATCTTTGTGAGTTATGCGAAATACATACGTATGAACATACATACATTCATATGTACGTGCACATGTCACGTCGAAAGTAGTCAAAATGGATTCAGGAATGGTCAAAATCAATATTTCCGTTGAAATCTGGAAACCGAAATTTTTCGCTATCACAATACTTCCTTTACTTCGTACAAGGAAGTAAAAATTAATAAAGAAAACTGAAAAATTAGGGCGTATAACATTTTTGTTAAATATTTTTCTCTGTGTATTGAGAAAGATTAAGATATATTTAGTTTATAATTGACAAAACATCAGAACATAATACAAATAAGTTTAACTTAGATATATATTTTGTAAATGATAACTATTTATAAAATTAATTTTTCTATTAAGTTTTATTTTGTTCTCTACTTTTAGCTGTTTTCTCAAAGATTTGTCATACCACTTATATGAACTATTAAATAAATTGCATAGACTAGAACATTCTAAATATAAGGAAATATGCTTACTATCTCAATTTGATAAAATAAAATCGATATAGAATGTTATATTAATGATTCTTGTTTTGACAAAGTTTAGATCTCTGCGAAAGCACGAAATATAGAGGAAAATAAAAAAAAATATTAAAACAGTGCGGAAAATTAACTTTTATAAATATTTTTATTCTTTTGGCAGACTATTTATTAATTTAAATAATAATTTATTATAAAAATATATTGTACTTTTAAATATGTTAAATTTTATGTTACGACAAAACCCTACTGAAGGGTTTACCTAACTCATATAAATTGAGTTTTGGTAAAAAAAATTCTTTGAAGTTTCATTAAAATTAATTCAGCTACATTTTGTTTTTATTGAATCCGCAAAAAGGAAAAATAATAATTTAAAATTGTGATCATGTGTAAACATAAATAATATACAAACAAACAACTAAAATATTTCGGCTTACAAATATAATTAACTTAAGTGTTAAAGCTCCAACAATTATATACTACTTTCAATCTCAAAAGTGTCAATTTCATATGTTTTTATTTTTTCATTGAAACCACTTTTAATTCTATTACGAATAGCTCAATAAAAAATAATATATTTATTAAAAAATACTCATTTATTACTACCGATTATAAAATAAATAGTGAGCTATACCTGATTATATGAAAGTTTTAAAAGTGAAACAATTCAAAAACTGTTCATCAAAGAAAGAAATTATATGAAAACTTAATTTTTTTAACATCATAATTATTGAAATACGCGTGTTGTTTTAGATTTATATTTTTATCAAAGGATTTTAATCTTATTTTTTATAATTTTTGACCCAAATTTGTTTAAAAAAATTCATTAAATTAAAGTTCCACCGTTTAGTTTCAAAATACCGTTTGTTAATATAAAAATAAAACAAGTTAAAATTTTAATTAACAAGATGTTAAGAAATTCCAAAATAATCCATTAACAAAAAAAAAAATCAAGATTGCAGTTTATTATTAACAAGTAGAAAGAATAAATGTAATTTTTTTGTTACATACACAGGTATTCCAAATTACACGGCAATCTCTCTGAAGATGATTCTATAGCCAAAAATAAGGAACAAAGTTCATATAAACATAGGATAGAAAACGGTTTGTTAGCGAGTTGCGGCTTGCCAAACATTTAGCCTTACTTTCTGTCCCAATCACCCCATTAGGAAAACAGTAAAAAATTTAATTAAAAATATGCAATAAATAAATAGTTTTATCGATTTTTGGGGAAAGGGAGAGTTTGGGGGAATTTTATTTTTAATGATAAGGTAGGCATGAAAGCATGTATTGAATTAATTTAAAGTGAGCTTATATTTGCAAAATTTTGAAAAACAGACCACATAAAATAAAATTATCTACCCCACTCCTTGGATATATTGACACCAAACTATTAATAACAAATTTTACCACATACACGAATCTCTTTGTCGTATTTCAACAAAATCGGATAATCCAGTAAAAAGTTATTTCAAGTGAAAATTATTTTTAAAAAGTTTTGAACACCCTCAACACACGTACGTATGTACGTGTGTTTAATTAAATATTAACCCCTCACTTTTTTTTTGTTTTATGAGCTCTGTATTTCGTAAAATGTGGAATGCAAAAAAACGTATACTCCATTTTTCGATGATACAACACTTTCCTTCTTGCAGCATAGCTCTAGAGCAATGGTCTCCAAAGTGGAGTACGCGTACCCCAAGGGATACGCAAAGAGTTACTTAGGGGTTCGCCAAAGTAGTGTAAATATTTTTTTTTTTTTTATCAATCACAACCACAAACGCGCGCGCACACATTATCTTATAATATATGGGGAACAACCTATAATTATTTTCGTCTTAGGGGTACGCGATCAAAAAAGTTTTAAGTAGAGCTATGATGCCAGGAAATTAAAAGGCAAAACTTTTATAAAACCAGTTGGAAAGTTCTAACCCAACTTGACAATCCAGCAGGTTGGTCTAGCGGTAAACGCGTCTTTGTAAATCAGCTGATTTCGAAGTTGAGATTTCCAACGTTCAAATCATAGCAAAGTTACTTTTATACGGATTTGAGTACTAAATCGTGGATACCGGTGTTCTTTGGTGGTTGGGTTTCAATTAACCACACATCTCAGGAATGGTCGAGTGTACAAGACTACACTTCACTTACATTCATACATGTCATCCTCTGAAGTAATACCTGACGGTGATTCCCAGAGGCTAAACAGGAAAAAAGTATAAAGTAACCTTACTAAACAATATTTATTTTCATAATACAAAAATGAAATTCTATGTAAGAAAAAAAAAATTAAAAAATGAATTTAATAAAAAAATGTAATCTTTATTTGCTTTAATATTATTATTATTTTTTTTAATTAAGGCAAATAAAAATTGAAACAGATTTAGAAAGACAACTTTAATGAAATTTTTATGAAATATTCATTCCTGGTAATACATAAAAACTTGTGACCGTTGGAACCCCCGAATAATTTAAACAGCATGCTATAAATTTTAAAATTTTGTTAACAAACTTACGTGATTCAAAACATATGCATGAACATATATTACAGTATAAAACAGTTAAAGAGATAATGAGTACATTCCCACAGTTTATTCACGACTACATGCAAAATTTAGTTTAAGTAAATAGATTAAGATTATAAATAAAATTATTTCTCATATTCATTTTAACAAAACAAACAAAGAGATACTGTTTACAACGATATGAAATTATACAAAATAACTTCGCAATAAATCTTTGTAGATATTTGTTATTCTATTTTATTAAAAATACGAGTTAGTAACAAGCAAGTAATACATAGTATTCATTATACATATACGTGTGATATGTGTTATAAGAATTATGTCGACTAATAGTGAACCCCGGGGTACGCAGCTATATATATGCAAATCATTGTTGATTATATGCATACCTCTGATTATTTTTAATATATAAATTATTTACATAATAGTTTCCACTTACCAACAATCATTAATATTGGAGCACTTTCGGATCCTCAGGAATAATGATGTGTTTATACATTATAATTATTTACTTCGCATTCCATTAATTATACTAAACTGAATTTTATAAAAATATAAATATAATAACTGATCGTCAAAAAGTACAATAAAGTACCAATTAATATATTTATACTTAAAAAAAATTGAATTTAGTATAATTAATGATATGTGAAGTAAATAATTATAATATATAACACATCATTGTTCCTGAGGATGGATTAATAATCAGAAAGCGCTCGAACATTACTATTAAAGATTGTTGATAAGTGAAAACTATTATATAAATAATTTGTATATTAATACCAAAGGGCCATGCTTGATAAAATTAATTTTTAATATCATAAAAGCTAAATTACGCACCACAATCATACTTCAATACTAAATTTAGAGTAAAATACAAAATACAATCTACTTTTGACAATTTAATATTCTACGAATTATCGAAAATGATGAACTATTTTGAAAAAGCTGTTTCAATTAATTTTAACTAGTATACACAATATTTTTTAAATTTTATTTTTTCATTTATTACTTTACCTTTTTTATATCTCCGTTGAGGAATATCAATTAGATTATGCTTATTCAGAATTAATTTATTTTTATTGTAATAAATTAAATTTAAAGATTATAAAATTAATAATCACTTCCTCATTAAATAAAATAGAATTAATTAATCTACTACATAAAGAAATTATTAAGTTTAATAAATTATATTTGTATTTAAATATAATTTTACTTGTTTTTTTTTTTTGCATTTTTTAATTTCATTCCGTTACGTGAAAGTAACCTAACGTGAAACTATCACAGAAGTTCATCTGTAAAATTAAAAATAATCACTGAAATTGATCGTCGATCCATTTGATGAAGAGCTTAATCAAATATACATAAAAAATTATTTATAATCGATTTGAAAACCTACTCTATTTTAGAAGTCGGGTAATGAAAACTATTTTTAATAGTAGTAAATATTTTTTTTCATTTTGTGTTCTTTCTTAAATTAATCTAAATAAGACTCGAATAACGATTAAAAAATGAATAAATTAATTTAATTTCCGTACTAATATTTTCACAATTTATCGAGACACTCATATAATTCATAAGAAAGGATTAAAAGCCAGGATTTAACTGATAATCATCTCATTTCTAGCTTGTTTTTACTTAATAAATAGAATCAAATTCTTTGAATATATTGGTAGATTGAATTTTCCCCATTTAATCACTTTTATCGGTTCCGAGTAAGTAACTACAAATAAATCGCATTACAAAAAGCACACGGTAAATAGTTTTCAACGAACACCCTCAACAAAAGGTACATAAACATAAAGACATAAATAAAGTACATGCATATATTTATAAACTTCCTATATATATATAGACAACTCTCATTTTTTCTGTTTAGCCTCCGGAACCACCATAAGATATTACTTCAGAAGATGAATGAAGATGGTATGTATGAATGATTGTAAATGATGTGTAGTCTTGAACAGTCTCAGGTCGACTAAGACGTGTGATTATTTGAAACTCAAAAACCAAAGAATACCGGTATCCGTGATCTAATATTCAAATCCGTATAAATATATAGATACACTAGAACTGAATAATATCACATAGGTACAAGAGAAAACAAAAAAAATATATATATTTTATATATATATATATTTTTTTTATATATATAACATCATTAAACAAGAGTAAAGACAAACAAATAAAAAAGGGATAATTTCATGAAGATAAATGGAAAGAGGCTAGGTCCTCATCAAGGCATAGAAAGATGTACTTTATGTATGTGATATTGAACCAGCTTAAGATTCTCAGATTTAAACCACTCAGATTCTCCCGAGTCCAGCACATGAAGGCGTTATAGTCTCTGGACACCCTCGCTGTTATCTAGGAGATTAACTGCTAGAAAGCTCACATGGTTATCTAACCGCTGTCTATAATATGAACCAACCATTTGACCTCTTCGGGAACGTAAAAAACTCTACGTAGTCGTTTATTGCTTTGTTCCATGCGAAACATTGTGCCTCTGCAATGAATCAACTTATTCTGAAAACATTATTTATAATCTCAATGTTACTCTTGCTCGTCGTTCATGGATATCTAATGACCCAAACAGACGCACCAATTTGTGTTCGCTCCGACTGTCGAGTGAAAGTGCACCACATACTTGTGGACTGTATCTGTTATTCGGTATTGCGTCACAAGTTTAAACTAGGAACTAAAATACAAAACATTCTTGGGAATAGTAAAGTTATCTTCTGTTTTACGATTTCTTATAGCCTTCCCTTTATATTCAAATATATAAATTACAGCAGAGTGATCCAAACATTCATGCCATTAGCTGTAATACAGATTGCGATTTTTTTTCGAGATATATAATGTGACATATCTTTGTGTTGTTATTTCGCTTTTAACATGCGTTACAGGCTTTTTACTTCGAAGATGTAATTTTTCTTGTCGGGGTTTTAGTTTTTAATTAATTTTTAACTTTCCGCTTTTTATAATACAAAATCGTACCCGGGCGATGATAACACGGAAGTGTTTTTCGCCCTAACAAAAAAAGAGAGAAAAGAAAACACTCCGTAGCTTAAATCCATTGAGTGTGATCGATATCTATAGAAAAAAATAAAAAATGAAGGAAAACGTATGAATAACGAGAAAGAACCACTCTATTCCTACTGAAAGACCACTAAATGAATGCTTCAAGGTCTCTTCATGGCAGTTAATAGTCCTTCCATCTAGAACTCCACATAATATCTTCACCCGAAATTATTAAAAGGCATTACAGATTTAGTTTTTAAAGCAACAGGTTGTTTTCCACTGTTGTAAATGAACTACCAAAGAACAGGTTCAAAATCTTATAAGAAAGTTTTTCCACCCTCAGAATTATGTGTTTTCTTTAGTCATGTTTAAAAAAAAACTTTTTTTAAACATGACTAAAGAAAACACATAATTACAGTATCTTTTTACTCATGACAGACAAGTCACCTAAATAATATTATTATAAAAAGATTTTAATTAAAAATATTTGAAATTTATTTTATACTATGTGATAAATATGGTTTAATTGTTTAAATTGTAAAATTTATGGTAAAATACATTAAAAGTACTACTCTTCTTGTAAGGAGACTGTTAGTACAGTTTAAGCAATATTTGTATATAAATATAGTCTCTGTTGTATAATGTATGCACACTGTTTATGATAGCTCTGTATTTGAATATTCAAGTAAGGTGTCAAGTCTTAAAACGGTGTTGCATCTCCTTCAAACCTTTCAAACCTCCTTTACAATTCCATTTCACGTTGTTCACAGACTATATTTTGTATAACATATAATTATAATGGTTGAAAGTTTGTCGGCTCGGCTGGTTTACTCGGATGTCATGTTTATTTTGGATAAAATGTACACTAGGCTATGTATGTAAAAGAAAACGTGAGAAGGAAAACAGACATTAGAAGAAGATATAAACAGCGTTTATCGCGCATAATTTTAACTTCAAGCTTTAAGATCATAAACGACGACCCCATCAAATGTTTATTACCATTTTCCCAGCATGGTTCCGGCATGGAATTGGAGTTCTAACCTTAAAGAAGTTTTTTAATTACGTATAAAATTTCCGCATCACACAGTCTTTTCCTCTTTTTAGGTTGACAGTTAAGGGAGAATTTTGTAAATATCCGCTCTCATAACGAAAAGCCCTTTAATGTAATAACATTCACTTCTTAATCCTCTTTTAGAATACAGCTGAATATCAACTTTTGTATTTATTATATTACATATAAATTTATGAAAATTTGTCAGATATTATTATTTTTGAACTCAAACTTATCAATGTATTAAATACAACTGAAATTTCCATCGCTATAAAAAGTTTATCTGCCCCGATTTTTCAATCATTATTAAAGAATAGTATACATTAATGTAGATAATGAATGAATGAGTATTTAAACATTAATTAATTATTTATATTAATTTATAATACATTAGAATCAAGCTTTACAAAAAACCTCAAAGAAAACTGGACACTCACACTAAAATATTAAAAATAACACATCAAAATCATTAATTTAACTCACTTGAAATGTTTGAATGAAAAGTACAAATCTGCCAGAACGATATAAATGTTTTGAATGTATGAAAAAAATAAATAGCTTAAACATTCATTTATTTATTTATATTTTTTTTTAAATTTAATTTATAATTTTACTTAAATTTATTTTATCTTGAAAAATGTAAACGTCCAATGTTCTCTCTCTTTTTACTTCCTTTAACCTACAATGATTTTGTTTTCATGTTTATCCTCAAATGTTGCAACCTTAATTTAACATATTTCCTGACATTTCCGATTGATGAAATTTGGGACAGTTATTAAGGCCGGGTGACAATACAATATTCCACCATTACGTTGGTAAACTTCCCTCTACGGAGGTAAATTAAGGGTGCAGGTGTAATAATTTAACATACTTCCTGATATTCCCTATTGATGAAATTTTACAGTTACTAAGGTCGAGTGACAATACAATATTCCACCAATGCAAATATCCCTCCCCGTACAAATTAAATGTCAATTAAGTGTGCGGGTGTAAAAATTTGCAAAATCTGCAAAACGGCTATGCGGAGTTTTTGGGGTCGCAGATGACAAATCCGATAGCCGTTTGAGAAATCGAATGAGACATTTTTTATAAAAACGTTTGTCGAAAATTGTGATAGTTAATTAAGTAAATGAAATAAAAACTTCACTATAAAATTTCACTATGTAAAAATTTTACTATTTCGTTACTTTGTATAGTAAATGTTTGATTGAAAAATCGTTTGATATTTTATAAAAATATTATAAATTTCAGTTTATGATGTTATCTTTTGAAATCCAAATTAACCTATTAATTAAACTCAAGGAATGGATGATAATAATTTAATTAAAATATAAGTAAAGAGTATAAAGCAAGTTTTTGAAAATGTTGAAACATTTTTGTAATATTATTCTTAAACTTTCACAAAACATCTTTTTGAAACTATAATTCTGGTATTTGAATCACTTTTTGCGGTATTACAAGTATCGCTGGTTAGAATCCTTTAGTTCAATAACTAAATGTCTAATAAGATATTTTATACTCGTATTTGAGGCAGCCCTAAACGAAAAACCTTTTGACGATTTTACATGCCATGAAATATCACCATGAGTGAAATCAGACCCCTGAAAAAGAGTTCTTGTAAAACGTACCATGAGGTTATCACGATGTGGGCAACGGTCTCTTCTAAACCAAATTTGCTAATTTCAACATTCGTTCAGTTTTAATTGTAAAAAATTTCACGCCATATCATCGATTATCAATTAAACGTTACTGTCACTCTCCGACTATATTACTTTAACCAGTAAAGAGTTTGAAATTGCACATCACAAAGCAACATGTCCATTGTGAAATGGACGTTGTTGACTTTTCAGACGGTTTGTTGTCAGATCAATAATAATGATTATGTTTACTTACATATTCAAAAAAGTAAAAGTGTACTTTTTTTAAAATGATAATGGAAAAACAGATAAATATTAAAATTAAAAAACACGACTGCCAAAAAAAAAAATATTGCTGACAAACATTGTTTTTAATATAGAATAATTGCTAATGTAGACTAATTAAAGAACGTGGGGGTGACAATTTTTTATATAGTATATTTTTTTTCTAATTTTTAAAAAAATTATTTAAACACTAGCAGAACCGGCAATGCTTCGCTACTGCTAGATTTGAGTATATATATATAGTAAATGAACAAAATTGAAAGTTTGATAAAACATTAATAAAATGAGCATTACACAACTTTACAAAATTTAACCTTTCCCTTTTATCATTTTCACTTTCCCCCTTTCTTTTTTCCCTTTTTCCCATTTTCCTTTACTAATTTTCCTTTTCCCCGTTTTAATTTTTACCATATTCCCTTTCCCTTTAAACCATTTCCACTTCCTTCATTTCCACCTTTTCCAACCCTCCCATCGCCATTCTATTTCCTTTATTTCCCTTTCCTCTTCCGTTTAGCCTCCTTTCTTCTTTTCTTTTTTCTCCTTTCCCCTTTCCATTTCATTTTCCTCGTTTTCCCTTTTTTTCTTTTTTAATTTTCCCCTTGTTCCCTTTTTACCTTTTTCTCTTTTACCTTTCTCAATTTTTTCCTTCATCCCTTTTTCCCCACACAAAAATCGGTTCAGTAGAATTTTTGTCTATAGCGGACAGACATATCGGAAATATTGAAATGGAATCGTAAAATATTTAGTATAGCTTGTGTTTATTTAACACACGTTTAATAAACGTTGTTAAATAAAAACGTTGTTATACTAAATAAACACGTTTATTTAGTATACCGTGTCGAAAAACACGGGCGTATTCGAATGCAACGTTGTGTCAAATTTTCAAAGCAATTGGTGAAGAACTTTTGGAGATTTAAGATTTTGAACAAACGAAAATTTTATTTTTTTTTTTTACAGATATATATCTGTAAAAAAGAAATTAAAAATTTAGTGTCATAGTTTATATATAAAAAACTATGACACTTCCGATAAAGTAAGGATTCCAACACGGGGTCATGCATCTAAATCGGTTCAGACATTGAGCTGCTACGTTGGAACAAATATACATACAGTGAAATCTCCATATCTGCTCTTCCCGATTCGGGATTTCGTAATTCGCGGTAGAATATTTTGCGATGACTTTTCTAGATTCGCAGCTAAATTTTTCCGTATTCGCGTGCATTACATTATGTAGTGAGATTAACAAATAAAAATATTAAACATTTTAATGGCGTAGGTAGCATATGACCGCGAACAGGTAGAAGATATGAACCCTGGTTAACAGTTAAATGCTAAAACGCTTACCGAAGGCATTAAACTACTCCATAATCTTACCTACTTTATTATAGATGCTGATTAATCTTTCAATAGAAGCGCAAAATTGAAGATACCATACAAGAATACACAGAACTTAAAACGGACTTAAAAAATCCCTTTCGGCTTTCCGCCAAGGCGAAGGAAAATTTCACCGGTGCTAAGTAGGGGATAAAAAAAAAATGTCCACCTTAAAGTTAAGAAAAACTTCAAATTTACTCATTACGACAATAGTTGCGTGTGAAAAAAAGTTTCACATATTTAGCATAAGACAAGCCCCAACTTACAATTCCAGCAAAATTTTGGTCATCCCTTGCCTTAAGGGTTGGTCGTATCAAAAATTGTTACAAATAAAAATTTTAGTTAATGTTTAGACGGCTAACAACTTTAAACCGATTCATTACTGTGCCTTTTAAGGGAGGTATAATTTTTTTTACCTTTGAAATCCCATTTTTTCCATCCCCTGACCCAATCATTGGTGATATCAATAAGTTTTAGGTCCCTATCCAAATAATAGTAGGAACTTTAAACGAATTCGATATTTTACTTAATAAGAAGGTTATAGCGATATTTTGTTTTTTCCAAAAAGCCACCACATTTCCACCCCCATGTTACGATTTTGTCCTTAACAAATTCGACCGAGATTTTGGGCCGATTTATTTTTAGGAAACAATTTGAAAGTGACTGGCACAAATTTATTGCAGTTATCGTGTCCACAAGAAGTGGAATATATATATATATATAAATCTTTGAGCTGACGGTGGTTTTGGGGTCTGGGGGATGTGAAACGCGAATATATGTTGACATTTTTTGGAAGTCGAATCATGGTACCCATTACAATAGGTAGCTTTCTTATGAAATTTACCTAAAATAATAGCGAGGCAAGGAAAAATTACAAATTTTTGTAAATGCAATCCGAAATACTGTAGGTTAGTTTTGTAAACTTCTTTTGCAGTAATTTTAGTATTAGCGTACGTAGTATTCTAGTGCTGTTTTCTTGACTTTTTAAGGCGATTACCGACTACGATTTGAACATGTAATACATACTGAACATACTTACATACTGAACATACTGTAGTGAGTTTTTAAATCAAACAGTTCAGTAAGTGCTTACGAGTAAATTAGGAAATATACCGTATTTTGTTAAATACTTTTTGTGTAGTGTACGTACGTATGTACAGTACTAAACCAGTGTTTATAGGAAAATAAGGGTGAATCAGAACAAATCGAGCTATGTAACATTTACGATGAGAAGGGGTGATTGTCCGCGAGTCCACCTGAATGGCGTATACATCCACCACACGGATCGAGTACCACACACGGTACCTTAACCTACACTTGGATCATCGCCTGACATATAAGGGCCACGTGGTAGAAAAGAGGAAACATCTTAACATCAAGAATGAGATTGCTGGGCAGAAACTTACAGTAACCATTATCTAAATTTTTATCTACCGAGTTATCCTTAAACCTATCCGGACGTACCTATCTATCCAGCTGTGGGGTACGATGAGTGATAGTATTATTGAAATAATTTAAATATTCCAAAATAAATTGGTGAGGGCCGTAACTGAGGTGCTGTGGTTTGTTAGGGGTAGAGAAATTCATGGCTATCTAGGATTATTTTCGGTTTACGAAGAGATCCAAAAACTTAGCTTGCGGTATAAATGTAAATTATCTGGTAGTAAATCTACTAGGACTACAGCGATGACATTAGGCAACTACAACGTTTTTATATGCTTGACTTGGGAAATGTAACTAGAAGAATGACCGGGAGAAGGAACCTACGAATGGGAACACAGGATAATTTTGTACTGGGTAGTGAACGTTTATTTGATAGTCTATAGCAGTGATTCCCAAACTGTGCGCCGTGGCGCTCCGGAGAGCCGCGGCCGTGAAATATTGTAAAAGTTTCATAATTAATTGAACCAAGACATTTATAATTATTAATTTAATGTTAATAATGTAAAAAAATAATGGAGGTACAGGAATTTTATTTATTTCTTTCTCTTACTTACAAGAAGTCATACTTTTACTTAGGATACGGCACCATGGAAAACCTTTAATTGAAAAAGGGCGCCTCGACTCGGAAAAGTTTGGGAACTACTAGTATATACAAATTGCCGCTATATCTATTACCGGTGAATATTTGTTTTATCTATAGTTTTTTTTCATGTATTGGTATTAATGACATTATTTAAATTTGTATCGTTTTCTACCTGCGATTTATTTTTCGTATTATGTTAAGTATTGAACGTTAGTTGAACAACTTATACAACCGCTTTTTCCATGTATGGGGTATTGAGCTTTTGTATTTATTAATGAAGGGTTTCATCGGGGACCTCTCTTTGCATGGTTATGATTAATCAAAATTACTTATCGTCCACCATGAGGTACTAATTGTAAATACCAAGATATAGACAAAAAAAAATGTTATACATCGGTCAATAAATAAATATATATATATATATATATATATATATACATTATTTAATTAGTTTCAACAAAATACTTGTACAAATTAGAACATACGTTCAGTTTTTCATTTAAAAATAGATAGTAATAATAATAAAGAAATGCACGTAAATGATAAAAAATTAAATGTTATAAGAATGCTACAGTGGATATTTCAAATTCAGTCATGAAAAGGGTCTAGACATTCGATTATTAATTAAACCCGGTAAATGCTCAACTTCGTTTTTTACTACTGTTGGTCACATAACGAGAGTCTAATATTGTCCATACATTACCTGATAAATAACCACGGATGCATGCTTTTTATTATTAATAGTACACTTTCTAAACAAAAAATAGCTCACTCGATTAATGTAAGGTGAACTCACCTGAAAAATAATTAATTAAAAAAAACAGTTTCAAAAAGTAAAATGATATTTCATATTGCAATAAACGTTTTATTAAAAATTAAGCATTTGAATGTTATATCATACGTATAACAAAAATTTAATTAAAAAAGAAATTTTATTTTATATTCTGATTTGCGAAGAAACAATCTTATTGGTTGATACGTTATTTTTTATAAATTGGTTATTTAATGATTTAAAATAAACAATTGTTCCGAACTGTATTTTATATACGTCTTCTGAAAAACATAAGTTATAACAATTAACTCATAACATTTAAAGAAATGGAGACCATATATTTTAAGAAAAGTTAGATACCATATATTAAGAAATTTATATCAAATCAAAAAAATTTACCGATTATTCAAATCTGAAAATAATTATATTCAAGAAAAAGCAATCTATTTTTCATATTATCCATTATTATATCCTTTCAAATAAGAAAAAAATTATTTATTGTTTTGTTGAATCATCAGAAATTTGATTGGTTTAGCGTTTTTACTTCCTTGTATGAAGAAAAAGAAATATTGTGATCGCGAAAAATGTCGGTTTTTTTAGATTTCAACGGAAATATACTTTTTAACCATCCCTGAATCCATTTTGACTAGTCCTGTTGTGACGTCTGTACGTACGTATATATCTCGCATAACTCAAAAACGATTAACCATAGGATGTTGAAATTTTGGATTCAGAACTGTTGTAACATCTAGTTGTGCATCTCCCCTGTTGTTTGTAATCGACTGAACCTAAAGTGTCCAAATAAACCCAAATCCCAAAAAATTTGGATTATGGTGTTTTTCGTAACTGCATTAATAGCCCTCATTGACAGCTTTTTAACGATATATCATAAGTGGTGATTATTTTCATTGGTTCTAGTGTTACAGCCAAATAAAATATTAATTATTAAAATATTTAGATCTTACAAGGGGAAGGCACATAGGTTCGAATCCGACTTCTCCTATTTTTTTTAACTTTTATATTTTCCTTACAGAATTGAAATAATTCTGTAAGCTGTTATAAAAAATCCAAAAATTATTAAACAAGATTAATAGAAAATATTTTTGGGGTTAGATTCATTGTTATAAATACAATTAATTACACTAAAATAAAGGTTAGAATTTTTTAATTAAATAAATTAAGTAATATTATTCCATATTCCAAATTTCTCTCTAAAATACCTTTAAAATGTTTCCCATAGCTTATTTTTTAAAAATTACTACCACTAATCAATGATAGTAATTTTAAATAAAGTTAAAAATTTATTTCAATTAATTTTGTAAAGATATGTTTGAAAATAGCATACAGTTTTCTATACAGTAAAAAATAATACCGGATTTGTCCTCTACCTACTGGGAAAATATCTTAGTTACTGTTGCCATGGCTTTAAGCAAAAACCAATCCATTCTGAAGTATGTCATACATTTACTAATATTAAAAAAAAAAATTTGGAATGTTATGAGTAGATTACATCTTACTAGTTATTTCGTTGAGCTGGAATAAAATGAATTCCACGATTTAAAAAAAGAAAAATACATCAACGATAAAAGAACTAATATTAATATTTAATTGATCAAAGTCAAGATTATAAATTAATAAAGCAAATTGGAAATTTTTCATGAATATTTTATTATTAAAATCAACGTACACTATATTTCTTTTAAAGAAATAAACAGCAATTACTGTAAAACTTAAAAAACAAAACGTAATCTAATTTTAAATATTATTTTTAGTTTTGTTCTACATTAAACTAGTTTTTTAAATCTAATTTTTTTTATTTAATGAGATATGCGAACATCGACTGCTATGATCGTTTAGCCCGAATGGAAATTTTTAGTATATGAAAACTGCATACCTGACCGACATTCGAACCCAGGACCTCAAGGTGAAAGGCTGAGACGCTGCCGCTCAGCCTGCCAAATTTTAAATTAAACCAAATTTCAAATATTGGATAAATTATAGATACTTTAAGGAAAATAAACATAATCATTAAAAATAAAAAAAGTGCATTAATCTTTTTTTAATGATATGACAAATTATTTTATCAGATAAAAAAAAACTGGCATTTCTTGCGTTTTGTACGTAAAAATAAAATGTTAAACTTATATAATCATTTTTGACATCATTTCTAACTAAGCCAGAATTTTTTTAGAAAATGGATTTCAAATTTTTATCAAAATTGTACGATAGAGATATGAAAACAATATTTTAAAACGTTCACAGCAAAAACAATGGTTACCATTCTGGATTCTTGGATATGGCCTTTATGTCTATATGTTTTGGAAAAAACCGGAAGAGGAACGTTTTAATGGATCAATAATACAACATTCATACAAAATATTAAACAAAAAAATGATTTATGAACATGCAAAAGGGTTAAAAATGTAAACTTCAATCGCTGGGATAAAAAAAATACAAAATACAAATATGTTACAAAATATTAACCAAAGATTTTCATTCAGCTACCCAGTTATTTTTTTATCAACATATGAAAAAGTCTGATGTGGACACCACATGACTTTCATGTACGCCTATTAAATTACACACCCACATTTTTTTTTTTTTTTTTTTTTAATGAAAAGTAAATAAAATTTTATTTCATTAATAAATTCTGAAATTTTTTTATTTATTTTACTTTTATCGAATAATTATTTATTGTAATTATTTTTTATAATCAGAGGGTAATAATCATTAATAAATCAATATATTCAAATTAAAAAAAAGTTAAAAAAAGGAGTGAAGTCGGATTCGAACCGATGTGCCTTCCTCTTGTAAGATCCAAATATTTCATAATTAAAATAATATTTGGCTATAACTCTGGAAACAATGAAATCAAGTATCACTTACGATATATCGTTGAAAAGCTCTCAATAAGGGCTTATTACCGCAGTTGAGTCCAAAATCCAAATGTTTTGGATTTTGGGCTTTTTTGGACACTTTCGGTCATGTCGATTGCAATCAGAATGGGAGGTGCACAACTAGATGTTACAACAGTCCTAAATAAAAAATTTCATCTACGGCTAAACTTTTTTGAGTTATACAAGATACATACGTACATACACACTTACAAACATCACGCCGAAACTAGTCAAAATTGATTCAGGGATGATCCAAATGTTGAAAACATGTTGAAAATGAAATGTTGTTGTTGAAATGTTGTTGTTGAAATGTGAAAACCGAAATTTTTTGCAATCACAATATTTCTTTTACTTCGTATAAGGAATTAAAAACATCGTAACAAATCTTAACGTTACTGATTTCAAAAATGACTTTTGTTAAAAATAAAATTACTTGTTTGGTTAGATTTAAGTCTTTTAATTTTAATTTTTCAAGCTAAGATGCTCAATAAAATAAACCAATAACCAAAGTTTTTAATATTAGTATAAGAGCACGACTTTTGAAAATTTGCATGAAGGGACTTGTTTTAATGATTAAAATATTTACTTAGATTGATTTTACATAAATTAAAATCGGATTTAAAAAAAGAGTTTCGACTTTTTTTATATTTGTAGGCTACTCTATCAGGGAAGAAGAATTTAGTTATTTTTTTAACTTTATTGTTTAATAAAACATATTTTGAGCATCAAAGTTTGAAATTTTTGAAAAAAGTTTTTGTCATTTTGGGTGATCCCAAACACAAGGAGGAGCATTCGGGTAAAATTAATTAATCCCTAAGTGATAATAAATTTATGAAAATAACTTTTTAAAATTGTTTAAAAAATACAAAGATACAGCCATAAATTGTAATTTTCTAAGAAGGGTTTTGGCTAGCTTTTTTTTTCAAGAAATAAAAAACGAAAAGTTAAGATTTTTATAAATTAAATGTAATGGGTCAGTTGCGAAATAGATTTAAAATAAAAAAATATTTTTTTTTTTACAGACCATTGGAGTGGGACGGGCAAAAATTTCTACACTGGTTTGAAGACCATTTGATTTAAAAAATATACATACAAAAAACTCCCACCACCTCCATTTCTGAAGCAAAATATAGCCAAAATAAAAAAAATATATACGAGGGTCATTCAATAATTAAAGAGACAAATTGATGTAGAAAAAAACTATATTTTTACAAAATGAGACTTTTACTACTTCTCAATATAATCCCGACCAATATTAATACACTTGTCCTAACCATGAACTAGTTATTTTTATACCTAATGCAAAGAAGTCTTGTCTTGTTGTTTGAGCCACTTTCCCACAAGTTCTTTGACCTCCTTGTTGTTGCTGAACTTTTTTCCACGAAATGCCTCCTTCAGTAGATCAAAAAAATGAGAATCCGAGGCAAACAAATCTGGACTGTAGAGAGGATATGGTAGTATCTTCCAACCCATTTTTCCAGTGGTTTCTTGGGTTAGCAGGGCGGTGTGAAGGTCTGCCTTTAATTTTTTCATCAGCATGTCTGAGTTATAGACACTGTTTATTGTATGCTGCTTTTCCAACTAATCAAAAAGACGACACCTTGGTCACCCCAAAAGACGGTCAACATGACTTTTCTCGCTGAACCTTGCGTTCTGAATTTCTTTCAGAGAGGTGAGCTGGTGTGCTTCCATTCCATGCTTTGTCTTTAAGACTGTGGTTCAAAATGGTGAAACCAACTTTCATTAGACGTTAAAATCTTGTTTAGAAAAGGGTTACCTTACCTTTCATAGCGTTCTTTTAAATCTGTACACACTTTGAGTCTTGTTTTCTTGTGTTGTTGCGTTAACTCTTTTGGGACCCACCTTGCACTTGTTTTTCTGTATTTTAGCTTGTTACTATTAACGTTATGAACTGTGCCAACACTTTCTGCAACCGGTTTTGATATATTTTCAATTGTAATACGTCGGTATTTACGAATAATATCGTCAGTCCGGGTTTCAAGGGAAGGAGTCGACACTTCAACTGGCCGGCCAGGACGTTGCTCGTCAGTCACTGAGATTCGACCGTTTTTGAACTGTTCTACCCATTTATACAAAATCCCGTGGTTCATAAAACTTTCACCGTACTGCAAAATCATTTGAGAAAAGATTTTAGCCGGTTTTTCACCTTCAGAAAGCAAAAAACGGATCACTGAACGTTTTTCAACTAATGTGGAAACTTCAAGCGGACACGCCATCGTTAAATGCAATATTCAGGTTATAAACAAAACAATTTTTATCCGTCAGCTGTTTTCAGCTCATACCAGTGATCCCAACCTTAAGTCATGAAAGTACAAAACTCTTCCTACAAACTGTTTCATTTCTTCATCAACTTGTCTCTTTAATTATTTTTAAATGTCCTCCGTGTACAAAGTCATTTTTGGATTGGAGGTGAATATTAAATAAACATTTTTAGTAATTTGTGTTCCTGATAATAAAAAACTTCAACTTATATAAAAAAAAAGTGTTTACTAAAGATTTTTAACTTTATTTCGGCCAAAACACACCCCACCATTTTTTCCAATCTTTTAAAATATTTTATACATTCTTTGCCCCTAAAGATTAAAAGACCAATACAGTTTTATAACAATATGAGTTATAAGACCCAATACAAGCAAATATAAAAACCTACGTACGTACAAACGTCCGTCTGACGAAAATAAATTTTTGGACTTAAGAGTATAAGAAATTTTTTTTGCAGATTATTTATTATTTATTTAAATCTGCTTTTTTGTTATTTTTTTTTTAAATGACTCCTTAACGCACAAAACTTAAAAAAAGACCAATTAGGATATATCGCTTTAGTCGATTAAGGAGAATGAGTAAAAATCAATACATAAACATTGAATTCTAAAGTATCAATTCACGGGAATATCAAATAAATTGGAATTTTCTTAGAATCAGGAAACTAAGATAAAACAAAAAACAGTATAAAAATTTAACAGCTATTTATTCAATTAAAAATCATTAATTAAAAAAAAAAAACTCGAAATAATAAATAATATAAAATAACAATTAAAAACACTTTGGGAACTGTTTTTATAGAGTATTGTTCCATACACCAAACATAAAATAACATTAAAGAAGTTTGAAATGAATCAATAGTTGTGATAAATAAAGCAAAGAATAAACAAACAAAAAAAAATATTAAAAAAAAATACGGAAAGACTAAATTTGGTGAAAGAAGAGGAACAAGATGGATCGCTAAAATAATGAGTAAGGAATTGTAACTCAAAAAAGAATAAGGTTCAGAAGTAAAGACTGATAAAAAGGAAAAGGAAATTTGAAATGCTGAGAGAGAAAAAAACGAAAAAGATATCACCTAATGGAGGGAAGAAGTAAAAAATAGAGGTGCCTGGAGGCACTACCAGGTTACGGTTCTGCTGATCATTTTCCTTCAACAGTTGCGTACTAACCGTCTTTTGTTTTCCTTCTGTATGCTTTGTTTTGTTTTAGCTATCTTGTTACACATCAATATAATAAACTGTAATAAAAATGAATTATAAAACAAAACGCATTATTTTTTACCTAATGAATACAAAAAAAAGGAACCATTCTTAATAGTAATGAAATTAACCCAAAAAATTAAAACGCCAAGCCGTTTAAAGAAATGTGATATTTATATGAAATGTAATTGCTATAGAAGAAATAAACTGCTAACGATGTTTTGTAAATGTTCCTGACATTGAATAAAACTTACA
This sequence comes from Lycorma delicatula, assembly GCF_047948215.1. Taxonomy (NCBI): domain Eukaryota; kingdom Metazoa; phylum Arthropoda; class Insecta; order Hemiptera; family Fulgoridae; genus Lycorma; species Lycorma delicatula. The sequence continues at coordinate 50,448,373 of NC_134460.1, forward strand.
AAATTTTATTATTATTTTATTATTACTAGACTTATGATTTTATTTAATTTCTGATTTGTGTACTTTTTCTTACCGAATAATACCGAAAAAAATATTATAAAAATCCATATTAAGGTACTCAGTTTGTAGTTATCACAAAATAAAACATAATTAAAATAAAATATGTTAGGTGGCTTGAGAATAAAAAGTTTAATTTAAAAAACCATAAAGTTGTATCTTCTATAAAACCCGGGGGACCGTATAAAATCGGTCTCAATCATCTGACACATACTGTGTCAGAAGATGGTATATTTGTCGCGCATGCATATTAGTTGAAGGTCACTGACTTGCTCATTAGCTACACCCTTCAACCCAATAAAGAGATTCTGTAGTGTTTGTGCGTCATGGGTACTCAATTGAGCAGAGTGTTTTCAATGTGGAGGAATATGTTCGTAAAAACCTCAATAAATTTGGTTCGTGAAAGGTTTCAAGGGGCATATCCTAGATGTAATGTTCCTCCAAAATCAACAATTCAAGCTTTAGTGAAAAAGTGGCGAACAACCGGCTATATTACCGATGCACAGAGTGAAACAACCAACTGTTCGAACTCCGGAAGTTGTGGCTGATATAGCGAATCGTATCGGAAGAGGTCCTAATAAGTCAACACGACGATTAGTCCAACAACCAGGAGTATATTTAACATTTTGTCGGCGTATACTTCACTATATACAAATGGAAGCCTATGCATGAATTAAAATATGATAGTAAACGAGTAAATTAATGCCAGTGTCTCTTACGGAATATTAGCGAAGTATTCCTTGATTCTTTTCTCTTCATTTCAACAGATAATGCGTGGTTATATTTATAGCAAGCTACGTTAACTCTCAGAATACGCGGTACTCGGCAACGAAAAACCCAAATAAAACCAATCAGAAACCACTCCATGATTTAAAAGTAGGTTTTTAGTGTGCAACTTCTGGAAGCCGGATAAACGGACCAATATTCTTTGAGGAGACTGTTAATATCGGCATCTATTTACGACTGTACGAAGAATTTATAGAAAACCTGACTCCAGAAGAACTTTATTATGGATACTTCCAACAAGACGGATCAACTTGCCACATTTCTGATCGGTCTCACTCAAATCCACCGAGATTTCATGAAGGATAGAACAATGAGTGAGGATTTGTGACTACCCCAATCTCCGGACTTATCGCCTTGCGATTTTTAGCTCTAGGCCTATTTGAAAGGGATAGTCCAAAAGAACAACTCACGGACGTTGGAAGAGTTGAAAGACATCATACAAGATGTTTCCAGGATCCAGTTGGAGAATTTCAAAACGATTTTATGAACATTATAAGCCGCGCTAAATTTTGTATAACGGCTATTGGTGAGGATTTTGAACGGAGACTAAAATTACATTGCAACATTGTAAACATTTCTTTTCACTTCCTTTTGCGAAGTTAAGGAAGTCTTGTGATCGACGAAAAATTTCATTTTTCAAATTTCAAAGGAAATATCCATTTTCATCAAATCTGAATCCGTTTTCATTAGTTTTGGCGTGACGTCAGTACGTACATATGCATCTAGCATAACTCAAAAAAGATTAGCCGTAAAATGTTCAAATTTGGATTTAGGACTGCCGTAACAGTTGTGTACCTACCCTTTTGATTGCAATCGACTGGACCAACGTTTTCAAAAAAGCCCAAAAACCAAAACATTTGGATTTTGGACTTTTTCTTAGCTGCAGTAATAAGCCCTCACTTAGAGCTTTTCAACGATATATCATAAGTGGTAATTATTTTCATTGGTTCTAGTGTAACAGCCAAATAAAATTTTAATTATTAAAATATTTAGATCTTACAAGGGGAAGGCACATAGGTTCGAATCCGACTTCTCCTATTTTTTTTTAACTTTAATTTTTTAAATTAAATATATTGATTTATTAGTAATTAGTTTACAATAAATGATAATTCAATAATAACAATAAAAAAAAATATGAAAAATTATCAACGTTATTAATGAAGTAAAATTTTATGTACTTTTCATTTTTCAAAAAAAAAAGTATATGTAATTTAATAGGCGTACAACAAAGTCATTTAGTGTCCACATCAGATTTTTTCAAAAGCAAAAGAAATCGTGAATCAATAAAGGTAAATTATTTAATATGAGTTTAGGCTGTTAATTTTTACATTTTTATTTATATTTAAGGATTTTCAAAGCCTAATTTTTTTGATCGAAATCATTACCACAATCTAACAACTCTTTCAATTAGAATAATTTATTTGTGCCTTATGAGGCTCTCCGGATTCTTTAGGTGTAATTAGTGTGGTTTAGTGCTTTAGAAGTTTTCCTGCTATAAAAAGGCCCTTCTTGGAAAAGGATGCAGCAAGTAGTAATGATATATGGTAGGGTATCCTCAAGTGATCCATCGGTGCTCATCAAGCACCGTGAGGGAAATCTTACCAACGCGAGCGGAAAATCTAACCATCTTACTCGTACGCGAGCGAAAGCTAATCCCAGATTTGACCTCGATGTACGTTGTACCGCATAGCGTGCACCCTGCGGAACTACTGGTTTAGTTACCCAATCCCGCCTAGTTTGGGAAATGGGCATGGCCGGTAGAGATGATATGCAGAAGAGATATTGCGGCCCCTTCTGAAAATGAAGCGCCCTCGTCAGTCACTCATCAAATGCTGCTTGGGAAACCTGGCTAATATGAGTACTAAGGTGCCAGGGAAGCCCACCGGTTCGGCTAGTCGGTGGCCTGTCATGGCATCGGACTCGTAGTGATAGTGGCGCCTCTCTTAGAATAACAAGTTTGTGTTCCATCATGTAGTTTCCACATTTTATGTGGAAAAATGATTGTTTTAATGTTGAGTATCTGCTAAATTTCAATTTTCTCTGCTTAACAGTAATATAATTATTTACGAATTTCTCATGCTTTATTAAAACTATATATAAAAAAGTTTTGTAAAATATTTCTTAAAAGTAATAAATTAAAAAATTTAATTTTTTATAACAATACACACGATTTTGATCAAAATTTAATATGATTGTTTTTATGTAAAATTTCTATACATCGACCTCCATGGTAGAGAGTTTTTATCTCTTCAGTGTTTGAACACTGTTTTTTCATACGCTACAAAACTCATTTCTTCTCTTCTAAAAAGGAAAAATAGAGTAACTGTAGTTGAGATAAGCATGTTGTTACTGGAGACAGTGAATAAAAAAAGGTAAGATTATTGCAAAAAAAATAATTCTACGGTTTAAAGCCTTTTATATCGGGACACTAATTTTAGAGAGAAAAAGTAGATACATTTCATTATGGAGATATTGTATAGTATTTTTAAGCTCTTTCTACAAAAATCTATTTCAAACTACACATAAAATTGTTACAAAACTGAACTCCTATATGAGTGGAATCAACACTAAAATACAAGTACTAGACACAGACTTCTCGTACTGTATCTAAAGTAGCTTACATACCGTTCGAAATTCGTTTTGTTTTTAAACTCTACCATTTTCAAGTGATTTCCGTTTTATTATCCTAAGATTATAAGTTATTTTGCATTGTTATATCTAAATTCCAGAAAAACATTCATTTGGACTTTTATCGATTTATTAGATAAAAATAAACAATGTTCATTTTTACTTTCCCGTATAGATAGCGCTACAGCAGCTCTATGACGGATGTTTGCATGTACGCGCGCGCGCGCGTGTGTGTGTGTGTTGGGTGTCAACCACTAAATCACCTTATATCTCCCGAACTACTAAATTGATTTTGACCAAACTTGGTTACATTAATCCTATATATGGGGCACTGATGACATTAAATTTTTAACTTAAAAAGTCTACGGGGTGACGCTGTAGAGCTAGGTTACCCTCAGTATCTCAAGATTTTGCCTGACGTAAGGTCATATTTCTCTTACGCACGTATGTTAAAAATAACAATATCTGCAAAAAGAGATTTTTGCAAAATCGCATCCCTACCCCAAAAAATCTGATTTGGATACTACATGACTTCCTTTTACGCCTATTAAATTACATACACACATTTTCTGCTGCACTTCATTTAAACTTATTTCATTTGAAAGCGAGAAGCGATCCTCCAATTCTTAAATAAAGTTTATACAATTACATTGAAGGGGATACCACATTGCATCACATTTTTTGTGGTGTCCGTATCAGCATTTTATATTAATTCATATATTAAATTTGTTTCACGTCCCTCAAGTAGTTATATCGTGTATGTGATAACGTGTCAGATCCGTAACCATTCACACATTGGTTCGAATCCCACTTCATATGCATATAAAGTTTTTAACTATTTTTTTATTTAAATATATTGAAATATGGTAAAAAATTGACACATAAAAATAGTTACGTAAAAAAAAATTTTAATTAAATTAAATTTAAATTTTAATTAATTTTTGTTACATAAAATTTTATTTCATTTTGTTTTTTTTTTAATCAGATGTTAATAATTATTAATAAATCAATATAGTTAAATTAAAAAAAGGAGCTGAAGTCTTATTCGAACCGACGTGCCTTCCCTTTCAAAATTAAAATATTAAATTAATTAAAATTTTATTTGGCTAAAACTCTGGAACCAATGAAAATAAGTACCAGTTATTACATCATTGAAACCCTTTCAATGAGAGCTTATTACTGCAGTTAATCCAAATTGTTTGGATTTTGGGCTTGTTGGACACTTTCGGTTCAGTATCAATCAAAAGAGGAGGTGCACAAATAGATGTTACAAAAGTCCTAAATCCAAAATTTCAACATTCTACGGCTAATCGTTTTTGAATTATGCAAGATACACACTACGTACTTCACGCCGAAACTAGTCAAAATGGCTTCAGGGACGTTCAAAATGGATATTTCCGTTGAAATCAGAAAACCGAAATTTTTCGCGTTTACAACACTTCTTTTACTTCGTTCAAGGAAGTAAAAATACTCCGAACTAGTGGCTTAGTGAGCATGCTGCGTCAATAGTACCCCTTGTCACCACAAGGAGCGCTAGTGTAGCACTGACGTACAGCTTTTGTAGTCGTCCGCTATGTTCTGACATCACAGGTGAGTGGCAGAATTAAATAAATGAATAATATTTAAAGTGTAAAATAGTTACTCGTCTGACTAAGCCTCGAATTCGATCGCCCGAGTACTCTGTACCTGATTCATTAAGCCGTACTTCTATACCTGCCTGCCGACATGCGAACTTTGTGTTATGCAAGTTGTAAAATTACATTAGTTTAGTTAATACCGACTATCGCCGCTACTAACGCCACACCCGCGCGAATTAAATATGGTATGCGCCCGCACTGTAGTTAGATTAAAGGAACGAAGAATTATTGTATTTATATAAAATTATAAATAGTTTAAAGTATGTTGTTTGTGTATGTATGTGCTATCCGTACATCAGAAACAACCCACATCTGCATAGCATTCCAGGAAAGCTGCGTGACAGGAACGTTATACAACTCTGTTGTAAGCTTTTTAATAATTTTTTTACATTAAACCCTTCTTTTACCATTCTTTCAATATTTTTTTCTGTTTAAGAAAAGTGTAAAAAAGTAATACGTAAATTAGTTTATTTTGTAATAAAGATAAATTCATTTATATACATTCCACTTTGTTAAACTCCATAACAAAATATTTATTACGGTTAATAATAGAATATATATTCAGTATAAGAGAAGAAAAGATTTATGATAATTCTAGTTATGTATATCTTATTTATATAATTTGTATTGCATCTTGCTATGATAACAAAATCATATTCCTGAAATTTTAATTTTCAACATATAAGCTGGATTTTTAACTGATTTACAAAAATTGCCAAAAAGTTATTTTATAATAAATATGATAAATTGCACCTGTTTTAAAAAATTACTTAATAGATTATAGAGAATAATTTTATGTAAAATTTTTATAATGTATGAGAAGAAAACGAGATAAAATATAACTATTATTAATAAAAATAAATAAATAAAAAGAGCTTCTTTATATTACAAGTCGGAAATGTCACTGACTGAAGAACACCGAATGGCCAGGAATAGACTTGGAGCGGCTATAAAGAAAGCAAAGGCTTATGCTTGGGAAGAGCTCATTAATGAGTTAGAGGACAACACATGGAGTAAAGCTAGATTGTAACAAACAAATTTAGTAAGGGAATCCGAAGTCCCTTAGGGGCTAGACGCTAAGGGCTGTACTATCCCTTTTCCCGGTGAAGGAAACAGAAAGAACAGACATTTCTTCCACCCATGATCGGTGCTTTACAGTACATGACTTGAACAGGCCAGAATCAATAAGAAAAAGAGTACGAGATCTGATAGTGTTTCTGGTGCGGTGATAAGCGGGTTAGTTGAAAGGTGCCCTTGGACGGCCAGGATTGATGGCCAGGGGTATCAGCGAATACCTACTTTCGACACTAAACAGCTAGGTAGCTGTTGACTGCAGAAACTGAAAATGGGCCCGTTAAATTCAACACGTAGGGTGGTGCACCTTAAGGTTCTGGGCCTAATTTTGTGGAACACGGGATATGATGGCCTCTTGAGCACTGAGCTTCCGGGTGACAATCACATGGTTGCAGATTCGGATGACCTGGCACTGTTGGTGGCAAGTCATCCAGCGTGTTTTCCAAAAGCGATTGACGTTATTTGTTCCTACATCAATAATGTTGTACGCGATCCCTGTGTGATCCTCGGCGTTAGAAAAAAAGAGGAATGCAAATCGCCTAACCTCGCTGCAACAAAGAGCAGCAGTAGGAATAGCTGCCGAATATCGAACTACACCCGGACCTGCAGTTGAGGTTATTGCTGGGATACCCCCAGTGACATTAAGGTAGGCAACTGATGCGAAGACGAAATGGTATCTCCAAATCAGTACCAAGGAACAATGGCTGAGAGAATGGGACATGCAATGGGGTGAAACGAATAAGGGACTAAACACCTAATACCCCAGCTCTCGCCATGGATTAGGAGGAAACATGGTTAACCCACTTATTGGCTTACACAACTGTTGTCGGGACACGGGGGGTTTTCCTCATCTTTTTAGGTTCAAAAGCAGCAGGACACCTGATTCTTAATACTGCAGATTAGAAAATACAGAAAACATACCTTGAACATACCTTTTACATCTTACATACTTGGGATCAGAATAGGCATCTTTATGGGCTAGGACAGCTAACACCAGATAATACCGTTGAATAAATGCTAAGAGGACGAGCTCAGTGGAAGGAGGTGTCAAAGTTAACCGCTGTCATACTAAAGACCAAGGAGGATGAAGCTAGAAACTGGATTGAAGATTAACATCACAGATAAAAGAGAAAGGAGTGAGAGGGGGTTGGAACAGCCCTTCGTGGAGTTGTCGTTCGTCTGGGCTTGCCTGGATGGGCGGCGGCGATGAATCGGTGGTACTTCCGACCCCTTGAGCGTGAAAGACCGAGATCCGCTCACCAGTTGGAGCGGCTGGGAACGGCATAGCCGGGCCTGGTGCGGCTACTCCTTGGTGGTTAGAGGCAGCTACCACTGGAGCTGAGTAAGTGCTGAGATGCTGATCCTTGCCTGATCCTTGCTGATCCTTTGCCTTTAGTTGAAAGAGGGATTCAGATTCGGTCGTCCGGGTGTAGTCGTCTGTTTTGTCCAGGTAAAACCCGATCTAACATATGCCGTTTGTCAATTTCGTTTCTTCCCTAAATTACTACCAGAGTAATAGTTTATTCTTATCGATGAATCGATGGCTTGTGATCGCGTAGGTAACCTTTACCTGCACCGTATCCATAAGGTCTGGATTAAAATTCGTTAAGGAAATTCAAGCTGGTCGGTTAAAGTTTGCCTTTTATGTTTATCGACAGGTAATATAATGATTTATCCTAACGCTTTCACCGGTATTTATCGTACTTGCATATCTTGGTGTCATCGATGTCGTCTGGTTTTTAATGAAATTAGAATTTTAGCGCTTTTGTCTAATTAATACCTTAGGTCGAGTAACTCACACGTTGCAATATTTTATTAATTTTTCGTGTGAAAATTTGTTTGAACTGCATTCGAAACGAATGCATCGTGGAGGGGGGCCCTGAGATCAGCTCCTGGAGAAGGGTACGGTGAGATAGGAATTTTAGTCGATAGGGTGCGGTAACACATAGGCTCTTAATAACATCAAGCCGAACCCGTGCGAGTCCGACATTCCTCCATTTATGGGGGGTACGCAAATGGTATTTCTCCGACTCATCGAGAAAAAAGAAGAAAAATCCTATATATATATATATATATATATATATATATATATATATATATATATATTTATAAATTGTAATACCGCTGAACTATATGTTAGGTAAATTATGAGTACACCCTTAAAAGCTTACCATGGTATAAAATATATTGCTATTTTATTATATATACGTATGCAAACACATGCATTGTAGAAAATTATCATATTTAAACACACCTTTACACTTAAATAAGTTAAGAAATAAATAAAACAACAATTTGACAATATGAAAATAGAGTTAAATAAATAAATTCTATTATAAATGGTTAAATTGGGAACAATATCCCAATAAATTCAGGATAATACGACTAAATCAAAAGGTCAAACAAAGCTGCACACAAGTTACAAAATCAGATTTGTGTTGAAAGGTCATACCGAGTTCAGGTTTTAGATATATTTTCTCTCTCATTCTTATTTATTCTCTTCCATTGTTCCTCTATTTCTCTTCTATGCATATATATATATAAACTCAAAGTTATATCAGATTAATTCAGAGGAATACACCTCGTACAGTGGTCCGTTCTGGAATAACAGCAGTCGGTAGTCTAGGAATAATATTTAGTTCAGACATACAGTAACCTCAACCTTCCACGATTCAGCCTACAACAAAGGATGGCTGCCAAAACAATACACAAAAGCTCTTTGCTCTGTAGCAGTTATCGACTTTTATACAACTAAGTATTTGTATATATATATATATATATATATATATATAAAATAAATATAAATACACACACACACACACACACACACACACACACACACACACACACACACACTATACAATTAAATTATCAAAGTATTCTTCTATAATCTTGTTAGTGGTACATAAAATACAAAATTAAGTGTATTGTATGAATTAATATTTATACCAGCAGTATTATATTTTAATTAATTTATTAAAATTTGCTCTTAAAAGACGTTATATAAAAAAAAAAATAGAATAAGTATTTTTAAACGCCAATATTTTCGTAATCTTTATGCATAAATTAAAATGTATCTTGTTTACAATTATATTAAATAAAAACTCAAGAATCGCTTTGTCGTTAGGAATAATTTAAAAAAAATATATATTTTCAATGATATATTGGAATGGTTTTAAACATTCAGATAAAACTGCTATTGATTTGTTGAGCATCCTGACCCCGAAGGAGAAAACCCCCGTCATGTGACGGATCTAAACGCCACACCACCCCCTCCGTATCTAGCCCTGAGGGGCTTCACCGGAGGTCATCTTCAAAGACCTCAAGACATATTCCATCTTTCCTCATTCAGGGTGCCACCGATGCGAATGCTACACGCGATATTCCCATCGATGTAAGACGCCTAATCCTACTTTTAACACAAGTCTTAAACAAGACCTTACCGATTGAGCTAATCCGTGAAACTCAACCCAAGGAAGAGTAGTAATGCTAAAATTGAGTTTTATAATATTTCGCGTAGTGCCAGTGAAATATTTTGAATCTGTGAATAAATCACGATATAATTATCGCCAATAAAATTTATAAAAATGATTGAACTTTATGTTACCATTTCATTAATTAAAATAATATAAACCGTTTTTAAGATATCACCAATTTTAAGATTTTACTGTGCTATGGTTCTTGTATATATTAATGTATATATATATATATATATATATATATATATATATGCATTAATGGATACACGCGTATATATATATATATATATATATATATATATATATATATGTAAAAATGAACTTAACATTTGTACGTTTTATTTTCATATGTTGCCGTACCGGTAGATAAATTTTTCGTAACTACAGCACAATAAAAATTTTACACGATAAAAGAAATTGCAAATAATAATTTTTATTAATATTAAAAACGAACTCTCTAACCTGAAACGCCTCAACCGAATTCATCTCGGATACAAAAAACAATCTCAACATTATTTTCCTCGCTTTTCAAATGACATCGTTCTACCGTCTGGAAACATAAAAAACGTAGCTCGACTACTTGAAATCCCTCAAATAATCACCGTTAAATGTGGTCTCCCTTTTTCTAAAAAGTACAATTCATATTTCATTAATTTACAATTCATTAATCATTCTCCCAAATGTATTCGAATCGACAAAAATCAAATCTCTAGTCAGAAAATTCAATTACCTCGGTAAACCGTCAGGCTCAACACCTCTGAGAAAGAAGCTATAAAAAATGAACATGCACACTCAAAGTCGCCAAACCACCCGAAACTTCTACGTTAAAAAATACGCCAAGATCCGCCACTACAAAACTGTCATCGTCGAATGCTTACGTGCATCAGAATGCCTAAGATCACTAACAACGCGACACCGAAATACTTGAATGCAAAGAAAGATCCTTAAAAAAGTTAAACCCAAGGAAAACCAACAACCTCCAAAACAACAAAGAACTCAATACAGATTGTCAAAAACTCACCGATATTATCCGAAAACGCAAAATCCAATTCTATGATCACATTTCTCGCATGAATGATATAAGATTCGAAAATCTTATTTCAAAATCTTATATCTTGATGTACGTCAGGATTGACGTACATCAAAACTCAAAAGGACACTCGAAGTGTGGAGGATATCAGTAATGATATGTTAGGATCATCGATGAAGAAATAAATGACTGGAACACATTTTAAGACAAAATCATAAATTTCAGTGGGTTTCAAGCACTAATAAAACAAGCCAGCAACAGCTTGGCGTAGTATGAGGAGATAAATTAGATCAATTCACAAAATACGAGTATTATTGTAGTTAATTGAGTAAAATAATTAAAAACCATAGGCAGAGTTGTTCGTGCGGTCCACAGATGACCTAAATCTAGAAAAATTGAATATATAGATCGAGAATTTTATAATCATTATAAATTATCTGATAATATTGTTTCTCTAACTATCGGTTATCAGTCTGCCGTAAAAATATATATAAATATAATATTTATACTTATATATGCACGCGAGAACACACACACAATAATATCTGGTTTTATACGCAAATATATTTAGCTACTGAATATTTAAAAAAAAAAATGTAGTTTTGTCGAAACATTGCTTTTAATAATGTTATTCTCTACTCAGGGGGCAAATGATTTTCATTTACATCAATGGAATTTTAACGAGCTAAATTTGCAACAAGTTTAGATTATTCTTACACATAAAGTAAATTTAAGAAATGTGATTCATACTATTATTGTGCTTATAAATATGTACACATTATACTCTTAACTATTCTAAAAAAAAATAGATAGCATACAGATAACAACAGATACATACATCATAACATAAGATTCGAATCGCCAATGCAGAGTAAATTAGCGGCTTTTAGATATATGATAGATAGACTACACAGATTGCCATTAAACAAACCAGTATATAAAAGAGTTAAACACGATTTTTCAAATAACAGAAAATAGCGGGTATAGAAAAGAAATGATCTGAAGAAAGAATAAAGTTATAAGTAAAAGAGATGAATTTAAAACAACAAAAGATAAAATACCTTTAAATAGAGTAAATTAACATTTACGGAGGAAAAAATTTACCCAATTAAACAATTATTTGGTAAATATAATATAAAAATGGCTGTAACACAAATAATACGCTAAGAAAGACTTTTCATAGTAATATTGAAGAAAAAGTATTGTATAACCGTAATAGTATATATAGAAAATGAAATGTAAATGCAATGCAATATACACTGTACAAACGGGAAGAAAATTAAAATTAAGATATACACATGAGATCTTTTAAAATCGATAAACAAGATTCTAATTAAGCAACGCATTTAATAAAAGAAGAACATACTACCCGATGACAATGGAAGAATCAATGAAATTAATTCACAATTGTATTGAAGGAAGAAGAATGAACATTTTAGAACATCTAAAAATCTTCAAAGTAAAAAGTAACAATAAAACGATTGTAAATGAACAGATCAACAATTAAATCAATGTCCTTTTCAAGAACCTCAATTTACTAAATACAAGAAATGGATAAATAAAATTAATTGTTAAGTATAATCGTTAATAACAAATAAACAAAAAGAAAGCCAGACAAGACATGACGTCAAACAAAGGGAGAGGTGATGACTAAATATTATATGAACACTAACAGATATTTAAAAGTACCAGTAAAGTAAGTTTTGACAATGGTGTTATTCCAAAACCCAACAACATATAATAAAAGAATGAAACTAAGAAAGGTAAACAGTACGCAACAAAGAAATCATAGTGTTCTTAACAGAAAATATAATAATAATTATTATTTTAATAACAATTCTAATAAAATGCACTAAAAAATAGCGTATATATAATTTAATTTTTTAAATAATTTTTCTCAAAGTTAGTATTTCTATCTTTTTTTTTATTTTTACTAATTAACAATTATTATCATTAGCGACTACAGTAACACTATCATGTAATAACAAAAATCATAAGGAACAAAAATAAACAATAAAGTAATAGAAACAATAAATAACAAACATTGACAAGTGACAACAATAAATACAAAATAAAATACATAAATCAGACAAAAATCACTAAATCGTATTCTTCATTCCACTGTAGAAGAGGAACCTCGATAGACGTTTTATACCCTCGTTCTGGTTTAATAGAAATTTCATATCCGAACCCAGGTCTATGTTTTGTCGGATGGTTCTAAAGATTGGGCAGTCAACGAGCAGGTGGTACACGGACCATTTGTCCTTGCAAGCCTCACAGATCTTAGAGAGCCAAGTAGGTGAGCGAAGGTAAGCCTGGTGTGTCCATCCTTAGCCGAGTTAAAATGACTTGGTCTCTTCTGTTGCTCGGGGATGGAGGTTTCTCGAGCTTTTTTTCACACTTTTCAAAAAAAAGTACGGTGTTACTTTTATTCTCACTGTGTGAATGGAGGGGGAAAATGAATTTTCTTTACCTATCGAGGTAAAAGAAGTACGAAAATACCATTCACTTAAATTGTGATTTTCTTATATATATACGAATGGTATGTATGTGCATACATATATGTATTCATCTGCATATATATAAATTTTTGGGTTTGCAAACCTCCAAAATCAATAGATCAATTTCACTGAGCGGCCTCCGTGGCACGAGTGGTAACGTCTCGGCCTTTCACCCGGAGTTGTCCTGGGTTCGAATCCCGGTCAGGCATGGCATTTTTCACACACGCTACAAAACATTCATCTCATCCTATGTGGAAAATGCGGACCCTGAGGTTAAAAAAAATTAATTAAATAAATTTCACTGAAATTTATGTATACTGTAGTAGTGTATCTGAATTTGTGAATGTGAAAATTTGATGAAGATTTCTTGAGTTACATTCAATTTAAGGTCTAAAAACTTTTTAAGTTATGTTGACTGTCAGTGGTGTATTTTTCATATACCACTGCTCGGTGGTTCACTGGTTTCACTGCTTATCTATTGACTCAAAATGGTGAGTGAGTTTAAATATGATGCTTGTCTGTAGGGATCTACTCGTTATCGAATGTAGGTAGTGCGTTGTACTCTAAAAATCAGTACGTTTCTGTCTGCCAAATAGAGAGGGAATCGGAAATGAAAAATTGGGCTTCTTTGCTAAACTAGACAAGGGTTTTTTTTAAATAGTATATAATAATATTTACATTAAATATTAAATAATATAATAATATTTTAAATAGAATATAATAATAGTAACCTATTATTACCACAAAGAATAACCGCTGTCCTCTCATAGGCTTTGAGAGGACAAAATTACCCACTAGAATATTAATAATAGAAACTATAATATAAGAAAATGTAATAATTTTATAATTTTAACAAAGAATTGGAATAATATAAAACAATTAGAGTGATTTCCTATTTATAATTACTACTGGATTCTAGTTAACAATTAATGATTAATTACATACAAATATAATATTTCAGTCCTGAATATCTTAACACAAATATATATATATATTGAAAGCAGTAGTAAGAAACAGTAAAAATATTTAATATTAATAATGAAGAAACTTAAATATCGATTACTGTTATCTATATTACGAATATTACATAAAAATATTTATAAGGATTAGAATAAAAGGTTTTTCTTTAAAAACTATAGATATTAGTATTATTTTTATCTCAGTGTATAAGGAAAAATTCTTATTAATAAAAAATAAAATTTAAATAAAACAAAAAATATTTTTAAAATTATACATCGAGCTTAAAAATAAAAACAATAATTTACATTTCAAACAAAATTTTAATGTGTAAATTTAAAAAAAATGAAATCCTTCTTCAATAAGAATGGAAGTTTATATAAGTAAAAAGGAAAAAAAAAACAGAATAAAATTGTAAAACAAAAAAAATGTAATAAAAATAAACATTATGCTAAATAAAAAATGTTTACATCAAAAGAATACGTTACAGTTACATAAAGAACTGTAAAAATTGAAGCCTTTGATTATTTTACAAAAAGATTTTATAATTTAAAAAATAATTAATTTTTAATAAAATAAAAGATAAGACTACATTTTTTATGGATAAAATAAATAAAAATAAAATATTTTATTAGAATAATATTAAGTAAAACCGAAAAGCATATTCCATCTCATTCTAAAGAGGTATAATTTTAAAAATCCGTATGTCAATCAATGTTGCCATATTTCTAGTAAACTGCTGACTAAGTCATCAGTCTTCACAATTAATACTCACTGACATGATGTGTAATAAACTGACAACTTTGTACAGCAGCTGCTATTGACTCAATCAGGAGAACTGCTAAAGACAGGATAAAAGAAAAATTCAAGGTGGAGATATTTTTATATATCATTTCTACTTATCAGACTAAAATATATGAACTGTGCAACACAGATGTGAAAAAAAAGATATAGTGCAAATATAAAAAAAATAACAAGGAGAGAGCTGTATAATAATAACAGTAGGTAAATAAAAATAATAATTTTTTTTTACCGAAGAATATTATATTTATAAAGCCACTTTTTCAACACCTAAGTGAATGATACTGTTATAAAAGTATTCAGAATTATATTCAATATCTAAAGAGCATTTCAACCATATTATAGCCTATATAAAAAAATAAATATATAATTCAAAGGATTCATTCATAAGACAATCAAAATCTTCAAAAACGTTTTTGAGGTAAAATTTGAAATGATGAACGAACTAAGATTAGAACCAGTGAAAATCTTTACTGAAAGCTATGATAAATTAAATTTTAAATACGAAAAATCAAATATATTTTTTAAATTTAAAAAAAAAAGTTGAAATAAAGAGTTTATTTGGTATTAAAGAAGTTAAAACAAAAAAAAAAAGGCTCGTGTGTACTTATGCACTCACGTACGAAGTTATATTTCTTTGGCATGAATAAATAAAGATTTTTTACGTATTCGAACAAATTTGAACCCAGTCAAACGATCGATAAATACACGACATTAAATACGATGAATAAAAGTTTGAATAAATAACATTTAAATTAAATTATATTTATTTTATACAGTTAAAAAGTATTCAAGTATTCATTGTCATATAAAACAAAGTTCATCGAATATATTTCGATTATTTAGTTCCATTAATTCTTCGGATGACGATTGAATAGGCACGACTGTTATCAGCGGCTTATGATATGAAAAATATGCTACAAACTGTTTTATTTTATAATAGTGTAATTTATCAAAAATGTTATTTTTGGTAAATTTAAAATTATTTACGCAAAATCAAGAATTTATCTGTGTGCTATTTTCTGTATCATTAAAAAAATGTAATTTTACTCATAAAAAAAAATAATACTTACTTATAAGTTTAAAATTCATAAATATAACCTCAAATCTTGAAACCAAATTAACACAAAAAAAAAAGAAATATACGCTGCAATATAAATAAATATTTATGAATATGAACAACAATATCACAGTTTAAAATATCCGTCTTCAGAAATCCATATATATAAATATATATTTATTACGACACAATATCTATTATGTTTACAATTGCTTAATTAGACATTAGACACTAAACGTATGTGCGTGCAAACTGATCCACTTCGGCCAGCGCAAATCTTCATGGTGTGTTAAATCGGCGCGCGCAACTTCCGTAACTTTCTGAAAATACACTCTGATCAGTTTCTTTCTCCTAAAGCGCCAAAAGAAGTGTAACTTCAAAAATTTTGAAATACTCACACATACATTAAAATGGTGTTAAACATATGACGCTTTTTATTTCTGACACTTTTTCTTTTAAATAACCCCAAAGAATGATAACCTATTAAAAGAATCATAGCTTTTTTCTTCATAAAAACATTAATCCTTTTTTTCAGAATAATTATTTTTCTATCATTACGTAACACATTTTAACTGATTTTCAAAACATTATATTGAAATATATAAATATATTTTTAAAATATATTAATTTTTAACGAATATCGGTAGAAAAACTTCTCGTTGAAGGACAAATATCACGCATGGATATTTGATACGACTTAAATAAAGGTGATCTGAAATGAGCTGAAATTTCAACATTTTAATAAACCATACTTTTTATTTTATAATTGATATCTTTTTGCTTTATTAAAAAAGCAGTGACATAGAGGTTATGTGAGATACAACCATTTGACAGATTAGCGCCCCGACCTTGGCTGCACATGTTCTCTTTTGACAAAATTTTCCTAAAACATGTTGACATTAATTGCTGGGAAATGCCAGCAAATGTCAACTTCTTGACATTTGAAGTCGAATTTCTTCTTTGAGATCCTCAGTTAATTTTAGTTTATTAATATATATTTTATCGTTAAGATAACCCCAAAGAAAAAAAGTAAACGTTATTAAATAACATGATCTTGTCTACCAATCAGCTCGCTGCGAGAAACCATTCCATTTTTCTTTCAAAAACCGCATGGTTTCATTGGCAGTGTGGCATTTTGCACCGTCTTATTGAAACCACTTGTTTTTTACGTCAATATCATTAATTTTAGACAATAAAAGATTTGGAATCATCTCACGATATCGAACTCCGTTGACGGAAACGGTATCTCCATTATCATTTTCGAAGAAGTAAGGTCCCAGTCAATTTCCCAGCCCAAAATCCTCACTAAACCATCACCCGTTCAGGATGCATAGGAAGTTCTTTAAACTTTTTTTTTGAGTTTCTGATCCCCATATTCGAAAATTTTGTTTATTGACAAACCCAGTAAGAAGAAAACTGCGTCATCAATAAAATCTTTCTTTTTTTTGATAACTTTACATTGTTATTTTACAATACAACGCGTTGTTCAAATGCGTACGTTTTCATAATTTAATCTCAGTATTTACCAATAACAGCATATAAAAATTTCTACTCTGGTTTTACCGCGAAAAAAATTGCAGAAAACTTAAAATAACAGTTCATTTTGGGACATCGTTTACCTTGTAAAATAAAAAAAAAAAAATATTGTATGTTATGATATGAGATTAACTTCGCATAAATTTTTTTTATTGATGTTTAAGGAATTATGAGCAGTAAAATACTTTTATGTCGTAAAAATATTTTTATGCAGTACACGATCGAATGAAATCTAGTATTAATTAGTATTTTCATGCGAAGTATGAAGCTACTAGTTTATTCCATTCTGATTTTATGATTAAACAATATCATGTTATTCCCATCAGTACTAGAAAGAAAAGTGAAAATAGTATTTTTTAAACAATTTTAAATTAAATCGATCGATATATAAGAAACTCTATCATATTCCAGTTTGCTAAGTTTCAATAAAGTTATAATATTATTATACGCTGCAGTGGTAGCATAACTTAATAATATATGAATATTAAGATAAAACCTTATAAATTTTTATATAAACAACATGAAAAAGTTAGGTTTTTAAACCAGTTTATAAATTCATCAAAAATAAAAATATAAATATTTTAATAATAATATTACTTTTAAAAATTCCAACTAAAAGATTAAAATTGATTTAAAGAAGCCCCCCCCATTAAGCATTTATTTTTATTAACGAACTGTAATAATTATATAAACATTCTATAAATAATTTAAACTAACAAAGGGTAATCAATAACATAAGGGTAAAATTGACATAATATATATATATATATATATATATATATATGAATATTAAGTTAAATATAATTTAAGTTTATTTTCCTTTTGATTGCATATAATTAAATATAATAAAATATACCTTACCTAAAATTATTATCTTTATTAATCTTCTGGGTTAACCAATCAACTATAAAAACTTATAAATTAAATTCATTACGTTTAATTTAAAATTTTCTAAGCTTCCTCAGGTAACATTCATATTCTTTATAAGAGTATGATGCACACATCATACTCGTATAAAGAATAAGAGAATTTTGTATGATGTGTATATGAATGTTTAATATAACCTGAGGAAGCATAGAGAATTCTAAGTGAAATGTGGTGAATTAAATTTAAAGGTTTTTACATAGTTGATTGGTTAACCCAAGAGATTAATAAAGATAATATTTTTACGTAAAATATTTCTTGTTATTTTATATATATATATATATATTTTAAGACTTGTTTTAATAATGACTGAAAATTATTTTCTTGAAAACATCTGTTCACCGTTACCGTTGGATTGCTTTTGAATGAAATTTTAAGTAGCTTGTAAGATAAGACACACTTGAGATGATTGCCTCCGAAACGTTGAGTTGTAATACATATTCTACTATTCAAATGCATTAAATAAATTGCATACAATAATTTATCACCACTAGATATCTACATCACGTAAATATATTACACATATACAATGCAAGTAATAGTAATGTATATACAACATATGATGTTAAATAAACAAAAATTATTTTAAATTTATAATTATGTTTAACAAAATGTAGTGTTAAAGATAAAATTTATGAAAAAAAACCAAAAAACATGGTTTTAAAAAAAAATACCATAAAACATAATTATAAATGATATTTCATGTGATGAACATTATATATTTACAAATAAAAAAATAATAAAGTTTTGGTACTTACATCTAAAGCTCCTTTTATGATTGGTCCAGCTTGTCCTATGTACAGTGTAGATGCTGAATCGAATACAAGTTCTTGCGGTTCACGTTTAACTTGTACAGTATCGTATAGTTGACAATTAAAATATAATGTCACTTCATCTGCAGTAACTTTGAATGCAAATCTTGTCCATTTAGTAAATGTTGACGATACAACAAAACTTGCCAAAGTTTGTGAAGCGTATTGAGTATTTACATCAGTATATAACAAGCTAATATTTGTTAAGCCGGGTCCTGAATTGAAAAGTTGTACTCCAAGTTGAACAACCTGAAAATTTTAATTAAAAAAAAATAAATTAGAAATTAAAAACTAACCGTATTTTAATAAGATGAATTATTTTAGCTAATAAATTAGATAAATTTCGATCTTTAACTAATAATTCTGAAAAACGAATAGTAAATCAAAACAAGAAGCATATAAGAAGTGTGTGAGAAAAGTAATGAGATTGGTAAACCTGCGAGCGATCTGGCAACGCTGTGTCTACCGGTCTGGCCTAGATCGGTTTGTTAATCCCTTCCACATGCTCAGTACGAGTTTCAACTCCGTTTAGCCAATACACATTTTTGTCAGCGCCATCAGTGAAGTTGTGTTTTTGTTGTGTGTTACGAAAATGGAACATCGGAATTTAGAGCAACGTTGTGTAATCAAATTTTGTGTTAAACTTGGGGAATCCGTGAGTACGATCTTTAAAAAGTTGAAACAGGCTTATGTGGAACATTGCTTATCAAGAGCACAAGTTTTCCGCTGGCACAAATCATTTTTGGAAGGCCGAGAACACGTTGAAAGGTAACCTCGCTCGGGAGACCTTCAACTTCAAAATCCGGCGAAAACGTTTAGCCTGTAAGGATTATTGTGAGATCAGACCGTCGTTTAACAATAAGGATGATGAATGAACAGTTAAATTTAAACTCTTTCACCGTATATTAAATTTTGACGGACGATTTGGACATGCGAAAGGTTTGTGGGAAATTAATGCCGAAAAACCTCACAATGGAACAGAAGGACAATCGAAGAAACGTGTGCGTTGATCTTCTTGAGAAGATTGACAACGACCAAGAATTCTTTAATCGTGTGATCACAGGTGATGAATCCTGGATATTTGAGTACAATCTTGAAACAAAGCGGCAAAGCGAAGAGTGGCACACTCCGTCATCTCCTCAACCGAAAAAATGTCGAATGAGCAAATCAAATATCAAAACCATGCTGATTTCCTTTTATTGACAGTAGGGGTATGTTGCATAAAGAATTTGTTCCTTCAGGACAAACTGTCAACCAAGTGTTTTACAAAGGTGTCCGTGAAAGACTCAGGAAAAGAGTGATTCGCGTGAAATCAGACATTGCAGACAAGTGGATGCTTCATCATGACAATGCCCTGTGTCACACGGCCATTTCCATCAGGGAATTTTTGATTTCAAAACGCATTCCTACGGTTCCTCAACCCCCCTATTCACCTGATTTGAGTCCTTGTGGCTTTTTGCTTTTCCCGAAATTGAAACATGTCTTAAAAGGACGTCATTTTGGAATTCTGTAGAAAATTCAAAAGACTGTGACTAACCAGTTAAAAGCCTTAACAGTTGAAGCCTTCCAGCGCTGCTAACAGCAATGGGAACAACGACTCCGCCGGTGTATAGCTGCCCAAGGAAACTACTTAAAGGGGATAATATTGTTATTTGAAAAAAATAAAAACTTTGGTAAGTAAAAAGTTAGTCTCATTATTTTTCTCGCACACCTCATATATATCTGTGTTTGATATACTCGTACATACCAATAGAACTCGTAAATACCTATAACCCAACTTGACCTGACTCACTGATTCATGAACCTCAGAAAAATACACAGAAGATAAATTAATTAAAATTTATGTACAAATTCTTCTTATCGTGGAAGTTCACATTAAGAAAAGATTTTTTTTTGAAATTCCTAGTTTTTTTTTTTTTTTGCCTTCAGTCATTTGACTGGTTTGATGCAACTCTCCAAGATTCCCTATCTAGTGCTAGTCGTTTCATTTCTGTATACCCTCTACATCCTACATCCCTAACAATTTGTTTTACATATTCCAAACGTGGCCTGCCTACACAATTTTTCCCTTCTACCTGTCCTTCCAATATTAAAGCGACTATTCCAGGATGCCTTAGTATGTGGCCTATAAGTCTGTCTCTTCTTTTAACTATATTTTTCCAAATGCTTCTTTCTTCATCTATTTGCCACAATACCTCTTCATTTGTCACTTTATCCACTCATCTGATTTTTAACATTCTCCTATAGCACCACATTTCAAAAGCTTCTAATCTTTTCTTCTCAGATACTCCGATTGTCCAGGTTTCACTTCCATATAAAGCGACACTCCAAACATATACTTTCAAAAACCTTTTCCTGACATTTAAATTAATTTTTGAAGTAAACAAATTATATTTCTTACTGAAGGCTCGTTTAGCTTGTGCTATTCGGCATTTTATATCGCTCCTGCTTCGTCCATCTTTAGTAATTCTACTTCCCAAATAACAAAATTCTTCTACCTCCATAATCTTTTCTCCTCCTATTTTCACATTCAGTGGTCCATCTTTGTTATTTCTACTACATTTCATTACTTTTGTTTTGTTCTTGTTTATTTTCATGCAATAGTTCTTGCGCAGGACTTCATCTATGCCGTCCATTGTTTCTTCTAAATCCTTTTTATTCTCGGCTAGAATTACTAGATCATCAGCAAATCGTAGCATCTTTATCTTTTCACCTTGTACTGTTATTCCGAATCTAAATTGTTCATTAACATCATTAACTGCTAGTTCCATGTAAATATTAAAAAGTAACGGAGATAGGGAACATCCTTGTCGGACTCCCTTTCTTATTACGGCTTCTTTCTTATGTTCTTCAATTGTTACTGTTGCTGTTTGGTTCCTGTACATGTTAGCAATTGTTCTTGTATCTCTGTATTTGAACCCTAATTTTTTTTAAATGCTGAACATTTTATTCCAGTCTACGTTATCGAATGCCTTTTCTAAGTCTATAAACGCCAAGTATGTTGGTTTGTTTTTCTTTAATCTTCCTTCTACTATTAATCTGAGGCCTAAAATTGCTTCCCTTGTCCCTATACTTTTCCTGAAACCAAATTGGTCTTCTCCTAACACATCTTCCACTCTCCTCTCAATTCTTCTGTATAGAATTCTAGTTAAGATTTTTGTTGCATGACTAGTTAAACTAATTGTTCTGTATTCTTCACATTTATCTGCCCCTGCTTTCTTTCGTATCATGACTATAACAGTTTTTTGGAAGTCTGACGGAAATTCCCCTTTTTCATAAATATTACACACCAGTTTGTATAATCTCTCAATCGCTTCCTTACCTGCACTGGGCAGTAATTCTACAGGTATTCCGTCTATTCCAGGAGCCTTTCTGCCATTTAAATCTTTTAATGCTCTCTTAAAATCAGATCTCAGTATTGTTTCTCCCATTTTATCCTCCTCAACTTTCTCTTCTTCCTCTATAACACCATTTTCTAATTCATTTCCTCCGTATAACTCTTCAATATACTCCACCCATCTATCGACTTTACCTTTCGTATTATATATCGGTGTACCATCACATTAATTAATAATAATTTAACACATTATTAGATTTTAATTTATGTACCCCAAACTTTTCCTTAACTTTCCTGTAGCTCCGTCTATTTTACCAATGTTCATTTCTCTTTCCACTTCTGAACACTTTTCTTTAATCCACTCTTCTTTCGCCAGTTTGCACTTCCTGTTTATAGAATTTCTTAATTGCCGATAGTTCCTTTTACTTTCTTCATCACTAGCATTCTTATATTTTCTACGTTCATCCATCAGCTGCAATATATCGTCTGAAACCCAAGGTTTTCTACTAGTTCTCTTTATTCCGCCTAAGTTTGCTTCTGCTGATTTAAGAATTTCCTTTTTAACATTCTCCCATTCTTCTTCTACATTTTCTACCTTATCTTTTTTACTCAGACCTGTTACGATGTCCTCCTCAAAAATCTTCTTTACCTCCTCTTCCTCAAGCTTCTCTAAATTCCACCGATTCATCTCTGACACCTTTACTTCAGGTTTTTAAACCCCAATCTACATTTCATTATCACCAAATTATGGTCGCTATCAATGTCTGCTCCAGGGTAAGTTTTGCAGTCAACGAGTTGATTTCTAAATCTTTGCTTAACCATGATATAATATATCTGATACCTTGCAGTATCGCCTGGCTTTTTCCAAGTGTATTCCTAGTTTAAAGGGTTAAAATGGAGTAACAATAGACTTTACTATTTTTTTTTAAATTTATTTTTAACAAATGATGCTATGAACTTGATTTTTGGTATGTGCAATCTTTACGTGAATAATTAAAAACCAACTTGTACATTTTTTTAGAGATTCCGAATTTAAATGGTTAAACTGGATTTTGAACTTTGTTTTTGAAACCCTCGGTATATTTTTCTCGGTATTAATTTCTCGGTAACAAATGAAGATATTACCTTGATTTTTGATGTGTGTAATTTTTATCTAAATATCTTAAATTCAATTTTCTAGAATTTTCGAAATTCAACTTTGAAAGGGCTGAAGAAAGGCAAAAGATAATTTAAACAATGACTGTTCATTTCAAACTATACTAAACGAGATATTCACTAGATTGGGCCTGCAAATACTCTTCAGATAAATATCTAAAACCCGTTTTGGGTTTCTTTTTAATTTTAGGATATATGTTTACATGAATTTTTTTTACACGCCTGTCCAAAAAGGAGTGTAATGTGTTTAGGATGTACGTATGTGTGTTTGTTCCACTGTAGCAGCTCAACGGCCGAACTTATTTAGATTATGATCCTGCGTTGGAATCCTTACGTTATCAAGAGCGTCGTAAACTATATAGATATGTATGTTTAATTGACATTAAAAGGCCACAAAAAATCATATATACGATTCTAAATCGATAATCCATAGTATTTTCAGTATCGATTTATTGAATCGAAAATAGTTGTGTTTTAAGATCTGCTATGATACTATACTGAATGAATGAAATTCGGTAGTAAAATTTATTAATTTATTTTATAATTATTCCTACTGTTGTCATTTATTTTGTATAAATATTTAAGAAAAAATCTTATAATTTTATGACTGGCATGGCAGTATGTAAGCATGTTCTTTCTGCTTGCTTCTCTTATTTGTTGGTGTTGCTTCTTCTTAGTTATTGTTTATAAATATTTAAGTAAAAATAAGTCATATGATTTTTGACGGGCAGTGTTTCAATCATGTTACCTTGTTCTTTATTGCTAAATATTAACTTATAATCCTCCTTTTATTGATAAAATTAAATAAATGAAATTAATAAATAATAACAAGTAAAGAAAAATACAAATGGAAAATATAATTAAAAATAATCAAAGCTTAGAAATTAAATAAAATAATCCGTAAATTAACTGACAACGAAGTGGTTCTAGCGGGAGAGAGTCATGGAGGAAGCTGTGTGCAGCCGCCCGGCGCACCACCATTGGTCCGCTATGCGCCAAAATTTTATTCATAAATATTAGCTAGTAATCCCTTTCTTTTATTAATAAAATTAAATAAATAGAATGAATAATTTACACGACTGCCCTAAAAGGAGTGTATGTATGTGTGTTTGTTCCATCGTAGCAGCTCAACGGTCAACGGCCGAACTGACTTAGATGAATGTCCCCTCATTAGAATCCTTACGTTTCTGGGAGTGCCATAGGCTATATAAATATGTATATATATTACATATACGTACGTATATTTATAAAAATATATGTAGTAGTGGAAATTTGCCGGTTGAAGCATAAACA
This sequence comes from Lycorma delicatula, assembly GCF_047948215.1. Taxonomy (NCBI): domain Eukaryota; kingdom Metazoa; phylum Arthropoda; class Insecta; order Hemiptera; family Fulgoridae; genus Lycorma; species Lycorma delicatula. Next base: position 50,473,440 of record NC_134460.1, read on the forward strand.
TTAATGAATTGTGAACTGTGAGCCTCTATCACTGTCTTAGCTGGGTTCGAATTGAGCGATTCAAATCAATCGAATGAATAAAATTACAAAAATAATAGAACTAAATTTACGTTAAATAAAATAAAATAATATATTAAATAAATTAAAAAAATTTCTGTTTAATAATAATGAGTTTCCCGTACCGACTGCTTGTGAGGCTGAAGTGGTGAGGTAATGCGAGTACCTCATGCGAGGCTAGACCAATTATCACCGTTAACTGGTAACAAAAGGGGTACTCCTAAGGCGCTGTTTTGGGATGTGCAGTGGGGTGCTCTTATAATATTTCTACAAACAATTGTCCGATTTTCAAAATTCCAACGAGGTATTTGCTAGTTAATACAAATTCACGATGGAGACAAACCGGAACAAAAGAGCAATGTATTTTTTTTCGGCAGTCGTGTTTTTTATTTTTTAATATTTATCTGTTATTTCCAATATTTTCACGAGTAGAATAGATTATGAAAGTCTCGGGAGAACTTCATGATACACTCTGAACATAATAAAAATACTTGTATGTAGCAAAAAACTTCAACAAATAAAGATAAGATAAAATAAAATGATAAACAACTTCTGGAAAAAAATATTACTTATTAATTACCAATAGGAGCTCCTTCCTATATCTTTTGGATGGCAAGAAATTAATTTTTTTAGCAATATTTTTATGAAATAATTTTTTTAATTTTGACCGACAGTTTCCGTCAGTGTTTGAGGGAAGTTGATAACTAAAGGTATGCCAGATGATACAACTCTATCTACATATAATAACGTTAACGTAAATATAAATTTATTGTCTTAGAATAATAGCACTACATTTTAAACAACAGATCGTATACACTGAAGTATAAAATTAACTCACTGATCAATATAATAATGCGCCCATTATTCTGCGTTACAGATTATGTCCATCATTTTGAATGTGATAAGACGTGAAGCCTTATTTAACTATTGTTTCCCTGAATAAACTTAACGAGCAATGCAAGCTATATAATACACAGGAATTTTGCTAAAATCTGTCATTATGTATTTATTTTTTATTTTTTGTGAGGGAGCGAAAAACATTTTAACGTTATCATCGCCAAAAATAAAAATATAAAATATAAAAATAAAATACAAAACATAAAATTAAAACAAAAAAACAACTTAGACTAGAAATTAAAAAATAAAATTAAAACTTAAACTAAAATATTAAATCAAAAAACAAAATATTGAACACAAAAACATTCAACTATTATCATAGCTACATACTAAAAAATACTACTATCATAGAAAGAAAAAAAACTATATAAAAAACTAAAATAAAAATATAGAAATAAAATTACTATAAAGAAACTTCGAGAGGAGGGTAAAAGTCTCCTTCTCGGATAACAGAAAAAATAAAAATTTAACATGAAAATTATAATTTTAACACTATTAAAAGGTTTCTAAAACATTAACAAGTGCAGGAATTAAAAACAGCCGGTCCAAAAGATTTTTATCATTGACGAATATTCGTCATTATCATTGACGAATATTTATCATTGACGGATTTGACGAATATTCCTGGGTATATTTCGCAACGCCGCATAACGTACGCACTCTACAAGGATGTGGCGCAGAGTCAAGCGGAAGTTGCATCGTACGCATATTAGTAAATTTAATTTTGACATTAGATGTGTCTGAGTGATTCTGGTATGGCTAACCGAAATCGACAAAGAATTACTTCCTCTCGACAGTTTTCTGAAAGACGAATCCCATGGCAACACAGTGTTTTAAATGCATCGGAGTTTATTATCCACTGTGTGGATAAATATTACTATTTAAAATTATTGTAAACTATAGGTAGAAAAAAATCAAACCATATTTAACGTCAAATAGTGAAAATTAAAACGATAAATTTAGTTCATTTATCCTTCACGAAGAGTTAAAAAGCGAATATATATCAATGTACAGGCTTATCATAAAAGAATGGTGCGGTTTTGAACATAGTTTAGATTAAAACAGAATTACTTACAGTTTATGTTTTTTTATTTTTCAAATTTGTCGTCTCAAACATTTTTTTACATAATTAATAAATTTCAATACGTGCGCCCTTAGTTGCTCGACAAATGTCCAAACGATACTCAATTTCTCTCCAAACATTATTTAACATTTCTTCGTTAATGGTTGTCGTTGCTTCATTAATCCTGTTTTTTAAGCGGTTTAGGTCGCGAATTTTTTGTGTATAAACAACGCTTTTGATGTACTCTCGCAAGAAAAAATCGCAAGGTGTCGGGTCTGGACTCCTTGGAGGCCAATGTACGGGTCCTTGCCGGCCTATCCATCGATCTCCAAATTTTTCGTTCAAAGCGTCCGTGACCGATGCATTGAAGTGCGGGGGAGCACCATATTGTTGGAAATGAAGTCGATGAATGTTTTCGAGTTCATCCGGCTGAGGAAAGCAATAATCGGTTAACACGTCAAGATACACAACTCCATTAATTGTTTTTTCAGCAAAGAAGAAGGGCCCTATTACACGATTTTTCATCACACCACACCAAACATTAACTTTAGGCGAATAGCGTTGTTTCTCGATAATTGCGTGTGGGTTTTCAGAGCCCCATATTCGTGAATTGTGTCTGTTAACACATCCATTCATGTGGACTGTTGCTTCGTCTGTAAAAATTATATCTTCTAAAAATGATTCGTTTTCACTTATCTGTCCGATATTTCAGCAGAGAAGTCGTAACGTTTTACACCATTATCGGGTTTCAATTCCTGCAGTATCTGGATTTTATAAGCGTGTAATTTCAGTTTTTTATGTAAAACTTTGTGAACTGTTGATTTTGGAATACCTAATTCGACGCTTCGACGGGGGATGGACTTCCCAGGACTTCTAATTGCCGATCGTCTAATTAGTTCAACCGTTTCGTCTGGTACACTTGTTCTGCCGGTTGATTTCTGTATCTTAACCGATCCGGTTTCTTCGAATTGTTTGAACCAACGCGTTATGTTATGTTTGTGTGGCGGATCTCTTCCGAATTCACGTCGAAACGCACGTTGAACTAAAATTACGGATTTTTATTCAGCCACCAATAAAACACACTTTGCTTTGTCTTTACCCGAGAACATAGTAACTCACTAAACTCACCGCAACAACAATACAAGAACTGACATTGTGGTTACAACTGCTGATAAACAAACTTTTGGGTTGGAGGCTTTCGGGGATAGCAATATAACATCTAGAAATGTCTCTACAATCTTCCTATGAATTACTGAAACCGCACCATTCTTTTATAACCCTGTATTTCACTAAGATATTACCTAGAAAATTTAAAAAATGGGAATTACTTAATTTTTTTAAACAAATATTTTCTTAATTTTTATTATTGGACAGAAGATGGTCAGCTTCCTCATGACTTATATTTAACACATTGACATTTCCATGGTTGTCCTACTTATCGTTGTTTTATTGTTTATAGAAATAAATTAAATATGTAAATGTGTATATGATTTTTTAAATTATTTTTTAATGTATTATTAGTTGTGTTTTTTTCAATTTAGTTCATCTATGGACCGCGTGAACAACTTCATGTATGTCTTTTAATCTCTTTACTCCAGTAATTTCTCATTACTTGTGAATGTAGTTTTTTCTCCTCAGACCATGCCAGATTGTTTGTTCTTTACTTTTTGCACCCACCGTAATTGTCGATCTTTTCTAGAAATGTGGTCTTGTGTCTGCTTTTAGCTGATTATTGTTTGTATATTTTTACGGATATCATCGAATCATTTTTTTTTTTTTTTTTTTTTTTTTAACTTTTTGTACTTGAGGAAATACGTTTGTGTTGGGCGGGTAGGATTAAATTCCGTAGTTATAGAAATATATCATTGAGGGCCCAACGACTATTACTGTTGATGGTAACGGATAGTTACCGGACGGTTTCACGGAAGGCGGTCTTGGTGATTGCGAGAATGAAACCGGTTGATATTTTTTAGCTCTATAGAGATAGAATGGTATGTTGCTAGAAAGTTGGGTTAGTTACTTCCGAAAATATTCGGGACATCGACCAAAATTATTTTGATATATGGCAGGCTAGATAGGATGAGACTATTGGTGGGTTATAAACTCACGATCTCTTCCCAGACATTAAAAGTTACGGGGCGCTTCGAGGGTTTCCTCTAACAAGTACGTAACTCAATTTCTTATCGGTCACAGGGTCTTCAGGTGTAGGCTGGCTGGGTTCGATCTGGTGGATTCGAGACTGTGCCTGCAGTGTAGGGTGCCTTCCATGTTGTGTATGAGTACGCCAAATATGATCTGGAGCGCACCACAGTAATTCTTGAACTGGATACAATCGGAGCAACGCTTGACATCAGTCAAAACTGGAAGTACCGGGGTAAATAGTTCTGCACTATTTGGCTAGGGAACGGATCGCTGAGGAAATCTAGGGTGCTGCTTGGTCTTGTTTCTGCGTACTTTATTTTATTTTATTACAATTTCTTATAAGTGCTGTTTTGTTAGTGTTGTATCGTTTTGGTTGTTCTGTAATAAGTTTTATTTTCCCGTTTTTGTTTTAGTGGTTTTCCGCATTTGTGTCGCACGTGAACTCACTTTACCGTTCGGGTAGGTAGGTGATTCAGTTCCTTTGACGACTATAGTTTTCAGTGTTGCTTGAGACTAGTGATGTTTAAAGATGTGTCATTATTAGTAATAGGTACATCGATGGGAATGTCGCTTGTGGCACTCGCATCAGTGGCATGTGGTATCCTGGGCCGAGAGGATATCATATGCTGAGGTTTAAAAGATGATCTTCTAATGTTCATCATGGCTAGGTACGGAAGGATGGTTGGTTGTTGGAGGGTGTCTTCCCCTAGGGGTTCACGATACGTTTTGTGAGTCTTTAATTATATATATCAGAAAAAAGTTTGATTTCCTTACTGGTATAAAAGTATGCGAAACATCAACAAGAACGTAAAAATTTTTAAGTTTAAAATATTCAATTCATGACCAATAAACCAGGTAAGCTATTAATAATACTTAAATGTTTTCTAATTATTAAAAATCAGAAAAATACGCTACGTTAAAAACTGCATTATGAAAAAATAATCATTCTGTGTGAAATAATATTATTTAATACTCTTTAAGTTTTTTTTTTCAAAATTCTGTATAATTGCTTTCTTTAATAAATTAAGCCGTTCATAACCAAATTGACATACAAAGGAACAAATATAGATAGAACAGTAAAATTACTCGTAATTTTCCTTCTATTTAAGCGACAACGTCTCGTTTAATAAAATTATAATAAATTTCATTAGAGGAAGATTCTACTCTTGAATAATATAAAACAGTTCGCAGAACATGATTATATTTATAAAAGAAAATCTATAAAGCAATAAAAGGAGATACGTAACAGTAAAATAAGTGAGGATTGTTATATTAAACAATAAATACATTAAAATATAGCAAATTGATAGTTTATAATGTGGAATGTTTTCCAAAGCATCATTTAAAATCTAAATTATAAAATCCTGCAGAGGACATAGTTGTCAGGTATGAATTCATTTATATACACATCTTAAAAAAATCTGATATGGAAATCATATGACTTCATTTTACGCCTGTTAAATTACATATACAAATTTTTTGCTGCAAGTCATTTAAACTTATTTCATTTGAAAGTGAGATTCGATCCCTCAATTTTTTAATAAAGTGGACAGTTACATAATTGCATTGTGGTGTACACCAGATTGGATCACATTTTATTTGTGGTGTCCGTATCAGCATTTTATATATACACGTATATTAATTTTATTTCACATCGCTAAAGTATTCATGTGGTGTAAGTGAAACATATCGTATCGTAACCATGGACACACATCGGTTCGATTAAGACTTCATATAATTTTTTTTTTTTTTAATTTAAATATATTTCGTTTTTGTAATAATTATTAACTTCTGTAAAAAATGTTTAATTAAAATGAAAAGTACATTAAAAACTACTGATTTTTAAAAAAAAATTTTTTTGTCGTTATTACTGAACATTTATTGCATGTTTTTTTTTTTTTTTTTACAATCAAAGATTAATAATAATTATTAACAAATCATTATATTTAAATTAAAAAAAAAAAGTTAAAAAAAATATTTGCATATGAAATCGGAATCGAATGGATGTGCCTTCCCCTTGTAAGATTCAAATATTTCATTAATTAAAATTTTATTTGGCTATAACTGTGGAACCAATGAAAATAAGTACTACTTATGATATTGTTGAAAAGCTCTCAATGAGGGCTTATTACTGCAGTTAAGAAAAAGTCCAAAATCCAAATGTTTTGGATTTTGGGCTTTTTTGGACAGTTTTGGTTCAGTCGATTGCAATTAAAAAGGGAGATGCACAACTAGATATTACAACAGTCCTAAATCCAAAATTTCAACATCTTACGGCTAATCGTTTTTGAGTTAAGCGAGATACATACGTACGAATGTACAGACATCACGCCGAAACTAGTCAAAATGGATATTTCCGTTGAAATATGAAAACTGAAATTTTTCGTGATCACAAACTTCCTTTACTTCGTACAACGAAGTAAAAATTTTACTAACAAGGACTTCTTTGAAAATGCCACACATTGTATCTCATGGTAAATAAAGTACTCGATTTACTCGGTACGTGACCTTACACGAAGATTCGGTTAATGATTGATAAACCTTTATTTTTTACTGAAATCATTGAGAATCTCATAACCTTTCTTGGTAAAATAATTCATTGGTTGTTGATTCGAAATAAATGGTCTTTTGCCCTGACAGCCAAAAATGTCTAATTTTAGCAAGACGGCTTCTTTTTTGGGGGTAATTTAGTAATGAATTAAGTTTCCCCTATTCCTCTCTAATATTCTAATATTACAAGAATCTATAATTCATCTCCAAAGTCGCTGACGGAAAGTTTAGTAAAAAATTTGTCTAAATTAAAGGAATTTGTAAAAACATTTGTGAAGCAAATATAAACAGCTAGTAAATTATAAATTTACTTTCTTTCAATTTTTTAGCTATTCTCTTACTATCTTTAAAATTTCTGATTTCTTTATGATTAATTTTGTATTATTTTTTTGATAAGATACCATTTTTTTTTAATTTTTTTATATTTTTATTTATCATTCAATAAACTTTGAAAATATCTCTTTTATTATAGGGACTGACTACCGATACATAAATATATTGATAAGTGACGAATATATCTATGGGATTAACATGTAATGGAAGGGAATACGTTTATAATATCAAGCGCGCAACAGGCGTTTGGAGATTATTGTTTCTCGACAGGTTAAACTACTTTAATGCTCTATAACAACCCGTTGATTTTCTGTTTACTTTGATGTATATACTCAGAGTTACTTTTTTTTGTTACTTAAATTGATAGACGTATCAGTAAAAGAGCTCTGTAGATTTTTTCTTCATTAATTATTATGTTATTACGTAATGGAATGGTAGAGTTACTGCTTAAATGTAAAGTTCCAAGTTCGTACTCAGGTCAGACATTACACTTTTCCTTCCCCACAACATGCATTTCTTATTAAAAATTTTTATGTAATTAACTTAAAAATAAACTTACTTTAGAAAAACTAACTGATATAGATTTTATTAATAAACATAAAAGAACTGTATACTCAAATGAGCAAACACAATCGAATTCAACCAAATTTTCGACCGCAATCTAAATATGTGAATGCATACTTAAATATAAAAAAAAAACTAATAATAAAAAAAATCCCTTTCGGCAAGTCGAAAGAGGAAGGTAGATTTCACCGGTGCTAATTAGGGGATAAAAATATTTCCACCTTAAAGTTAAGATGAAATTCAAGTTTACTCAATACGACAATGGTTGCATGTGAAAAAAGTTTCACATATTTAGCATACGACAAGCCCCACCTTCTTACAATTACCGCAAAAATTTGATCATCCCTTGCCGTAAGGGTTGGTCATATCAAAAATTATTTCAGACAAAAGTTTTAGGTAATGTTTACAGGACTAACGTCCACTTTAAAACGATTCGATATTGTGCCTATTAAGGGAGGTATGATTTTTTTTTCTTCGAAACCCCATTTTTCCACTTCCTGGGCCAATGGTTGGTGATATCAAAAAACTTTACTTATACAGGTTTCAGGTCCTTATCTGAAGAATAGAAGGAACTTTACAAGAATTCGTTATTTTACTTAATAAGAAAGTTAAGGCAAATTTTTTTTTCTGTTTTCTTTTGGTTTTGGTCATCCCTTGAGATAAGGGTTGGTCGTATCAAAACTCGTTGCAGTCAAAAGTTTTAGGTAATATGTAGAGAACTAACGACCACTTTAAACCGATTCGATATTGTACCTCTTAAGGGAAGTGCGATTTTTTTGTCTTCGAAACCCCATTTTTCCACCCCCTGGACCAATGGTTTGTGATATCAAAACACTTTACTTAGATAGGTTTTAGGCCCTAATCCAAAGAATAATAGGAACTTTAACTTGACAAGAAGCACATGATAAGTGGTTCTTAATAAATTCCCATAATAAGTAAATCATAATAATAGTTAGCAGTAATCTTAAAGTCCATTGGAAAAAATATTTCTACCAGCACTTCATAGTCTACAAAAACAAAACATTAATAAATCTTATATATATATATATATATATATATATGAATTTTTGTTTGTTTGTCCCGTATGCGTTCCTATATACCATTCATCCGATTGCGATGAAACTTTCGTGAGTTGTTCGCACCCACGCGAAGGTTTCTGAATTAGTTTGGATCCGCAATCTCGAAAACTTTTATTTATAGTCCGATTTGGATCCTATTCAGAATTTAGTTACGTGAATTTAGATCATATTCATAGAATTTAGAATATATTTAGAATTAGTGACGTGAAAAGAAATATTTTTGCAAAAAATTAATCTACTAAGAGGCGTTGGGATCGAGATATTTCGAAAGATTGTACTTATTTGGAACATATTCAGAATATACATTAGTTACGTGAAAATAAATTTTTCAATAACTATAGGCTTCTTGGTGGCCCCGGTGTAGAGATATTTACGAAACAAATATACAAACACCCATTATTCTTCTTCTATATATATATATATATATATATATATATATATATATATAAGGCAATGTATGTGAGTCCGCTACAGTCTAAAATACTACTGCTGCGATTTACGCGAGGGGTAAAATGGGGAAAGGGAAATAGTGAAAAGTGGAAAAGGGAAAGGGAAAAGGGAAAAAGAGAAGGTTAAATTTTGTGAAGTCCGTAATGTTCATTTCTTAAAATTTTTTATCAATTGATTTTTATCAATTTTTTTAACTTTCAATTGTTTTCCTTTAATTTATATATATACTCAAATCTAGCAATATCGAAGCATTGCCGAATCTGCGAGAAAAAATTAAAAATTATATCACTAGATTTGTCATAGTCATTTATCAAATCATCATCCAGTAGCCCCTAAGTCAAGCACATGGAGACGTTTCAACCTTCAGACATCTCTGTTGTTATCAAGCAGATTGATTGGTAAGTGGTTGAAGTGATTTTCAAGTCGTTGCTGGTATTTAACACTGCGCCATCTCACAACCTCACGAACCGTCGAAACCTCTAGATATTCGTGAATTTCATCATTCCATGTGAACCATGGTGTCTCTGCAATTGTTCTCGTTACTTGTTTTATGATATCTATGTTACTATTACTTGCTGTTAACCACAATTCTACATTATAACTCCAGATTGGTCGTAGTATAACCTTGTAAATCAGTAATTTATTGAATAACTTGAGGCGTAAGTATCTCCGTAGCAGCCACTGCAGTTCCCTATACTTCGCGTTTAGTTGTTTTCTTTTCATCCTTACGTGAAATTTCCAGGTAAACGTCGGTCTAGGTGAAGTCCTAGGTATCGAACCCTCTCTGTTTCTGGGATCAAGACACTATCCAAGCACACACTGGGACAGTCACCCTTTCAATTTTCTTTTAATTTGGCTCAAATATATTTATATATGGGGCACTAACAATATTAATTTATTTTTCGTTTTTCAAAATTCCTTATTGGGCTGGGGGATATTGCGAATAAAATCAATTTCGATTTTCTTTAGAGGCATTTTAGGGAAAAGTTATTAAAAACAAATTTTTTACCTGCAATGCATAAATAAATAATAAAATAAATTCGAAAAATCTATCACCACCTCTTAAAACTGACTATATGTTTTTTTTGTTCTTTTGCCTTATCTCTCTTTGGTTTGAATGTACTCCTAAAAAGCTTTTTGAAACTTTATACCTCATATATAGAGCTATCAAGAAATTTCTACAAGTTTTTTAAAATTATTACTTGAAAAGATTTTCGAAAATTTTCTTATTTTATGCTTTTCTTGAAGAAGTGTTAGATTTAGAGAAAGCTTTACTTAAGAAAATTTATAATATATATTTAAAATATATTTTTAAACAAATTTATAATTACTTTAAGCAAATTTATAAAACTTTACATAAGCTTAACCTATAAACGAATATTTTTAGAAAAGGTATTTTTAGAATTTATTATCCACTAAAAAATATATATTCCGTTTTTGTTTTCTGGCTCTAACACGCTTTTAATCTGTATTATTAATAATCGGGGAAGTTACGCAATACTTTTCCAGCTTGTTTTTATTGGTTTTTACTTAATGATCTTTTGAAAAAAAATGGTGTTTACCTTCCTAACGATATATTTTTTTTATTCTACTTTAATTTCAAACTTTACTCATGCATTTGAGAGCTATTCAATAATCCGTTAAACTCGATGCAAGAGACACCAAAAAATTATTAATTATATACATTATTTTTCTTCTTGCACAGAAAATGCATTCTTCGTTTTAAACTTATTTAACATAATAATAAAATAAAAACTGATTAATGAAGAACAAAATTATTTAACTACTTACGGTTTCTAACGGATTGACAACAGCGAATAAAAATCCACCTTCTTTATTACGTAATTTACACGTAACAGATATAGCGAATTCCGGATAGAATTTCTCTGGCATAAACAGTCTGTACGGTGATTTTATATCAGATCCTGGTTTTAAACCAAATGTTGGAAATCCATCAAGACCGTAATCAAAGAAAACTGTACTTGGATCATCAAACGGTATCTTAATTGCTAGTAGTAGTTCTTTTTCAGTCAAATCTGAAACAGAAAATAGATAAAAAATTGTTTATTATAAATATACAGACGAATGTATGGAAATAATATCGAAATGAAAAATACATTTATTTATAGACACAAAATATAAAATATTTACAATAGTTTTCAACAAAGTGTTAATTTTCAATTTATGAATGTAACATTTACTTTTATGTTGTATTTTAATATTCTGTTTTTGAACGTATGACACGTATATTTCAACATGGAGGATGAAATGATACGTAAAACTATAAATTGAACATTTACGGAAATCGTACCCGAGACCCAGCTATTCTAGATACTAGAAAACTCGCTAACCACTACACCAAGTAGCCTATTAGTATCAAGTAAGAAAATCATAAGATTATGAAAAATAATCGTACAGTGCCCGATATCAGTAATTTTTTTTCTAACTCAGTTATATGTATATAAAATAAAATAATAAATTACCAAAAGATTCTAACTTTACAATTTTTTGGTAAATCATAAAAATGAGAATTTTTGATAAAATTATTTTTTGTGTTTTATTTAATACAACTCTTAAATTTACAGATCTAAGAGACGTAAGGTTGTAAGTACCGGAACCTAACCTTTAAACCACGTGGCACATGTGGTAGCGTCTCGGCCTTTCATTCGGAGGTTCCGGGTTCGAATCCCGGTTCAGGCATGGCATCTTGAAATACGCCACAAAACATTCATCTCACCCTAATAAAGCAATACCTTATGGTGATCCCGGAGGTAAAAAATAAAAAATCGTTAAAAACATTCTGACAAAAGTCACTTACAAATATTTTATATTTCCAAGAATCACAAACATCCATATCAGGTAACAGAGAATGAAGATTGAAATGGTTTTCCGTTACAATCACACGCCGTATGTATATAATTGCGTATAATAATTCTGGCTGTTCAAAACGCTGATGATATTCACTAATACGAAATGAAACCACTGGATGTAAATCTATAATGAACATCATTATTCTAACAATGATTAACTGTTACTATTACCTGATTTATAACTTATTATTGATGTAAGTTAGTATTTTAAAAAATATTTCCCCTTATTCTGATAATTAATATGAGGTATTTCTCTGTAGAGAACTCAATAAGTGAAAATTTGGACACTGATATGTAATGTTTTTCTAAAATTAGACTCTCTTGGGATGTGATTTAACAAGAAAGGAAATTCCTTGATGAGATAAAGAGTAAATCCGGGTAGAAAGTCACAAAAGCTCTAAAACGAATGAAATAAGGCCATCTAGAGGGATTTACTGAATCCAATAAGGCTTTACTAAATATTTTAGTATAACTCAGAAGGCTGTATGGTGTAAAACATTAATTCTCAAACTTTTTCACCACCGCCCACATTGAGAATCAAAAATTTCTAGCGCTCCCAAAATTTTTAAACTTACCATCTGTTAAAAATAATAATTGTATTTGATGTTTTTACAACGAGCTCTTAAAAAACAGCAATTGCAATTATTGTGTTTAAAAGCGCCGTATCCTATTTCTGAGTTGAAACTTACATTTTAAATAAGAGCAATTAAAACACACATTTAATCATATTTGGAAGTATTTTTATTAAAATTGCTTTCAAAAAAATTACAGTCTTTAATGATTGAGAACATAACATGATCTTGGGTTAGGCTGAGAGTTGGTGATACATGTTACAGTTTCAGTCTTTAAAGACTTACTTCTTTAAAGACAATACCTCGGCACAAAATGAAGAAACGCCAAAAACTGCAACAGTACATTAAAGATCTCACAATTTGTCATTAAAGCTAGATCAAAATACTTTAATTTCCATATTTATTTGTATCAATACGTTGCTTAGATAGGGAGATATGCAGCATTAAAGACAAAAGTGACCTTTTTTCTTTAAAGTGGAATATTTCGGTTCCGAAAAATCGTAGAGACATACAAAAAAAAAATATATTAAAGCTAAAGTCTTAAGCTTTCGAAAGATTTTAATGCAGTTTACTGAAAAAAATTAGTTTTCCCCAAGAGCTCGATCAAACATGAAGAAAAACTTTCAAATTTGTACAACTTTTCTTCTCACTGATTTTTTTTTAATTTGATGATTTTTGAAATCTGATATATACTGTCAAAAAGTAGAATATTCAAGCTTTAATTTTTTTTTTATTCGTCTCTAAGCCTCTTGGTTGCAAAGTTAAAGTAGTTTGAATACAATAATTTTTTATCATAAAATAAAGGTGTCCCTTTAATTTTTTTTACTAGTGTAGCAGGTGTTTAATTTTAGTTTGAAATATCAGGAAAACATGATTTTTTCCTTTTATTTTAATCAACCATCGCCTTCCTAAACCGCCTGAACGCCCCCAGTTTTCTGTGGGCCTTTTACCGGCCCCTGGAATGCCTCCAGCGCCCACAAGGGGGCGTTATCGCCCACTTTGGGAACGAATTTTGTAGAGGAATAGACTATCATCTTATACGATCGGTCAGTTTTCTAACACAAAGATGAGTATTTGGAAGATATCCCAATTGCAATATTAAGTTAGATAGATAAAAAACGTTGATCTGCGATAGTAAATGGGAGTGAGCAAAAATGGAATTTATGAAATATACAAAAACAGTCGGTGTGTTTTGAGCAGGGTAAGGTGTGGAAGATGATAACCTGTTTCAGTTTTTGATCGGGCTCGAAGCTATAAGATGATTCAGAGGATTTTCACAGTCTGGCTGGAATGACAAAATTTGAAAGACAACGTCCATAAGATACGTCTGATATTGACTTATTGTCAAAACGTTTAGGATCTATATATTAAGAAGAAGAAATGGTAAAACCGTACAAGATGGTAAAGTCGAACTAGTAAAAAGAAAATTTTGCGAAAAGTAAAAATATTGCTGGGATTAGAAAAAAAATTATAAAGAAGATAGATGTTATTTACAATTTGTAAAAATTCATTTAGCTGGGATAAAAATTATAGATTAAGAACGAAAAATTCAATTAAAAAAAATACAGGAATATAGACAAAGTGCAATCTGCCCCTGCGTTGTTATCAATTTATGCACTGAATAAGCCATTACAGATTGTAAAGAATAATTTATGGATGGGATTACACACAAAGGGAAACTGACAAGAGATAACCTAATGTTAAAATTTGCTGATGACAATGTTCCTTTAGGTTTAAGATTAAGTTATAATAGACATTGAATTCAGTAACATAGAAATTTAATTTGAAAACAATTGTCAAACAAAGGTTATAAAATGTGACAAAACAAGCATGATTGAGTAGTGTAAGGTAGAAAAATATTTTCAAATCAGAAGTTGAGTAATTTAATATTTAGACTGTAAACAACTTTATTATTTAAGTTGTCATAACGATCGACGGTACGAGATTTTCTGTATTTATACTAAAGTAAAACTTTATGAAATGCTTGGTCATTAATTTTAGTAATAAAAAAATGTATAATTTATGAAAAATCATGATTGTAAATTTTCCTAATAATTTTATCGCAATAACTTTAATGTTTTGGTGTTTGTATTTTATTGGTGCAATCACTCCTGAGATTGCGTTTACGTTAGCGAATTCTACCGTGAATTTAATGAATCATATACCTTTAATCGCAACCACTAGATGCCACTCAAATACAACCCTTATTTTATTAAACAGAGTAATATTACAAAAAAAATTATACGCGAGAGTTTGTCAATTACTGCATAGAAAAAGCCCAGTAATATCCATTTCTAACCTTTTATATTATAATTATTTATTTATTTTATAAATTTATAAAAAAAATTACTAGTTGTAAAATTGATAACATAAATTTAAACTTATTAATATAGAATGTATAAACTTATAAATCCCAAATGGAATTAACAAACTATTTAAATTTTTAATTTATACTACGATAAAATCCTGTACTAGGAAAAAATCCTAGTATAAACCTCACTACTTGAATTTGTGGAAAAAATAAAAACCTATTTTCAATTTGGAGTATTTTATATATTTCAAACTAAAGTTAAAAATAAAAAATAAAGGGAAAAAATATTCTAAAAATAATGGAATAAATTGATTTTATTACCACTTTTGTTTTTCTTTTTTATTATTCATATTACATATTACTACGAGTATATATGAACCCCAAACAAATAAACTTAAAGATTAATTATCTTAACTTGATAAACATATTCAAAATTAATTACTCGATTTAACATAAACATTTCATTCATACTCTGTTTATCTATTAATCTATATTTTTCTTTCATGTATTGTAATAAATCATTTTATTTTTAAAATGGCTTCCCTAATAATGAATCATAATAATATAGAATCATAAAAAATTTTATCTTACAGTCAATCAGTAAAGTAATTCATTATACATAAAATTATCAAACTTTATCCTTTTTAAAATAATTAAAAAAGAAAATTTGTTTGAGTTCAATATAAAACTTTGTTGGATTCTCTATCTTCTTAGGATATCAACAATATCATCAGCTATAATGTTAAAACAATTCATCTAAAAACAATTAAATAAAAAATTAAGTTGTATGGTAATTTTGTTCACGTATTTCCCAACCATAGCTGTGCATTCGTACGTAGCGAGTAGTCAATGCTAAATATGAACTCGAAGAAAAATTTAGGACTCAAATTTTAATAACAATACTATGACGCATACCATACGAAAATATCGATATATGTGCAAAATCATTATACTACAATTTATTTTTTATTTTTTTTGTTCAATGATTGTCACATACATGATAAAACATGATGATGAAGTTATAATTAAGAAATAGGTAAATAAAATCAAGTACTAGACGGGACCATCAATTTATTATTAACTCGTAAAGCCTAATAACATACATGTGAATATTATTCACAGGGTATATGTAGTCCACAGGGCTAGTGTACTGGTTAAACTAGAGGTCTAGTGGTCATCGCAAATCAGCTGATATCAAAGTCATG
Source organism: Lycorma delicatula (assembly GCF_047948215.1). NCBI lineage: Eukaryota > Metazoa > Arthropoda > Insecta > Hemiptera > Fulgoridae > Lycorma > Lycorma delicatula. The sequence goes on from NC_134460.1 coordinate 50,489,533, forward strand.
AGATCCAGAGATCAAATCCTATTAAAGGGTTACTTTTATACAGATTTGAATACTAGGTCATGGATACCGGTGTTCTTTCTTGGTTGGGTTTCAATTAACCACACGTCTCAGGAATGGTCGATCTGAGAGTGTACAACACTACGCTTCATTTACATTCATAAATATCAACCTCATTCATCCTCTGACGTAATACCTTACGGTGGTTCCAGAGTCTAAACATAAAAAAAGAGAGTATCGTATATACTAAGATGCCAGTCGTAAAACATCCAGATCGCAAGTGTCAAATATACTTCCTTAATTTTGATGAGAAATATATATTTTTTGCATGTTAAAAATTGTTTTTTAATCTCAAATTTCCAGCTGGACGACAAAATAATCAAACTGAATCTATTTATTTTTGAGCCGACTACTTAACAAAAATAAATTTACAACATATATATAGAAAGTGACAAATGAATAGGTGCTGCGACAAATTGATGAAGAAAGAAGCATTTGGAAAAATATAATTAAAAGGAGAGACAAATTTATAGGTCACATATTAAGGAATCCTGGAATAGTCGCTTTAATATTGGACGGTCAAATGGAAAGGAAAAATTGTGCAGGCAGGCAATGTTTGGAATATGTAAAACAAATTGTTAGGAATGTAGGATGTAGGGGTATACCTAAAGGAAACGACTAGCACTAGATAGAGATTCTTGGAGAGCTGCATCAAACCAGTCAAATGACTGAAGACAAAATGTGTATGTGTGTGTGTGCGCGCGCGCGCGCACATACTACATATCTTTTTTTTCGAGATTTTTTGAGATGAAATATATCTAAAAACCTACTCAGTTTATTAGTACGGTTTTTCAACACAGCATTATAACATCAGTTAAACTTACGAAAAACCAATATTAAGTACCTACTTCTTTACTGGTAACATTTGAAAAATTTATTATCAGATAAACTTAATGATTAAATAATTAAATAAAAACCAATTCATAAATGAGTAATGGTCAATCAAAAAATAAAGCTTAAATCGTTCATTAGTTAATTTTATTATGAATATTAAGAGTCCTTAAGAAATAATAAATGATGCACAGCTTTTTTACCCCAATACAATAAAAGTATCACTTTTTTAATCATTTGTTTAAAATATTCCTTTCTTCCTGTAAACTATAATAAAGTATTTGTTGAAATTCACATCTTCCTTTCATTAAAGTTTCTTAATTACATCCCTACATGATCTTACAATTTTATTTTTCAACTCTTATATGTTAACACGAATTTCTTTATAAATTTTGGATTTTAAATGACCCCTCAAAAAAACGTCCATTGGTGTAAGATCAGCAGATCTTGCCGGCCACTCAACTGTTCCTGTTTTAATTATCCAATGCTCAGGAAACTGATTTTCTAAGGCATGGACTATTAGTAGGTGAATAACTTCATCCAGCAACTGCAAATTCTTTTCAGCTCTCAAATTCCCATTGATAAATACTGAACCAATTATGCTATTACCGTAAATTCCGGCCCGTACATTTATTTTTCAGGATTCAGCATGTTTCCAACATTGAAAACATGAGTATTTACATCGCTCCATTATCGGAAAGTATGTTTATTAACAAAACCATTTTTTTTTAAAAAAAAAGGTAAATTCCTCAGAAATACAAATATTTTTTGTAAAAATTGGATTGGAATCTATTAATTGAATCATTTATTCTTAGAATTCAATCCTTCTGTCAGCATCATCCTCGCTTAGTTCTTAATGGAGTTAAATTTTTATACGGAAAATATTTATTCAGTTTTAATGTCGTGAAAACGAAACCATAAGAAACCCCAGTTTCATGGGATATTTTACTAATTGAGCCTGAGGATTTGCTACTACATTTCCAAGATTTCAACCAATGTTAATTCGTCTGAAACCTTTTGACCTGCACGTTTCTTATTCATGCCAGATCCCGTTTCTTGGATTTTTTTACAGATTACACACTCTAAGAGTGTGAAACAATTTTATTTGGATGCCATTCATTAAACAGGTAGTTTTTCTAGCATATTTATTTTGTTCTCCATGTTGAAATTAGTTCAGTCCTTTCTTCCAGATTGTAAGTCATTTTAGCGACACAAATTTACTAAATACAAAAATAGAAAGACCAAATGGTAGAACAATAACACAATTCAAATACCAATTTAACAAAAGAACATAATTTAAATAAAAACATGATGATGAAATAAATATAATTAATACCTTTTGCCACTAATTACATACAATATGGAAGAAATCAATTTGCAAAAATTTACCTTAGAAACTAAGATCTCAATAATTGGCAGCAAATTTTAATCTTTTATAACAAAATAATAAATTGTTCAACATGTTACCATCAAAGAAGTCGGTACCTAATTATTGGCTTTTTGTATGTTTAACTGATGCTGTGTTTACTGATACGTTTTTTCAATGCTGAAGAAACGTAAAACCCATATTTTTAAGAAGAACGGACGATTTTAAAACCTTATGCTTCGGGTCAGTAACACTGTATCCCAACATAACCTAAAGAAACCACATTTTTAATCCTAACTTCAACACCAGTGAACCAATTATGATTTTATTTCTACAAATTACATGTCATTCAAAGGGCCTTCCAATAAGTTATCACAAGCTACATTGTCTCATTTTTAAAAAATAAATTTTCAACCCTTGAAAATTTAGAAAAATTTTCAAGAGCCAAATTTTTGTTGGTCATTTTTTAAAAATAATTTTCACAGTTTTAATCCACAGATTACGATTAATTAAAATGGTTTAAGAAGTAATATCACGTAATTTTATAGTTTTTTTTTTGGACTGAAATTTTTAAAAAGTACTCTCCCAAATTATTTTTCACATGTACCGAGCAAAGGAGTGAACGAATTTTAATTTTCTTTTCACTAAAATTCATTATTTTTTCAGCTTGTCAGTTAATGTAATTAAATGTTACCATTGCCATTTAAAATTTTTGAGTTGAGGTTGGTGTAGCGGAAAGGGTAAGTGGTAAGCCATTGGTAAGTGTACGCCACTGGTAAGTGGTGTGACTATTTGAGATTTCTGTCTTAACTGCTGTGGATGTTATGGATGTTAGAAGCTTTGTCCGGTTTTCTGCTTGGTTCTTGTGCGATTTTGTATTTGACGTGCTGTATGTGTTGTTTTCAGTGGTGTTGTTTGTGTGGTGTGTGACATTCTGTTGGTTTGCTATGACTGTGTATGCGGGCGATTCCCCCTTCTTCTGATGAAATGCTTTTATAAGCAGTACCAGGAGGGGGGGAAACCAAGGGTAGAGGTTTAGTCGGTAGTGCGCAAGTATATACGCACTTGGTTACAACTGGCGGAACCTGTTAGCGAGCCTGACACTGCTAAAGAGCCCGTAAATGGGGTTCCTCCACCTCCTGGAAAAAAACGTTTTAGCGGAAAGGGTGGGTTCCACCCCTTTGAAAATAATTTTAAAAAGGTACCTCCCGAGAATAGTCAATGGAACTGATAGCTGTTGAATAATACTTGGTAATTTTTCGAATGATTACCGGTATAATAATAAATAACCTATATGGAGAAAGTATAACAACTTTGTTGTAAGACTTTTTATTTTTATTACAGAAAATAGTATTGTTAATAAAACCTTAGGAAAAAAGATGTTTGTCTACACACCTCTTATTCCTATTATTACAAATATTATATCGTTGAACGGTATAATACAATTTACACCATACCTGTAGAGAACGATTATAATATTCTGGCAAGAGATTCATGGAAATGAATAATGTTATCATTAAAATGCTAGGAAGACAAGGTACGAAATTGTCGTTGACACGTGCAGTACATCAGTAAGGGTGGAATAAGAGGAAGTGCACATGCCTGCAAATGTCATTTGAACAGCGCACGCGGTACGGTATGTTTATTTTATGCCAAACAAAAACAAGAACAGCAGAAGCCATTTCCTGTTTTGTTTACAAAACAATGCATTCAGTACAACCTCCTATTCATCTTTAAAAAAAGGGGTGTGTGTTTTACAATAAAAAAATATTCCTTCTATTGAAGAATAAAAGAAAGAAAATACCTATTCTGTAATTTCTCGCTTTTGCTTTTTTTAGAATTATGCAGCCTATCGATGTTATATCCACTCACAGAATAAACTTTCATTTTGATAAAGTGTGATATAAAATAGAAGGGAGAAACTTTACGAATATTACAATAAGACCTTAAGTAATTAGCGTCTCAGACACTTTTAAAATTCATATAAAGGTTAATAGCTAATACATATGTACTAATACAAAGAACAAAACATCACCGCATATACAACAAAATATTGTTTTACTACATTACTTCACTAAGGATTACCCCCATAAGAGTGTTAAAGGGTTTTTAAATGATGCTCTAAATAATAAAGTTTCAAGTAATTATAGTAAATGAAACTTTTAATAATAGAAAAACACTTACATTATTGTTTTAATAAGTACAGTAAAAGTAATTTGTTTAATTAATTTTATCTTTTTTCCTTAACCTGTCATTCATGGACCACAAAAATATAATTATTACTTTTCTTTTTGTTCTCTTTAATTTTTCTCTAGTATTCTATCACACCTGTTCTTCAGGATTTTTCTTCCTGAGAAATTTTTGATTTGTTAATTTTCTCTTTGAATTATTTCTGTTAAATATTATATATTTTTAATTCCTTTTTCTTGAAGATCTTTTCTAATTTGTACTATCAAACTTTTATTTTGGTAAATTTTCTTGTTTAAAAAAGTTATATAGTTTTCTGTAAATCTTTCTTCATCCATTCTCTGAAGATAGCTATTAAAAATAAGTCTTCCTTTTCTAATTTCAACTGTTATTTTTGGCCAAAAGGTTTATACAGTTCAGAGTTTGATTTTAATCCACAATTCTCATCTTATTAGATTTAATATTTTCTTTCCTTCGAATTCGTCTTTCTTTCTAATTTAAATTTTCTACTATACTTAATTTGAGTAATATTTTTTGTCCCTTCCTAGCATTGTCACTATAACATTCGTAGTTGACGCGTTTCGGAGTACCCGTATTCTCAAAACTACTTTTAGCACTCTATAGTGTAAAAGTAGTTTTGAGAGCGTCAACTACGAATAGTACAACAATAGGAAGAGCAAAAAATATTACTCAAATTAATTATGATAAGGTTTAATTTTCTAAGCACTTGGCGCATCGTTGTCGTAAACATTTTACGGATATGTCGTTACACTTTTATTAACGTATAATTTATTTTATTAATTGACAATTGACTATTATGAACGTAACAATTTTAACTTCAATTTAATTATACATAAAAAAATTATATGCATGAATATTAAATTAATAACTTCAAATAATCCCTGATGATGGAAAAGAGATTCCGAAAGCGCACGGATATTTCCATTAAAAATTGTTGATAAGTGGAAAATAGTATTTTAATACTGATAATCTTAGTAGAAATATAAAATATTGTGAAAACTTCTACTATACTTTTATATCCCATTAAAATGAATGTTTTTAAGTCTTAAAGAACTTATCTTTTTATTGTTACGTTGCAGTGTCTTAATTTTTAACATTTTTTATGTAAAAAAAGAACTTCTAACTTTTATAAAAGCTTTTTCAATCTTTTTGCTTTCATCTTAATTACCTTATTAAGTCTTCCGGTTTTTTATCATTGGATACAAATTTTGTTTTTTCAAATGAAATTTATAAAAACTACCAATTTTCTGTCGTTATCTTGAGTTCTAAATCTCATTTTAGCATTTTATTATCAATATCTATTATAACTAAAGTATAAGTAAAAGCTAGACAACCTATACACTTTAATTCTTCTCAGTTATATAAATTTATTGGCACACTATGATTTTCTTCAAGTTTTTCCATTCCTGATAAATCTTTTCAAAGCATAGTTACAAAAGTTGAAATAGTTATACTCTGATTAATTTCAATTACAACTATGAAAGATCAACAAGAATTTCCCATAAATTTAACAACTTTCTGCATTTACCCACTATCCACGATGGAATGCTTGTGACGTACTCTTCACTCATTGTTACTAAATGCTTACTGAAATCGCCATAACCGCAACCGCAACGAACACGGCCTCGCAGAACTACTCCCACCACTATTTACTTAAGTACTAACGGATTCGAATCTGAGTCTTGAAACATACCAAAAAAAAATAATACTAATAATGGGCTCAGTTTTATAAAATAATAAAAAGAAAGAAATACCAGCGCCTTATAATCAGTGATTTCAAAAAACTGAAATTAAACAAAAACTAAACGGATGGTATATTCTTTTTATTCATTTTTTTTTAATCTGATTTAAGTATTAATTTATTATTCAAATTTTTAATTTTAATTTTATTGAAAAATGGTTGTATGCATATAATAAACGTCCCTTATTCAGAAAACCAAGCCGTTTGCAATAAAAGTACTCGAAAAACGTGCTTCTTGATAAAATAATAAAAAGCAATAATGTATGAAAATCTCAAAAAGAGGTACGGATTACGAAACAATATTGCTGCTGATTTAGAAAATGGCAAAGAAGAAAAAATACTTGCTCACTACAAACCAGCGGATTTAACGCGTTTGCAGTAAGCCATCGACGATATTAAATATGTGTTATGTTTGACTGAAATTCCCCTGTGCGAAGCCTTTTCACTTAAAACACAGAGGTCTCAAAAGTACATGGTATTGTCAAAACTTTTTTTGTGTATTTTTTCTTTTAATGTACGTTTTATGTAAGTTTACGTTTTAACTTTTTTATTTTATGTAAATGTCAGAGCTCTTTACACCTGTATATTATATATATGTTTTTTTGTTTAGTTAATATTTCTTGTTTGCGTATATTATGCGTTATTAAAATGTAACGGCTGAGGCGATGCGACAGGTAAGCCCGCAGAATTTCGGGTGACTTCGGTCCATCCGGCTTACAGTGCGACCCAGAATGCCACTATTGTGACTACATATGGTGCAGCGAGGAAGTTAGTTGAACGCCGGGTTAAGTTCGGATGGGTGCATTGTCGGGCTCGCATGGGAAACCCTGAAGACAGATGTTTCCGTTGCTGGAGTCTCGACCATGTGCCTTCCGCCTGTCAAGGAACTGAACGCTCGAATTTGTGTTTTAACTGCGGGTAGCCTAGTCATCAGCGAGCTACCTGTACAAATCCGCAGGTGTGTTCTATCTGCAGGAAGGCGGACCACCAAACAGATAAATGCGCTAGTTGGAGGTAAAGGATGGGCAGATGGGGCGGCGAGAGCGAAAGACAGTCCTCTCTCAGATTTCTTTTTCCTTCTGGGATGTTATGGATCATATTCAGTATGCTTACGGAAGGAGGGGTAGTGACGGGGTGTCGGAAAGCCCTCTGTGGAATCGTCGTACGTCTGTACTTGTGCGGGTGGGCGCCGATGATGAAGCACGGGAACTCTGGTTAAGACCGAGTCTTAACCTTTATTTCAATATATAATTCTAAATAAAACAAATAACTGCAATTAAATGCTCAATTTTGAGCAAAGAATGTATGAAATTTTGGAACATAACGTTTTTATATCAAGTTTTCCATCTATAATATTTTCGTGTATAAAAAGCAGTATTACATGAAAACTTAACATACCAGTGACTTCAAAAATTTGTTAATTTCATTCAGCGCATACATCGAATATCACGTAATATATGACGTAAGGCTCATGTACAATTCCTACTCTAATTGAATGTTAAGTAAAATAATAAAAAACAAATAATACTGAAAAAAAAACTAAAAACACCTTGAAATCATTCATGTTTTTTTTTTTTAACGAATCATTGATTTTATTTAGAAGAAATAAAATTATTTGGAACAATTAATATTTTTTTAAATCATTAAAAATTTGTTTCATCATTTGGTAGCGAATAAGACTTTAATATATACGTATTAAAAATATATCGTTCGAATAATAACATTTTTTTCTTTTATCTATTCAATTCGACTAATAAAATATTTTTGTTAGTTTCTAGTACTATAAATACATTAAGTACTTCCTTAATATTACAGAACTGCTGCTCAGCTAGTATCAATGATTCTTTTTTGTGAAATAAACACATAAAATACATTTATCGCGGGTAAAACTCTTCAGAAGATGTCTCAAACAATTTTAGTTTATTTTCGTGATAAAAAATAAACAAAAAAACAAAATGAAGATAAAATGTAGAAGGTAACATTAAGGAATTTATTGTTTTAATAGATATAAACAGCTTTATATCTTTGTATACAGTCCACATTACACGTGTACAACAGTTCATAAAAGAATTAAGCTAACATAGACAAAGATACAAATAAAATAAATAAATGTATTGAATACAAAGGTACAATCCACATGCGTATCGTATACTTCGTAGAATAACAAAATTAACAACAACTTTTCTAGTCAGAAACGGAGAAAAAAAACGATTTGTCAAACGTTACGATTTTATATTTGCTGATAAAACGAAAAACTTGTTTCTTTTTTATTTCAGAGTAAGAGTTTTTATTCTTGAACTCATAAATTCATCGACTAGAGAAGAATAAATTTTACCAATATCAACTTTCTACTACTGTTTGAACGAAATAAAATTATTTTCCTAACAAAATCAGCTTTTACAAGTCGTAGTTTATATTTCAACAAATTTCTAATTTTTTTTTGTTTAATCAACAAATTTTATTTTATAAAAAAATATTTACATATAAAAAATGATTGAAAATAATACTGAAAAAAAAAATTACTTGAAAAATTAAGAAATCAATAATATTTTTCTCTCAGTAATACACTAACAGATAACTCTACTCGTATTTTTAATAATATAAAGCATTTTTCAAAAGTAGTTTTGTATGAAACAAAAATTAGACTAATGAAAAAGTTGGATTTGTCTAAAGAGACGTTAAAATCTTTATAAAAGGTAAATGTTTGATGCATTTGCCTTGTCATGCTATGTCTGATACATTTGCGACAAAATATATATATATATATATATATATATATATTTATATAAATTGTTCCCGGCTCGATCAGAATATTGCGAGATTTACAATTGAAAATGTTTATATAATTACAACTTATTGGTTTAAAAACACAAGTGAAACCAGACAAATCAATAATAATGACAATATTAATAACAGTAGTAAACGATATTCATAAAATAAATAAATAAAAAAAGTATAGCAATCACAACCACAATAATAATAAGAATAATAGTAATAATAACAAAAAATGAAATATCTCGCAATAATATTTAGAATAATAACAATAATGGCAACAGTAAACAATAATTATAATAAATGTCAATAACAAACAAATAATCATAAATGTCAATAATAATAAACAGAGATTACATACAAAACAGAATTTAAATCGTGAGGATTTACTCACAGGTAGGTAAATAGTGAAAACCAGAATTCAGCCCCATTGACAAAATACTAACATGACCGCTAGTCTTAACACTTTTAACCAATATTCTTGTATTAACAAGAGTACAATAGATAAGACAAGTATAAAGTTCTTTGACTGCAAATACCTTTGCTTTCACAAATAAAACTATCCTAACAGTTTATGAATGAAATTTTAGTATATTATCTTTTTCATTTACAATCTTACAGTAAATAACCGACCCACTTCTTGTTTTCATATACTGGAGTTACTCGTGGCGATTCCTTAGTTGCATCGAACCTGCGCTCGTAATTTCCTCCTTCACTGACCTCCTCGCAGAATACTCTTGCTGACTGACATCGCAGACTCTTCTCACGAAAATGACTTTTAACCGGACTTTCCCGGAGTATTTATACTCCTAGTCTCTTTACATACCGGACCGGACAAGACCCAACTCGAAGCGTGAAAACGATCGATCTAGCCCTTTCGTTCCCATAGCATTATTAACTTTGGTCCGGTAACTCTTTGTCTCATTATTAACTCATTAGTAACTCTCTCATTAGTAACTCTTTGTCTCATTATTAACTTTGGCCGGAGCAACAAATGTTGCTCCGTGAGAACAGGTGTGTCTCAGTGGGCAGTATTACAAAAGACGACTGTTAAACGACCTTTACTGAAAGGGCTCCTTTCAGCCCCTTTCTGGATTCCTCCCATTGTTATATTTTCTACTGCTTTCTTCTTAAGTGATAGAAATCCGCGTTTCCCGTCGCGGTCATTCAAGGAATATTTAGCAGGTCATGACTCGCTCGCTCGTCCTTTCCCAGGGAGAGTTTCGTCTACCCGAGGAGCAGAGCTCCTTGGACATCTTTTCTTTCTTTCTTTTTCCTGTTAAGCCTCCGGTAACTACCGTTTAGATAATACTTCAGAGGATGAATGAGAATGATATATATGTATGAGTGTAAATGAAGTGTAGTCTTGTACATTCTCAGTTCGTCCATTCCTAAGATGTGTGGTTAATTGAAACCCAACCACCAAAGAACACCGGTATCCACGATCTAGTATTCAAATCCGTGTCAAAAATAGCTGGCTTTACTAGGACTTGAACGCTGGAACTCTCGACTTCCAAATCAGCTGATTTGGGAAGACGCGTTCACCACTAGACCAACCCGGTGGGTTTCCTTGGACACCCTGTCTTCATTTTACTCATGTTTGTGAAAATAATGACAAATAAAAATTAAACCCTGTTCAATTTATAAACTATCATTATGTTATAATTTACTCAGAGCAGTCAGTATGAGACCGGAAACTTTGAGTGATCTGAAGAAAGCGGGATTCAAAATAGTGGGCCTCCATCTTAAAAATAGTAGTTGTAGCTGGTTATTCGTATGAAGGACAGGTAAAATGTATTTTCCCTGTTTTTAGCGTTACTCGACAAATACCACAATGAGGTAACCGTACTTAGTTTTATTTTTTTTATTTTATTTTACGATTTTTAGTCAAATAACCGGAAGCAAATGCAGTCAGTCACGTCGCACTTAAAGAATCAGGGCAATGGCTGTGTTGGTTGAGCCGCCGGGCAGTCCCCCCTTAAACCCCCCCGCACTACCCGTCGCACCCCTTAAACAACTTTAAAAAAAACATAAAATGGTTTTTAGATACTTATCTGAAGAATATTTGCAAGCAAAAATCTAGCGAACATCTCATTTAGTATAGTGGATAATGGGAAAATTTACAATTATTGTTCAAACTTTTTTTATATTTTCAAGGTCAAATTTCGAAAAATGTTTATATATATTAACATGAAAATTACACACACCAAAAAATCAAGTTGATATCTTTACCTCTTAAAAAGAAATTAAAAAGAAAACAGAAAATTTTCATTATTATTCCATTTTAACCCTTTAAATTGTGCATTTTAAAAAATCCTTTTTTATTGTTCGTTTATATTTTAAGAAGAACGTGTATTTAACTTTTTTTTAGAAAATTATCTTCGGTAGATTTTGCTGGGCGTTGATTATGAGTCCCTTAAGACATGTTATTTTATATATATATATATATATATATATATATATATATATAGTGCGTTAACCCTTAAATAACTCTTTAACAGTAAAATGTAGAAAAATAAAATTTAACAAATGCTTCTCCCTCAAAACATGTATTTTTCGGGACGAAGTCACCATATTCAAAGCGGGTTTGACAACACAAGAATGATAAATTTAAGGCGACGATTGTGACATTATTTTAAAGGAATTTGAATATAAAAAAAAAACTGGAAAATACGCTTTGAGAATAGTGTTCTCGTAAGGAAAATATAGATAATTTTATGAGAGTATTTCTCCCAAATTTCTAAATTTGAATTATACTTTTCTACGTTTAAGTCACCAAGAATTAAAATAGAAAAATACCATACTTTGTTAACACCCGGTATATGTATAAACCATTAAGTTCTGTGAGTTTATTTACTTGTAAATTAATGCGGATATAAATTTTCAAGCAACCTTAGAATCGCAGCACCTCTGAATAATGTAAAAAACATGCCGGTCTTGGGGCGTCTACTATTAGATTTTGCACACAAGATTCTTAAGTGTATGCGTGGCCAACACGTGAATAACATGTAAAAGAGATGTAAAAAAGAAACTAATTCTCTCGAGTTCTCTAACTCTTTTATCGTTAGCCCCTTTCAAGGCTTCTTACTATTTTTTATTCCTACATCAATGTAAAGCCATATTTTTTTTATCACTGTGGGCTGTAGTAAGATTTATCTGTATCACACTACTACTGCAACTGTTCGATTTTAATGAAAGAGATTTAAGAATGTATTACTTCAAGTGTACTACTTAACTAAAACCAAAATGATATCAATTCTAAAGATTTAAGAATAAGATAACGTATAATTAAGACTCATCAAATCTCCACTAAAGGCGTCTCGGCCTTTCATCCGGAGGTCCCGGGTTCGAATCCCAGTCAGGCATGGCATTTTTTACACACGCTACAAACCATTCATCTCATCCTCTGAAGTAATACCTAAAGGTAATCCCGGGGGTTAAACAAGAAAAAAACAATTTCCACTGAACTTGTATCAGTTATTTACTTGATACGACTTGACGTGATTCTGTTACAATTTTTTGTTTCCATTGTTGCTACCTATTTACCGTTATTGTTTTAATGCTATTAGTGTTTTTTGTATTCTTGTTTTGGATTTACCTATATTCCCTTATTTTGTTAACTTTTTATTTATTTCTGTTTAATTTTTCGTTTATCTACCTGTGTTCATACGTGTACGAGGATCTTCTATTTGATAAAAACTCGCACGCAAACTGAACGCGCTAAACACAAGTGACCATAGATTGGGCAAGTCCTAGAACCCAGTAATGATAGTGATAATGATAAAATGAGTCCGTAAGTTTACTATTATTATAATTATTTACTGTTTATTTTCTTAGGGGAGTTTCTCCTTACTCTTAAATAAAATAAATAAAGGAATTAAATAATTAAATAAATAAAGGAATTCCTTTATTTAGGGTTTAATTTGTGGTTATTAGTTCATTTTGCTTTATTTACTTGGTCCTTTTGTTTTTTGTTGCTTTATAAACTTTGATCTTTGGTTTTAAATTTAGCTATAAGTTTATAGCGCATGTAAATTTTTGTAAGGGGTGTTATTCTTAAGGATTTATATTTTATTTTCAATGCTTAGTTTTTTAAATATATTTTTTTTTAATTGAATTTATATTTTTTAGGATTAAAAACTGTTGTGCCAGCAATTGCTGTTATACAGCAAGTTCAAGTTAATTTTTTTAGGATTTAGTTTTATTTTATTTTGTAGAATTTATATTTAGGTGAAATTTTTTTTCTAGTTAAACACATTGCCCTCTCCCAAGTGATATTTTAACACAATTTTACTCATGATTTCGTCAGGAGGAATCGATTGTAAATTTTTGTTCGGCTAAGAAAAAATTAAAAAAATGTTTGTTTAGAAAAAAAAATTGAATTTATTATTTATAATAAAAATCAATCTATTTAGAATTTTTATAACAATTATTCTGATAGCAAAAAAATTGTAATTTCCTTTCAAAAACAAATCTTGCCAACTTTACACCGAGAGAAATTCAGCAAATAGTACTGAAATCTTTATTTTTGTATCTGCTCATAACGACTTAATTTGTTTGCGTAGGCGCTAGTTACTGGTCGACGAAATTTTCATATACCTTCGTATGAAGTGAACATAATTAATGTCTTAGAATTGGGATAATCCGTCGTATGCACGCTATAAATTATAATTTTTTTTTTTTTGGTTCATTTGAAAGTGAGATACCATCCTCCAATTCTTTAATAAAAGTGGACAGTAACACAATTGCAAAAATATTAGTTTTTATTAACATTAAATATTTAAACAATTATTAGTTCAACTATCTTATCTGAAATATTACGTTAGAGTAAAAGTTCCTTGATTATTCTTTAAATAGATTGTTTACCAAGTAATCCAATAATAAAGCCTGATTATTCTACACCATAAGATCAAAATTTAAATTTGTAACCAATATGCAGGAGTTCACTAAACGGAATACTTTAAATTATTAATTTATTTTATTTATACTACACACCAGAAATCTTGTGCAAATTAAGTACAAGTGAAAAAAAAAGTTCAACAATCAAAAAATACAATTCAAAAATGTATTTTATTTTTCTGTCAAATAATTAAATAAAATGATTTTTTTTAAATTAAATATACAAGTTTTATAAGAATTTGCTAAGAAAATTCAAAAATAATACGATTCTAAATTATAATTTTCATTTAATCTTAAACAATCAGATGTTTCACCAAATATAATACATATACACAAATGTAATGCTTATTAAATTATTACATTTACACATTTTTAAAAGTAAATAAAATTTTTTTTGATTATCTAATTTTAATATAAATACCTTGAACATTTTTTAACGTTACTTTCTTTTAGTCTAATCCGAATTATTTTTGTTTTTCTATATTCTATTTGTGTTCCACTCATCCAAGATTATGATGTTTATAAATTCAAAAAATACGTTTTAATACTTTTTATTTTCTCTCTAAATGTCCCTTTTTTGATCTGTAATTATTAAAACCGAAAATTCGGTAAGGCAGCCCAACAAAGAAGAAACTACATTCCACAATGTCGAACCCTATCCAGCCGTGACCCGGCCGATGGTCAGACGAAAATTATGTCTACTGTGAAAAAGAGTCTACGAATCTTAATTCACCAACCAACCATCCTCCTTTCCTCAAACTTACAATTTTGACCTATCGTTACCGCATGCGATTCCCTCCACCGAAGGGAGTACATTGCATCTTCCAATAACTAGGGTATCTTCAGGTGCATTCCTGCTAGGCCGAAAGGCACTACAGGCTTTCAGTGGACAGACTGAAGGGGTATTATGCCGGAAGAATGACGCAAACACATTACTAATTTTCCAAGGATAGCCCAAGTAATTATTTCAATTTGATTTATAACGATCCAAAATTCCGACATTGGATTTACATTCTCAAATGTCAATCCAAAATTCCGTCCATAAAACAAAACAAATATTTAACCGTAAAAAATAAACAAAAATCTACGCGATAAGAAGAAAGACCAAGCAGCAAGGGACTGTTATCCATAGTCTACAATTAATATGGGGGATATCTATTCCCCGTTATCCTTGCATTCCGTTCCGTTCCTTTTTACCGCCCAAATAAGAGTTTTACTTTTCTTGAGAAATAAAACTTTTACTGTTCTTTGTAAAATTTATAAAAATTGAACGTTACTTTTTTTACCCCATAACAATAAAATAAATTAAGCGTAAATAAAAGAAACTGAACACCTAATAAGAGTTTAAAATTCAATAAAATAAAACAAAAATAAATGAATGTTTTCAATTTCAGGCTTCTAGCCGTGTTAAGGCTGTAAGTACACGGGTTAGCATACTTTAGTTTATACCTTTTACAAATCCTCCGTTTGCATCGCAATTTAACTCTAACATTCTCTTTTATTTATTAACTTTTTTCTGAGAATAGAAGAAATATCCGAAACAAAATGTATTGTGTTTCTAACAATACAGAAAGCTTTGATTTTGTTGATGATGATTTAACTAAATTATTCTTAATTTCTTTCGGTTATTATATATATTATTGCTCTACTAATAAAAAACGAAATTATTTCTTTGAAAGAAAGAATATTATAAAGTAAGAGTCAATAAATTACTGCCCACATAGCACTCATTATATTATAAACAATACTTATATTTTTTGCTAGTCTCAATAAGTGTAGAATTTAAATTACATTAAAAGAATTAATGTTTATAAAATTTCACATTTATAAAGGTAAATGATCAATATTCTTTAGAAGGAATAGTTATTTGTGGTTTATATACTACTTTTAGTAGTATATAAACCACACATTCAACCGCCATTTAAGAAGTTAAGCAAATTGTAAATTATAGAAACTGTAAAATAAGGACAAGTATAAAAATCCTTAACACTAGTTGCTATAAAGGAATTTGGTATTAATTGTAAAATTACGTCTTTTTTGAACTAACTTACAATTTTTCAATTTTTAGTTGTAAAGGAAATGAATTGTAATGACTTAAATGAAGTATCATTTAAAGTAGGGCTTTCTTCACGTAATCTTAAACTATGAGTAGGATTTAATAAGTATTTATTTCCCAATACATGTATATTGTCTCCGACTACAAAGTAATTGAAGAGTTTTAAATTTATAGACCCTAGCCGATATTCAAACTTGAAACTTTTGTTATAGCTATCAATTATGCTACAGCTACGCCTCCGTGCCAGTCGACCTCTAATTTTTAAAACAACCGTATAGTTCTAAAATAAAATATATCAAAATAAAAGAATCAGTAAGGAATTTATTCCGACAAGTATAAAATTACGAGACGAAGGCCATCAGAAGAATGGAAAAAAGAAATAAAAAAGGTTGTCCTAAAGGAAAATTTAGGTCATAAATGTATGTGATAAGTTTAATGTCAAGAAGACTGATATTTTTTTGTGATTTGTGTTTTCTAAGCTAATGACGAATTTATTTTAAGGATATGTTTTTAATAATTCCGGATTTTAACTCGTCTTGATAGTTAGGACGACTGTTTAAAAACGGATTGTATGTTTTTATGCGGCAAGGACTCTACTACATTCTTGTCAGGTTGTGTTCTTTTGGGGTTGTAATTTTCTACAAATCTGTTTTCAAGATGAACTTTTTTAACAAGACTGTTCTTTTGTCTTAGTCACAATTTATCAGTTTGAGAAAGTTTTAGCTAGGGACAAGGGATATTGACCGTAGCAGTCATTCTCGCTGTACAAAAAAAAATTGAAAATTAAAAAATTTGACAAAGGAGAAGAAAAATTAAACCTTTATGAAAGCTATATATATATATATATTCATTAAATTTAATTATCAAGAAGTTCATCAGAACTTCGCCAGGAATCCGCAGAACTGGACGGAACGGCGAAGTCAACGAACTATGTTTACAGTTATAAATATGACCTAACCTAAAAGTGAATTGAAAATGAGAAAAAAGATTGAAAAATAAGCGTAAAAACAGTTTATTTCAGTTCAGTTAGATTTATAATAAAGAATACTTTCAAAAAATAACTCGAATTTTGTTAGACAACGTTTTTTTCTTCCATTTTATGAACCACGGGACTCGAATTTCCTCAAAAAGGTTGGTTTACAAATCCCGTCGCTAGGTAGTAGTACTTAACGGCGCCTTTGAATTTACGAATGATTTCGTACAAAAACTTGATAATGTACTTGAAATAACAAAATTTAAAAGAAAATAAACTACAGCATATTTTAATAGTAAATGCTCTTATGTAAATGAAAGTACTGAAGATAAAACAATTTTTTTAATTCCCATCACTTCATTAAAAAAAGATACAAGTATTTACAAGAGATTATAGCTGCTAATAAAACATAAAAAAACAAAACAGTAGGAAAGTGTTGCATATGTGGCAACAAAGATTTGTTACATAAAACAGAAATAAATTCGATTGGTAAAATTTTTATTCACAGTTAGAACTACTTGATGGAAAAATAAAAAAAATGTTGATTAAATAAAATAAAAGTGTGTAATACAAAAAGTGTGTGTTCACGGATATGATACTAATCGAGGGTTACACTTACAAAGTAGTAAGTTCAATATTACATCATGGAACTTCGATTCATAAACGTCATTATACTAATTTTATTAAAAAAGGAAAAATATGGTATGAAATTGATATTTTGACTATCAACCAAAAACATTGGCCGAGAAATTCAAAAAATGTATATTTTTTGTTCTAGAAAGGCAATTAATTTTAATAATAAATCCATAAGATAACAATCGGTAATTCATAAAAACAAATAAAAGAATAATCTAACAAAACGCAGTGATATCCAAAAAAATTACAATGAAATTGTAAACCGTACGTACGGTAAGAGTCTGGCAGATATTTCTTCCACTCAAAAAAACAAAGATTTTTGTAATATAAATAAAACCGTTTTTAACAAAACGTTACTGATATCAAAAAAGGTAAGAAATTATATTTCTATTATCAAAATCTGTTATTTATCTAGAATTTTCATTAAAAACAATGCATTTTAAATATATTTAATAGGCAATAGATATACACAATAATAGATAATACACAATGTTTAACCGTTCCATATAATAAGAAAAAAAAGAAAAATTTGTTACAAAGCTCTTACCGGCCCGATTTCATTTATTAAACAACGAATAATCATAAGATTGTTTTATTTCTGTAAATGTAATATGTATTACATAAAAATGATATCGGGCCGGTAGGAGTTTTGTAAAATTTTTTTTAATTTTTTGTTTATTACATGG
The DNA here is from genome assembly GCF_047948215.1 of Lycorma delicatula. Classification (NCBI taxonomy): domain Eukaryota; kingdom Metazoa; phylum Arthropoda; class Insecta; order Hemiptera; family Fulgoridae; genus Lycorma; species Lycorma delicatula. Next base: position 50,507,758 of record NC_134460.1, read on the forward strand.
AATGCTTAAACATTATTTATTATTTATTATTGTTTATCTATTGTCTATTACATATATTTAACATGTATTTTTTTTTAAACAAAATTCTAAATTAATAAAAATTTTGATAATAGAAATGTAGTGCCTTAACTTTTTTGATATCAGTATCGTTTTGTTAAAAACAATTTTATTTGTATTACAGAAATTTTTATTTTTTGAGCGGAAGAAATGATATCTGCGATACTCTTCCCGTTCGATTTACAATTTCATTGTAATTTTTTTGGATATCGATGTACATATATAATTTAATTATTTAATACCGATATATAGATTACATTTCTGTCTTCATTTTCCGCCGTTTATGATGTGGAGAAATTGTCTTGGAAACAACTGCATCATTTAAATTGAATTTAGATTCTACATACGAATTACAATTAATTATGTACTTCAATTATTCTTATACGTATTTATTTTGATTTTTTATTATTTATAAATTAATTGTTCCAATTAATTTTTTAACAATTCCTGTAATAAAGAAATACTCGTAAATTAATTTTAACAACAATAATTTTTATCTAGCAAAAGAAATAAAGTACAAACAATAGAGCTGAAGTTTATTAATTATCGGTTGTAAATAACTGTTTCTAACATGTAGGATAATAGTTTATAATGGCAAAACTCGTTAATATTGTACTACTCTAACATTCCCAACAGGCCAATATGATATAATTATTTATTGCCTCTCATCACTACCTATAAATGGAAGGAATAACCTAAACGACGCATCCTCAATGTAAGGGATTCTGTTCTCTCGCTCTCTCTCTCTCTCTCTATATATATATATTCAGTTTACTCAAACCAGTGTACTGTATTTTCACCCTAAACAGAACACCTAAACAATAGCTTGGTTCATCAGTCAATACCACCTCCCTGTTTTCTGTTACCCTACCTATCATCATTCTCTTTCCTTCTATTTCCAACCCTAGCGTTTAATTAGAACATACCCTCTATTAAAGGGTAGGTCGTCCTTCAATGAGTATGTTCAAAAAAAATCCTTCTAAACTTTCCTTCCATATTTTAATCTCCCCTACAATCCTTATACTACACCTTTTTTTTTTTACTTAAGAACAACATCTTTTAAAATGAAAGACATCTTCTTTGATGTCCTTAATTTATGGATCTTAAGATTACAACCAGCTCTAAGAAAAAGAAAAAACCTGTTTTCTTTTAAACTATAATTACTTCTAAAAATAATTTAAAAAAAGGAACATAACAAATAAGTATATATTTAAAATACTACAGCTATTTACTTTGTATAGAAGTAAATCAAAGGAGATGATAAACTTTTTTTAAAGAATATGAGGTACTGCACTGTAGAATGACACCTAGAGTTCTTTATATATTTTTAATATAAAACATACATTTTATTAATTATAAAAAAATATATAATAACTGATAAAATGATTTATTAAACAATCTGATAATTAATTTCTGATATATCTCGTTTATAACTAATAATAAAAAATATTCGCATAATGAAACTTATGTTTGACATATCATATTACTGTTAAAAAAATCTGATGTGGACAAAATATGACTTCCTTCTACGTCTATTAAATTACATTTACACATTTTTTGAAAATGAAAAGTTTATAAAATTTTATTTCATTAAACATTTCTAATTTTTTTTTTTTTTTTGTTATTGAATTGCATTACTCATCGTGAAAATGTTTTTACAATGAGAGGATAATAGTTATTAATAAACTGATATATTTATATTTATAAAAAAAGTTTAAAAAAAGAGAGGTGGTGAAAGGTCTTATTCGAACCATCCTCAAGATCGAAATATTTCATTAATTATAAAAGTTTATTTGGCTATAACTCTGGAAAAAATTGAAATAAGTACATCTTATGATATATCGTTGAAAGTCTCTCATTGAGGGCTTATTACTGTAATTAAGAAAAAAATTAAAAATCCAAATTTTTTTCGATGTTGGCCGTTTTTGGACACATTGGATTCAGTTGATAAAAAGGGGAGATGCACAACTAGATGTTATAACAATCCTAAACCCAAAATTTCAACATCCTACGGCTAATCGTTTTTTTTAATTATAAGATACATACGCACAGAGCCACGGCGAAACTATTCAAAATGGTTTCAGGTATAGTCAAAATGTACATTTTCGTTGAAATCTGAAAACCGAAATTTTTCGCGATCACAATACTTCCTTTACTTTACAAGGAAGTAAAAAAATATGAAAAAAAATCAGAAGTTATTAGTAAAATAAAATTGTATGTCTTTTCATTATAATTCAAAAATTTTTACAAACGTTAATAATTAATAAAACAATATGTCAAAATTAAAAAATTTTTTTTAAAAATATATAAGTATTTGATGTCGGATTCGAACCGATGTGTCCACGGTTACAGATGCAACACGTCACGTTGACACGTTGTACACCAGATAACTACGTGAGCGACGTGAAACAAAATTAACATATACACTAATAAATGCTGATACTGACACCAAGAACAACACGCAATTCTGGAGAGTACGGTGGTGTCTTATACTTTCTGATCTTTAAATTTTATTTTTATATTTTCGGTTATTTATGGTTCAGTTTGATTTCTTCGTTCGTTAAGGGTTACGTTGCTTGTGTTTTTGACTTAGCATGAATTTTTTTTTCGTTATTTTTGTTTGTTTTTAGTTTATTTAATTTGGTTGCTCGGGTAGCCTATGCTATCTAGGTTATTTATTTGTGGGTGGTGGTTACTAGCTGTTAAATAATTTAGGGGTTTTTCTTTTGAGGTTTTGTTGCTTTGTTGTTCGTTCTTTTGTTTTAAGTGATTTCCTCGTTGAGTTTATATTTATTTTAGTTAGTTATGGTTTATTAGTATTGTTGTTTTCGTTAGTTACAGCCTAACAATGATGGCCATCTTTGTTCGTCTGGTTGGTTCATTTATTTTCTTTCCGTTAAGGTATTTTGGTTGGTTGTTCTGTTTTGTTTATAGTAGGTTATTTTTGTGTTTACTGATTGGACATTTAGCTTGTTAGTGTTTTATTTGTTATCTTAGCATGAGTAGTGAACCCGAGTCGGAGAAAAAATCTCGTTCTCCGAGATATCTCTGGAGAAAGGCAGCTCTAACGGAGAAAACACAAAAAATGCGCGAATCTAAAGTGCAAGCTGAGCACAATAGAAAAAGCAGAAGAATGGAACACGAGTTGCGTCAGAAGGAGAGAGAAGCTAAATAAAGAGAGGTTAGGGAAAAAGGAGATAAAAGGAGATAAAAAGGAGATTGGCTCAGGACCCAATGGGTTCGGATTTTGACACGGAAGCAGAGTTAATGGAGGAGTTGTTTGGTCCTGCAACTAGTCAAACCAAGCAGGTTCTTCCGTCGAAGGAGGCAGAGGCAGCAGCACTGAAGTAATTGGGGACACGACTTTACATCTTCTGATGTCTCAAATGATGTCATTCATGAAGTGATTGAGATGTTTAATAGCCTCTGTGACGAAGTCGAACAGTTCGTGGGAGACTCAAAAAATGTTAAGAGGAAAGAGCGCGGCATATGTTCTGTCTCGTGTTCGGAGGCTGTGGTTCATGCACCGCTAACAGTCAAGCAGGTCGACAGGCTGCAAGGATATATTGAAGGCTTCAGGGTGGGTATGGGTGAGCGACAGCGATCCGATTCGTTGCCGGCTAAGAGACTGGCCTCTGCGGTTGGGAAAGCGTCGAAACCAAAGGTTATGCTTATTAATAAACCTGAGGGAGATACTGCCTCATCCTTTAAAGGTGAGGTGATGAAAAATCTGGAAGCTAGGAAGAAAGGGTTACGGATTGTCAGCGTGCGGGATAACCCGAAGGGTGTAAAGACTTTGGCCAATGACAGTGAGACGGAGCGTAGAATAAGAAGCAATGAGGCTGTAAACAAATATCCGATCGCTACTGATGCAACGAAAACTCTGCGGCGAAGGATGATAGAGTATGATGTCCCGCGGGACACTGGAGGGTACGTAGATGCGGTAAGGGTACAATACACGGATTATTCAGCGGAGGACTTTGCCAATTTCTTCAAGGTGGTGTTTCGTGCCGGACGTAGACAGTAATGTTGTTCGTTATATATTTCAGTGTGACAAGCTTTTGTGTACGATATTTTTGAAAACAGGTAGATTTTTTATTGATTAGCAATCATGTAACACAAAGAATTAAACGTCAGCAGATGTTTCCGGTGTCTGAAATTCCGCCACGTGGCAAAATCCTGCAAAGAGAAGAAACAGCTTTGTTCCCACTGCGAGAAAGAGGGACATTATGTCAAAGACTGTCAGATTAAAAAGGATGGAGGCCCTCCTACCTGCACAAACTGTCTTCGTGCTCGATAACCGGCCGACCACGATTGTAAGTCAGAAGAATGTCCCGCGTACGCGGGACATTTATTGCAGGTCAGCTTAGACAGATGGTCCTGTTTAGAACCTATTAAGATCATTGTTGCTTGGATCCGTGTTACGCGTGGTACGCCGACGGGAATGTCCCTTGTGGCATTCACGTCGGTGCCATATTGACAGTGGCTAGAGAGAAATATGTCTTGAGGCTTTTGAAGATGACCTCCGGTAAAGCCCCCAAGGGTTAGGTACGGAGGGGATGGCGTGAAGGCAGGATCCGTCACACGGCGGGTGTCTTCCCTCCGGGGGTCAAGATGATACACACTACAAAAAAAATGTGATGGAATGCGGTGTACAACCATATTGCAGTTGTGTAACTGTGCACTTCATTAAAGAATTGGAGGATCGTATCTCACTTTCAAATGAAAGAAGTTTAAATGAAGTTCAGCAAAAAATGTGTATATGTAATTTAATAGGCGTACAAGGAAGTCATGTTGTGTCCACATCATATTTTTTTATCAGGACGTTAAAAAGGGTAGAAAAAATTATAATTTAATTGATTAATTAGCGCAAAAGAAATAAAATATATTTTTTACGAAAAAATAAAATATATATTACGTTTTTTTTTCAATAATTTTATTAAAAGAACCGTCATTTAAAATAAAAACATACTCAATTCTAAAAATTTATTTTGATTTAAAAACAAAAAACATATTTAAATTAATTATTAATCGCTTTACTGAAACTACGCTCAGCGAAAAGATTGTAAATAATGATTATTAAAGACGATTGCAAATTTTTTAAATAAATAACTTAAAATCTATTTCTGTTTCTATTTAATTAATTAATAATTTTGAATAATCATTTTCTCCGAATATTATTTTCATCAACATGGCATAATCTAATTTTAGTTTCATATTTTATTAAAAATAAAATATAGATTCAAAAAAAATAAATCGAATAATTAATTTATATTCCAATTCAGCCTCCGTATATATTCTATTATGTTAACCCGCCGGGTTAGTTCAGCAAAAAAACTCGTAATCGAAAATCAGCTGATTTTCGTAGTCGAGAGTTCTAAGCTTCGAGTTTTTTTAAAGACAGTTGCTATTATATGTGATTTAAACAGAGTTCGAATTTATATATATTGTTATATTTTTGGTTTAAATAACGCTTTTGTTATTTTGAAAACTTTTTTTTATATAAATAATAGAAACTATATTAAAAATTGAAAAATATTTGTATTTTAGATTTTTAATAAAATCTTTTGTTAGTTTTTTTATAAATATTTTTTAACAGTAGATTGACTAAACAAATTTTTGATTTCTGCCAAAGTAAAAAAATTAAAGGTAAATGGTTCACACAAATTCAAGAAGACCTAAAATAACTGAAGATTAATGAAGAAATTATAAGAGAAAGAGAATATAAAAAAAATGGAAATAAAAGGTTCCAAGAAGCGCCAAAACGCAAGAACAACAAAACTGATTTTTCTGAAAAACGAAGGAAAGGGATATCAGAATGAATGAAGTGGTACTGGGAAGATAGAAAAATAAGAAAAACCGCAAATAAATAAATGATTTACGTGTTCCAAGGTAAACTATTCGGAGAAAAAAAAAATATATATACATTTTAATTTGTTTGTTTATATATTAACATTAAGGAAAAAAATGATAGTCTGATATATTTCCTAAAATGTAATTATATAAATAAAATTACATATTTTATTATCAAAAAAGGATTAAAAGTAAAAATTCGGTGCCGGATAAGTTAAAAATCGCATTTATAAAAATACCTAGTCGATTTATAAATCTACTAGTAATTATTAAAATCACATAACAGAGATATTTTTATCGTGGATATCGTTTAAGTAACGAATAAAAAAGTTAATTAAAGTGAAATTTATAAAGTGAAAAAATACGACATTCTTTTAATTGAATCTTGTAGAGCTGCATAAAACCAGTCAAAGGACTAAAATAACATATTAGGCAAGTAGGGAACTTTAAGACTATGTAAAACAAATTAATAGGGATCTACAATGTAAGCTTTATAATTCTTATTTCATATATTGGTTGTGATATAGTATATCTGTACTGTAAAGTACTATTTCTCAGTATAAAGATACAGATATAAAAATAAACAATGAGGTAAACAATGAAAAGCATACAACCTCGTACATATAAACTTTTCATAAAATTTGTAACAAAGTAGTTAAATATATTATAAAAATTTAGTTTTAGGAAGTTTTAAATGAAAATAAATTTATATTAATTAATTATTTTCAAGAAATATATATATATATATATATATTTTTTTTTTTTTTAGTAACATATTTATTTAAAGCGAAATTAAGAAAAATAAATAATAATTAAGTAAAAAAATTTCAGATTGTGCATTAAAAAAATTCATTTTGAAGGAACTTACTTTCAACACGGAACGTAAGAGTGCAGCATCAACAAATAGTATCACATCTGCAATCTAGTGGTGAGTTAGAGAACATAGTAGTCGTAACAAAATCTAATGATTATACTGCATACTCAACAATTTTAAAAACAGTATTAATAATCCAAAATGTTTTTTTTTAATTTTTTTAAAAACAAAAATTCGAAATTTACAAAAATATTTAACCACAAAAATATGCTGTTAATTGATTAAAGTAATCCTTCAGTTTTTTTTTTTAAGTTTTATTAAATAAAAAAACTATTATCATTAATCAATAAAGAGATGTATAAAGAATGATTTTATAATAAGAAAATGTATTTGTGGAAGAAAAATTAATTGTTAATTTAATATCAAAAGTATATAATTTTTATAATAGATTATCTTTCTAAACTTCATAATTAACAAAATTATGTGTATTAATTTAATTCCAAAATTAAAAATTTATGTTTTTTTAAAATATAATAGGAAATTGATTGTTAGTAAAAGATAAAGTCCAAGATCAACTTAATTAATACGTAGTGTGATAAATAGATTAAGAGACTGAAGATAGGTAATGATATTAAATTAATAATTAATATACTGCATACATCGCTATATGCACTAGTACTAAAATTCTTTCTCCTCTATTATATTAAATTAAAAAATTTTATAGATACCATTACCAATACAACTAAAGCTTTGATTTTCTGTTAAATTTCACATCTTTAAAGAATTATTATTAATCTAATTTGTCAGTTTATAAATGATACTTGATACATTTACTGTAATTATTTTGTATATAAAGATATATTATTGTATTATTTACAGATTTAGAATAAATTTGATTCATTTTTATAATTTTTTTTTTTAATTTCGAAAGAACATATGGGCTATAAAAAAGGGAAATCATGTATGGATGCTCCCGCTGTACTCAAGCAACTCATTAAAAAACAGAGAGAATTTAATTTGGAAACGTATTTTGTCTTCGTTGACTTTGAAGAAGCCTTTAACAATGTGAACAGAGGATTACGGCAGATTATGCAACGGAAAGAATATCTAAGTCATCTAATTTCAGTAGCCAGAGCTTATAAGAAGATACTAGGTTTATGTTAAAATGAGAATTGTCTTGACCAGAGGAATTTAAAATAATAAACGAGTGTAAAATAGAGATGTTATCTGTCTCCAACTCTTTTTAATGTGTACAAACTGGATACTTCAGGATTGGAAAAAATGATAGATCCTGAGATAAAAATGGATTACAACAAAATGGTCTCTCTCTCTCTCTCTCTCTCTCTCTCTCTCTCTCTCTCTCTCTCTCTCTCTCTCTCTCTCTCGCTCTCTCTCTCTCTCTCTCTCTCCTTCTTGTATGCAGATGATAAGGATGTGGTAGATGATAATACTCTACAAAGATCTATTTTTAACTTGCAGCAGAATTGTGCTAATTAAGGAATGAAAATACTAACTGATAAATCAAAGTCTTTGCTTTATCATGTCATCCTTTGGCATTATGTAAATTAGAATTAATTTTGTAAATTACAAAGGTTAGGGAATATTAAACACCATTTTGTAGGACACGACCGAATTTATGTTTAAACGAAAATATGCCATTAGACAGAGAGAGAGAGAGAGAGAGAGAGAGAGAGAGAGAGAGAGAGAGAGTGAGACAGACAATACACCACACTTTCCATGCTATCAGTCATATGCATGACGCAGAATCATCTAATGAAGAGCGCCGTCAGTCATCTTCAACGGCTGACTCCGTGTCCAACTGACGATTATTATGATTGGTTTATGGTTTATTTTGAATTTTCTACATTTAATCTATGTTGACTGCACTTTTTCTGTCGTTAATTTAATCACATCATTTTGAAAAATTTAACGTTGTTCAGTATTTATTTCATGTTTAATTCATTAAAAAATAACCAATTCAATTCTTTTTGCTCCATATTTTCCAGTTTTTCTAGTTAAATTAATTATTATTATTATATTTAATTAAATTAAAAAAACTCGTTTGAATAGAAAGAAATAATAGCTGTTTATCAAAAGGACATAATACAACTGTATACAATTACTGAAGGCATACGATTAGGAATCACTTCTAATTAGGAATCACCGCTGATTTTTAGGGAATTTTGAATATACCTTATTTCGGACCTAAGTTCTTCGTTACAATAGAAATTATTTATCAATTGTAATTATTCTTTCACCCAACTTGTATCACTATTAAACAGTATCCTTATACATCCTCACCAAAAGTTTCATAATTCTACACTACAGAAATTAATATACATTATTTTTGAACTAAATAATTCGGTTAAGTTTTTTAATTAAATAAGAATGAGATTAGATTCACTTAAGATTCTGTGTTTCTCTCTTTTTCTTTTTAGCCTACGGAACCACCGTAAGGTATTACTTCAGAGGATGAATGAGGATGATATATATGAACGTAAATGATGTGTAGTCTTGTATATCCTCAGGTCGACCATTCCTGAGATGTGTGGTTAATTGAAGCCAAACAACCAAAGAACACCGGTATCCATGATTTATTATTCAAATCTGTATACAAGTAACTGCCTTTACTAGGATTTGAACCTTAGAAATCTCGACGTAAAACTCGGCTGGTTTGCGATGAGGAGTTCACCAGTAGATCAACCAAGTGGGTTATCATGTTAGGTCTAGAATAGTAATAAATGATTTTGTTCTTGAACAATCAAATTTTAATTATTTTATTTGTGACTTGTCCTATTTAAAGGATAATAATATTGGTAACAAATTAAATAAGTTTAGATCTATACGTGGTGTTATATATAGTTAAAAATAGAACATGGAGGGAAACGAAAATGAGGTTTTATAAGACAATGACTATATCTGTCTTGAGATATGGAAGTGAAGCATGATTTGCAATATCACAGGAAAAATCTTTAGTACTAATTGCAGCTGTCACACGTATAATTATATAGTACAGTATATACTGTTGACGTTGGTCTATCTGATGTAAGCATGTGGAAAGAATGTCAGAAGGGTGACTACCAGTCAGACTATAAAATTATAGAAGAAGAGATAGAGGTAGACCACTAAATATATGAATGCAAAATAGGCTTTATAGTCTAACCATATTTGTGGAAATAAGAAGGAAATTTATTTTAATAACAAGTCAAACTTTTAAATGCTAATTTATGTAGTAGTTCTGAACCATGAAATTAGATGCATTTTATTTTTAATCAATATTTACTTATTAATTTAGTTTATTCTCTAGTATATAAATAACTTAACATTGAAGATATTATCAATTCCTAATCAAATTTCCTTCCAGTAAGTTGTAATACATCAAAATATACAATAAATTTCCTGTCTTTGTTACACAATCTGTCCTAGTCTTTCTGGTAGAAAACACTCACATAGTTCACCTAAGATACAAGAAGCACACTAATTGGGAATGCTTTCTCTAAGAGTAATTATATATGTTATATAATCCAAGACACTGTGTAAGTGCAGCATCCCCTATTTCCATTTGATATTATCCATAACATTTAATACAATGAGTCCTTTTTACTTTAGTTCTTTCTTTATACTTGTACAATATATAATCCTTAAGCTTAACATCAGTAGCTATACCCCAGTTTATGATAAAGATACAAAAATTTTTATATGAAACTGTGCACTTCAGCAGCTTGGTGTTTGGTTGTTGTGAGCATGCGCACATAGGAAGCTGCACGCGAGGGAGAGAGAACACTGTTGCTCCCGTAGTGCGGCCCTGAAGTGCAGGAGGAAGATAGTTTTTTTTGCTCTGCGTGTGTTCATTTATTTTACAAAAAACTTTAACCATGGCCTGTCATGATTAAAGTTCTTGATTTTGTTCTTTTAGGATTTTATCATGTTTCTGAACAAAATTTCTTTTTATATGTTTCTTTCCTTTTACACAATTTTAAAACAAAGGCTAAAAATTTTCTGGAGCAGAACCACCACTAAGTGTAGCTACTAGCTGCCACTGGATAGTTTACAAAAAATGTTTCAACTTAAAACAAAATATGATAGATTAAAAAACTTAAAATTTTTATAAATTTCAAACAATTTAAAGTAAAACAATTCAGAATTACAAAATATCAGAAGATAAAATAATTAAATCTTGAATGTGGCAGTTTCATCTTAAAAACAAATATTGACCCAATAACAGTACTGTCGTAAGTGGATTAGAATATGGAGTTACCATTTAATTTATTTGAACATTATGAGACATGTAAAACAAAAAATAACTGTACCGCTTCATGCAAAAAGCTAAAATTTTACTTTAAGAAAAGAAGTATAAATGTGGACATGAAATGGTGTTGAGCTTAAATGATGATCTTGAGAGATGGTGGTAGGTACAGTAGTAAAAGATAGTGTCGTGTCCAGTTCAGTTCAGTTGCGTACTAATACATGGCTGGAAAATTCCGGGATACCCTATGCTCTTTTTATTACAATTAGAATTTTGAATTGAGGAACCTAAGGTTCTGTAAATGTGAATTGGGGATAAACTACAAAACAGTTATCAAATTAAAATAATTATCTAGAAGAAGTGTGAGCTGTTAATTGTTGGGATCACCAAAGGTAATTGAGGGAGAAATTTGAAGTCGAAACTGAAGAATCGCTTTTTGCAAACCTCAAGTAACACTGAAATTAGTATTATAAAAATAATGTTTGTTTACCAGATTCTTAAAAAAATTTAGAAATAAAAATGTATCTACAGCCTGAGTAACAAAAAAATCTGATCTGGACACCAGATGACTTCCTTGTAAGCCTATTAAATTACATACACACATTTTTTTTAAATGAAAAGTACATAAAATTTTATTTCATTAATAACTTCTGACATTTTTTCATATATTTTTTATTCTTATTATTGAATTATTTATCGTAATTTTTTTTACAATCAGAGGTTAATAATTATTAATCAATATATTTAAAAAATAAGAAAGAAAAAAAAGAAAGAAGGTGGTGAAGTCTAATTTGAACAGATATGGCTTGTAAGATCCAAACAATTAATTAAAATTTTAATTGGCTATAACTCTGGAACCAATAAAAATAAGTACCACTTCATGATATATCGTTGAACGTTGAAAAGCTCTCAACGATGACTTTTATACTGCATTTAAGAAAAAGTCCAAAATCCAATATTTTGGATTTTGGGCTTTTTTGGACAATTTTGGTCCAGTCGATTGCAATCAAAAGGGGAGGTGCACAACTAGACGTTACAACAGTCCTAAATCCAAAATTTCAACATCATTCAGCTAATCGTTTTTGAGTTATTCGATATACGTACATACGTATGTACAGACGTCACGATGAAACAAGTCAAAATGGATTCAGGGATAGTCAAAATTGATGTTTCCTTTGATATCTGAAAACCGTAATTTTCCTGATCACAATACTGCCTTTATTTCGTACAAGAAAGTAAAAAGAAACCGACCAATTATTAAAAATAGTAACATCAAGTACTGCAACCCATAAAAAACAATATCCTTTTCTTTTAAAATAATATTTTTGTTTATGTTAAAAAAAAATTTAATTGTTAAGTAATAAACAAGTTTCACGCTGTAACTTAATTGTAATATTCATACTTCACCAAATCGATAAAGTTAGATGTCAGGAGGAATGATAAATAATTGCTACTTGAATCCTACTGTAGAAGGTTGGCAACAGGAAGGATATTTTACAATAAAGATTTCTTCAACATATCTTCATAAAGCAATGACGAAATGAGGAGCAAAATGTAAATATATAAGATAAATAAATATAAAAAAAATAAATAGTAGTAATTAGTAATATAATAGTATAGTAAAAATAATAATATAAAAGTAATAATAAATAGCAAATAAATATATAAAATGAAAATTAAAAAAATATTTTTAATGTGATATTTCAAGAGAGAAAATTTTTCTTGAAAAATGAAAAGAGAGCTTCAGGTAAAATAAAATGTAAAACTTTATTTTTCAAATAAGACATTTCTTTATATTATTTTATGTATATATATATAAAATAATTTTTCATATGATTCTCCAGTAGTTTTATTATGCTTTCCTAGAAGCGGAACGTTTAGGAAACTGCGTTTCTTGAACTACCCACAAACGGGAAGCAATAAATAAACAGTTACAGTTTTCATTATAAAGGTAATTGTAAAATAAATTAAACTTTACCTTAAATAAATAAATATAAAAATTCTAAAGAGATAATAGTGAATTTATACATAATTTTCATTGAGTTTATAATGATGAAATTATTTTTATAGAGAAAGAAATTTACCCTAACCACCGCTTATTTATTTAAATAAAAGCTTAAAAAAAGTTTAGATCGCTATATTTGGCCAATGAATACCGATTCTGCTATTACAAATTTAATACCATCATCAACATACTGATAACAAAACATTTACAACAAGGAAAAAATGTATTTCACAAGTTTTTTGTTTAATGATGTAGGCCGATATATTAAAATATTACAAAAAACTATAAAATTCTTATTTTTACAGATAGGAAAGTAGAAAACTCTTTTTTTTATTGGATTTTATTCGTTTACAATCTTAGCAATCTAGGAAATTAGTTTTTTGTTCTTTTATACCCGTACCGTTTTTTTTTTTTTGTACCAGAATTCCCGTAGTGACTTCACCTGCGCTACATGGTTACTTTTGTTCGTTTCCCGTCGTGGCTTCACCTGCGGTATATTGTTACTTTTGTTCCCCGTCGCGGTTTTCTTTTCACTTCCTTGTACGAAAAACAGAAAGTATTGTGATAGCGAAAGTTTTGGTTTTCAGATTTCAACGGAAATATCCATTTTGATCATCCCTGAATCCAGGGGCTCTGCTCCCTGGACCTCTTTGTATAACCTGCCTTGTGCCGGCCTCCGTGGCGCGAATGGTAGCGTCTCGGCCTTTCATCCTGAGGTCTCGGGTTCGAATCCCGGTCAGGCATAGCATTTTCACACGCTACAAAAATTGTCATTCATCTCATCCTCTGAAGCAATACCTAACGGTGGTCCCAGAGGTTAAAATAAAAATAAAAAAGGCCTTAACTTGCATGATCTAAGAATGTGGGTTTCAAAGCAGTCGGCCTCCATCTTAAAAATATTAATTCTAAAAATATATTTGGCTCGCTTCTTATCGTTATTCTACAAACACTACCAGGAAGTGACTACAACTTCATTCCTCATCTTTTTTTTTAATTACTTTAATTTATGTTTTATTAGTCAAATAACCGAAAGCAGATGCAACTAGTCATGTCGAAAATTCAGTAACAGTGGCTGTGTTAATATAAAACGTCGCAAATCTTAAAAAATCGAAATTCAAAAAACCTAAAAATGATTCTTACATATTTATCTAATGAATATTTGAAAGCCCCAATCTGGTGAATATCTCGTTTAGTATAGTCAGAAATGGAGAATTTTTGCAAACATTTTTCAAATTCTTTTTACCTTTCTTCATTCATTTCAAGAACGAGTTTCAAATAGCCATAATGTTTTTTTTGCATTTACTACCTCAAAATTAAAAAAATAGTTAATTTCATTGTTACTCTATTTTAACCCTCTAAACTCGAAATTTCAAAAACAAATCTTTTCTTAGTGTGCACTTACATCTTAAGAAATACATGTGCATAAATTTTCATCAATTTATGTTCTGTAATTTTCGATGGACATGTTCTTATATATAATTAATCTCCTTACCCAGAAATCCAATTAAAAAATGTAATAGAATTAATCATTTCCCGAATTTCAAAAACACATCATATTTCATAACTTGAAGAAAATTTATTTTTAATATGTAAATTAGAAAATAGAAACCGATCACAATTCATTAATATAAACTCTTGTATTCAGCAATTTATATAAAATTGTATAAAATCTTTTAGATTTAGGATCTAAAAGAAATTTTGAAAATACAAAAATCATAATTTTAATTAAAAATATATTTCTTTCATTTGGATAAAACCCCTATTTTCACATTAGTAATAATTCTGCTTTGTAAGATGTTTATAAGAAAAGAGTAAATCTGGATTACACGTTTGAAATTGGATTTGTAGATTAAATCTGAATTCCGGCGTAAAATTAAAAATAACAAAATTTGTTTCAAAAATCTGATATGGGCACTACATGACTTCCTTGTAAGCCTATTAAATTGCATATACACATTTCTTTTAAAATGAAGAGTACATATAATTTTATTTCATTAATAACTTCTGATACTTATGATTTTTTTTTAATTTTTATTATTGAATTACTATTTATCGTAAAACTTTTTTTTTACAATCAGAGGTTAATAATAATTAATAAATCTATATATTAAAGTTAAAAAAAAAAATTAAAAAAAGGAGATGAAGTCTGATTCGTACCGATGTGCCTTCCCCTTCTAAGATCCAAATATTTCATTAATTAAAATTTCATTTGGCTATAACTCTGGAACCAATGAAAACAAATATCACTTATGATTGCATCTTTGAAAAGCTCTGAATGAAGGCTTATTACTGCAGTTAAAAAAACTCAAAAATTAATTTTTTTTTAATTTTGTACTATTTTGGAGACTTTTGGTTCAGCCGATCGCAATCAAAAAGGGAGGTACATAACTAGATGTTACAGCAGTCCTAAATCCAAAATTTCAACATCCTACGGCTAATCGTTTTTTAGTTATACGAGATAGATACGTACGTACGAACATACATATATACATACGTACGTACGTACGTACATACGTATAGACATCATGCCGAAACTAGTCAAAATTAAATCAGGGATGGTCAAAAATGAATATTTACGTTGAAATCTGAAAACCGAAATTTTTCGCGATCACATAACTTTACTTCGAACAAGGAAGTAAACAACTGTAAAAATCTTGTTACAGTTTCTGCGTAAAAAATATCTAAAATTACAAAATTTTAAGGAATTTTTTTTTTTTTTATTCAATAAGCGGGAATGTTTTCCAATATGAAAATTTTTAAATTTAGAAATAGTTTTAAACAGAAATCAAGGAATGTTTTACTGATTTTTTTTTTCAGTATTCACTTTTTCCGTTTGCCGCTGAGTCTAATTTTCAAACTGCTATTATAAAAATATATTACGACAGGAATTATTTGTACTGATTACATTAAACATTACTTAGAAATGTTACGATGAAAGTGTTATTGTTTTGTCTAAAGATAATGTATGATGATAGTTTTAAATCGGTAAAATCTATGAGGTGATATAAAAAGAAAAGTTATTTAAGTGATTAACATTCAAAACAACTGGTTGACTAGTGTCAAGCAAGAAATAATGGTTGAAAGACAACGGTAGAAGGTAGGACAGACTTGTAATCATGTCGTTCTGACAACTGACGACGGGAAGGCGGTACCTTCAGTGTCTAATAATAATCCACCCCAGGGATAAGTTAAATAAATATATTTGTATATTACGTTTGTTGGTTTTTAATATTTTTATCGCGTTGAATATTATTCAAACTAACGCTGAAAACCAAAATCAACTTCGAAAGAGGTGTCCAATAAATATCATAAAAAGCTTAATACACGTTAAAATATTAAAATTTTATTAGATAAAAAAATGGGATAACGCATCACTGAATGTTATTTTCATAATGAATTTAGAGAAATCGTTTTTAACTGATCATAAAACGTAACTGAGATAATATTATAATTTAAAAAAGAAATGAAATATTATTTTGGTAATTATAAAAAAAATAGGTACTCACCTCCGATAAATTTGGAATATATATTTTTTTAAATCTAAGTTATTCGTTACAATTGAAATTATTCGTCGTCAACAAAAATGTCATAATTCAGCAATGTAGAAGTACAATATATATTATTTTCGAACTAAATAACTGATTACTGTATGCAGTTGCCGATCTCCGTGGTAGCATCTCGGACTTTCATCTGGAGGTCCAGGATTCGAATCCCGGTCAGGCAAGTCATTTTTCATACGCTAAAAAATTTCCATTTCATACTTCTCATGCATAAGCTTTGACCTTATGTGGTGAATTAATTATCAGAAAAAAAACATTATGGACTCAGCCTAACAATCGGCCAATTTAAGTTTAATCAGACGAAGTTAGCGAGCGAAGGGAGTGTTAGGTTATGTTGATATCGTACTAAGTTCAGTTCATGAAATTTTTAGTTACTTAACCTAAACTTAACCTTTTCTTTTTCCTGTTTAGCAACCAGGAATTACCATGCAGGTATTACTTCAGAATATGACATGTATGAGTGTAAATGAAGTGTAGTCTTGTACAGTCTCATTTCGACCATTCCTGAGATGTGTGGTTAATTGAAACCAACCACCAAATAATACCGGTAGCCTCGATCTAGTATTCAAATCCGTATTAAAGTAACTGCCATTACTAGGACTTGAACGCTGGAAGTCTCGACCTCCAAATCAACTGATTTGGGAAGACGCGTTCACCACTAGATCAACCCGGTGGGTTAACCTTAACCTTGACCTAAACCTAACAAACTCAATTAAATTTCAGTTAAACACAGTTAATAACTGCGAAAATACTCTATATTATACTTAACCTGACCTGCTCTTAAGGTTAAATTAACTTAATTTAGTCTTAAGTGAATCTATCCCACCGGGTTAATCTAGTGGTTAAACTCATCATCGCAAATTAGCTGATTTTCGAAGTCAAGATTAGCTGATTTTCTAAGGTTCAAATCCTTGTAAAGACAGTTTCTTTTGTACGGATTTGAATACTAGATCGTGGATACCGGTGTTCTTTGGTTGTTGGGTTTCAATTAACCACACATCAAAGTAATGGTAGACCTGAGACTGTACAAGACTCACTTCATTTACACTTACACATATCATTCTCATTTATCCTCTGAAGTAATACCTTACGGTGGTTCCGTAGGCTAAAAAGAAAAAGAAACACAGAATCTTAAGTGAATCTAATCTCATTCTTATTTAATTAAAAAACTTAACCGAATTATTTAGTTCAAAAATAATATATATTAATTTCTGTAGTGTAGAATTATGAAACTTTTGGTGAGGATATATAAGGATAATGTTTAATAGTGATACAAGTTGGGTGAAAGAATAATTACAATTGATAAATAAATCTCTTGTAACGAAGAACTTAGGTCCGAAATAAGGTATATTCAAAATTTCCTCAAAATCAGAGGTTATTCCTAATTAGAAGTGGTTCCTAATCGTATGCCTTCAGTAATTGTATACAGTTGTATTATATGTCCTTTTGATAAACAGCTATTGTTTCTTTCTATTCAAACGAGTTTTTTTAATTTAATTAAATATAATAATAATAATTAATTTAACTAGAAAAACTGGAAAATATGGAGCAAAAAAAAATTGAATTGGTTATTTTTTAATGAATTAAACGTGTAATAAATACTGAGCAACGTTAAATTTAAAAAAATGATATGTGATTAAATAACGACAGAAAAAGTGCAGTCAACATAGATTAAATGTAGAAAATTCAACATAAACCATAAACCAATCATAATAATCGTCAGTTGGACACGGAGTCAGCCGTTGAAGATGACTGACGGCGCTCTTCATAAGATGATTCTGCGTTATGCATATAACTGATAGCATGGAAAGTGTGGTGTATTGTCTCTAGCACTCTCTCACTCTCTCTCTCTCTCACTCTCTCTCTCCCTCACTCTCTTCTCTCTCTAATGGCGTATTTTCGTTTAAACATAAATTCGGCCGTGTCCTACGAAATGGTGTTTAATATTCCCTAACCTTTGTAATTTACCCGTTTCTTCTCTCTACAGAACTCTAACTTTAACCCTAATTTCTCTCCATAGAACGGATTAGCATCTGAATATGTCACCATAACTCACAAAACTAATTAATTATTATTTAGAGTACTGATAAGGCGGCGCGAATTTTGACCTTCCATCAGTTAGATTCGTGTTTTCCTGATCTTAAGTATATCTACTATGGTGTATTAAAGTATGAAAAAATTAAAGCTGATCAAATAATTGCTCAGAATTATCAAACGTGGTAATTAAGTTCAGTAAAATGTGTAAAGGTTATTTTTTAAAAGCAAAAAAAAAAATTAATATCTCAAATTCTATATTATTAGTCAAGAAAAAGATAAATAATTCACTGTTTTACAATAATTGATATGTCATTTTCTTATGATGTGATATTTCACCAAATGGTTCAAGCAAGCAATATTCATTTCAGACAAAATTACTTTCACTTAAAAGTAGTAATACTCATTATTCACTTCCTCCGATTGGCTGAGTAAAGGTATCACTTTAGAGCTGATTTTCATTTGCTTTTCAATGGGCTTATCATAATAATTTATGGCGGTACATACAGCTTAGTGAGGATGGCAACGGGAAACCACTTCTCTCCCCATTTTCCTTAGTAAACTCAACATAAGGCGTTTTTTTATTCCTTTACCATTTTCAGATGTGAAATTTCAAATCTCATACAATTAAGGTTTGTTATGGTACCTAACACATATAAATTCGATATATATGCAAGTAA
This sequence comes from Lycorma delicatula, assembly GCF_047948215.1. Taxonomy (NCBI): domain Eukaryota; kingdom Metazoa; phylum Arthropoda; class Insecta; order Hemiptera; family Fulgoridae; genus Lycorma; species Lycorma delicatula. The sequence goes on from NC_134460.1 coordinate 50,527,007, forward strand.
TAAAATCGCAATATTATTACTAATGCAATTAGTTAGAAACACATATTTATTATAAAATCTAATACGATTAAAATTAAATATATACATAATTTACTACATTAGGACAACTATGCACACAATTACCTACATTAGGATAATAAGTTCATTCGATCGGTGAAGCTAATTACAGACGACAGTAAATTGAAACTCCTAAAAAGTTTTACTAGAACATTACACTACAATGAAATACTGACTGATTTTAAATTAAATTGATTGTATTTCCTCAGTGAATTAGACCTGCATGCAAACAAAATAGGTCACAGGTTTAATTACCGGCTATAATCTCTATTTTACGGTGAGATATAACTAACTTTCATGGTTTCTTATCATACAACATAAAAAGAAATTTATGACTGTCAAATTCAATCCCAGAAAATTTCGTGAAAATTCAATTAAGCCCTGACTTATTAATGAAAATATAATCAAACAAATGAAAATACATAATAATTTAATATGAATTTAGTTCAAACATTTTTATAATAATATTTTTTTTTGCGTTGAAGATGACAATTGCATTTACGCACGGCGTGATGATCTTATGAAGCCGCCATCAGCAGACTATCCCACAACAGTCATCTTTGTTAGTCAGGGATGGTAAAACTACATTCCTGACTAAAACCACTCCTATTTCTACCAGGACTCGATCGTTTTACACATTATTTCAGTTCAAGTCCTCCTATCCTAGCCTGAAAAGGCCGTTACCTAGTTTTCACCTGGCTCAGGACTTCATCCAGGTAGCTCTTCTTGGCCCTAAAAGTGCTTCCGACGAATCGCACCGCACTCTCTGCTAGCTGCATAGAACCCGGGGCATCACTGCAATCACATTGTGAGAGATCAGTGCTCCGAGATCCGCCTCTAATGTCACTTATCTGCTGCTCACCAAGCACATTGGAAAAAAGTGCGATCGGCTTCGTTCCGTACACCAGGACAATAGAGGAAGTTGGAGAATGGTACGCTCCCTATAGCAAAGAAAAATACGCGGAAGTATACGCGAGCTGTGAAAAACTGTGTCACGTATTACTCTAACTCTCCATTCCGCCGCTCTGGCCAAATTTTGAAGAAAGGGATAACCCTTGCGGTCCATCGTCCTTTGGTCTCGCGGTCCAAGATCTCTTGCCAGGCGAGAAACGTGCGAGTCTCTTCCACCCCAGTTATGATCTCCTGGTCTTCGCCTGCCCGTTGCCTGTTGTAGGTCGCCTGGCGTTCCCTTGCCTAAAGAGTAATGGGAATAACGCCGACGACCACCAGAATCGAAAGCTCGAAAACCGTCAGATACGCGGAGGCAACTCGGAAGACCGCAGTGTGTTGCATCTACGAAAGCCATTCCAATTTCTTTCAAATCTTATCATCTATACCCACACTTCCTCTCTATATAACAAGACGGAATGCACCGTAGACATCAGCAGTTGCCGTCTGTTGGCCTTCGGTCCACCGAAACTTGCCATAAGCCGGCTGAGAACGGTTATGGTTCTCGCGGCTTTGTCGGCCGCTCTTCGTAGATCCTCAGAAAGCTGAGTTTCCGGTCAATCATCATACCGAGGTACTTCGCCAGCTTGGTCTCGATAACGTCATTCTCGACCCGCAAGGGTATTTATTATATTATATAATATAATAACATTATTATTATAATTACAGATTGCCCTTTAACCTTGAGAAAACCCCCACGGTTATAATAAGGAAAACACTTGCTATCAAATATTCGTATAAACTCGGCAATTCTAGTATCAGGAGGGTAAAAACAACTGTTGATTTAGGCTTAACATTTGATGAGAAATTATTGTTCACACATCATGTAGATGCCATATCAACAACTAGGATGAACTTAAGACTGATACTTTGAATGTAGGACTGTGGGACCGATGATGATACATGGACCACGTCCTCTATGTCTGTCCCCGATATGACGTTGAACGTACGCGAGCTGTTAGGAAACTTGAGAGAATAAATTCCTTTCTGAATCTCCGTATGAACTGGATGATCCGCGAAGAGTGGTCTGTAGTGGTTGGTTTTCTTCGCGCCCTTGCAGTGTGTAAATCTGCAGAGGGAGTTTAGTCACGGTATTGATCGTGGCAGGATCCCGGGTGGCTAGGGTTCCGACCTAGGCATTTGATTGGTTGGAGGTAGGTGCATTGGCATCGTGCCACGTTTATATTGGTATTGTTTATGATTCGATTTGAGGTTCCCGCTGGCGGTGATGGCCGCTGCCGGGGTACGGTAGCCCATGCGACCAGGGGCATGGCTTCGTTCCGCCGGTGGCAGTCCTCATTTTGACTTGGTAATGCCACACGAGACTCCATTATTGGACTGGTTGGGGTGCGGGGTTTGTCCCCGGCTCCTACGCGGACCGGAATTAGATTACATTCCCCTTGTTAGGTAACCTAATTTGGTCGACCTATTTGGGTGTAAGTCTGAATTTCTATGTCGCGTAAAACATGATTTTGATTGATATGAGTGTAGCACTGATTTAACTTAAAACTCGTGTTTTCTGAGGCATTCACAGTCACGAACGGTGCTGTCAAATTTGGACTAGGGGCGGGGTCCGCGGTTTTGGTTAGTTACTTTGAGGGAATCGTGTTAGGTTGGATGTGAAGATGTCCGTTTGAGGCCTACGTAAAAGCAAAATTTGATTTGTATTTTACTGATGCAAATGTCTGGCGAGGCATTTACATCGGTGGGATCCCGACCGAGGCCTGGCTGATGACTATGAGATGTAATCAGTTAGAGGGTCTAAAGACGACCTCCGGTAAAGCCCCTAATGGCTCGGAACGGAAGGGGTGGTGTGGCGACCGATAACATCACAAAGTGGGTGTCTTCCTCCTACGGGGTTGGGATGTTTATAAGGCCCTTAATTTCAAGATATGTGAATAATAATGATGATAATATATTTACATATATCATATTTCAAGTCTGGTATTCTTGATGTGAGCTTTGTTGAGAAGGTCAAAAGATCAGCTATTTGTAACGCAATTTGTTAAACCATTAATATTATAATTTAAATTAAAATTAACGTTAATTAATTGATACAGTTTGTATCACTTATCAACCTGGGTCACTGTGCGAAGTACCAAGGCTTAATATAAAACAAAAAAATAAAATAAAATTGTTATTATTAAAATGAAAAATTTAACTTTCTTATAAATAATTTAATTCACTAGCTAAGTTTGAAGTTTCTACTTGGTTCAGAATTTTTTAGCAATATTCCTACCCGGGATTTAATCCTAGAACGTTTCGGGTGACGAGTAATACTTATTTATCCAAGAAAAAATAGAATGTCTAATGTCAGAAGACCAAGTGAGTGTTAAGTCTCCTTACAGTAGATCAATCCTGTAGCGTATGAAATATACCAAACTTAAATTCATAATTAAATATAAACATGAAGGAAGTAAAAACTAAAAAACCTGCCTTCGAAAAAATTTTTCATTATAAATCAACCGTAAAAACAAAATTATTTCACAAAAAATCTATTTTTGAATGATTAAATAATTTAATATCAAAATTCCTGTAGCTCAAAAATTGCTACAGGACACTTACAAATAATAAATTACACTTTAAAATGTTTAATTTTTTATAATTGGCATACATTCAACGACGATTTTCAGTCATAATTTTAAAACTGTAGAATCTATTTAATAATTAATTAATGAAATGGTTTTTTTCATACGTACACAATCTTTTCGTATATTAAAATATTTTAAATGAAAAATTAAATTTAAACAAAATAATTTTCTTTTAAAAATAATAAGATTTAAAAAATGCTCTAACAGAAATCAGTTCTTATATAAATTTTTATTTATGTGAATTCACAATAATTTTAAATAAAACTGTTATTTGGTGTCGACTTCAAGAATCAAAATTTAATGAAGAATTGGAAAAAATGTTTTACTTGTTAGACTGTTTTTTTTTTTAATTTCGTTTTTATTTCTTTATAAATTTATTTCATACAAACATAAAATTATTAAGCCCTATAACGTATATCTATCTACAAGTGACAAAAAAACACGGAAACTTTTGAAATGCGTAGAGGCAACCATGTATAGTTGGCAGCCCTGCCAACTTTTTTTTTCTCTTCAGCCTCCGGAACCACCGCAAGGTATTACTTCAGAAATGTATGTATGCATGAAAGTAAATGAAGTGTAGTCTTGTAGTGTCTCAGGTCTACCGTTCCAGAGATGTGTGGGTAATTGAAACCCAACTACCAAAGAACACCGGTATCCACGATATAGTATTCAAATCCGTAAAAAAGTAACTGCCTTTAATAGGATTTGAACCTTAGAACTAAAAGTTAACTTTTTTACCTTTTTAACCTTAGAGTTCTAAAGTTCAAATCTTAGTAAAGGTAAAGGTTACTTTTTTACGGATTTGAATATTATATCGTGGATACCGGTGTTCATTGGTGGTTGCGTTTCAATTAACCACACACCTCAGGAACGGTCGACTTGAGACTGTACAAGAATACATTTCATTTGCAATCATACATGTCATCCTCACTCATCCTCTGAAGTAATACCTTACGGTGGTGCTGGAGGCTAAGCAGAAAAAGAGAGAGATGTATACTTGTTATAGTATTATATATCGATATATATGCGAAATATGTGTTAATAATATATTTTCTTATTTAAGCGATAGTTTTTCTACATAAAATAATGAACTATAACCAAAAGGTAGGCACTCGAATGTACCAATCACCCAATCACTAACGGAAAATCCCGATTCGTTAGTATCAATTTCTAGAGTGAAATTTCTACTTTACCTTTCGTTAAGTTAATTTTCATCATTAAAAAAATATATTTTTACACAAGAGGTAATCAATTTTGGACACCTAATAACCCCACTCCGAGACGCCGCCCGCCCGGAGGGCCTGGCTGTGAAGCTAGGTTGCTCCCTATACTAGCTGCAAAGCCGGCCTGAGCAGCTATTGTGTGTGTGTGTGTGTGTGTGTGTATATATATATATATATATATATATATACACTTCTTTCGTTTTTTATTTTTGTAAACTATAATTAATATAAATCATAATAACAAATTTTCAATCAATCTCCCTCCTCTTTTAACTGAATTTACCAAATTGAGTTCTACAACGAAATTGAAATAAACTAAATGAAATTTTTCAATTGTATCCCAAAAGTCTTACTGCATCAGTAATATAGTTAGCTAACTCTAGCAACACCACTGAGTGAGGATAGTTGGGAAACGCTTTCTTCATACACTTAACAATTTTTTGTTACATTTTTCAATTTTTTTTATAAAGTGTTCAAGGAAGTTATAAAAAATAAATTTATCAAAAAATAACGCAAACAATTTTTTTAATAATACATTGAGAAAGGATAATAATTTAAAATAGTAGGAAAATGGTTTCAGAAACGCATTATATACTTAAACATGAAATAAAACATGGAAGAACGAAGTATTTATCGCGTAATCGGTGAGTGACAAACAGAAAATTGCGTGTGATATCAGAGTTGGTCGCGTTACTTGTAGATGGGAGGCCATGTTTTCTATTTGTGATTGAAGCGTTTCCTACATCGTCCGAGACCTTTTCGCTGTCTAAGAAAATAGCAGTAACCGGTTTAAAAGAAAATATTTCATGAAAAGTCATTAAATCGTACGTCGTTCTAACTTATTGGAAGTTAATATTTAAAATATTATAAAAATCGGAAAAAAACATTTGATTGTAATACGATCATAAATATAAAAAAGATAAAAATCAAACGATCAGATTAAAACAGTACCTCGCTTCGCTAGATTAACTTCAAACAATAACATATTTTAAGTAGACTTAACTGAATTTTTATATGAATATTGTAGATATTAATAAAATAGAAATTTAAACAAAAAAACACAGCGTTTTAAAAATTAAATAAAAATTTAAACAAAATACCAACTTCAAAATGAGATAAGAATTAATACATAATAAAACAGAGGAGTAAAAAACAGTTTCATATGCTGGAATAAGAATACACAACTTATACAAGGCTCCAAACTATTACCATGTAAAGAACATCAAACATTCTATTTGTGATAATCTATTATATTTAAATCACTTGAGCAGCAGATTCGTGAAATTGGAAACAGAAAAAACCTTTCTAACAGAATATCAACGGTAATATATGATAAAAATTACTGGTATAAATTCGAAACAAAACTTCTTTCCTACTAAAATTTAGTAGCTTATAGTTCGACAGGTTGTATTCAGCATTTTTGCAGTAGGTATAGTTAGTCAGCGGTAGGAATTGCGGAATAAGAGGGTAGAAAAAAGTCAGCCTTCTATTTTTTACGGCAGTTTGGGAACAATTCAATGAGTTCAGAACAGAAAGAGAAAACCTCCCCCAAGTAATCCGGAAAACGTCAACAAAGCACATAAATCAGGGGGTTTCAATTCCTATCTGCCCCCTCTTTTTATTCATTTTAACCCTATCTTTCGTCTCACCCTATCCTACACAAAATCGGAACCGTTTCTCACACTCTCTCTATCTCCCTTTCCATCATGATAGTCAGAATCAGATGTATGAACTCTTTTACCCAAGTGTTGAATCATGTATTATAGCCTGCGTATTTGCTAAAAACGAAAAGAAAGAAGTAATCTTGATATTTGAAATATCATACAAACATATGTTTGTAAGCTACGCTGTGTACCAGTTTATATATGTACGAAAAGTGCCTAGTGATCCGATTAAATAATCTATTAATCATACATTGCATGCTTTCTAACATAAGTTGCATTATTTATTTCAGACATCAGTTATACTAAATCTATCACACCTTTTTTTTTTAAATACATCATATGAACCAATGCGTTTATATTCACTTATTTATATTCATATCTAACATGAACCGTTAAATATTACCGACGTTGCATCAAATAAAATAATTTGTACATAAATGAAAAAAATCTGATTGAATTATTACCTATATTAACAATTTATAACCATTTCAAGCTACTAAATTATGTGTAACAGGAAAATTATTTCATATAGTTAAGGTCATCAACTATAAATATATAGATATGGATATGCAAAAAAAATCTTCTATATAAATAAACATTTAAAGAAAATACAATTTTAAAAAATTCTGATGTGGACACCATATGACTTCCTTGTACGCCTAGTAATACATATACACATCTTTTTAAAATGAAAAGTGCTTAAACATTTATTTCATTAATAATTTTTCATATTTATTCACACTTTTTTTATTGTTATTATTGAATTATTCATTGTAAAACGATTTTACAATCAGAGGTTAATAATTATTAATAATCAACATATTTAAATTAAGAAAGAAAGCAGTTAAAAAAAAGGAGATGAAGACGTATTTGAACCGATGGCCTTCCCCTTGTAAGATCCAAATACTTCATTAACTAATATTTTATATTTGGCTATAACTCTTGAACAAAATGAAAATAAGTACCATTTATGATATATCTTGAAAACCTCTCAATGAGGACTTACTACTGCGGTTAAGAAAAAGTCCAAAATCCATTTTTTCTTTGGATTTTAGGCTTTTTTGGACACTTTTGGTCCAGTTCATTGCAATCAAAAGGGAAGGTGCACAACTAGATGTTATAACAGTCATAAATCCAAAATTTCAACATCCTACGTATAATCGTTTTTGAGTTATGCGAAATACAATACGTACGTACAGACGTCCCGCAAAACTAATCAACATCAATACATACGCACATACAAACGTCACGTCGAAACTAGTCAAAATGGATTAAAGAAAAAATACTTTGGGGTAATATTGCGGGTGGGAAGCCGATAAAAGTTTAAAAAGATTGATATTTGGATTTTTGAAATCTTATTTTTCTTTATTTTCTTGTATCATTATTTTTCCACTAATATAAATAAATAACTGACAAGAAAGCATTACAACATTTTTATCTGATTTTTTCAAAAAGATGGGGAGTTTAAAAGAAATCTGCTGCATTTTATATATCCGAAGGCCGTAAATGTAAACTTCTGAAACTTGGTTAAATGGCTTTTTTATATGAGATTTGCGCTATTATTTTTTTAACGCCATCAAAGGGGTGAGGAATGTAAAAAGTTTGAAGGATCTTATCTCAAGAAAATTATCAGTTTTATTTTTTAATTATTTATTGTCTCTTCTAAATAAGTAATAATTTCTAGAACGTCACCTTTTCCCTTCATATATTTTAAATAAACTGATTCTAATTATTCCTGGTTTTGGCACTAATTCTATTGCAATATAATAATTAACAATGGCGTTAAAAAAATTATTTAAGAGTACTAAATCTAATTTAATGACTATTTAAAAAAAAATGATGTAGACACCATATGACTTCCTTGTACGCCTACTAAATTACATATACACAGTTTTTTTTTAAATGAAAAGTACATAAAATTTTATTTCATTGATAACTTCTGATATCAATTTAACTTGTGTTTTTTCATTGTTATTAAATTATTATTTATCGTAATTTTTTTTTACAATCACAGGCTAATGATTAACAGGTTAATTGATTAACAAATCAATATATTTAAATTTAAAAAAAAAGTTAAAAAAAGGAGATTAAGTCTGATTCGAACCGATGCCTTTTAAGATCCAAATATTTAATTTATTAATCGTTTATTTGGCTATTACTCTGGAGCAATGAAAATAAGTACCACTTATGGTATATCGTTGAAAAGCTCCCAATGAAGGCCACTGCAGTTAAGAACAAGTCCAAAATCCAATTTTTTTTGTATTTTAATCTCTTTTGACCACTTTTGATCCAGTAGATTTCAATCAAAAGAGGAGGTGCACGACTAGATATTACAACAACCCTAATCCAAAATTTCAACAACCTGCACAACTAGATGTTATAACAGTCCAAATAGAAAATTTCAACAACCTACCGCTAATCGTTTTTGAGTTACACGAGATACATACGTACGAACAGACGTCACGCCGAAACTAGTAAAAATAGATATTTCTGTTGAAATCTGAAAACCGAAATTTTTCGTGATCACAATACTTCGTACAAGGAAGTAAAAAATGAAAAAAATAAAAATTGTAATTATTGTTCTTATCACCGAATATAATAGACACAAAAACTTCAAATTTGATAGCGATAATACTGTATATCTGAAATTGGATACCAATAGATTTTTATTTAATTGTTTTTTTTTTCAGTATGGTAAAAAGATTGCAACACAAAGTTGGAAATGTTATGCAACTCGCTGTAGATTTTTTAAAATTTTAAAATAGAAATTTACATGAAATGTAAATATTTAATCCAAAACTATCTTTTTTACCAAGTAATTAACAATATTGATGTAGCAGTTAAAATTAATTGTACGATGGACTACAATGAATGTCATGTATTTTATTCAATAATTAATTACTTTACGGGCGTTAACAACATTTTTGTTCAAAAAATTATTATGGATTATCTTTTAGATAGGAGGAGAAAAGATTATGGAGGTAGAAGAATTTTGTTATTTGGGAAGTAGAATTACTAAGGATGGACGAAGCAGGAGCGATATAAAACGCCGAATAGCACAAGCGAAACGAGCCTTCAGTAAGAAATATAATTTGTTTACATCAAAAATTAATTTAAATGTCAGGAAAAGATTTTTGAAAGTGTATGTTTGGAGTGTCGCTTTATGTGGAAGTGAAACTTGGACGATCGGAGTATCTGAGAAGAAAAGATTAGAAGCTTTTGAAATGCGGTGCTATAGGAGAATGTTAAAAATCAGATGGGTGGATAAAGTGACAAATGAAGAGGTATTGCGGCAAATAGATGAAGAAAGAAGCATTTGGAAAAATATAGTTAAAAGAAGAGACAGACTTATAGGCCACATACTAAGGCATCATGGAATAGTCGCTTTAATATTGGAAGGACAGGTAGAAGGGAAAAATTGTGTAGGCAGGCCACGTTTGGAATATGTAAAACAAATTGTTAGGGATTAGGATGTAGAGGGTATACTGAAATGAAACGACTAGCACTAGATAGGGAATCTTGGAGAGCTGCATCAAACCAGTCAAATGACTGAAGACAAAAAAAAAATCTTTTAGATCGTGGAATCTAAAATAATATATATCTACTAATTTGAAATATTATTCAGCTTGAGATACACTAATAAACTGATTTATTCAACTTATATTAAGTTTTATAAAAAAAAAATGTATTAAATTAATTTTTTTAAATAAATATGCTATAAAAATAATATAAGATAGATTTTTATTTTTTTTATTGTTTAAAAAAAATGTAAACCCAATTTATACAATGCTGATTTTATTAAAGCAGTGACTACATAGGTTGCATCCAATCAATGAAAGTGCACCCACATGTTAATAAAATAGTGAAATGTATTTTTAGATCTGTTTTTATTTTATATGAACGTAAAATAAACGGTTTCGAACGATCATTTCAAACAACATTTTTTTCTAGATTAAATAAAATTTAAGAATAACATAATGCTTCAAAAAACAAAATTCTCATAGAATTTTTTTATACTTTATTAACAATAAAATATTAGGAAAATATTTGCGTTTGTGAATATTTTTTGTGTTATTTTACTACATTTTTTACTTATTTATCATTTTGTTTAGAAATCATAATCATATAAAATTACAACGAATATTTGTGTCGGTAACTGAAATACAATTTGTTAAAAAAAACTGTACACACTTAAAAACCTTGGCCTTCAAATTAAAAGCTACCCACATTTTTACGGGGGAAACTCTTAAAGATAAGAAAAAAGCTAAAATTCAATATTTCTATTACTATTAAAAAGCAATTTTAACGATAAATGATTTTTTTTGGATGAATAAAGCTTTAATCTGATTCCAAAATTCATTTGTTAAAAAATCTTATTTATTTATACCTTTTCCCGTTGTATTTTCTGATCATTTAATAATCAAAATATATAAAATTTTAAGTATAAAAAAAAGAAGGTTTTAACTGTTTTTTATCGCAATCTTTTAATTCAAACAAAGTAAATTAAAAAAATTCTATGAAATCATTTCAGAATTTTATCCGATACTTTATTACACGAATGTCCAAAAAGGAGTGTAATGATTATTTAGGGTGTATGTATGTATGTTTTTTCTACTGTATCAGCTCAACGACTGAACCGATTTAGATGTATGACCCCGCACTGTAATCCTAACGTTACCGGAGGTATCATAACCTATATGTATATATATATATACATATAGTCTATGATATACCCATGATATATCAGGGTATATAGCCTATATACCCATGATATACCTATGCCTATATATCTATACCTATGATACCATATATATATATGAATACTACCTTAAATGTAATTTATTTAAGTTTATTTTCCTCTTGATTGGATAGAATTAAATAAAATACGTAACAAGATATACATTATTTAAAAATATTACCTATATTAATTTCTTGGGTTAACCAATCATCTATACAAACTTATAAATTAAATACACTACGTTTCACTTAGAATTCTCTAAGCTTCCTCAGGTGACAATCACTGTTAGGTCTGTTGCGATGTGGAGGACCATAAAATCTTTGTGGTAGGTTTTAGATCGGGTATGAACTGTAAATGCATAGGTGATGAATTTAAACAACGCCTAGTCGCTTATTAAATGGGTATTTAACATAATGTCATCTTGAAATTTCGATAACATATGATTGAACACTTAACATATATAATTTAACTTAATAACATATAAATATAAAAAGAAAATAATCGTTCATCCGAATATTACTATGCGTGTCCACCCGGACTGAATGTACAACACGACCGTTCTGGGTCAGATTCTAGTGCTGAAAGAATACATAATACATCACAATGACCACTCCTTGCGGTATTATGACGTAGAATATGGTATGACCATCGTATGATCATACCTTGCCGGCGAGCCCTAGCACTCGCTAGGTAGTAGCCCGACGGCACAAGTGGAACGTAGCAATCACACATTACAAAATTCTCTTACATATGTCTTATTGTGTATATATATATGTTTAAATAAATTTAAAAAATTGAGAACAAAATTATACTATATACAAATACTACATACAAAATTGTCTCCCGCACCATCAAAAATTATTATATAATAGTAATTATCTTATATCAAGAGCAGTTCTTTTTTGCAGTCGTAATTTTTAATTTTTAAAATTTATCTCTTGTTTTCTGATTATAAATAAGAGGTGATGATCAGAATAATTTTCCTAATTTAGAAGATAAAAACTAAATCTTGAAATAAAGATTGTTGTGTTTCTTCAATTACGGAATAGTTATTTTTATTTTCCGGATGAATCTAGCTAGAATAGTTATATTAAAGGGAAAGTATAGTGGTCATGTAAAAATGGGTTATCGGGTTTTTTCAAACATTTACGTTTTAGGGCCATTCCAACCTTGTAGGGGGAAGAACCCAAATTGTAACGTTACCGGTCGCCACACTACCCCCTCCGTTCCTAGCCCTGAGGGGCTTTACCGGAAGTCGTCTTTAGACCCTCTAACTGATTACATCTCACAATAATCAGCCAGGCTTCGGTCGGGATGGTACGGATGTAAATGCCTCGGCAGACATTTGCATCAGTAAAATACAAATCAAATATTGACTTCACGTAGGCCTCAAATGGATATCTTCACATTCAACCTAGCATGATTCCCACAAAATAACTATCCGAGACCGTGGTAGTGCGAACCTCGCGCCTAGTCCAAATCTTACAATAACGTTCGTGACTGTGAATGTCTCAGAAAGCGAACAAGTTCTCAGTTAAATCAGTGCTACACTCATACCAATCAAAATTATTTTACGCAACATAGAAATTCAGACCTACACCCAAACAAGTCAACCAAATTAGATCACCTAAGAATGGGAACGTAACCTCATTCCGGTGCGCACAGGAGCTGAGGACAAACCCCGCACTCCCAACCGGTCTCATCATGGAGTTTCACGCGGCATTACCTAGTCACAATCAGGGACCGCCACCGGCGGAACGAAGCCACGTCCCCGGTCGCACGGGCTACTATACATCGGCATATGATTTAGGGCCAATCTAATTCACCTAAACCAAAAAAAGATGTATTTATGTACTTACGTACGAGTATATGTGACCATTACTTTTAGCCTTAAATCTTAGGCCAAACCGATTTTCCTCAAATTTGACTCAAATATTTCTATTTATGAAATCAGTTATCATTTTCATTTTTCATCAAAATTCTTTAACAAGGTAAGGGACATCGCGAAAAAAACAATTTAGATTTTCTTGAGGCATTTTAGAGTAAATTTTATTAAGAAAATTTTTTGTTTGCAGTACTATATAAATACTTTTTTTTTCAAAAATCAACCCCCAACTCTTAAAATTAAAACAATTTTTGTTCTGTTTCTTTTCAGTTTAAATATTTTTTTTAATTTCTTTAAGGTATAAACTTCAAACTATATATTAGTTCTATCAAGAAATAACTACAATTTTTTTAAAACTAAATACCCTAGATCCAAAATACTGAAAATTATTTTCCTTATTTGACCCTTTAATGAAGAAGGTGTTATACCTAAGCAAATTTGTTAAGTTTAACCTATATATGAAATTCTTTTAGAAAAAATATTTTTTTTACAGAGTAAGGAAACCCCCTTAAATCAAAAGTTTTTTATACGAAATTCGCGAATTTTAATGATTAAATTTCATTTTGATAATCATCATAATCAATAAAAAAAAAGCCATATTGTTAGTTGAGATCCTAAATTTTGTTTAAAATTTGGAAATACATTTTTTAGTTTTTCTATCGCAACGTTTATAAAAAAACTAATTTTGGTGAATATCAGCTTATTAAAAACTTTTATACGGATCTGAGAACTAGATCGTGGTTACTGGTGTTCTTTGATTGTTAGATTTCAATTTACCACACATCTCAGGAGTGGTCGGCCTAAGACTGTACACGACTATACTTCATTTCAATTCATACATATATCATCCTCATTCATCCTCTGAAGCAATACCTTACTGTGATTCCGGATGTTTAACGTAAAAATTGTGCAAAAAACATATAATGACTTTTTAAGGATATTTTCGTAGAATTTTTTATTTTTTTTTATTTTTTATATAACTTCTTCAATTTTATAAAAAAATTTTTAATTTTATAATTTGACTTTTTTACAAATTATTAAAATAAAATATGATCATTGACCAGCATACCCGGTAAAGTTATACAGTACTTTTTTAATAGTATAAAATATATTTTGTACTACATAAACTTAAGGACGTTGCACATTTCATCTACAGAATTATATAAAAATTGTATTGTGCATAACATTAATTTTAATTATTTTATTATTTATTAAACAACTAAATAACAAAGAAAAGTTATTCACAAGAGCGCGCCGCTCATATAACCACACGTAAAGAAATTTTCAGACGATGTATACATTATTCATTAAATTTTTAATTTACCCTTTAATAAAAATTAACATCATAAAAAGCATATGGTCTTATAAATTAAGCATGAAACATTATACCCATCATTTAAAAAGCATTGTTGTTCATCATTAATGATTTATCACATCTTTTTTAACAAATGATGTAACAAATGCATAAGATCCATGGAGATACATTAATGTGTATGTCTAATAATAAAGTTCTTAAGATACTAAAAATAAAATTCACAGAAAAAAACAAGTTCTGGAATGATTTTTAAATAACAAAATTCCATTTTCTAATAAAAATAATTTATAATTTGTTTATAAATAATAGCGTTAAAGATTGAAAGAAAATTAAGATTTAAGAAATTGTAAAATATTTCATAATTACAAGAGCAAATTTCATAATTTACAAGAGCAAAGTTTTCATAAAATCAAATAACTATTTGTAAAATGAGATAAATATTTTGTTTGGCTTACAACTTTTTGCTAGTTTATCATTTAATTTAATTTTAATAAACAAATTTGCTATTAATAAATCAAAAAATTATATTTAAGAACTAAAAATATGAAAAGCAAATGAATTCAGAATTTTATTTTGGGATCGATTTATAACACTTTTATTTTTTTTTATTTTATTATTTTATTTTGATTATCAAACATATAAATATTAATATGTTAGGTGATATTGAAAATAGGGTTTTTGATTCAAATGTCAGACTCGCTTTCTTAACCGCAATAAACAATAATTCGAATCTCGTAGTTGTCATAAAAAGTCTAACCAACAAAGTTTTTTCTTCAACTTTTTTAGAAAAATGTCACTTCGTTCAAAGTATGAACTATACGAAAACCGATTCAAAACGTACAATTTGTGTATTTCAGAAATTACCTGGCAGCATCAGCATGTTTATGGTATGTATCTTCTTGAAGAATCTAGTGAAAAAGGAATGAATTCATCCTATCCCAGAGAAATAATAAGAATAGTTGTCTGGATTTATCTTATAATGTTAAAGTTCAATATTTTGTCTTTTTCAAACAGTTCGGCTAAGTGTATGGCATCTGATCCAACTCTACTTTCAAGTAAACTAAAATCTTTCTTTCTTTTTCATATTTAGCTTCCGGAAATTACCGTTCAGGTATTACTCCAGAGAAATAAAAGCTTCAGAGGATGAATGAGGATGGTATGTATGAGTGTAAATGAAGTGTAGACTTGTAAAGTCTCAGTTCGGCTATTCCTGGGTTAATTGAAAGCCAACCATCAAAGAACACCGGTATCAACGATCTAGTATTCAAATCCGTATAAAAATAAAACTGCCTTTAACGCTGGAACTCTCGACTTCCAAATCAGCTGATTTAGGAAGACGCGTTCATCACTAGACACCAACCCGGTGGGTTAAGTAAACTACAATCTGAATTGGACCTAATCAATGAATGGCCGTATAAATGGAAATTTAAAATTAATCAAACTAAGTCGAATCATATGACACTCGTAATGAGGAGAGGAGACTAACCATGGACATAACTTTACGGGTCCATCTTAATGGTGTTTTCATACCGCACGCTCAAAGCGTACGGTTCCTTGGTATTCATCTTGAACGTCGTCTGACCTGGAATTTTCATGTAAGGGAAAAGAGAAATCAACTGAATATTAAATTTAAGGAAATGTACCGATTGTTGAACATGAGTCACTGTCTAACAAGCAGCTGTTGTACACGACTATTTTGAAACCGATTTGGAGCTACGAGTTCCAGCAGTAGGGGTACTACGAGCAATAGCAACGTCAAAGTAATGCAGCGATTCTGAAACAAATTACTGGGGAGCATAACAGAAACGCCCATACACAAACAGAGGAAGATAACAGAAATATGGGTTTACCATACGTTCGAGAAGTAATGCAGTGATTGAATATACTGTGGCTAAGCAACCACGTGATTTATTTATTAACCTTCTTGACAATAGAAGACGTTAGAAAGAAAAAACAAACTCACGCACTACCACGGATCTTGGTGGCTTTATGCGATTTGAGTTTGAGCTGTATCAACGGAAAGTTACCCATCAATTCATTATTTCACTTCGTTCAATTTACGTTATTATTTTTTCGTTAATAATTTTAGTTTTATTTTTTATTTTTTTCTCTCAAGTGTTTCATCGATTCTCTATCTTTATTAATTCTTTGATTGATTTTATTTTGTGTTAAACCAACAAAAAGATACCCATCGGTTTGGTCTAGTGGTGAACTCGTTATAAAAAAATTACCTGATTTCGAAGTCGAGAGTTCTACGGTTCAAATCTTAGTAAAGGCAGTTTATGCGGATACGTTTATGCGGATTTGAATACTAGATCGTGGATACCGGTTTTCTTTAGTGGTTGTTGAGTTTCAGTTAACTACACAAGTCAGGAATGGTTTTTTGACCGTTTTTTATTTTTCTGTTTAGCCTCCGGAACTACCGTAGGGTATTACTTCAGAAGAAGAATGAGGATGATATGTATAAATGTAAATGAAATGTAGTCATTCCTTAGAGATGTGGTTAATTGAAACCAACCGGTATTAAAAGATCACTGGTATGAAAGAAACACCGGTATCCAAGATCTAGTATTCAATCCGTATAAAAGTAACTCCATTTACAAGGGTTTGAACCTTAGAAGTCTCGACTTTGAAATCAGCTGATTTGCGATGACGAATTTACCACTAGCTCATCCTGGTGGGTTTAGGAATGATCGACCTGAAACTTATAAGACTACACTTCATTTACATTCATACATATCATCCTCATTCATTCTCTGTAATTCCTTACGGTGGTTCCAGAAGCAAAACAAAAAAGAACCCACCAATGGTACTGTTCTCTAACTTAACTTTACGTGTGTATTAAAATGAGTGTTCTGTATAGGGATATCAGTATGTAATTTTTGAGGAGCTTCAACGGATTTTTTAATTGATCATATTTTCTTATAGTTTCTTTAATATTGAGTTCATCAGCTTTTATCCCTCCCTCTGGAGCCAGACCCAAAACCAAGCATGAACACAGTTCTTGAGGGTGCCATCGCTTCAAACTGCCTAGTTGACAACTAACGTTTCCTCCCAGTCTTTGATTAATCACCATACTTCTAATGAGGGGACCTCGTAAAGATACTCCCACCGGGACTCCGGTCTTGACATAAGAAAAGAACCTGATTATTTGGTCTTGGTCCTGCAGCAGCGTCCCCCGAGAGAATGCCCCCGAGAAACCGATTGTATTTTGAGACAAAGCAAGTGTACGGCATCAGCTGTCAAACGTTTTCAGATTCATGAAGAAATAAAACTTTTAGTATTCTGCTTCATATAGTGTAGATAATTCTTACACGAAACCTTATTTACCATTATAGAAGTATAGAACCAAATTGCTATCTTTTATCACAAGAGCATTTTCTGAACCCATTTCCTGAAACCAAATCCTTTTAACTTTTATCAAGAAATATTCCAGATAACTTTGATAATTTTCACTAAGTTCATCGACCGTAACCGTTTAACAATAAAAGATTTTTAGAAAAGCTATTTTCTAAACTCTTTCAAATGAATACTTATTTACTAACCGTTCATCATGGAACTTACTTTCGGATTTAAATTCACGGCTTTCTTTTGTCTCAAAATTAAAAAATATCAACAGAGACTTCCTTCTTCGATCAAAGAAACTGAACAAGAACTTTCCTCAAACTTTATTTAAATTAATACCGTAATTTTAAGTATATACGTATAAGCATAATTTTACTTTAACTGGTAAACTCTACGCGTTACCAAGACCTTGGCAGTGCAGCCGCTATGATAAAATAATTATTTAAAATTTTTATTCTCTAAAATGTTAAAATTTTATTAACAACACGTAAGACAATATCTTTTTGATAGTAATCCTGGGGTTTTCATCGTATTCACCATTAAATTATTAATATTATCTACAATAATTTGTTTTTGCGTCATAAGTCAGTTGACTGGTTTTGTAATATTTTCTTTTTTATATTCTCTTCGGCTAATCTTTTACTGTTAACATACTGTTTTATATTATATTATATTATATTAACTGTTTTATATAATCCAATCTTTATCTTCCTTACAGTTTTTATCTTCCACATATTCCATCTAATCAGTAAATTAACTATATCTAGATATCTTACTACATAGGCTATCAATGTAGTTTGTCGTTTGACAAGATTTTGTCGGAAATGTTTATTATTTTCTTATCATTTTAACAACTTTTTAATTTGTATTTTATCAAAGTACCTATCTACCAGAACGGTTCGCTGTTCACGATTACTCCTCCATCAAGCAGTTCTCTTCAGACGGTTCACGGACTGTTTGAACATTTCTCTTTTCAGTTTATACTCCGGAACCACCGTAAGGTATTACTTCAGAGGATGATATGTATGAATTTAAATGAAGTTAATAGGCTCAGGTCGACGTTGTTAATTTAAACCCAACCACTAAAAAACACTGGTATCCACGATCTAGTAATCAAATCCGTATGAAAGTATTTTGCCTTTACCAGGATTTGAACCTTAGAACTCTCTACTTCAAAATCAGCTGATTTGGAACTCAACAAAGACTTGTCATTTTTTAAACTGTTATAATTTTAAAACCTCTATTATATACATTTTAATCCATAAATAAGTGAGCAATAAGATTAAATTTTATTTTTATTTTAATTTTAGAAATTGAAATTTTTTGAAAATAATAATTTGTACAATTTCTTTGGAAAGGCACGTGAAAGTTTTGAACAAAAGTAGACTATTCTAATACCATATAATAATACTATAATAAAATATACTTACTATATTTTATAAATAATATATTACTTATATAAAAGTAATAATATACTTTATATAAAAGTAATTATTTTAGTACTATATAATATTGTTCATTAATATGCTGAAAACTCTAATAAAACACGAATAAATTTTACTTTTAAAAAATTTTTTAAATAGTTTAGCAATTTTATGAAGCCATATTACGTAAATATAGATATAGTAGTATGGTATATTGTGTGTTCAATGAATGATAATAAAAAGATTTTCAAAAAGTTTATAGAAGTTTTGTAATTTTTACCATTTGCGTTAAAATAACGTAATATTATCATAATAAAATCTTTTGTAAAATGCAAAATACAAAATCAACTACATAAGTACGTCGAGAAATATACAGTATAGTATAAAACAGGCAGGCAGTAGTCAAATGGAAAAGAGTTTTTGGTAGTTGTACACCTGGTAGACTTTTTTTCTTCTTTCATAGCATGAAAAGTTCCGACGGAGGGCTTAACTAACTGTAACTAAGTTTTCTTATCTTTTGAAACTCTATTCTTTTATCCCGTCTACGGTCTTCTTTTCTGCCTAAATTGACTTTCTAAATTGGTTTCCATCTGAAACTTTTTTAAAAACTTCGGTAAATGTCTGTCCACTACCCCCAAACACAATCAATAGGTCTATCTACGAGTATATAATGATAAGTAAAAAGATTGTAATTTAACACTAGTTTATCCTTGAATTATGGGCAATAATCGGTGAAATAATCTATTTAAAATCGAAATAAATTTATTTTATTTAATTAAAATTTAAAATAAAGGCATTATAAGTTAGTTAAACTAACTTATAAGTTAGTTAAAAGGATTGACTAACTTGAAGTTTCAAATACATTAATTTACAAATAAATAGCTTTACTATTTGAATAAAATCACAACTTATCCGGATTATTTTCATTTATCCAATTACAAGGTAATAATAAATAATTATAGATTGATTACTCTACTGCCTTGGATAAAATACTAACAAATTTAATAAAAGGAAATACAATATCAATGACGATTTAAAAATATATCCTGTACATCCCATAACTGAAACGGTTTTAGATGACAATCCATAAGCCGGACATCACTCCAACAACATACGTATAGTGATATAAAGAACAACATACATCTGAAGCCAGGTAAGTGCTAGAGAAAGAGAGCAATGAAGAATAGTTTATGATCACCTTATTCCTGAAAAAATACATTATGATAGAAAGAAAATCAAGATTTAAGTATTGTTTAGGTAGGAAATAAGTGAAATTCGTTCCTGCGAACGAGCATCCTTAGCAAAAGAAGTACGTAAGTTTTTTTTATTGGATATTTTAATTATATATATATATATATATTCGAATTGTAAGCTATGATGTTAACTTTCGAATCACCCAATGGAGCATAAATTAGGGTCTTTTACATACATGATAGACAAACTACATAAATTACCATTAAAGTAACCAGCACATAAAATACCGTTAAACATTATTTTCATATAGCAGAAAATAACGGGTATAGAAAAGAAATGATCAGAAAAATGAATAAAAATAGAAATAAAAAAAATGAAATTAAAACAACAAATGATACAGAAACCTTTAAATGCAGTAAATTAACATTTACGAGAAAAAAATTTACCCGATTAAACAATCCTTCAGTAAATATAATGTAAAAACGGCTATAAATAAAAAAAAAAAAAAAATGTATTTATAATGCTTCATACAAAATGAAATGTAAATGCAATGCAACATACACTTGTCAAACAGGAAAAAAATTAAAATTAAGATACAGCCAACATATGAGATCTTTCGAAAATCAGACACAAATCTAATTCTGCAACGCATTTAATAAAAGGACATAATCCAATGAAAATGGAAGAATCAATTAATTCACAAATATATTAAAGGAAGAAGGATTAAATTAAAAAGTAACAATAAAACGATCATACATGAACAGATCAACAAACAAGCGGATGTACTTTTCAAGAACCTCAATTTAAAGAAAATAGGAAATAAATAAATAAGATTAATTGATAAGTATAACCGTTAATAACAAATAAACAAAAAAATCAGATAAGGCATGACGTCAAATAAAGGGAGAGTCGTTGACTAAATATCATATGAAGACTAACAGAAATTTAAAAAAACCAGTGCAGTAAGTTCTAACAATGGAGTTGTTCCGAAGCACGTCAACATAAAATAAAAGAATAAGGCTAAACAAGGTAAACAGTAATCATGGTTAACAAGCAAGGTAAACATAGAAATCATAGTGTTCTTAGGAGAAACTATAATCACAATTATTATCTGAATAACATATGATTACTTACTAACCTAAAAAAAAAAATAAAAATTTGAGGGAAGCCCGCATTTTTCTATAGTTTAAAAACTTTCTCAAATGTATTTTTATCCAGTATCATATAAAATTTGAAGACTGGAACATGTACAATATATGGGTTTG
This sequence comes from Lycorma delicatula, assembly GCF_047948215.1. Classification (NCBI taxonomy): domain Eukaryota; kingdom Metazoa; phylum Arthropoda; class Insecta; order Hemiptera; family Fulgoridae; genus Lycorma; species Lycorma delicatula. The sequence continues at coordinate 50,548,656 of NC_134460.1, forward strand.
GTTCGTTTTTTACTTCCTTGTACGAAACAAAGGAAATATATTAAATAATTAAAAGTATAACGGCGAATAATTTCGGTTTTCATGTCTTAACGGCAAAATTCATTTTGACTAGTTTCGGCGTGACGTCTGTACGTATTATGTTCCCGGGGTGTGTGGCGACCGGAAGAATCAGAACCCCGTAGGGGAAGACACCCCCCTTGTGTCTTCCCCTACGGGGTTGGGATTTACGTATGTATCTCATAAAAAAAAATATAAACTACAATAACAAAAATATTTTGGTTTAAACTCATTGTATAGTTACACAATCTTTTGTTATTGTAAGGTAGCACTGTACTTTTTAATAAATATAATTATTTATTGAATCATAGTTAATGATGTAATGAAAAAAATAATAAAAGACTGTTTAACATAAATTTATTTAATATAATATGAGGTGCGGTTTTAAAGTAGGCGACTGAAAGATTAATAAACGTTAAACATTTATTTAATAAAAGAAAGAATTAATACCGGTTGACATAAATACTTTAAAAATAACATTAAATTAAATACCTTATTACATCACTACGATATGCATTGTTTAAAAGTATCAAATTGAATTGATTTTAATGAATTAAAATCTTACTTTCTTTACTTCATAAAAATAAATTTACATTTATGAATGCAGTAAAAGTTTTAAATTACAAACATAAAAATACGAGCGATCGTAAAATAGTAATACACAAAATTTAAATTGAAATAATAACTCAAAAATTATACATCAGCTTATACATTAAATTATATATGTAAAAAACATAAATATTTCAATATTACTATTATTACATTTTTTCATACAATAACTACAGTTTCCTACAGACATTCTAAGTTAACATACTGTATTGTTAATTAAATGTAAGTTGGCATATACCGTATGTTATAATAAAAAAAAATAATAAATCAAATATATACTCTTCTAAATATAAATTTAAGTCTACAGTAATAATAAAATATTATTACGCACCAGCAGGAAAAAAAGGACTGAACTGAATATGTCGCCTTGACATGCAGTATTTACAACAGTTTTTAATGCTCACTTAATGAGAAAACCCATCGCAACTGGAATTTCTATTTTAAAATTTCAAACGCTATAGCTATTATTATTAATAAACATTTATTTTTTTTAAAAAATGATCTAAAATTGAAGACTAACAAATTTTTATAATGTAATATTAGGCTACGATATATTTTTGCTATTAAGGTTGAAGCTTATAAATCGCTTAATGTAAGAAAATTGAGGATATATAATATTTATATTATAATCAATATCACACAAACAGTTTTATTTCATTACAAAAATGTTTCTATGAAAAACATCCTAGAAAAACTAAATAAAAATACCTTTTTTAGTTCGTTTAGCATATATTGTACAAACTGAAAAAAAAAAATTAAAACATCCTTTTAAACATATTTGCTTTCAACAAAATAATGTATAAAGTTGTCCATTTTCGCAAGACCATAATGAAAAGTATGGGGCGCGAACTCAGTTCCATTTTGCATCTTACCAAAGAGATTTGTTCATCCAGAGAGATTTAGATATTATATGCTGAAGATATCACTTCCATTTTGCACCAAAACCTTTGGGATACTTAAAAAAATTATGTAGGAATTGAATATGAAAGCGCGTCCTATGCTTTTCATTATGATTTTGAGAAATTAGATAACTTTATATATATATATTTTTTTTTTTAAACAAAATTGCTTTAAAGTATATTTAAATTTTTTTTTTTTCATTTCTTTGACATCTTTTCCGAAAGCTAACTTCTGATGCACTGGTAGGTATTTTGTTCGCCGTGCGCTGGCATTCACCTTCCAATCCGGCCTCGCGCTTTTCAGTTGACTCTGCTCCACGAATTTGCGAATAACGCTGACGTGTAAGCGCTAAACGATCCTCTCGCGCTTCTGGTGTTTCGTTAGTTTTACGCTTTAAATAGTGCTGGCGTTAACTTTTAAATGGTGCTTCGCGCTCGGAAGAATTTTTCTTTCCCAAAATATGGGAAAGAAAAAAAATCTTTTTGTTTTTTTTTATTATCCCCAAAACATAAATATAATTTTAGATAAATCGTTCGTATAAAGGAGAATGAATCGTTCGTGCATACCTACTGCGCTTGTGTACTACACCATGGAACGAAAGTGAGTTAAAGAAATGCATGTAAAAACAATATTACTGGATTATTAAATTTGATAAGGATGAGCTCCATTTACTAAAAATTGAAAAATTGGCAAATGGTTGCATAACTTTTCCCAGTTTGATCTTGACACGATTTTCTTTTAAGTAGGGCATTTTTATGTATTTTTAGTATTAATGACTTAATTATACAATATTTTGACTAAACTTTCGGTAAAGGTTAAAATGTACAGTAAAAAATTTGAGTTCAATTTGACCCTCTTGAAAATTATCTCTTTTATCATAAAATTTTGCTATATTAAAAGTACAACTGAGAATTTTTAGTTTTTATTTATTTATTATTTTCACACACAACTACAAACAATAACATAATTACACATTTTATTTTTAATAATAATAATAAAAAGAAAATTCAATAAAACAATTTCTGCAATATTAAATAAAATGTTTAACTCGTATGAAAATTTAGGTACCCTCTGTAGACAAATCCGTGATAAGGGTTACCATCACAATAACATTTTATAAAGTGAAGCAGAAAATCTGAGATACACCACTAGCAAATAAAAAAAAACAATAACAATCTATAAATATTGTAAACATAAAATAGTAATTTCTTTTAAAGATTTCTTCAATAATTAGATTAATTAATAATTTTTCAATTTCATCGATTTCAAGTAATCATACAAATAACGAAGCATTGTATTCTCTACAGCTTTTTGATTCCTTTATATTTTAAGGTAACAAATTATACACCTTCGGATTACAAAATAAAATAAAAGAGAAATTTTTAATAAAGAATTTTTGGTTCCAGTTAATCTCCCAAATTCAAATGACGTGATTTTATCATCTAAATTACATTATATTTACAGTATAATTACTAAAAAAAAAATTGTAAAAAAAGTTTTGAGCTTCTTGCATGACAATTACTTGATGTAACATCTTTTACCTCATAAAACAGCCATAATTTGAAAAACGAAGTATAAGAAATTAAAAAAAAAAAAGAATTAAATTATTTAAAAAATTCCTGAGTAGGTCCCATGGGATCCCGTTTTTTCAATAAATCTCCATGTAATACAATACTAAATTAAGTTGGACTTTCAATCCTGAATATTTAACTTAAAAAAAAGTGATATTTTAAATACAGGACCCATTAAGCCCCTTTGTTTTTGGGGAATCTTAAAATAATATTTATTAAAGTAATTATATATCGAAAGATTTCCCAATTTGGTGAAATATTATTCAAAAAGATTAAAAATATTAGTCTATAAAAAAATATATGTACATTGGTCGAAAATTAGCACAAAGCAATCCATAGCAAAATATTTGTGCCAAATTAAAACTTTTTTGGTCACTGGGTTTTCGAGATTTATGGCAAGAACTGTTTAGAAATAATGTTAAATATTCCACCAGCCCAAAAAAATCTTATTGATTTAAAACTTTAAGTACTTTAGTCATATTAAACCTCAATTTTCTATGACCACTAAACAAAAAATAAAATATTCTAAACGGTGAATACTACCACCCTTCCATTTTTAGTTTTGTCCAAAATTTAATTCCATCAATTTCGCAAATATAGAAAATTGTTTGATCCATTTATGAAAATTTTATGTTGAGCCAGTCCAAAGATATTAATCAAAATAAAAGCAAAGATACATATTTACGTAGGCATAAAGTCTTACGAAGTTTCTATAACGTTTTTGTGGTTTTTAAACTACGAGGGATATAAAAATAATTGCAAAGACTAATGCTATACTTTTCTTTTACAGGGCTTGACTAAAGCAGTTATTACAGTTTATTTCTTTTCCTGTTTAGCAGCCGGGAATTACCGTTCAGGTATTACTTCAGAGGATGATATGTATGAGTGTAAATGAAGTGTAGTCTTATACAGTCTCAGTTCGACCATTCCTGAGATGTGTGGTTAATTGAAATCCAACCACCAAAACACCGGTATCCACGATATAATATTCACTTCCGTATAAAAGTAACTTCCTTTACTAGGACTTGAGTAATTAAGGTTAAAGCCGGGAATGTGTACGTTCGAACGGTTATTACATTGTCCAGGAATCACATACAATTAGATTACAGTGTTGTAAAATAAATAAATAAACTAATTAACTAAATGAATAATTTTCAGTATACAAAAAAAGACGAAAAAGACTATGTAATAATTAGGATAAAGTGTAAGCTAAAAAATTAAAAGTAGTGAAAAATAAATAAATAATATAAATTAATAAATAAAATGAAGGATTATTAAAGAGTGAGCAACATATAACCCAACCCATAACGTAACTACTACAGAATCAGTAGGATATGTTGTAATGAAATTGTATAAATGATACGGATAAATTAAATTAAAAAAAACATAAAACGTAATTTAAATGTTGCATTTATTTACCTTATTGTTACAAAAAATGTACAAAATGATCACCCTGGGCATTGATGCATTTTTGTGCTCGACTGACGCAAAACGTTGTTGTCAGTTGCGTTGATTTCATCTTCAATGTTCACCTTCAGTGCATCAATATTGTGGGGATTAGGTGCATAAAATCTTTCCCTAGCCCCAAAGAAAAAAATCGCAAGTAGACAACTCAGGAGAACGCGGAGACCACCGTCCTCTACTCACAGCTCGTTCATTTGTGAAAGCTGCATGAACGCGATTCAGTGAAACGTTTGATGTGTGACATGTTGCTCAGTCTTTTTGGAAGAAGCTGTTTTATTTTTTATTATCAGTTAAGTGAGCACAGAATTCTTCGACAACTGTGAGGTAAACTTGTTATTAACAATCCAGTCAAAAATATTGGTCACATCATACAATTACCGGAAACGGCACACCAAACACTAATTTTCCCATCGTGAAGTGGATGCTCGAATATCTCGTGAGGATTTCTCGCCATCCACTACCTGGTGTTCTGCGAATTAAAACGGCCGGATAAATGAAATCATGCCTCGGATGACATAAAATACGACATCGGGTCTATCTGACTGCCAACAATGTTTTCGAGAAACCAGTTGCAATAATAAAGTCGTTTCAGTTTGTCTGTCTCTTTCAGTTTCTGCATAGTGGTAATGTGGTACAGTTTCAATTTTAATTCATGAAGAATTTTACGACAAGATGTACATTTATCACCAGATTGTTGAGGTAACTTCCCAACGAATCAAATTGCCAAATTCATGAAGAATTTTACGACAAGATGTGTATTTAACAGCAGACTGATGGGATTACTTGCGTATGATTTTTTTTGGACTGGCAGTAATTCTCCTTTCAATATCGGCAATGGCCTGTAAAGTCCTAACGGAGGGTTGCCTGTTTCGTTTGGCATTTAAAACCGAACCTGTTGTACGCCATTTTTTAATTAAATCGTCTATGCTAGTGTTCGCTGGGATACACATTCGGAAATTTTTCTACCAGTACTTGACGTGATTCTTAAAACAATCCGGACGAATATAGGCCTCAACTACAGCTATCCTCTTCTGGATTGAATAAGGCACTTTACACAAATACGATTGTAGTCGCAATACTATATTGCAACAAAACGTACACTGCACTGACACATAACACATGACAAACGGCAGCAACAATCAGTAATAACATATACATCCACTTATCACGCTAGTTGTGTGCGAGTCTGTCATAAGTAGTGTTGGGTAGCGGTTTCATATGGGTTCGGTTTTATATTGCTCACTTTGTACCGAAGAAACGGGTTCGGCATGCTGGCCGTGACGATAGTGAATTTTACAAGTCTTAAATCTGAAAGCTTATTCGTAATAATCCTTATGCTCAGATCATGATTCTTCGTACAGTAAACGACTTGTAAATTGCGATATAAACTTATTCTAATCTAATTAATCTTAATTTTTTTATAAAAGAAAAACGTAAACTTTTATAAAATTTAACACTGAACACGTTACCAGAATTTGTGTTTTATCAATCTCATTTTAATTGTAATTATATTTATAGTAAACTTAATACTATAGAATATTTAGGAACAAAACTTTGAAATCGGTCAAGAAGTTTGCCTTTACTTTCAGTATACTAGTATAAACCCTAGAGGTCCTTTCTTCTCTAAAGGAGTAATTTCCAACCAATGTTGAAGTAACACCCGACTAACTCTGAATAAAACTTGTTCCTACACTTAGAAAGCTATTGTTGTAAACGAACATGTTACTTCAGAACGATCTACCGCTGAACGACTTGTTTAAATAAAGCTTATACAAGAAAATCTACTTATTTAAACAATGTTTAGGGTAGGTTGAAGAATAATTAAATAAAGCATAAAGAATTAATTTCATTAGAATAAAAATAGATTTCAAAATTTATTTTATTATTTTACCGACTGAGTTTAAATTAAAAAAAAAAGTATTACATTGGTTACAATATAACTCTATGAATTGACAATTAATTAAAATAATTTACTACATAGATTCCGTAGATTAAGAATTAAATTAATATTTGCTTAATGATGAATTTTATGATAGTATATTATTTGTAATCTGAATATAAATCCGAGTTAAATAACTTCTGATATTTTTTCAACTTTTATTGTTATTGAATTATTATTTATTTAAAAAAATGTTTACAACCACAAGTTAATAATTATTAATAAAATCAATATTTTTAAATTAAAAGAAAGTTAAAAAAAAAATGAAGTCTGATTCGAACCGATGTGCCTTTCCTTATAAGATCCAAATATTTCATTAATTAAAATATCATTTGGTTATAATTCTGGAAGCAATGAAAATAAATACTTATGATTACATCGTTGAAAAGCTCTGAATGAGGGTTTGTTAATGCAGCTAAGAAAAAGTGCAAAATCCAGATTTTTTTTGGATTTTGGGCTTTTAGGACACTTTTGGTTCAGTCGATTACAATCAAAAGGGAAGGTGCGCAACTAGATTTTACAACAGTCCTTTATAATAATTTTAAAAAACAAAATATGGATGCCGTGAAGTGTCCCCTGTCAAATGGCATCGAAATCTGTTCAAAGCAGTCCATAGAAAAATATTTGGACCAAATTACAACTTTTTTGGTTAACGAGTTTTCAAGATTTGTGGCAATAACTGTTAAGAAATAATGTTGAATTTTCCACCAGCTCTATTGCCTTTCAAACCTTTAAATTTTATAATTTAAGTATTTTCATCATTTTAAACCTCAATTTTCTATGAACCCTAAACAAAGAGTGAACAATTCAAAACCGTGAAAACTACCCTCGCTCGTTTTTAATTTTTTTTTTTAATATTTAATGTTATCAATGCCGCATCATATTACTTTACATTTGATCAAATTAATAAATTAATTTCAGAATATGGTTTTTATTATTTTAAAGATTATTGTTTAATATTTTTACCATAAATAAATTCCAAAAAACGTTATTTCTAAAGCCCTAGAGATCTTTTTAAGGAATTTCATTGAATAAAGTTACAAAAAAAATGTTTTGAATAATAGAGAACATGTAAAAATCGTAGTTCTTAGAATTTACGGGCATATTTATAACTACAATCATTTAATAAAACTATCACTAAATTAAAAATGTATTAGTGTATAATAAATATGAGTGGGATAGAAGAAGAAGAAAAAACAGTGAAAAGAAAAAGCTCCCTTTTTTCCAACATCTTATATTATTAGCTCATAGATAACATATGCAACTTCCTCCGCGAAAGAAGTGCATCGCGCCCATCAAATCTAGGTCCCAATCAGACACATTCGTATTAGACCGAAAGGCAGTATCATCGAAAGGTCTTCACTGGATGGACTAAAAGAGAATACCGTCGGAAGAAGAATCCAAATATTTTGCTAAACTCCCAAGGAATAACGCAAGTAAAAGCATTTCAAAACCCGATCTAAAAAGGAATGGAAAACAATCTCTAACTCCATCCACTTTAAAATAAAAACAAATATATAACCGCTTATAAATATTAAATACCCGTCCTATAATTAGAAAAACCCAGGAGTAAGGGTCTAATGTCCAGGCTCTACGATTAATAGGAAAACAAAATATCCCCCATACCTTGCGTTCCGAAAAAGGCTTTGTAGATAAAATATACGAGTTCTGTTCCAAAAATAACTGAACATTTTTAATTACGCGCCAACGGAGATATTTAGTGACGTGCGGTTGGTAGCATTGTGTTCCGCATAACCACCCCTGTAATCACATGTTCTTGGATTGTTGATATCTCGTTTAGTTTTCGTATTATTGTTATTTTAGTGCAACATGTTTAAGTGTTAGTAGCGATTTTTGTAATGTACGATTTTGACGATTGAACATTTTTCTCAATGTCGTACCGTAAACCAGCTTTCGTCTCCCGTTATGATTTTTTGCATGAATGTTTAATCGTCATCGGCTTGCTCAAGGCGTTGCCGGCAATTGTCCACTCGATATTCTGTTTGCTGTTCGCTCATCAATCAAGGAACAAACTTTCCTTCAACTCGATGCATGTATAATTTTTCAGTCAAAATGTCACGGCACGATCCAATCAAGATGCTAATCCTTTCTCTAAGTTCTCTGACAGTAAATCGGCGATTTGCACGCACCAGATCGTTAACTTTTTGAACTTGTGTGTCATCGGTTTATGTCGAAAGCCATCTTGGTCGAGGGTCATCTTCAAATGACTGACAACAAATTTTAAATCGTGAAAAATATTTGCAGCAATGCGTACGGCCCAGAGCATCATCTCAGTAAGCTTATTTCAAAATTTGAAAAGTTTATGTGATAGTTTTCCTCAGTTTCACGCAAAATTTTACGTTGTATCGCTGCTCCCGAAAAACGCACATTACAAAAAATCGCTACAAGCACTTAAGCACTCAAATAACAACAACACGAAAACTAAAAGAAGAATCAACAATCCAAGAACATGTAGTTACAGAGGCGGTTATGCGTAACACAATGCTGCCAACCGCACGTCACTAAATATCTCCGTTGGCGCGTAATTAAAAACGTTCAGGTATTTTTTTAATAGACCTCATAATAATATTATATAAAGAGGAAGAGGGTTTTTGTTTGTTCGGGATAAGCAAAAATCCTCCTCCTTTTTATGTAACTGTATTATATTTTATTTAACAATAAGGTGGTCCAAAAAAAAATTATTATTTCGTAAATAAAATACATTATTAAAGTCTAGTATAGCTTATTACAGTACTTTAATGAAGCCCTTTTTTTCGTAAATATAATACTATTATATAAAGAGAAGAAGTGTGTTTGTTTGTTCGGGATAAACAAAAAAACTACTCGATCAATCGCAACCAAATTTTTATTCATATGTCTTGGAAAAACTGAGAAGGTTTGTAGATATATTTCATCTCAAAAAAAAAATATATATATATATATATTAGTAGTGATTTGTTGGTTGAAGCACAAACTTTAATGAATTGTGAACTGTGTGTGTCTTATCACTGTGTGAGATGGTAAATGATATTAATATCTAAAAACCAATTAATTAACAATTAATATAATCCACCTTACCAGCACGTTGATGTATTCTCTAGATCTTTCAACTTTACCAGCACGTTGATGTATTCTCTAGATCTTTCCGCTTAATTGGAAGCCATCATCAGGAATTAAAATTAATACATTTAAAGTCAAAAGTTAAAAAAATTACGGTTAAAATTTAACCTTTTGATTTTAAATGTATTAATTTTAACTCCTGATGACGGCTTCCAAGTAAGCCGAAAGATATAAAGAACATATCAACGTGCTGGATTATATTGTGCTGGTGCTGCAATGTGCTGGTGGATTATATTATTTGTTAATTTTAATTTTTTTAACATATCAGGGTACCATGTTTCAGAAATTAATCTGAAAACCAACTTCTAGATTTTTTGAAATTCTGAATTCAAATTTAAATTGGATTTTTGAATTTTTTTTTTTTGAGACCCTGTTATTTTTATAATTTCTTAATAATAAATAAAGAAATCATCCTGGTTTTTCGTGAGTGTAATCTTTATGTCAATAAACCAATTTCTAAATTATTTAAATTCGATCTTGAAAGGGAATAAAGAAAGGTAAATAATAATACTAGGGATAAACAATGATTGTAAATTTTCCCAATCCCGAAAATATTAAACGAGATATTCAGTAGGTTTAAGCTTGCAAATACTCTTCAAATAAATATTTAAAAAACATTTCGGGTTTTTTACTTCCTATTTTTTTTAAGGGGTGCGAAGGTATACATAGGACAATTCAATTCATTAAATTTGTGCTTAAACCAAGAAAGCCATTGCCACCGTTACTGTATGTACGACTGGCTGCACCTGCCTCCGGTTACTCGACTAAAAAACAGAAAAAATAAAATTGACCTCTACGGGAAACACAAGTAACCATATAGCGCGGGCAAACCTTTGACGGGGAACTAGTAAAATATAAGAATCCTTATTTTACGCGTTCATTTTTAAAAATAGACAACCCGACAACTGTTGAAAGGATTATGTAGTACACTTTATCATATATTACAACCACTACTTCCACAGTTTTTTGAAATCATCCACAACAAAACCTCAGAAATTTTATAATTTGTAGATGTTCAGCTAAATATAATAGTAAGCGTAATAGCTTTAATACTAAATTTTTGCAATAAATTATGTAGAAGAATAATCATTAAAAAATTTAGATATACAAAGAAGTTATGAAAAGAAAATACTATACTTATTATTTTACAGTCCGTTCGGAAAGTTGCTGTCAACTGGAGTTCTGCAAGTATAATGACGAAACTTACTTAATTATTAGTATTTTTATTTCATTATTTTATAGAAACGGATATTACAATAACTGGAGTAGTTTATAAAAAGTGTTGAAAATGACCTCCTCCAATATGAATACAACACTGCACACGTTTCAATTTCCTTTCAAATACTTTAACTAGTTGATGTACTGAAATATCTCGTACGTATGCAGTTAATGCGGTTTTTAGTTCGTCGATCCTGCGTGTTCGTGCTCTTAGTTTATCATCGAGACATTTTTGGCTGCAACTATACTTTTGCTCATTTATTTAAAAGATAATATAAAAAAATCAAATTGCTTAACGTAAGGTATCTAAATTTAGCAAACATAATTTCATACTATTATGGAATAATCTCTGAGAAAATACTGTGATTTAAAAATATTGTTAATATGATATTAATATAATTTTTTTATTGTCAAAATTATAATTTTATAAGTTTTTTTTTTAATCCGATAGTTATTTTTTCACAGTACCTTTAGATGAGCTTCAAAATAAAATAGACCGCATGTAAAAACGATAAATAGATAACAGAAAAGAAAAGATTACAATCATAGTTTTTTTTTAATATATTATCACAGAAAAAAACTTTGAACAGTTCATAATATTTCATATTAAACTTTACTTCTGTTTCGTTAAATACAGTAATAGAGTGTTATATTATTTTAAAGTGTTGATTATTCGAGTTGTTATCCGTTTATGAATTATTTTGTTGTTTACTAACATTTTTTAATTATTGCTTTATTTATCTATTTTTTACTTTCAGTTTTTTCCAAATATTTTTTTAAACTTATTTATCTATTTTTTAACTGTTCTTGCTGTTCATGTATTCTTCGAGGAATACCACTAGATACTCCCCATTCATGTCCATCGTTTATCATAATTTCACATAAGAGGAACCGAATGTAAATAAAACATTTCAACAAAAAATTTTTTTTAATTTTTGAACTTAAATTGTCTTTGTGTTTCTAAATGAAGTGTTTATTACGTGAAAGAGATTTTCATGTAATACAAAATATACATATAAATGATTTTAACTACCTTGTTTGATAAGTTAACTTTTTAATATAAAAAAATCCCTTTCGGCAGGCCGGAAGGCGGAAGTAGAATTCACCGGTGCTAAGTAGGGGATAAAAAAGATTTCCTCCATAAAGTTAAGAAAAACTTCAAATTTACACAATACGACAATGATTGCATGTGGAAAAAAGTTTCACATGTTTAGCATATGACAAGCATATGCATATCCCGTCTTCTTACAATTCCAGCAGCATTTTGGTTATCCCTTGCCGTAAGGGTTAATCATATGAAAAATTGTTTCACATAAAGGTTTTAGGTAATGTTTACAGGATTAACGACCAGTTTAAACCGATTCGATATTGTGCCTATATAGGGAAGTAAGATCTTTTTTTTTGTCTTCGATATCCCTTTTTCCACCCTCTGGGAAAATAGTTGGCGATATAAAAAAATTACTTAGATAGATACCCTTATCCATCCAAAGAATCGTAGGAACTTTAAACAAATTCTATATTTTACTTAATAAGAAAGTTACATCGATATTTTGTTTTTTTCGAAAGAGCTACCCCATTTCCACGACGTGCTCTGATTTTTCCCATTAACGAACTCGACCGAGATTTTGGGATGGTATACTTTATGTATCAATTTGAAAGTGATTAGCGCAAAATTACGTTAGTTTTCTTGTTTACAACAAAGTTAAATATATATATATATATATATATACATATAAACTGTTAAACTGACGGTGCTTTTGGTGTCTGGGGGAAGTGAAACGCGAAGATATCTCGAAATTTTCCGGAAGTCGAATCATGTTACCCATTACAAAAGATACCTTTCTTATAATACCTACCTAAAAAACAACCTTAGAACAGAATTTATTTTAAGCTAAATTAAATAAAATTATACGAAAATGTATATATAATTCGTTGCATTATTGACACAATTAAAATTCCTCAATATTTTAATTTGATTTTTTTTTTTTTTTGAATGGTTTATATTTTTTAAACCCATCAATTTAACAACTGAACCAATTCTTTTTCCTTTTGATACGCGAATATATTTCTATTTCTATTTGGTTAAATAATTGTTTTATAACTGAATCATTAAATTAATTTATTGTTTTTCAATTAATTTATTATCGTTTCTTTGTCTGTGACATGTAAATAAAAGAACAATCAACACAAATTAAAGTTGCTTTCTTTAAGATTAATAATATTACCTACACAGTCAGTTCCTGTCCTGAAAACAGTGAAGATGTCGCTTACCTATATTTCAGTGGACTAAACATGTTGTTATTTTATAATTCGATCAATGAAAAACCACTTCCCACTTTTCATTGTGGTATGGGATTTTGTTATTCTTAAGAATGAATAGATAATTTTTCAGAACAATGATTCAGGTTGCCTTTGATCGTTGTTATTATTATTACTACACGTAATATATATATATACAATACAATAAGTAAGCTGTTAATGATAATTTTCATAATAACCGAAGGAAGAAAGTTTCAGTTTTGAGATCAATGAAAAAATTAGCAACATAGTTTCTAGCTTTTTATTTATATTTCATAGCTAATTTTAATTTTTTTTTTGTCATACAAGATGTCATTGTTTGTCGTGTGTGATTCTGGTAGGCAAATAATAACGTTTTGTTTTCATCTCTTTCTAAAGTATTAACAGAGATTTTTCTTTTAACACCGTAACTTACATTATTATTAATTTTTTAATGAAAAAATATTATTTTTAAATAATATAGTTTTTTTTAAATAGTATAGTATTTTTTAAATACTATACGATCGATGTATAATTTTCTTCTTAAATAAAATAAGATATAATATAGATAATGAATTTTAATAGATATGTATAATTTTATAGAGTCTGAAGATAACTAGTGATAGAATTATAATTTTATAGCCAACATTACAGCTATCGATTTCTTCTCATTATTCTATTTTTTTTTAACTTTATAAAAAGTATTTAATTAAAATTAACCTATCCTTTTACGATCATTGTAAAAGATAACGATAATAATTATTTTTATTACTTATAACAAAAAAAATTATCAATAATAACTATTGTCATATTTATTGACCTCCTAGTATTAAGCAAAATATTCTTAAAATGTGAAAAATCACTTAATATTTTCATATTATCGCTAATGTAACAAATATTTATTTATGAAAACGTAATAATAAAATCTCTAAAAGTAAAGTTGTAAAGCTTTATTAATATTCCTAAAACGAATGAACATTCATTCATAGTGTTCTGCCATTAGGACTGGTCCTGTCATGTCTGTTGCTTTCCCACCTTGTCTATCCTTTACTAACCTCTTTCTTTCCACATATTTTCCTTTTTCTATAATCCCATCCATCATTTGAAATTTCTTCCTTCCTCTTCCTTTCACGAAGCCTTCTATTACAACCGCTAATAAAAAATACCTTCTTTTCATGCAATACCATAGCCAGTTCCTTTTCCTATATTCAATCACATTTATCATTTTCCTGATCTGCTATTTTTTGCCGTTAACGAAGACGCTGAACTAGCCTCACAGGGGTTGCATTGGAAATTATCTGCGCATGGCAAAAAAAATTGAGGATTAATATTAATCCTCAGGACAGATCGAATCACATCACGTTCGCCATGAGAAGAGGTGACTGTCCCAGTGTAAACATGGAGTGTGTTTGGATTCCACAGTCAGGGAGTGTGAGGTAGCTAGGACTGCACCTAGATCGGCGTTTAACCTGGAAGTGTCGCTTGAGAATGAAAAGAAAACAACTGAACGCGAAGTACAGGGAATTTCATTGGCTGCTACAAAGAAACTCACACCTTACGTTGTCCAATAAAGTTTTGATTTACAAAATTATCCTCCTATTAATCTGGACTTATGGCGTGGAGTTCTGGGGACCAGCAAGTAATAGTAACATAGATATCAAACAACGCTTCCATAACAAACTAACGAGAGCCATTGCAGAGGCACCATGGTTCACACGGAACGATGAGATTCACGAATATCTGGAGGTTTCTACAGTTCGTGAGATTGCGAGACAGCACAGTGTTAAATACCAACAACGTCTAGAAAATCATGTTAACCGTTTAGTAATCAATCTACTTGATAACAGCGAGGACGTTCGAAGGTTAAATCGTCTCTAAGTGCTTGACTTAAAGGCTATTGAATGACAATTCGCAGTTACTATCACCGAATTTAATGATATTATTTTTTGTTTATTTCTTTATTTTTTGTTTAAATCTACAAACTGCATTTATGTAAGCTATGTATTTTATGTTATTTATGTAAGCTATGCATTTTGACAGATACAATTTATATGTATATTTACCTATTAATCAATCATTATAAATTTCTTCCCTTCTTGAAACGTATTTATTTTGTACCATTTATAAATGTGCGTTAGTGATATATTATTATGAGTTTGTCATATCGAAACATGTATGTACATAATCTCAACGATCGTGATTGATTAATTTTGTTTTAAAAAGTCCTAGTATGCTTATATTCATTACTGAATTTGTATTAACGTTCAGTGATTTTCAAATCGGTTGAATTTTAATTTTTTTATTATTGATTACAACAAAAACTGTTAAACATACAGAAAATTAAAAATATATATCCCATTCTCCTCTTATATTTCTCAACCAGTTTTGATATTTCTAGATCAATGATTTTCTGATTGAAAATTTAGAAATAAAACAAATTAATTTTACAAAAAAAATTAATAAAAAAAAAAAAAATATCAACGAAGAGTTGGATAAATTTTTCGGCTTATCCTTGACAGAATTTTGTTTTAAATAAACGGTACGGTTTAAACATTAATAATGGCTTTATTATACCTGAGAAACGTATAAAAACTTAATTAAAAAACTATTTAAAAAAAGAACTATAGGAAAAGAAAAGAAATAAGAAAAAATATCTGTAGGAAAAAAATCGGCAGAAGGTTGCATAAATTTATCGGAATTACCCTTGACAGATTTCTATTTCAAATGCGCCGTACAATTTTTAAATGTTAATGATTTAATAATGCAATATTTAAAATACAAGGTCAAATTTAATTTTCAGTAAAAAAGTTTGAACATTCCAATTGACTCCCTTGTTCGGCAGCTATCTCATATAAAAAAAAAATATTACAGCTACAATTTTAAAAATAAAGTAGAGTAAATATTGTTTATAGTGATCGCCAAGAAACCGACGATTTTAGGTCATTATAACCGATAATCACAATTACCGACGTTTAGGTAACTTAGTGGTACTACTTTAATAAGCCACCTACATAGGTATTGTAATACAGTAAAATAATAATAATTTATTTCCGTAATAAAATAATATAAAAAAAAAAATATATGTAATAACATAAACAAATATGGCAGACATACAGATCATTTTCATACTATCCGTAGAGTAAAAGAAGATAGAGAAAAATTGTAAAAATTACCTTTTCTGCAAAAAGTCTGTTATTTTGCTTTGTTTCGAACATTTCATGCTGTAAAACATTTTTTCAAGGTTCTTTTCTAAAAAAAATAAACACTCTTTGTTTCGTCATTAGCAATTTCTGTAAAACTAAGAAACCGGCAAACGGTTTTCATTGCTGCTAAAACTTCTGGAAGATTTGGCGGGTTGATGTCTTCATCGTTACCTTCGTTGTGATTTCTTACATCCCCCATTCTTTGTCAACCTCTTTGTAATTTTCAAACAATGCATTTGACAAGGATTGATTTTGCAGACTATTGCCCCATTCTTCTAAACGATCTTCTTCGCATGCAGTGGCAGTAACTTTGCCAGCCTATAGTAAAAATACTGCAGGTTGAATGTAAGTTTTTTAGTCGGCGGTGAAACCACATTCCACGATCTTTCTAACATAATTATAGCATCCAGAATAGTTATTTGTGTTTCCGTTTTTTGATCTAAATCCTGTATCATTTGTAAAATTAGTTATTTTTTGTAGTGGATTTTTACCGACTTGGTCTAAGGGCTGTAAGACTGCTGTTGTTTTCGGTCGTAAGAACACTAACTTATATACGAAACATCTTCATCGTGTGGATGAGCCGAACAGTTGTCAATGAGCAGCAGTATTTTGTCCTTTTAAATTTTTAATTCACGGTCCCATTTTCGTAACCAAGACGTAAAGATATCACTTTTCATCGAAGCTTTTTTGTTTCTTTCTTACATAGCAGGAAGCGATTTCATATTTTTAAAACATCAACGTTTAGAACTATTCCCTATAACTAGAAGCTTTTTTTTGTCAGTTTCAGTCATATTTGCTGCAATTAGTACTGTTAGTCTTTCTTTTGATAATTTTCCCCCGAACATGTTTCGCCTTAAATGGAAAGGTTTTTTCTGGCGTCATTAAAAAAAAAACCCGAATTCATCAGAATTATAGACTTTTCGTCCAAATAGCTCCCTTTTAATTTTAGCCAAATAAGTTGAAGCCATTTTTCTGACACACTGGTTGGAGCTGCTGCGGCCTCATCGCTTCTTCCCCCGATACAATATCGTGACGCTGACGGAACTGTTGTATATAAGCTGAAGTTATTTCTCGTGGTTTACCAAATTTTTCTGAAAAATCGTTTGCCTTAGTTTGCAATATAGGGCCGCTAATATGGATATCACTAGTCATTTGGTATTTAATCCATTTTAACAGCGCTTGGTGTACATCATTATTTTTATTATTATTCATGCCCCCTTGGTATAGATATAAATTAATTATATAATAATTTACCCTTACCGACTATTTTTATTATTATGTCCGAGCGCTTTCGGATTTTAATCCATCATCAGGAACATTTATGTGTTATGCATTATAATTATTTCCTTCACAAATTAGTAAATTAAATGAATGTTGAATTTTAAAAATTAAATTATAATACAATTGATCGTCAAAGGTAAAAATAATATCGACGTTGTCCGTCATGTCAGTATGAAGTTCTCAATTGTTATATTTATTAGTATGAATCAGTATAATCAACCTAAGAATCAGAATTATTGTTTAATATTTGTTTAAATAATACATCATTATCAAATTTGGTTTGTTCATTTATCAAATTTTTATTATTTAAGTATATATAATATTTTTTAATAATATTTGTTTTATGAAGGTTATTAGAATATTCAAGAATATTAATAAAATTATCTGGGTTGTAATTATGATTATTTTCTAAAATATGTCTAGAAAAATTGGATAGTTCTTTATTTCCCTTATTTATAAAATTAATGTGTTCATTAATTCTGATCGAAAAAGATCGGTTTGTCACCCCAATATACTCCAAATCGCAATTTGCACATTTTAAACTACGAGTATATACTCCCTGTTTATCTAAATTAAATGTATTGTTATGTTTTGTTATTCTAGTACGATCTCTGTTATTTATATTGTTATTTTATTACTCGTTATATATGTAGTTTTTAATTTAAAAGATTTAAATATTTCATTGATTTTTTTTTTAATTTATATTGCGTCCAGTTTTAGCATATTTGTATCCGTTATTATTATTTGTTAGTTTTATATTATTATTTACATAAATTTTATATTTTATGTTGTGTCTTAAATATTTTATAGCTCTGTATATAAACGAATTAAACTTCGATATTTTTTGATTCCAAGGATGAAACGAATTAAATTAATTATGGGATCCTTTTTAATGGGTTTCCTATATACATATATATATATATATATCGATATCCAGGTTTATTAGTGTTATAATTTTAATTAATTTTTATTAAAAAAATTTACATTATTATTTTCTCGACCTAAACTGAATTTAATATCATTATTTAAGTAATTCATTTCTTCAATAATTGTATCTTCATCTTATCTTATAATTTATTTTTTAAATTCATTTAATATATTAATTTTTGAAGGAAATAATTATAATGCATAACACATAAATGTTCCTGATGATGGATTAATATCCGAAAGCGCTTGGACATAATAATAAAAATAGTTGGTAAGTGAAAATTATATAATTATTCTACATCATTATATTGATTAGGCTGTAATATTTTTGATTTCATATAATTTCTTTCAATTTTTTTCACCGTTCTTCCATATCCCAGATATTGTAAAATGACCTACACCTAATTCTTGGGCTGTGTCATTAGTTTCACCATTCTCTAACCGGCAGATAATGTGCGCCTTTTTCTCTATCGTGAATGTTTTTCGCGAAATCATAATTAAATCACTATTGAATGCATTACACAAGATACGTAAAATAAAATAGTGTACCCGCACGATATGGTACGCTCACAGCAAAAGATTAATAACAACTGAATGTAGCTGCTTCAGTTTACAATGATCTGGTACAAGAAGAAAATAATAAAAACAAGAACTACAGTAGATATGCAGGTAAAAAGGAAAAGTGACGCATTTTAACCGTCAAAATATTTCTGTAGTTACAATGTAGATAATGACGAGTCACTTACGACCGTTATTATAAACGATAAAATATTGCATTGTAGAAGAAAGAATAAGTCATAATTACCGATATGTCATTATAAACAATGTACATACTGTATTTATGTATTGACAGCAAACCAAACCAACCAAGAGAAGTTTTTGCTCACTATATCCGATATGTCATTATATCTAATGTCACTATAAACGATACTTACTATATATATATACCGAATTCAAAACAACCGGCAATAATATTCGGCTAAAACGAGTTGAGAACAGTAGCACTAGTCACCAAAGAAGATTGAAGAACAATATATTATAAAATTTTGTTGGTTTATCTTTGTAAAAATATATAATTTTAATATCATCGACGAATTAATATCATCGATGACGATTACATAAATAAAAAAAAATAAAATAAATTCTTCGAATTTCAAACAGATAATTATAAAATGTTATATTAAATGATTTAATGTTTAATCAGGTTTATTTTACGGCCAATTTTATTTTATGATTAAGTTACATTGCAAGGTTACATTGAATACTTAAGTTTATGTTATGCCGCATAACATGATTATTCACAGTTAAATTTATCTTTAGACGAGTAAGGCAGTTATTTTATTACAGACCAATTATACAATTTTTTTTTTTTTTTTTTTTTTTTGTCTCAGTCATTTGACTGGTTTGATGCAGCTCTCCAAGATTCCCTATCTAGTGCTAGTCGTTTCATTTCAGTATACCCTCTACATCCTACATCCCCAACAATTTGTTTTACATACTCCAAACGTGGCCTGCCTACACAATTTTTTCCTTCTACCTGTCCTTCTAATGTTAAAGCGACTATTCCAGGATGCCTTAGTATGTGGCCTATAAGTCTGTCTCTTCTTTTAACTATATTTTTCCAAATGCTTCTTTCTTCATCTATTTGCCACAATACCTCTTCATTTGTCACTTTATCCACCCATCTGATTTTTAACATTCTCCTATAGCACCGCATTTCAAAAGCTTCTAATCTTTTCTTCTCAGATACTCCGATTGTCCAAGTTTCACTTCCATATAAAGCGACACTCCAAACATACACTTTCAAAAATCTTTTCCTGACATTTAAATTAATTTTTGATGTAAACAAATTATATTTCTTACTGAAGGCTAGTTTAGCTTGTGCTATTCGGCATTTTATATCGCTCCTGCTTCGTCCATTTTTAGTAATTTTACTTCCCAAATAACAAAATTCTTCTACCTCCATAATCTTTTCTCCTCCTATTTTCACATTCAGCGGTCCATCTTTGTTATTTCTACTACATTTCATTACTTTTGTTTTCTTCTTGTTTATTTTCATGAGATAGTTCTTGCGTAGGACTTCATCTATGCCGTTCATTGTTTCTTCTAAATCCTTTTTACTCTCGGCTAGAATTACTATATCATCAGCAAATCGTAGCATCTTTATCTTTTCACCTTGTACTGTTACTCCGAATCTAAATTGTTCTTTAACATCATTAACTGCTAGTTCCATGTAAAGATTAAAACGTAACGGAGATAGGGAACATCCTTGTCGGACTCCCTTTCTTATTAGGGCTTCTTTCTTATGTTCTTCAATTGTTATTGTTGCTGTTTGGTTCCTGTACATGTTAGCAATTGTTCTTCTATCTCTGTATTTGAACCCTAATTTTTTTAAAATGCTGAACATTTTATTCCAGTCTACGTTATCGAAAGCCTTTTCTAGGTCTATAAACGCCAAGTATGTTGGTTTGTTTTTCTTTAATCTTCCTTCTACTATTAATCTGAGGCCTAAAATTGCTTCCCTTGTCCCTATACTTTTCCTGAAACCAAATTGGTCTTCTCCTAACACTTCTTCCACTCTCCTCTCAATTCTTCTGTATAAAATTCTAGTTAAGATTTTTGATGCATGACTAGTTAAACTAATTGTTCTGTATTCTTCACATTTATCTGCCCCTGCTTTCTTTGGTATCATAACTATAACACTTTATTTGAAGTCTGATGGAAATTCCCCATTTTCATAAATATTACACACCAGTTTGTATAATCTATCAATCGCTTCCTCACCTGCACTGCGCAGTAATTCTACAGGTATTCCGTCTATTCCAGGAGCCTTTCTGCCATTTAAATCTTTTAATGCTCTCTTAAATTCAGATCTCAGTATTGTTTCTCCCATTTCATCCTCCTCAACTTCCTCTTCTTCCTCTATAACACCATTTTCTAATTCATTTCCTCCGTATAACTCTTCAATATATTCCACCCATCTATCGACTTTACCTTTCGTATTATATATTGGTGTACCATCTTTGTTTAACACATTATTTGATTTTAATTTATGTACCCCAAAATTTTCCTTAACTTTCCTGTATGCTCCGTCTATTTTACCAATGTTCATTTCTCTTTCCACTTCTGAACACTTTTCTTTAATCCACTCTTCTTTCACCAGTTTGCACTTCCTGTTTATAGCATTTCTTAATTTCCGATAGTTCCTTTTACTTTCTTCATCACTAGCATTCTTATATTTTCTACGTTCATCCATCAGCTGCAATATATCGTGTGAAACCCAAGGTTTTCTACCGGTTCTCTTTATTCCGCCAAAGTTTGCTTCTGCTGATTTAAGAATTTCCTTTTTAACCTTCTCCCATTCTTCTTCTACATTTTCTACCTTATCTTTTTTACTCAGACCTCTTGCGATGTCCTCCTCAAAAATCTTCTTTACCTCCTCTTCCTCAAGCTTCTCTAAATTCCACCGATTCATCTGACACCTTTTCTTCAGGTTTTTAAACCCCAATCTACATTTCATTATCACCAAATTATGATCGCTATCAATGTCTGCTCCAGGGTAAGTTTTGCAGTCAACGAGTTGATTTCTAAATCTTTGCTTAACCATGATATAATCAATCTGATACCTTCCAGTATCGCCTGGCTTTTTCCAAGT
This sequence comes from Lycorma delicatula, assembly GCF_047948215.1. Lineage (NCBI taxonomy): Eukaryota > Metazoa > Arthropoda > Insecta > Hemiptera > Fulgoridae > Lycorma > Lycorma delicatula. Next base: position 50,570,877 of record NC_134460.1, read on the forward strand.
GTATATTCTTCTATTATGATTTTTAAATTGGGTGTTGGCAATTACTAAATTATACTTTGTGCAAAATTCTATAAGTCGGTCCCCTCTTTCATTCCTTTTGCCCAGCCCGTATTCATCCACTATATTTCCTTCCTTGCCTTTTCCAATGCTTGCATTCCAATCTCCAACTATTATTAAATTTTCATCTCCTTTTACGTGTTTAATTGCTTCATCAATCTCTTCGTATACACACTCTACCTCATCATCATCATGGGCGCTTGTAGGCATATAGACGTTAACAATCGTTGTCGGTTTAGGTTTTGATTTTATCCTTATTACAATGATTCTATCGCTATGCGTTTTGAAATACTCCACTCTCCTCCCTATCTTCTTGTTCATCACGAAACCTACTCCTGCCTGCCCATTATTTGACGCTGAGTTAATTACTCTAAAATCACCTGACCAAAAGTCGCCTTCGTAGAATGTTATTTTTTAATTTTCTGGTGACCCCTTCCTTAGTAGTCCCCACCCGGAGATCCGAACGGGGGACTATTTTACCTCCGGAATATTTTACCAAGGAAGGCGCCTCCATTATTTCTATGTGAAAATGCAGAGAGCCACATTTTCTTGGAAAAAGAGCAGCTGTAGTTTTCCATTGCTTTCAGCTGCGCAGTACTCAGAGGACTGAGTGATGTTGATACGGCCGTTTAAGTCGTCCTGACTCACGCCCCTAACAACTACTGAAAGAGCTGCTGCCCTCTTTCAGGAATCATTCCTTAGTCTGGCTCTCAACAGATACCTCTCCGATATGGTTGCACCTTCGGTCCAGCTACTCTGTATCCCTGAGCACTCAAGCCCCCTCACCAACGGCAAGGTCTCATGATTCATAGAGGAGGTTATACAATTTATATTATTAAATTAGTTAGATCAATAAAAGTAAAATTAACTATATAATAAATAATAAATTGTATTACGTTGAGGTTAGCTGATTTTTTTTTTTTTTTATTGCTGTATTTTTATAATAAATACAGATAAAGTTTATACCAATGTTATCTTTTGAAGAGATTTTTAATTACTATTGAGAAAGAGTTAAATATAAAAAATACATTTTAAAATAATTTTTATTCTAACATAATTTTACTTATTTTCTAATTAAAAATAATTAAGTGATAGTTGAAAAAAAGAAAAATTTACATGAATTAAAAATTTGCTGATATGTAACACTATTATATTTGACTTAATAAAGAAAATATTTCGAAACCACTTCATTCCCACTTTCTATAATAAGCTTGGAAAAGAAGCTTGTTATTCATCCAAGGAATAGCTCCGCCATTTTCAGGAGAGACAGGTCTCTTATGACACCAAAAAAGTTATTACACTTAAAATAAGTAAAATCTAAACAAGAGATTTCTCAGTAAATATGTTCAATACATTTACAGATATTTTTATACGTTATTTTATTTTATTTATATATATATATATATATATATATAAAATTAAGTAAGCTATATATATACATTATGTAAAGTTCAACTGCTACACCTTACAGTTCTAGGTTTAATAAAAAGGAATTTAATTTTTAAAAGGATGTCAAGATTAAATATTTAAAGGTAAAAGAAGGGCGTAAATGAACGTACGGAAAAGGAAGAAAGGGTTTATGATATGAATACGTAATTATTTAAGCCAGTGTACGAGTAGGGTTTCACTACACGGGTTTCTCTATCAAATTACGGCTCTTAAATAAGGGATGGATTTTACAAGTGGGGTTGTTAACAACCGAGTAAGATAGACTGTAGAGTACGTACATATAGAATATTACTTGTAGTAATACTGCTCCTGTTCTACGTGTACAGTAATATGTCACTGCAGTTCGGTAGGCTACGACATAGAATAGTTTTGGAGTCGCACTAAAATGACTACAACGGAAAGAGGCAATCGCCTCATGCTTCTACAGCCTCTTGGATATTTGCCAATCTTAACTACCAACAACACACGCTTGAGTCATTCCATTCACTCCAAACATTTCTTTTATAGTCTTAACCGCAATAATATATTTAAAGCAGCGTAATCAATTTTTCTCCGAATAAATTTTGTAGTCTCTTCATTTCTTTAAATAAATGAACTACTGTACTTTTGCTGCAAGTTGTATATCGAATAAAAATACTGCAGCACTTAACTGATGTTGAACTAGAAATGCAGATGCATAGGTAAAAATAGTGTTTGCCGAATGACAAACAGAAATGAAAGTTTAGTGTAAACAATTATAAAATGAATAGATGATACAACTTTAATCAAAGTCAATTATACCATATATTTATATATATTTTCTATTAATTACAAAATTTTTATTTAACAGTTTTATTTTTTGTTTCTCATAGCTGAACTAGTTTTATTCTAATTAATGTTTCTAATACAATTAAAAATAAATTCAGGAGGAAGAGAGAACTGTCACATTTTTTTTTTCAATAAGGTAAAAAATAATATAAACAAATATAATTTTGTAGTGTTTTACAAGTAACTTTTGTATATAAAAAAATGATAACCTATATATATGCGCATTCTCTACGTTTTTTAACCCAGGGATCTTAATAACCAAAAAAAAAGTTGAGGATAAAATTCGTACCTATGTATGTACGTGTTTTGGCGTATTTGAGCTTAATATTTTTTGATTGGATAAACTGATTTTGATGAAATTTTGTGCAGACTCGTGTATACGAAGCAACTTGTTGGTAAATGTTTGGGTTTAATATCTCCAGGGAGTAGGGTAGATAGCTTTATGGGGTAAATTCTCTCAAAATTTACTAACGTAACCCCGCTTAATATTAAGGTCAGTACATACGTTCACGTTTATGTTACCATTTTGAAAAAGATTTTGTCACAAATTTCTCCCCATCTTTAAAAATCAAGAAAGATAAATATATTTTTATTTACTTCATATTTTTTAATAATGTTTTTTTTATTTTCCTAAGCGTAGAAGAAGTGCATACAAGTGGTCCAAAAATACTTTGGGGGCAATATGGTAGTTGAGGTAGCTGATCAAAGTTTAAAAATATCGATCTTTGGAATTTTTTAAACTTCTTTCATATATCATTATTTCAATATAAAAATAAAAAAAAAACATTTTAAATAAATAACTATATAAAAATTTTTAACTATTTTATAAAAATAAATAACTGTTTGTGTGTGAAACGTCCATAAATTAAATATGCAAACAAAATTTTATCTTCACAATGAATAAAATTTTTGAAGAATTTCGTTTTATTCTGGATAACGTCAATTTATGATATTATTTACTTGACGATCGGGTATTTAATTTTTAAAAAGAAAATGTTTAAAAAATATATTTTAAATATGTCGGCTTTTTAAATATGAGTTAAAATGAAAAATGAGATTTAAAATTTAATTCTTCATCAGTTTATAATCCATACGATAGCCACGAATATGATGTCAGGAAAATATAACAACTTTGTTGTCAGTTTTTTTAATTTTTAAATCTAAATAAATATTGATTACTTTATCATTCCAATAACATTCCGTATCTTAAGCAAGAAATATATTACTGAAATATTTTATTGTTCCATTTTTCATTCATGTAATCTGTAAGGTACATCATCATTATATAATTTGTTTTTTTTTATATATATAAATATTTTATCATTTGCTATTGTATAAAAAAAATGACTGACTACTTCATTTTTTTTTCAAATATATCACGTATCTCGTTAAACTATAAGATTCTAAACGGATTTCAGCTTTCTTGTATGTTACCCTAATAATTGATAAAAATTTTATAAGAACTGGTACTCGGCTAGGCTAACTACGACAGGGAAGCAGTAGCGGGTTTTTTCCTTCATTAATACGAGTTTGGGTTCAAAGTTTGGGGTAGCTTGGCACTTTTCATTGGAATAAAATAATTTTTCATCATCAAAAAATAAATAAATAAAAGTTGTACCAACTGAGCGCTGTTACTGGTCGTAAATAAATTATTATTTACCTTTTACTAAGTAAGGATGAAAACTCTGCTGTCCGATGTATGCATTTTTAGTGTTGTGTTGTGCACTAATCGTGTAATATTGATGATTTTTCTATGTTTATATTGTTATGAGACTTGTTTTCTTGAGTTTTTCTTCTCTTGTATTTGTATATATTATGTGACTTTTTTCTTTGTATGTAGTTTCATAATCTGTTTTCTGTATGTTAATGTATCTTGGTTTGTGTTTTTTTGCTATGACTGATGTGTTTTTTGTTGATATTCCAATTATGATGCGATTGCACTATGACGTATGAGTGTGTGACTGGGCGTGTAACCCACCTTCCAGAAGGAATACTTCGCTAGCGGTTCCAGAAAGGGTGGTAGCCAGAGGTCGCGGTTTAGACGGTAGTGCGCAGGTTACCATACACATATTAATAACATCTTGCGGCACCTGTTAGCGAGCCCGACACTGCTTAGGAGTCCTTAAATGGAATTCCCCACCTCTTTAACAAAAAAAAAAAGTAAGGATGCGAGCTTTAACGTGTATTCAAATTTTCTTTTGGATTTCTCCTTTTTTTAAGTTGAAATGTTTTATCTTTTCCTACTTTATCAAATAACGTAAAAGTTCGTGAAGAAAATATTCTGTCAATAATTAAATTTTGTAAAATATTGATGAGGACATGAAAAGTATTGTTTCTAAAACACAAATTTTCGATGATTTTGTACAACAATATTAGATTTCTTTACTTCCATCATAAGGTTATCTGTATTGAGCGAAATAACGATGTCCTCGTTCCTATTCTTGTTTATTTTCAGGAATTTTTGAGTTCCTGGTTTTGTTTTGTGTTCTTTTGGATGTTTATAGGTTTTAATATTTTTCAATTACTCGTTTTTTGTACTTTCTACTAATCATTCTAGTACTATTTTAATCGATTGTTTTCCTCTATAATATATCTCAGCCAATTAATTTTCTATTCTGAATAATTTTTTTTATTCATTCACTCTCCTTGTTACTTAATTTTTCATTTAGTCTATCCATTTAATTTTAATTAATCTCATATTTCAAATTCCTTACACTTTATTTCTTCTCCCGTTTTCTTATGTATTGTTTTATATTAGTATACTACAAACGTAATGCTTCATAACAACCTTGTTTAGATTCAACCCCTTATTTAGATTATGACTACCAATATCCCCTCTCACCCTACCTGAACAATTATTTTGCAAAAATGACTATATCTTCGTCCGTTTATATCTACAATTTAAAAAAATAAACTAGACTAACCCAATAAATATGTATGAAATCTTTTTTGGGCGTCAAATAAAAAATCAAAGATTAAATGCAAAGGATATAAAGGGTTTTATCGGTGATCAGGGTCTCAAATTTTCAAGTTGCAGAAATGATGATTTGACATTTTGCTAATCCTTTAAACTTAAAATCTTTTTTCCATATACAGTAGTAAAATTTTATAAAAAATTCTACTTAAACAACCAGAAGATGCTGGATGAAATATATTAAAGAAAATAAATGTTTTAATATCGTTTTATATATTGCCAACATTCTAATACAGTATTATAACAAATCTTTCGGTAAATATATTTATAAATTCTAAATTTAACAGTTAATCATAACTATAATGGTATACACGCAGAAAGTAGACATAAAGTATTCAATGGAGGGTTGTATCCACGAATTCAAAACACGCTTTACAAGTGCGTGATCTGGCACTATTATAATATGTAAAATGATGACGTAATTTAAAATTATTGTACCTGTAGAAATATGCTGTATGTTATTAATATGATGACAAATAACTATGTATTAAAACAAATCATTGTTCTCGAAATAGTTTATAATAAATTAATAATATCTTATTAATGTATCATTTTTTTAATAATAAATTAATAATATCTTATTAATGTATCATTTTTTTACATAATAAAACATAACACGTAAATACCGGGTGACCGTAATACAACTCCAGCGTTTTTAAGAACGCTGGAGTTCTTAAAAGGTTTTTTATTTTTCTTACAGTTTTTATTTTGCAACACTCAAGAGTATTTTATGCCTAATCTTGAAGAACATTCTTTTAGCATTTTCCGCCACAGAGCAACTACGTCAGAATTTTTCACAGGCAAGCTGTTATAAACCCTGTCTTCAATACCATGGCTCCGCCACAAAAGAAATCATAGTATTTATACCCGTTTGCACAAACAAAATCTCTGCATATAAAGAAATTATAGTTGAGTTTTAGTGTAGATCCATTTCCGAGTGAAATGAAAAAGTCTTAGGAAACCGGAAGAGTTTTGAAAGGACCAGGTAGGCGTAAAGTAAGTGTCAAAAAAAATAGAAAATTCACAAGAACTCAGAAAACATAAGGATTCGTTTCTTTCCAACGAAGTCATGAACAAAACTTTTCCTAACTGAAAAATGTTCAATTCGTAGCGTTAATTATTTTAACATACCTAATCGTGTGGTCCATGATGTTGTTCATATGTGTCTGAAACTTTATGCTTATAAACTTCAGCTATTCCATGAAATTAAACTTAACAACAGGCCACAAAGAGTTAAATTTGTAATAACTACGTTAAAATTAATTTCTGCTGAGTATTTAATTTTCTGTTGATGCAACATATCATATTTATGGAGTCGCTATAAAAACCGAGTAAGGGGCTCAGAAAATCCCCAAAAATTGGTGTAATTCATCTTCAAATGTCAGAAAGTGAATATCTCGTTACGTACGATAAGCAATTGAATTTTTGAGACTTTTTTCCACGAGCAGATATTACGGGCATAGCGTAGTTTGAAATGTTAGAGAACCTTATGTTTCCGCAGATAAAAAATATGGAGAGCCTAATTTTCAAATAGGATGAAATCCCTCCACAACAAGGAGAAGTCGTGCGGATTAAGCTAAACGACAGGTTCCCAGAGGACTGGGTAGGTAGAGAAGACTCCATCCCTTGGCCATCGCCAAGTCCCAATTTGACACCGATGAATTTCTTCTTTTGGAGACAAATTAAATACGTAAAAGACGTAGTATACAATAAAAAATCCGTGAATTTCATTACTTATGTAAAAAATTATCAGCAGCCATGGAACTAAGTCCTGCAGACATCTAGCCAGAATGTGGACTGAAGTGGATTATCGGTTTGACATCTGCAGAACTGTGAACAGTGCTCATATAGAGTTACATTAGGAGGTAAAAAAAATTTATAATTTAAAATTAAATAAAGTAAATTTAATTTGAAACCGCCGAGTTCTTTTTTTAGTAACCCATTACTATTATAATACAATTAATTAAATATATATATATTAATATAAATGGAAGCTATTAGAAAAATACATTAAGAATAAAATAAATAATTAAATCACCACAGTCCGTGTAGCGTAAAGAGTAACTAAAGTGCTATGTAAAGCTGAATATCTCAAACAATTTGACAGACTTGTTATACTAATGCGTAGCAAACAAAGTATGTTTAGCTCAGTGCGCAAAGGAAACCAAATGGGCTACAGAACCTGTCTCTGTCTACTCCTCTCGTTCCAATTATACGTAAATAGGCTTATTTGTAATTAGCGGGCTATAATTTATTTGTTGTTTTTTTTTTTTTTAAATTAATCTTTGTTTTTTAAGGATGTAAAGATTAATTAATAAGTTTTGATAAGGATTTTAGATAGAAATATTATCTTTTATATGATCTATAATTAATTTGTAAATAACTTCTAAAACATACAAATCCATACATATTTTATTCATATACTTCTAAAAAACATATTATTGATGTTTTTTTTTGGAAAACAGACGGAAAAGACATATTTTACTTTTAGATTTATATTTTTTCTGGACATTTCTTTTTCAGGTTGAAATAAAAAATCATTTCAAGAAGTTTGCCTTTTGTATATACTCAATTATTTCCAATATAATATTACTATTAGTCCAAATTTACGTACAAATGTAGAAATTTAGCACATTTGTTTGTTTTCTTATGGATATTTCGAAAATTTCCAAATATACCATGTAACTTAGACAATTTGGGGCCCGTAGACAGCGGCGTCTCTTGTTCGTGACGTGTGAGTGAGGTATAGTCTTGTAAAGACTCAGGCCTTAACCCACCGGGTGGTCTTGTGGTGAACGCGTCTTCCCAAATCAGTTAATTTGGAAGTTGAGAGTTCTAGCGTTCAAATCGTAGTAAAATCAGTTATTTTTACACAGATTTGAATACTAGATCGTGGATACCGGTATTCTTTGGTGGTTGGGTTTTAATTAACCACACATCTCTGGAATGGTCGAACTGAGACTGTACAATTCTACATTTAATTTACACTCATACATATCATCCTAATTCATCCTCTGAAGTATTATCTGAAAGGTAATTACCGGAGGATAAACAGGAAAAAAAGAAAAGACTAAGGCCTACCATATCTGAAACTTTTAGATAATTGAATCTCAACCACCAAATAACATCAATATCCACGATCTAATATTCAAACCCGATAAGAGCAACTGCCTTTATGAGGATTAGTACCTAAAAACTGTCGACCTGAAAATCAACTGATTTACAATGACGAGTTTTACCGCTAGACCAACCCGATGGGGTATTTAACGAAGTATAGTAAAAGAAATATTTTTCAATCAATTGTACGGGTCGTGCTGAAATATTATATGCATATAATATTTATATTCTTGAAATATGTGGTTAATTGAAACCAAACCACCAATCAACACCGGTATCAACGATCTAGTATTCAAATCCGTATAAAAGTAACTAGGATACCTTTACTAGGATTTAAACCTTAGAACTCTCGACTTCGAAATTTGCAATGACGAGTTCACCATTAGACCAACTCGGTGGGTTACGCATAAAGAACCGTATGTCCGTATAGTTAAAATAATGAAATTTGTTACTAAATAGAATAATGGATATGCCTTATATATATATTTCTTATATTTCAATTTAACGGAAAAATAGAATTTTACCCTTCTAATTTTTCAATTAGAACATTACTATCTGTATTTCTTTGTAATTGCAAATATTCTTTATCATATTTTATAAACTATATCGCAGTCATCTTGATAGACGTAAAAAAACTCACATAAAAACAAAATGGAAGCAATTAAATTGTAAGTTTTAACTGTGTAATTGCAAAAATTTAAGAATCAAAAAATTACCATAATACATTTCTAATTAATAAGCTACAAAAGCTTCAAAAACAAAACATCAAGCTTTAACGCTGGTCTACAAAAGAAGAAATTCTCAAGATTTTTTTTTTTTACATTTTGATACACTCACTTTCCTTTACAAGCTCGACATGGGATACTTCTTTATATTGAGAATAATTATACTAATTTCAGAAGTGACTTATATTCTACTTCAGATGAAGTACAACCTTATTATATCCCCAGACATATATAATAACAAATAATAATAAAATAATTATTATTAAATGGCATAACGGGAAGTAATTTTTCTTTGTATTAAGTAAATAAAAAAATAATATCATGCTATATTTATTCAATAATAGAATCTCTAAATAATAAATTTAATTCACAAAAAATACAATAAGTTAATATATAGATTTATTGTCGGTTAAGAAACAATGAGTTTTAAATTTCTTCTACGCTAAAAAAAAAAACTGAAATATTATTTTTTTATTTGGATTATTTTTCAAAGTGTGTTGGCAGCTGCTATTTTATATACAGACAGTAATTATTACAGAATAACAGCAATAAAAAAATAAAACAAAAAGAAATGGATACGAAATAGGTGTTGTCAATAACGCATAGTTACGTTATACGATATCAATTAAGTAATGTTAAATAAATAACAAACACAATAGGAGACATTAATAAATATTTATGAAGTGCAAATACAATAGATTAGGATAAGAGTATATTTATTATATTGATGATGTAATTTCACTTTACAAACACAAAATCTGTTTAGTATATTCTGATGGTATTAAATATTTTTATGTTAATAAAAACCTATTTTTTATGTAAATCTACATAGACTTTATGTTAATAATATTATTATATAAGAAAATAATATAAATATATATGTATTAGATAAAACAGAAAATTGTAATAAATACAAATAAGATTGAATTATACATTATGAGTAAGTATATGATACCACCAAACACCACTGACGTTTAGCTATGTTTAGTATCTAATTAATTCCCACCTCATCGTCCTTATACTTAAGAAGAGTTAAATTTGTTTAATTAACCTCAGGGTTTATCAAAATCTCCTTGTCAAAAAATTACAAAAAATCTTAATACTGTCAAATCGTAATTAAAGTTAAAAAACAATGAATATTTTTCCTAATAATAAATTTATGAATAGTTTATCCAGAAATAAAAACCGTTTTAAAGGAGAAGAAAGAATGAGCTTGTGTGAGAGAGAAATACTGACAGCTGCAGAAATTTATTTATATACACGGTCATTGACTACATACATATACACAATATATCAGAATAAACAATACATACTAACGTAGTATAATACTATTCATTCACTTCACTTATCGAAAATCCGTGCATGAAAGTCAATCGATTGTAATTAATATATTGATACATATAGAGACTTGTTTAAAAAAAAATATTTATAAAATTCTGACATTAGATGCTAGAGCGTTTTAAAGGTCTCAAAATTAATATTTATTCTTTAAATACTATCAAGTACTTCCTGATACATACAGAGCGTATCACGAAGTTCTCCCAAGAGATTCATAACCTCTATTCCTGAAAATGGAAAATGTTCATATAAACTTATGTCCTAAAACGCTTTGTTTGCGAAGTTACAGCTGGTAAAAGATTTTTCTCGGATTTCAGCTACCCCGGTGGAATAAGGTCGTACTAAATTTTTAATACGTTAGTTGAGGTGCAGAATTAATCATTTTTTATGAGTTTGACCCGGAAAATCGAATAAAATAGGTTCCAGAACCGTATATGCAGTAGGTTTTGAGAAATCTGGGGTGAAAATCAAATTAATTGGGGTAAAAATCACAAAAAAAGTCAACTCTCTTGATATTTATTCTTTTCCTTTATCCTAAAACATACTTCCTTAGCTGATTATTTTTAAGTAAGTATTAATCTTGCGTTATTTAAAAGCGTCCTTGTGTATATATATTTATATTTATATATATATTTAAATAAAAATAGAAAATCTCTTACGAAATAATCCATCACTAATTTAATTTTCCAAATTTATTCTTAAAGTAAGATAACCACTTATTTAAAGTAAAGTCAAAGCGTACACAGCTAATATTAAAAGATAGAAACAAAAGATTATAATAAAAAATGTATAATTTTTAAAATTTGCATTATAATTTGAGATAAATATTTTTAATTTAAGATAACTGTAATATATAGTTCTATTGTTCCAAAAGAAGAATAATGTATTTAAGTGAAGTTTTTATTTTAGTTGTGCTCCTATAAATCAAAAATTGCTCTACTGATTTTTTTTAAAAGAACATCAAGTTATTTATTTTAACTGCACGAGTGTAACTTGACAATTACAAAACTTAACAACACTTAGTTATAGAATAAGATAATTTAAACCTCATTACGTCGGATATTAAATAAAAGTACTTCAATTGAGGATTTCAAGAATTACATCGTTTTTTTTTTTATATTATGCGTAAAATTATGGCAGAACGGTAATCCCTTTATAATTAATACAGAATATTCTTGGTTCAAATCCCGATAAGGATTGGCATTTCATTCGTTAAAAAATGCATCTTTAATACTTAACTCTAATTAGGCAACAGCATTTAGTTATTTTGGAACATAAATAATTATTTGATAAATATTAAATAAATAAATAAAAAGAGGAAATAAAAAATTAATTTTCTGAAAGTACTTTTAAAAAAAATTGTAGGAAGTGTTTACTAAAAATAAAAATAAAATTACAGTGTTTTAGATTTTAAATTTTAATTAATTTTAATTCTTTCTTAGTTAGGATACAATTAATTTTGCCGGTCTATTTAACCATTACAATTACTAATTGTAATTGAGTTATTACACAAAGAATAAAGAGTAAACATGGACGTGAAACTCCCCCCCCCCCCCTAGGAACAAAAGCCCTGAGAATTTACCGAAAGCAGTTTCAAGATAACGTCAAAAAACGAATCCAGTGTACTTCCTCAGATAATCTAATTTACTGATAATCGAAACAATAGTTAGAAGATGCACTATAAAGAGATTGATCAAATAATTACTGATAACTGCTTTGAGAATCCAAAAAACCCTGTATTGAGAAAGATATGAGACAATCGAATTCTAAATTAAAGAAGACACCGGTTTTTTATGACTAATAATCGGATAAGGAGATTTTCAAATTGAGCGTAAAAATTGACAGATTTTGGCGGTGATCTTGATTTTTCTTTTAAATTTTCAAGCATTTGTTTTCAGTAATTTATGATAAATCATCAGGGAACGCTGCACGCCTCAAAAACCTTTACAAGTAATAGAAATTTATTATCGAATAATTGAATTGGTTACAGGTATGTATCGTCACTTCAAGAGATTTATGGTAATAATTGGCAAAAATAAACACACAATTCAACGTTGGATTAAAAAATTTGAAGACATTTTCTACGTGATATTGTAACACCAGTTCACAAAAGAAATGCAAAGAGTCAAGAAAATATTGTTGCTGCAAATGCAAGTTTTAGTAAAAATCGAAATTTATCGGTTTAACCACTCAAAAAAATTGGGCCTTTCTTCAATAAAACAACTAATTTTGTGTAAAGATTTTGGTTTGCACTCATAAAAGATTCAACTAACTCAAGAATTAATGGCACGGTACCATTTTTACGATGTTTTGTTAACCGGACACTAAATCTGCTCGAGGTGGATCCAAATTTCCATTAAAAAAAGAATCATCTTTTCAGATAAGGCTCATTTTTGGCTTGATGGTTTGTAAACAAGCAAATTGTAGTTTTTGGAATGATTTTAATCCAAAAGTAATTCAAAAGACGACCATTACATCCGAAAAAAAATGACTGTTTGGTATGAATTATGGACTGGTATAATGTGGTAGTTCTTTTTTGAAAACGAGTAAAGAGATGCTTTTACTATAAATAGTAAACGCTATCGAATTATGATTTCTGATTTTTTGTTTGCAAATTTGAAAAATTTTGATTTAAAAGAAATGTGGTTTCGACAGGATAATTTCACATGCCATACGGCGGCTGAAAAAATTCAATGATTACGTTAAAAGTTTGGGAATTCGATAATTTCACTAACTGTTAATGTCAATTAGCCACCAATATTGTGTGATTTGACTCCATTACTCGTTTTAAAAATTTTTGTAAAGACAGCAATAAACCACTAACGAAAAATGACTTGAAAGCAAATATTCGACGCGTTATTAGTGGAATTCTAGCTGATTTTAATGGAAGAGTCACGCCTAATCTTATATATAAAGACTTTGAAATTGAGATAGTCTTGGCTATGTAAAACAAAGATGTGTAATCCGTATGAATGATATAGTTTTTCGAACATTATGTAAAATTACAAGCTTCAAATTAAAAAAAAATTTGGTTGATATAACACATATTTTTTGTTTATTACAATTTTACATTTTACGCTGAAAATGAAATGAAAATATGAAAAAGATCCTACATAGAGTATGTTTCTAAAATAGTGGGCTGACTAAATTTTCTTCGGATTTTACTTGTAAATTTAAACAAAAAATATCCCTAGGAAAAATGACAATTTCTCCTTTGTTCTCCAACTGTCCGCCATTTTGTTATTTTTATATAAAAATGTATATCTCAAGTTCGGATAGATTTTTTTTTGTCTTCAGTCATTTGACTGGTTTGATGCAGCTCTCCAAGATTCCCTATCTAGTGCTAGTCGTTTCATTTCAGTATACCCTCTACATCCTACATCCCTAACAATTTGTTTTACATATTCCAAACGTGGCCTGCCTACTCAATTTTTTCCTTCTACCTGTCCTTCCAATATTAAAGCGACTATTCCAGGATGCCTTAGTATGTGGCCTATAAGTCTGTCTCTTCTTTTAACTATATTTTTCCAAATGCTTCTTTCTTCATCTATTTGCCGCAATACCTCTTCATTTGTCACTTTATCCACCCATCTGATTTTTAACATTCTCCTATAGCACCACATTTCAAAAGCTTCTAATCTTTTCTTCTCAGATACTCCGATTGTCCAAGTTTCACTTCCATATAAAGCGACACTCCAAACATACACTTTCAAAAATCTTTTCCTGACATTTAAATTAATTATAGATGAATCACATTAATATTTGGTAAACGTCTTGGTAATAAAGCTTTAAAATTACCAAAAAATCAGGAGTTAAATACCTTCGCAAATTACAAAATGGCGGCCATGTGTATTTTTAAATCCGTTATATCTCCAAAAATATAAGTTTTATAAAAATTTACATTATTACTAAAATATTAAAACCTTTTATTTTGAATAAAACGAAATTTTATTTTTTGAAAATCGGTTACCGAGTTACAGCAGAAAATTGTTGTGATTTTGTATCTTTATTCATGCCCTCCACTTTACGTTTAATTCGATGAAATATTAATTGTTTTTGTTTATTGTTAATTCTAGTATTGTAAATTAATATCATATTAAGTAATAAATTTACCACGATAAAAGACCGAATAATTATGACATAAAATTACATCAATATTCTCCCGTAACTCGACTATTTTTTAACCGATTTAATAAATAAAAGGATTAATATTTTTAAAAATAAGATACATTTTGATAAAACTAATATTTATGGAAATATAATGGATTGAAAAATAAAAACGGCTGCAATTTTGTAATTTGGGAAGGTATTTAAGTCCCGATTTTCTTGCTAATTTTAAAATTTTAAATATTAATGTGATTCCTCTATCAGAACTTAAGATATAAATTATTACATAAAAATTACAAAATGGCAGACAGTGGGAGAACGAAGGAGAAATTGTAATTTTTCCTAAGGATATTTTCTGTTTAGTTTTATAAATAGAAAACGAAAAAGTATAGCCAGCGTACTATTTTAGAAACACCATTATAATGCTAGTTATTTGAAATCGACCTGTACTTAATACTTAGAAAAACTAGTTATATACTTCCTTGTAATGGCATCATGATTTAAAAACTGATTATTCAACAACTATATAAATATATTTTTTTAGCCTCTTGGACTACCATTATTGTATTGCTTCAATTTTGTAGAGTGTAAGAAATGCCATGCTTGACCGTGATTCGAACCCGGGGCCTCCATATAAAACGCCGAGATACTACCACTCGCGTCACAGAGGGCGGCATTACAAGTAAGGCTAAAAGGAACAATACAAATCCAACGATTTTTTTTTTGTTTTATTGTTAAAAGGTTACATTTATCTCATTGTCATATTTTTAAAGTTGACTTAAAATTTAACTTTCTTCCAAAAATAAAAATTACACAAAAAGAACAGAGGATTATTTTTAAAAAAATAATGAACGTTAAAATTAAAAGATTTCTGATAAAAAAATAATTTTAGAAATTAATTTAAAGAATATGTACTGAACAGTATTAATTTCTTATACCTAACATTGCAGTAATATATCTAGCAATTTCTTTAATCTACATTTTTCTCAAATTTTCTATAAAAATATGAACTTAAAGATTGTTCTGACATTAAATAAAATACATTTAAAAGGCATTCTAATTTTAATGAAATTTAAAAAATTAAAAAAAAATTTAATTTTAAAGATTTTTCATTTTTGTGCTTTTTAATTCGAACGGTTTTACTGAGCACTCTAGTGGTAGACTATATATTTTCAGAATTATCATAATCAAAATAAAATACGTAGTATCTTTTTTTTAATTTTAATGAACGTATTTTTTTTTAAATTGCGATTTAATATAAAATTATAGCTATATTTATTTAAAATCATGCTAAAGTTTTAATTTTTGAATGGAATAGAGACAACATAATTTCAACATTAGAAAAAGTTTATACTTAACAAAGGATGATGAGATTCCTGTTACATTTGATGGAAGTGGATCCATGGTATATCCGCACATTTTAACCTCAAATCCGGTTAGAATTGTGGCCGGAAAACCATTTTGAATCACTGAGTGCATGCCTTTATAAATTTCTACTTATATGAAAGGGAGACTAAGGGTATAGATGTATGTGTGTGTGTGTGTATGAGTTTATGTGGGTATAGTACACAAAAAACGGGAGGAAAATATATCACGCATATTTGCGTATGTTTTAAGAGAACGGGTGCAATTTTGCGGTAACGTCAGGAGAAGCAGTTTCTGAACCGTTACCCCTTGCACAATTAATTTATTTAATAACATTAAAAACAAATGTTAGTGCTGTCTTCATTAACTAAATTATTACCAGTTTTTCAACTTGTATTAGCAAGGTTAGTTGAAATTAAATTATTTATTTATTTATTACCGTAAAAATTAAAACAGGTTTTAGGTAACGGTTATGAAAATTATTCTCTAAACGATAAAAATTTATTAATAATCAAAATTTTTAATACCTTATAATATTTTCCCTTTTAATTGTCTTATATTTGTTAAAATTACTATTAAAATAACTCTTAATTCTAGTGCTGAGGATGAAAAAATGTCAGGAATAATAAATGGCTGAAAATATGTAAAACAACTAAAAATGCTTAAGTTAATATTCAACTACAGACGATTTTTATGAAAATTATAATAGTTTTTCTAAACAACAGTTTATTCACAGCATGTTTGAATTAGTCAAGCTACAATGTGTAGTTTTTTTTGACGCTCGTTCGGCTGCCGCAAACATTGACCCTTAACATCCCCTTCCATCTAAATCTATTTCTTTTATACATTGATATAACTCCCTCCATTTCCTTTGCACTACCCCTTGGCAGTTTAATTTTTTTCACTTTTTTAATGGAAGCACCATTATTTTTTTTATTCTTCTTAACTACTCAAGCATAATTAATTTTCTTTTTATGAACATGTTAACCGAATAATAATTTACTACTAAATATAATATATAATAATAAACATATACTAAACAATAATTTAGAAATGATTTGTTCTATATAACTGTTAGTGGCACACACACATCACTAATAACTTATAACTTAGAAATAATTTTGAACATCTGATTCAATAATTGAATATTCTCAATCTTCTTTGTGGTTTAATTTTACAACTAGGTACCAGCAAAAATATAATTTTAATTTATTATTTTGACTGATCAGGCCTTGAAGATTTTTATCTATTTTTAAATATTAATTATACAAGGTAAAAAGATAAAAAAATAATCAAGGAGCGAGAATAAAAAGAGACGAAACACACACTGACATATATCCATCGGGAGAAAGACAGTTTGAAGAAGAGAGAGATAAGTAGATGATGATAATGATGATGATGATAGAAGGAGAAATAGTGCTTGGAAATGCATGAAGTTAAGCGTACAGTATTCAGTAGCAGGTACATCGGAGAAGCCTAATGTCGCAGTTAAACATTGAACTCCTGTTAAGCAAATAGCATTTGTCTTTAGTTGAACCTCGGCACCTCTTTACTATAAGAGAACTAAACTGAAGACCCTTAATCGAGCCAGAACGTCTATGCTCTAATTTATTTACACCCTCTTCTACGCCTACATAGAGGTTGTAGCAAGATTTAAACAGGATAACGCATTGATTACTCTAGAAAATTGTAAGCAAATAATTTCACAACTGTGTTTACGGATATAAATTATAAATATATATACATTTTTAAATCCATTAAAAAACTATAATTTTATTTTCAATTTAATTTTTAAATACGGGTAACAAAAAAAACCAAATTATAAATAAATAAATAAAGAATGATCAAATTGGTTTTACCAGTACAATTAAAAAATAAGAAATATTAAATTTAAAGAAAAGAAATAACTAAAATTTAAATAAGAAATAATTTAAAGAAAATAATAATAATTATATAATAATTTCCAGTTACCAACATTTTTTATTATTATTCCGAGCGCTTTCGGATGTTATTCCATCTTCAACAACATTTATGGGTACTTACGTATTAACGCCACCGCAGCTACATCTTTATTTAAAAACAAAGTAGTCAATCGGATTTCGGTGGGAAATGAACAGTCTCTTTATTAATATTACAAAATGGTTATTTATATTTATTTATTTTATAAATATAATTTAACCAAACTTAACCTACGCTTGCTTCGCTGGCTAACCTTGACTAATTAACACCGTAATTTTTTGAGTATTTATTTAATAAATTCAGTAATTATTGCAATTATTTATTATTCATATAATCAAAACACTCCTGTAAATTAGTCAAGGTTAGCGAGCGAAGCGAGCGTAGGTTAAGTTTGGTTAAATTATATTTATAAAATAAATAAATATAAAAACCATTTATTAAAATTAATAAAGAGACTGTTTTAAATCTATGTTAAACTCTATATCGGCCCATTTTCCACCGAAATCCGATTGACTACTTTGTTTTTAAATAAAGCTGTAGCTGCGGTGGCGTTAATACGTAAGTACCCATTTATGTGTTATGCATTATATTTATTTCCTTCAAAAATTAATATATTAAATGAATAATTAATTTTCATTTAATATAATAATTTGTGAAGGAAATAATTATAATAGATAACACGTAGATGTTCTTGAAGATGGATTAATATCCAAAAACGCTCGGGCATAATAATAAAAATTGTTGGTAAGTGGAAATTATTATATAATTAATTTATATCAATAATAATTTATTTATATTAATTTATATCAAGTTAAAAATAAATAAAATGTATTTATTATTTTCAAAAAAAATATTAAATAATATAACTAACGTTTATAAAAAATTTAATTTAAATTTTAATATTTCCAAGAAATTAAAAAAAAAACCTTTAATTCTATTAAATTTTATTTCAGGTAGTGAAAATATTTATATAATAGGAGTTTGGTACGTAATATAAAATGAGTAGAATGTTATCAATATTACAAGCAATGTTTCTGAGAAATTCACTTTTAATCTTTATAAAATAAAAAAATTATTTTTAATTTTATTAATTTCATAATAAACGAAAATTATTTAACATTCCATAAACGTGAAAATAAAATTCTTTCCTATCTGTAAACAAAACAAACAAAAATCTAAATTGCTAGAAAGATTATCTCATTTTTCATTATATCTAATTCGTTAAAAATTAACTCACTCTTAACTGAATTTTACAGTATTAAATAATATTGAGTATAATAAATTGGAAAAAAAGATTACGCTCAAACACCGATTAAAAAAAAAACATACTTTACATAAAATATGAAACTAAATGATAATTTTTATTGTTAGACATAGTCATCCTCAGTAGATATCGAGGAAGAAGTTATCAACTTATGTAAAAGAATAAGTAAATAAGTATATATTTTAAAAGAAGATAAAACAGTTTTAGCAATAACTTTTATAAATTATCACAAAAAATATTAATATTATAAACAGCATTTTAAAATAAGAGTAAGATATATAAAATAAAATAAAAAAAAAGTTATCGTTTTCGGAGCTCAAGAGTTCTCTTTTTGTCCTGTTTAGCCTTCGTGAATTACCGTTCAGGTATTACTTCAGAGGATGAATGAGGATGATATGTATGAGTGTGAAGGAAGTGTATTCTTGTGCAGTCTCAGTTCGACCATTCCTGAGATGTGTGGTTAACAGAAACTCCAAAGAACAGCGGTATCCACGATCTAGTATTCAAATCCGTATAAAAGTTCGCTTTTACTAGGACTTGAACGCTGGAACTCTCGACTTCCAAACAGCTGATTTGGGAAGACGCGTTCACCACTAGACCAACCCGGTCGGTTCGGAACTCAAGAGCTAAAAAATAATAAGTCTACTTTTGCTTAAAAACATCCAAATCTCTTTTTAAGTTGTTAATTAATTTTTCCCTTCATTTTTTATTTTTTTTATATTCTGATTACATTTTTTAATCAAAATGACAATCAAGTTTTAGATCTGCACTTTAAAAAAAAATTATTGGTTTATATTATAAGAAAATTATGTTGCAATTCTTCATTGTTATTATAATAAATCCAAAATGATTGAAATATATAAACTAAAGAAGAATGTTTGAAAAAAGATTCAAAAGTGGTGAGCGAAATAAAAAATAAAGGAAGAGAAAGTAATTATGACAGAAAGGGGCTATTACGGAAATAAGGAAGCCCAGAATAAAAATTATTGATAAAGGAGAATTAAAGAAGAAAATTCAAATTGAAGATGAATAGGAAGAAGAAATCTGTTTCTTCAAAATTTCAGAGAATTATTAAAATATCTACCGTAATGTAGAACTAGTTAAAACATTATTCCAAATTTAAAAATAAAACTTGAATTGTAAAGATTTGTACGTTAAAAAAATACTATAAAAATATGAAAAACTATAATTTATGTACGATATAAAGTCATTCATTAAAACTGTATTAAGCAGTAACATAAAATTACTTTTATAAATAGTAGTTTTTATGAAACAGTTTAATTTACAACTCAAACAAGATATGAATGAAAATAGGCAAGTTTTTAACGTAATTAAGGGAAAATGCATGTATTTTTTTTAATAGTTTATTTTAAAATATAACTACAGTATATTTATTTAAAAAAGACTTAGTTTAACAGTACGTTTTAAAAAATTATGAGAAATAACATTAAAAATTCTATTAGTTACTGACTTTAATAGTCCAGGTGGTATCGGTTTTAAAATGGCCATATTAAGACTTTTATTATTATTTAACTTTATTATTATTATTATTATTATTATTATTATTATTAATATACTTTATTAAACTTAAACGCTTTAATTAAAATTTTTATTTAAACAACATGTAAATAAATCGGAAAAATATCCATTTTTTCCAATTTCCCTAGATAACACGATAGCTGTTCATTTTAGAGAAAAGATCGAGAGAAAAAAAAGTTTTGTTATTATATTTTACACCCAATATCATCGGTTACAAATCGAAAAATATGTTATTACTGATGCAAAATACCAATAACTGTAAAAAAAATGAAAAAAAAAAATTTATTTAGTAATCTATTTCGAGTACTTATACAAGACCTTCGGATTTTCCCTCAATGATCTTTTTGATACGCCAAATTTCAACAAAATCGGTCTGACAGTTTTTGCACAATAATTGTTCAATCCAGTTTTAAAAAATCTGATGTGTACCCCACATGACTTCCTAGTAGGCCTATTAAATTATATATACACATTTTTTGCTGCACTTCATTTAAACTTATTTCATTTGAAAGTGACATACGATTCTCCAATTCTTTAATAAAATGGATAGTTACACAATTTCTGAAATATTAGTTTTTATTTACATCAAATATTTATACAATTATTAATTCAACAACCTTACATGAAATATTAGGATAGAGTAAAACCCCCTTTATTACTCGTATTACTAGATCAGTATTATTCATATCTTCGTGAGTTGCTGGTTAACAAAACCTGATCCTACTTTCAGCGAGTGGTTGTTAACGTTTAGAAATCGTGACCATGAAACAACTGATGGTTTACCAGAAGAAATGGTAGCACAACACCTTCCCGTGTTTTATTTGACAAAGATGTAGCCGAAGAGATATATGGTGACAACTTAAAAGTTTCAGATTGTTACACAATTGCTAAAAAAGCCATTCTTTGTGCCCAAAAAATTCAGAAGTCGACAAATTAAAAGAAAATTTTCTAAATCTTTTAGAAGAGCCAGTAAGCA
The DNA here is from genome assembly GCF_047948215.1 of Lycorma delicatula. NCBI lineage: Eukaryota > Metazoa > Arthropoda > Insecta > Hemiptera > Fulgoridae > Lycorma > Lycorma delicatula. The sequence continues at coordinate 50,592,554 of NC_134460.1, forward strand.
TACATTTTAGTTCCGATTTCATTGATTCTGATAGTAGAGAAAATACTAAAGAAATGATCCATTAAAATTATAAATGCGCAAACTCCTTCAGGAATCCCAGTTAGCAAACTGAAATTAAAAACAGAAGCTGTCATCGTGCTTTTGAGAAATTTTAAAGCGAATACGAAACAATGGACCAAGGTTAATAGTCAAAGAACTAAAACCAAGTTTAATTATTGCAGAAGATATAACCGTTTCGTCATTAGGTGAAATGGTTTTCATTCACCGAATCGATATTGCAATTACCGAAATCAGCCTTCCCTTTCACTAAAAAGACGAAAATTTCCTGTAAAACTTGCATCTTCAATGACAATCAATAAATCGCAATATCAAACAATGGGAAAAGTAAGTATCTACTTCTATTTACTTATTGTTAGTTAAAGTAATAAATTGTACTGGTGATAATTTTAATATGTTACCAGCAGTATGAGCCTAATTCTATTTCTAGACGATATGTACCTATTCGTATACTAATTAAACTACAAAATGCGGATATATTAACTTTTAACTAACGCAACCAATGGAAACAATGAAAATAAACAGCACTTATGAAATATCGTTGAAAAGATCTCAGTGAGAGCTTATTACCGCAGTTATGAAAAAGTTCAAAATCCAAATCTTTATGAATTTTGGGCTTTTTTGAACACTTTTGGTCCAGTCGATTGCAATCTTAAGGGAAAGTGCACAACTAGATGTTACAGCAGTCCTAAATCCAAAATTTCAACATCCTACGGCTAATCTTTTTTGTGTTATGCGAGATACATACATATGTACGTCACGCCGAAACTAGTCAAAATGGATATTTCCGTTGTAATCTGAAAATCGAAATTTTTCGTAATCACAATACTTTCTTTACTTCGAACAAGGAAGTAAAAATTGAGATAACATAATTTTCTGAATGAAAGTTAAGATTTTTGATTGCTTGTTCCTTTATCTATTTCTCTAATTTCTCTAATTTAACGTATTTTTCCTTTCAGTGAAATAATTTTCTTTTAATGTTAATATATTCTCAATACACATTTTTTTTTTTATTTGCAGAATGTATTCTGATCGTTATCTTTTCTTGTAATTTTGAACACTTTTTTTTTTAAGGTTAAACTAATTAAAACATAATTCTTTAACATTTTTTAAATTTAAATTTTTAACGAAAAAATTTGTTAATGATAAACCGTTCTTAAATCCTTAAAACCAAGTTTATTATTATTTTTTTTTACAAGATTCTGTCCCAAATTTTTTTTCTCTTTTCCAGTCAACTATTATAATTTAGAACAATCTTTTATAATTAAAAAAAAAAATATATATATATTTTGCTTAATATATTGATGAATGCAAAATCTTCTTTTTATTTAGAAGTTAAATAAGGTTTTGTTACAATAATTGCGGTACACAGTAATATAATACGTCTGTGAAATTTTGTTTAAAAAGTACATAAATAATACATAAAACTGTGCATTTAAATGCTTACCTTAACGAAATTAAAAGACGTTGAATTTTTATAAAGAGATAGAGATACAAGTCGGATACTGTTTATAAAAAAAATTGTAATTTCTAAATATTTACTAAAATAAATTTGAACTAAGATGAATTAATGCAGAATAGAACAAACTTGTATTAGTACAACAATATTATTGTGGTATTAAAGAATTATTTTTTGTATGAAAGCTTCTTGCTTCAGGCAACATGCTTTTTAACCGAAGTAGAAATTAAAAGACGTTGAATTTTTATAAAGAGATAGAGATACAAATCGGACACTGTTTATAAAAAAATTGTAATTTCTAAATATTTACTAAAATAAATTTGAACTAAGATGAATTAATGCAGAATAGAACAAACTTGTATTAGTACAACAATATTATTGTGGTATTAAAGAATTATTTTTTGTATGAAAGCTTCTTGCTTCAGGCAACATGCTTTTTAACCGAAGTAGAAACATAAATATTTGAACTGGTACAGTTAAATTAATAATTTATTTACATTTTAACAACTCATGTAGCACTAAAATGGCCTGCTTGCACACTAAAGTTTAATTTTTAAGTTAATTTTTTTTAAATCCATTTCTTTTGTACGAATTTTTTGTTAACTTTTCATTTGCAGATAACGCGTTAAAATCAAAATTATCTTCCTTTTTTTTAATCAATATCATTTTGTTGTTTTGATGATGCTACAATAAATAAGAGGAATACTCGTATAAAGTAGTGCAGAAATTTCCAGAAATTCCCTGGTGTTGTACATCAAAATATTAATAACTTTGATTAAAAAATATTAAAAATTAAAAAAAAAATACGACTGCAAAAAAGAAACATTGCCCTTTAATATAGGATAATTAAAGAGCGAGTGGGGGACAATTTTGTGTATAGTATTTGTATGAAGTATATTTTTTTATTTTTTTTTAAATTTATTAATTAAACGTGTATATATATATATATATATATATATATATATATATATATATATATATATATATATATATATACAGCATATGACATTCCCGGTAATGGAAGGATTCCAGTGCAGGGTCATACATCTAAATCGGTTCAGTTGTTGAGCTGCTAAGATGGAACAAACATACGTATACATACATCCTAAATACTTTCCACTTCTTTTTAGACAGTAGTGTAAAAGGTTCTATTTCTAAGTATATCAGTTAATTTTTATTCTGGTTTGGTTCCATCGTAATTTTATATTATAGTAGATATAAATGGTTTCTTCTAGCACAGCAGCCAATCAGAGAGCAGCATTCTGATCACGTTGCTTAAGCCACTCCCACTTACTCTATATGTATACATACATATTTATGTATCCGATAATACTCCCGGAAACGTAACGATTTCAACGCGGGGTCATACATCTAGATAGGTTCAGCAGTTGAGCTGCTACGATGTAACAAACATATATGGATACGTACATTCTAAATATATTACACTCCTTTTTGGGCGTGTAAAAATCTCATGTATTAACACTTTTTACGATTATTCAAAGAAAATGTGACCGAAAACAAAATTAAAATTAACTCTTATTTGTTAACATCCAGCCAATCGTCGTTCACCACACGTATTACTATTACCGATTTTATTAATTCGGTTAAACACACTCTTCGAGGAAGGTAGCAAGGTTACTGGGCTATTACAGTAGATAATAAATTCCGACACATCAAGGATAATGCGCTGCCATAGAGATCTTCAATCCGGAATAACCGTAGAGAAGAGGTTATGTTTTGCCGTTTACGAATAGGGCATACTAATCTTACAAAAGGAAACCTAATGAATCAGAACGAGCACCCGTTTGTGTTCGCTACGATTGTCAACTAACGATACACCACATCCTTGTGGACTGTTTGTGTTATGCGACATTGAGTCGTAAATTTAAATTACAACATCCAAGATATTCTACGAAAAAATATCAAATATCTTGTTGTTTCTTAAGGTCGTGCATCTGTATTCGACTATTTAATATTATAATTGAAATATTTTTTTTTCATCTTGTAAAACTGTAAAGCTTTTTTCGCCGAAATTTAACTCACATAAATCAAAATGAAAATAATACTTTTTCTATTATTCAGTGAAATCGATTTTGTAACCGGTGTCAAATTAAAAATAATTATATGCTAGTCAAATTAAAACCCTCCTATTTTTTAAATCATCTAAATCTTAAAAAATATTATTTATTTTTACAGGTCGGGTAAATTTGTAAATGGTTACTCTTATAATTTCAATTACGATTGAAAACTGTTTAGCAGATAAAATTTAATTTAGAAAAAAAAATGAATATAACTTAATTGCTACACGACAAAAATAATTTATTTTTAATGTTTTCTAGTTTCTAAATGTCTATTTAATGTTAATTCATTTCTTTTCTAAAAGCAACCGCTCCTTATTTTCTTTTAAACAAGGCTGTTTCTTTAAAAAAAAAATAATAATAATAATAATAATGGAAGTAACAGGTTGAATCACTATAATGTAGGAATTAAACAAAATTTTTACTCAGGTACTCAGGATTGTATTTTTTTTAGTTAAAAAACATGAACGAGTAAAATTTTGTAAATTCCAACCCGTTGTTAAGGAAGAGATGTGGCCAGGCAGCCTTGTTCAACTAAAAAACAATAAAATTATATAATAAATCTTCGTAATACACAAACCAACAAAAAAAATTTTATTGTGATTTTGCAACTTATAAAAAAATAAAAAATAAAATAGACAACTTTAAATATATTCTTTTGTTGAAAACAAATTATCTTCTATTTATTTTTACTGGATAATCCATTGTTTGGATCATTTTTTTCTCGAATTGAATTGAATTATTTCGTATGCTAAACTTAATTTTTCAGTAGCCCTTTATTTTTTAAAATACTACTTTTTTATTTTTAATACGTTGTTTAGATTTTCAGTTTTTATAGAAAAGCATTTAAAAATTTTTTTTTATGACAAAAAACTCAGTATCTTATAATACGTCTCTTTTTCCTACAGACTGAACTGAATGACAATTATCACGTATTCCAGTAATAGTAGAATTGTCGTATACTAAAAGTAGACAAGATGCTGATTCCTATCATAAAGTCGGAAATAAGAATAAATACTAATTTAATTAATCTATTTTCCTTGAATCCTTTAATACCGTAAGCGAATACATCCTCCAAACAATTTTCTTTTTTTTTTATGCTGTGCCTGCGGGATTCGAACTCGGCCTTTCATCCGGAGGTCCCGGATTCCAATCCCGGTGAGACATGGCATTTTCACAAACGCTACAAATCATTAATCTCATCCTCCGAAGCAATAACTAACGACGGACCCAGAGGTTAAAAAAAAATGTAATTTAAATAAATCGTTCGAGAAGTATAAATTGAGCGAACGAATGAATCGTTCGTGTATACCTTTTTCTTTTTTTCTCTTTTTCTTTTAATCTTCCGGAATCACCGTAAGGTATTATTTCAGAGGATGATATGTATGAATGTAAATGAAGTGTTGTCTTGTACAATATCAGGTAGACCATTTCTGAGATGTGTGGTTAATTGAAACCCAACCACCAAAGAATACTGGTATCCACGATTTAGCACTCAAATCCGTATATAACTACCTTTACTGGAATTTGAACCATGCAGAACTCTGACTTCGAAATCAGCCGATTTGTGATTAAGAGTTAACCACTAGACCAGCCAGGTAAGCTACCTACTCCACATGTGTGCTACACCGTGAAACCAAAACGTTAACCGTGGAACGAAAATAAACTAAACAAAAATATGTAAAAACGTATAACATAGTTTTGCATTCACACATTTATAAATGTATATTAAATGTATAACATCATTTAGGAATTTTCTTGCTCATTTTAACAATAGAGTTTTAACAAATATAAAAATTAGACCGTATCATTTCATGACTGTTAGCCATATTTTTCTTTTGATAGTTATACTGTAACAGCCAGCAAAGCAAAATTAAGCTTTATTTTAAAAAAATTGTAAATTTTTTAATGGTAAAAAAAAGGATAAATATTTAATACAATTTTTTTATGAGTTACTTCAAAACGTTTTTGGTCGTCAACTGATGTTACTGCAAATCGGTTTTTTAATTAAAAAATCTGATGTGGACACAATATGACTTCCTTGTACGCCTATTAGAATATATATAGACTTTTTTTTTTAAATGCAAAGTACATAAAATTATATTTCATCAATAACTTCTGATATTTCTTCATAGTTTTTTTTTTTTTAATTATTATTATACATTTATTATTTATTGTAAATTTGTTTACAATCAGAGGTTAATAATTATTAATAAATCAATATATTTAAATTTTAAAAAAAAGAAGATGAAGTCTGTTTCGAACCGATGAGCCTTCCCTTTGTAAGATCAAAATATTGCATTAATTAAAATTTCATTTGGCTATATCTCTGGAACAAATGAAAATAAGAACCACTTATGATAATGTTGAAAAGCTCTCAATGGGCTTTTACTGCCCATTGAGCCTTAACCTTAAGCCAATCGGCTTATTACTGCCGTTGAGAAAAAGTCCAAAATCCAATTTTAATGATTTTATGCTTTTTTTGGACACTATTGTTCTAGTTGATTGCAATCAAAACGGGAGGTGGACAACTAAATGTTACAATAATCCTAAATCCAAAATTTCAACAATCTACGGCTAATCGGTTTTGAGTTAAGCGAGATACGTACGTACAGACGTAACGTGGATTCATAAATGGATTCAGGGATGGTCAAAATGGATATTTCTGTTGAAATCTGGAAACCGAAATTTTTCGTGATCACAATACTTTCTTTACTTCGTACAAGGTTTGTAAAAGTACAAGGTTATACTTTGTACAAGGTTATTTAAAGTAAAATAATCTTTTTGAAAGAATCTGTATCCGAGTATTATTGTTAACTGATTAAATAAATGTATTAAGAAACATTATTGATTAAATAAGAAGACAAGTACATAAAAATAAATTCTCAGCATCATAAAAAATAGTTTTCCGCTTTATAAACTAGAAAGAGATATTTTTAAGATATCTCTTTATCTCATATTTTAAGATTTGTTCAAAACTCGTAAATTTCAAATACATCTATTAAGTTTTACAACATCTTTTAAACACTACAGTAAAAGATAGAATTATTTTTTGAATTTTTAAAATGTAATATTTATCGTTAATTTCATTACTCAAGAAATTAAAAGTTAAAGAATTTAATTATTTTGTAATAATTTGTAACTCTATTACTAAAAATATATTTTTTTAAATTCTTACGTTATATGTCATTATAAATATTAAAAAATTATTGATTAAAATTTATTTTTTAATATTAATACCTATATTTTCTAGTAATATCATGCAAAAAATCCATATGAAAAAACTTTTAAAAGTAGAAGGAAACACAATATTTTATAAAATGTTTATTATGTTAATTGTAAACCACAATTTTTAATAAAGTTAGTAATTCAAAATGACCACTTTATTCAGTCATTTGAAAGATAAAAGCCTATTGTGTGAAAACTTTTTTCCTTCAATCTGGTTGTAAGAAATGTAAATAAATATAAATAGAAATGATGAATATGTTATAACAGGGTGAAACGTCACGTATCTGTAAATTAAATTGAAATTATACAGATATAACAATAAAAAAATATATAAATTATAAGTTTTATTAGAGTATTAAAATAAAGCATATCAATTAAATAAGCTACTCTTAAAACATTAGGAATATAACAAAATGTTAAACGTAAAATGATTTCACAGTTAAATGGAGGACTAAAAACCTATTTTAGACGAAAACTAATGTGTTTAAATGTTACATCTTATAAATTATGTCATGTGGTGCGTGAATGAATTGTATGAAATTAGCTTTTACGTTAAAGTCATAAACAACGACAAAATCCTACACAAGGACACTGAATTTATCCTCATTATTTTCTATCAACCCACACCTGAAAATTTCAAAAAATATTAAACACATTCAACTAAATATACTATCACAAAAAAGTAATAAAAAATAAATAATTCTATAAAAATGTTAATCATATTTTTTCATAGGAACCGTATAGAAATGTAACCACTTGTCTTCCCATGACGTATAATAATCTTTCACAATCAATGATTTTTTTTTTTAATATCTGTAATCCGATTAAAGAAGTACTAATGCAAAGATAAAAATTTCGTAAATTATAATTAGGTGATTTATTTATCACTTAAATTATCTGATTTTCTAAGGATAGTTTATAAATATAAAAAGAATTAATAAAATGTATTTTTTATAAAAGTTTTTCTGGACCATACCAATTTTAAATTTAATCTCCCGGTAGTTTATCTGATAGAGCAAGAAATTGAAAAACTGAAAATCCAGAATACGATATTCTCCTGTAGAATAACACTTTTTCATCACTGAATCAGTATTCATCATCTTCGTTATCGTGCGGACAGAAAATTCATAAGGATATGAAAAATGTTTATATATTTCTACCAAAATATGTACGTAACGAAATATCAACATTTACAGTGTTATCGTCAGAAGAACATGTACAAAGATAGCCTTTGTTTAAAAAAAAATCACAAATAAAACAAATTATCAATTATCACGAAACCATATTATTATCTATAAAATATATTCATAAAGACGTAGTAAAAATTTTATGGATAACGAAAATAGAGTTTTAAAAAAATCATTAAAGTTGATTGATGGGATATCTGTAAACAATTATGATTTTATACGTATTATACTATCTTTTTAATGGTATTCTTTAAAATTGTACTACATTAAAGATTAAAGTTAGAGCATGAAACAATCTCACTGGACATCGATACAAAAAAATAAAATAATTACATCAGACAAAAAAAAAATTACTAATTAAAATTAATTTATTTACTTTAAATTATAATCAATTAATTATTTTATTACTGATTAATTAATTAATAATTAAAATTATATAAATATTATTAATTAAAATTATAATTACTCAGACCCATTGGCACCACATGTATCTATTTTCTCATGCCAACCTAGTGGTGCCTAAGTCAGTCTCAAACAATCAAACTGAAAAAGTAGGAATGGAGAATACTGAAAAGAAATAGATGGTATTGGGACCGAAGAAGATTTAGTGGTAAGAATACGTAGTGGTAAATAAACGGAAGTAAAGGAATAGTAAAAAGAAGGATAACGGTGGGAAAATAAGCCATCAGTAAAAAGAGGAAATTACTGTGAAGTAAAGGTTTTAAAGTTAAGGAAGAGATTAGCCAAATATAATTTTATGAAAAAAGCATGGACGATGAGGGAGAAAGAGAGGGACAAGATAGAAGCTTTGAGACGTGGGTATAAAGAAGGATGGAAAAAATATAATTTACCGATAAAATGAGGAATTAAAAAGTAATTAATAGGATTAAAGAAGAAAGAGAATCTATGTGGGAAGTATACAAAAGAAAAATAAATTGGGTAGGACATGTAGTTATAGGAAGTGGAATCATGACAACTGCATTGAAAGGATCAGTAAAAGGAAATAGGAAGCGAATAAAAAGAAATAAAATAATGAGAATAATAAGAATAATGAGTTAATAGATGAGGTAGAGATTGTAAACTATAATAACAAGGCTTGGAACAGGGACTGATGTAGACAGCAGTGGCGTAAGGGACCTGGTATCAGATAGAACACCAGATGATGACCTAACCAATCATGAGGCGCTGCACGAAGGTATGATGTGTAGTTTTGAAAAAAATCGTTTTCTTGGCCTACGGTTCGATGGATAACAGATTTATTATCGCTATTTTTCACATTGCCGTTGCATCTACTAAAAATACAAGAATAAAGGTCATTGACTGTCGCTGTGTAAGAGCAACAGTCAAGGCGACAAGACTTGGCTCAAGTACAATTCATAACAACCCTACCGAAAATAACAGCCAAAGTACGAGGTCTGTAAATAAAGTAATGAGACTGGTTCAGAAAAGCTTTTTGTTTACAATCCAATTTACATGGACCATCACCTTCGAAGTAGTTCCCTTGGGAAGCCACGCAACGCTTCAAACGGTTTTCCCACTCTTCATAACAAACAGTATTGGAACTCAGAAACTGGAATATTCTTCAGATGATCGGCTACATTTTTTTATGTTTTCTACTGTTCCAAAATTAGGTGTTTTTTAAAGTCGGAAATAGGAAAACGTCGCAGGGATTCAAGTCAGGTGAATAAGGTGGTTGAGGAACTACAAGGATGTTTTTCTTTCCCAAAAACTCATTAATTCAGAGTCAGTGTGACAAGGTGCATTGTCATAACACATCATCATGAATCAAATCAAAACCACGCTAATTTGTTTCTTCGATAGTAATGGAATGCCATTACTATCGAAGATTGTATGGACAATGGTCCGTACGGAGTTTTTTCCCACAGGACAGACTGTAAATCAATATATTTACTGAGAAATTCCTGAAAGACTGCGGAAAAGAGTTACCCGCGTAAGACCAGCCATCAAAGACAACTGGATGCTGCATCATGACAATGAACCTTGTCATACTGCACTCTCAATTAATGTGTTTTAGGCAAATAAAAACATTTCTGAAGTTCCTCAACCACCTTATTCACCTGAATATGGGTCCCTGCGACTTTTTCTTGTTTCCAAATTCAAAGAAACATCTCAAAGGACACCATTTTGGAACAGTAGAAAACATAAAAAAAATTTAATCGGCCATCTGAAGGATATTCCAGTTTCTGAGTTCCAACACTGCTATGAAGTGTGGGAAAAGTGCTTCAAGCGTTGCGTGACTTCCCAAGGGAACTATTTCGAAGGTGATTAAGCCCATATATAATTGGATTGTAAATAAACGTTTTTCCGAACCAGTCTTATTACTTTATTTACAGACCTCGTATGTTTTTAGCGATTAGGCTTTCATTTTACTCTAATTCTCCTAAGATAATAAGGATCCTAAACAATGATTTATTTTCAAATTATTTATTAACTTTACGTCGTTTACCAAGTTTAAACATCTTAAAATTTATTTTTTTGTAGAACTAAAGATAACAGAATTATGGACAATTTCACTCAAATAGGAAATTATGTAGCCTTTGAAATTTCCAACAGAAGTGTTATTCAAGACCCCTCCCTACCAACTTGTGTGCAATAGGTAATACCAACACGAAAACCGACCTCGTTTAATAAAATAATATCGCTGATTAATATCTGCTTCTTAAACAATACATAAATAAAATCAAATATTATAATATTTTTAAGTTATAATAATAGATATGAAATACAAATAAAATTACTAAGAAATACACTGAGAATTTTTATTGAATATATGTAACAATACCAAAAAAAAAGTGCAAATATTTATTATCGTGAAGAAATGTATGCCAGTTTATTTTTTCACTGATACATGTTTCAAATGTATGAGAGGTAATCATGCGCGCTCGCGTGTGTGCGCGTTGTTTGTGTACAATAGTAAGTACTTTACTTCATATACATACGTTACGGAACGTACTGAACATACCCTACTATGGTATGCGTGTTTGTGTGTGTGTGTGTGTACACACACACACACACACACAAATAGAAACCTGGTTAAGTAACCAATATAAATGCGTAATTTTATCTAAGTTTTCTTTCTGAGAGTTGCATTCATGTTATGAAAGCTTTTACTATTAAAAAAACAAACCTGCAAGTAGTTTGATACGGAAAAAGCTTGGATAAGGAAGTAATATTACAAAGTGTAAAAGAGCTTGACTAGAAGGGGGATTTGAAAAATACAATGAAAGCAATGGCTAACGATGTATACTTATCTAATATCAAAGCTTATTCTATTTATTTGACTGCAAATATAATCCAATTAGTATTATGTTGTACTTCCATAGAGTAAAAATGACGAATATTTTTAATGTTAAATGAACTTTATTTAGGAAAACAATAAACAAATAAAACAACGGTCTTCAATAATATTTCAAATTATATGAATAATTTACAAAAATAAATTAAAATATGATACGACGCACATGCGTGGCACCAATAGGCATATATAATACATCATACGAAGGTGAAAAAAAGGTTACCTCTTGACATTTCAAAGAATTGCAACAATGACGTCACCATAAGTTTTAGTATTCAAGTTTAACGTACACCTCTAAAAATTAGGAGCTCCACTCCTACAATCTTGAATGAGCGCGACTATTTTAATTATTACTTTTGTTTGTATATATAGTGTTTCGTATGCTTTCACTCGGATTTATATGATCGAATACTTTTTCTGATATATATACTTAATAACAACCATATCTAACAAGCGCGCCATATCTAACAGCCATATATAATAAGGTTTTATTTTTATTCTGTTGCTGTTTTAGTTTCCGTTTTGGTTACAAAATTGTTTTATTTTTCGTTATTTATGTTTTATTTTCCTGTTATTTTACATTATTTATTGTTATTGATCTGTTTTTTTTTAATGTTTTATGTTGCGTTTTATGATTCGGTGTGTGTCGAACTCATTTTTACTTTTCGGGTAGGTACAGTTCAGTTCCTTCGTTCTTAGAAAGTCATTCAGTCTTGTTTGATACTTGGCTAGATATGTTTTGTTTGGAGTTTATGATAGTAGTACACCGATGGGAATATCGGTTGTGGCATTTGCATCGGTGGCATCCTGCCTGAGGCTAGACTGCAAGATGTCTTTGCCGAGGTACTGAAGATGACCTCCGGTAAAGCCCATAATGACTAGGTACGGGGGAGGTGGCGGGTTCACCGAAACCGTCAAATGAAGGGGATCTTCCCCTATGGGGTCAGGAAGCGGGCATTTGCAGTACCTATAATTTAAGCCCTTAAACGTTGAGTTTCATTAATTAGTTACTACAAAAAAAAATATATATATATATATATATATATAAAACCGTTAAAAATGGCCATTTTTGCAAAGCCAATATTTATTACCAAAATAACGTTTTTATTATTTTTATTGTATTAATAGTTAGAAGAGTGTGGCAAGTACATGAAAGCCGACTAAAGACGAAATAATATGTAAAAACTGATAGCGCGAGAGTTATTTTTTTCAAGCTACCCAGTTTAAAAAAAGATTGTCCCAATCCAAAATTCGCGGAGATAGAACGATTTTTTTCGCACTCCGCCGATTTAAAGTTACGATTTCAGCTTTATTTGCGCGCGAATGCCGTGAATCGCTACCCCTTCCACGATTACCACACGAGTACGCTCTATTTTTTTTGAAGATTTTTAAACAAGTTTTACATTAACTTTTGGTCTAAAACTTTTCACCGTTTGGAAGGACAAGAATTGAAGAATAGATTGCAAACCGAATGCACAGGAAACAGTTCTTAAAAAACAAAATAATTACAGTTGCCTGAAGTGTCTTTTTATAAACAAATTACAATATCTCAGAAACAAATAAACCAATTTTCTTGTTTATCACTCATTGAATTTGTAATTCCAAGAGGTAATTTTTAAAATAATAAAAACAGTAAAAAAATTATTTTTGCAATAATTATTGGATTTGCAAAAACGCCCATTTTTAAAGGTTTTTCGTCTTTTTGCAGTAACTATTAATAAAATTCAACCTTTAAGGGCTTAAATTATAGGTACTGTAAATGTCCACAACTTATATTCAAAACGTTTTCGCCTAGGAAGTTTACCTAGGCCTACAAAATTGAAAATATGATTTTCACCACCTTTGAACGGCCGACATTTTGTCCAGTCGCATATAAACAGATTATACTTACCCTAATCTACAACCCCATGTATTTCCATAACCTCTATTAATTTGTTAGCAAAAAATTCCCTATTGACTGGACTACAATAGTTGAAAAACTAAAATGGAAATTTAAATCGGATGGTTTGGTTTAAATACATTCATTGATTGTAGACAACACTTTTATATATAGTGAATTTACATTGACTAGTTGGATCAATGTAAAGAAATGCTAATTGAAGGCAAATAACTATTGTTGCTGTTGGTATGCGTATTTCATTTCTTATTTTTTGTACTATTCACAATGACCCTGCATTGAAAAAAAAATTACAAGTCTGATAATCATTTGCAATAGTATACAATAAAAAGGTCTGCATTTTCTTTGTACAATGCAAAATCAGCATAGCCTTGCTAACTTGTACCTCATTTAATGCATTTCTATATGCATATCTTTAGAAGCCGTCACGTGACTAAATTCCACGTATTAAGAACAATAATAAAAAATAATGCCAATAAAATTCTTAAAGTTTGCTATTATTCATTCGTATTTGAAAGAGGATCTAT